>NC_040083.1:65614910-66249436 GCF_003369695.1 Bos indicus x Bos taurus | reverse complement strand
TTTGTGCTTTCTCTCTTTTTCTATTGTCTTCTTTGTAAGATAATTGCCAATTTTGTTGATCCTTCCAAAAAATCAACTATTTATTTCATTGATTTCCTTTATAATGTTTTCTGTTTTTGATTACATGAATTTCTTTTTTTTAATTAATTTTATTTTATTTTTAAACTTTACATAATTGTATTAGTTTTGCCAAATATCAAAATGAATCTACCACAGGTATACATGTGTTCCCCATCCTGAACCCTCCTCCCTCCTCCCTCCCCATTCATTATTTCCTTCCTTCTGCTTACTTTGCTTTTCATTTTGTAGATTCTTCAGGTGTGAGCTTTGAGATTTTTCCATTTTCTAGTGTATACATTGTTTTACAAAGTTGACGGTTAGCATTGCTTTGTGTGAGTGTTAAGTTGCTTCAGTTGTGTCTGACTCTTTGCAACCCTATGGACTATCATTTGCCAAGTTCCTCGGTCCATGGGATTCTCCAGGCAAGAATACTGGAGTGGGTTGCCATTTTCTCCTCCAAGGGAACTTCCCGACCAGGGATCAAACCTGCATCTCTTATATCTCCTGCACTGGCAGTTGAGCTCTTTACCACTAGCGCCATCTGGGAAGCCCCAGAATTGCTTTCAGTTCAGTTCAGTTCAGTAACTCAGTCGTGTCTGACTTTGCAATCCCATGAACCACAGCACGCCAGGCCTCCCGGTCCATCACCAACTCCCGGAGTTCACCCAAACCCATGTCCATTGAGTCAGTGATGCTATCCAACCATCTCATCCTCTGTCGTCCCCTTCTCCTCCTGCCCTCAATCTTTCCCAGCACCAGGGTCTTTTCAAATGAGTCAGCTCTTTGAATCAGGTGGCCAAAGTATTGGAGATTCATCTTCAGCATCAGTCCTTCCAGTGAACACCCAGGACTGATCTCCTTTAAGATGGACTGGTTGGATCTCCTTGCAGTCCAAGGGACACTCAAGAGTCTTCTCCAACACCACAGTTCAAAAGCATCAATTCTTCGGTGCTCAGTTTTCTTTATAGTCTAACTCTCATATCCATACATGACTACTGGAAAATAGTCATAGACTTGACTAGACAGACCTTTGTTGACGAAGTAATGTCTCTGCTTTTCAATATGCTATCTAGATTGGTCATAACTTTCCTTCCAAAAGTAAGCATCTTTTAATTTCATGGCTGCAATCACCATCTGCAGTGATATTGGAGCCCAGGAAAATAAAGTCAGCCACTGTTTCCACAGTTTCCCCATCTATTTCCCATGAAGTGATGGGACCAGAAGCCATGATCTTAGTTTTCTGAATGTTGAGCTTTAAGCCAACTTTTTCACTCTCTTTCACTTTCATCAAGAGGCTCTTTAGTACTTCTTCACTTTCTGCCATAAGGGTGGTGTCATCTGATATAGGAGGTTATTGATATTTCTCCCGGCAATCTTGATTCCAGCTTGTGCTTCCTCCAGCCCAGCATTTCTCTTGATGTACTCTGCATAGAAGTTAAATAAGCAGGGTGACAATATACAGCCTTGCCATACTCCTTTTCCTATTTGGAACCAGTCTGTTGTTCCATGTCCAATTCTAACTGTTGCTTCCTGATCTGCATATAGGTTTCTCAAGAGGCAGGTCAGGTGGTCTGGTATTCCCATCTCTTGAAGAATTTTCCACAGTTTATTGTGATCCACACAGTCAAAGGCTTTGGCATAGTCAATAAAGCAGAAATAGATGTTTTTCTGGAACTTTCTTTTTTTTCAATGATCCATCGGATGTTGGCATTTTGATCCCTGGTTCCTCTACCTTTTCTAAAACCAGCTTGAACATCTGGAAGTTCATGGTTCACATATTGCTGAAACCTGGCTTGGAGAATTGTGAGAATTACTTTACTAGCGTGTGAGATGAGTGCAATTGTGTTGTAGCTTGAGCATTCTTTGGCATTGCCTTTCTTTGGGATTGGAATGAAAACTGACCTTTTCCAGTCCTGTGGCCACTGCTGAGTTTTCCAAATTTGCTGACATATTGAGTGCAGCACTTTCACAGCATCATCTTTCAGGATTTGGAATAGCTTCACTGGACTTCATTCACCTCCACTGGCTTTGTTCATAGTAATGATGCTTCCTAAGGCCCACTTGACTTCGCATTCCAGGATGTCTGGCTGTAGGTGAGTGATCACACCATTGTGATTATCTGGGTAGTGAAGATCTTTTTTTGTATAGTTCTTCTGTGTATTCTTGCCACCTCTTCTTAATATCTTCTGTTTCTGTTAGGTCCATACCATTTCTGTCCTTTATCAAGCCCATCTTTGCAT
Organism: Bos indicus x Bos taurus; assembly: GCF_003369695.1. NCBI lineage: Eukaryota > Metazoa > Chordata > Mammalia > Artiodactyla > Bovidae > Bos > Bos indicus x Bos taurus. The sequence continues at coordinate 66,247,136 of NC_040083.1, read as the reverse complement.
GAAATGTTCTCTTGGCATTGCTTTAGCTCTCTCAAATTTTGATATGGCATATTTTCATTTTCTTTCTGCTAAATTTTTTTTGTTTAATTCCTTCATAATTTTCTGTTAAGTATTTTATCTGTTTTGATTTTACCATGACATGAGAAAATGTTTTAAATAATGCTGTTTTAACTGCTGATTATTTTTAAATTGTTGAGATTTCTTTTATATCATAAGATGTAGGTTATCCTAGTATTACATCTTGTGGTCTCTTGAAAAAAAATGTAACCCTGCTTCTAGTTGAAGTGTTGTGTAAGTGTTAGATCCTATTGGTTGATGTTCTTGTTGAACACCTTTCTTCTACATCTTTGATGATTCTCTCTGAAATTTCTATAAATTGCTGACAAATCTTTGCTGAAATGCTCAGTTGTAATTATGTATTTGCCAATCTCCTTTTAGTCCTACCAGTTTGAGTCACAAATTTTGACGCTTTGTTTTTCAGTGAATACACAATTAGGATTTCTGTCTTCTTAGTGTATTCTTTTTAACAGTATCTTATGTCCTTCTGTGTTTTTAAAAATTATCTTTCCTCTCACATCTGCTTCATCTGTTATTAATATAGCCACTCCCCTCTCCCTTCTTATTGGTTGTAAAATGAAGCATGCAAGATCTCAGTTCCCTAATATGGGGTTGAACCTGTGCTCCCTGCCGTGGAAGCACAGAGTCTTAACCACTGGTCCACCAGGGAAGTCCCACCACTCCCTTCCTTTGATTAATGTTTGCATAATATACCTTTTTTGGGGTTCCCTGGTGGCTGAGTGGTAAAGAATCCTCCTGCTAATGCAGGAGATGCAGGTTTGAACAATGAATCAGGAAAATCCCATGGAGAAGGAAATGACAACCCACTCCATTTTCTTGCCTGGGAAACCCCATGGACAGAGGAGCCTGGAAGGCTACCATCCATGGGGTCACAAAAGAGTCAGACACAACTGAGCAATTAAACAACAAAAACAGCAATATGCCTTTTACTTTTTAATATGTTTATATCATTATATTTAAAGTGAGTTTACTGTAGACAGCATATATAGGGTCATTTTTTAGATCCATTCTATCAATTTTTGTCTTTTAATTGATGTGCTAGTAACTATTTATATTTAACATCATTATTGACATGTAAAGGCTTAAATCTACCATTTTTATTTTTTGTTTATGTTCTTCTGTTTTCTTTTCCCTGACTTCCTGTGGTTTAAACAACGTGAATACTTTTAAGAATCTATTTATTTGTCTCTGGTGTATCTGAGTATATCTCTTTGCACAACTTTTCAGTGGTTGCTCTTAGTATTCATATATACATGGGCTTCCCTGGTGGCTCAGACAGTAAGGAATCAGTCTGCAATGAAGGAGACCCAAGTTTGATCCCTGGGTCAGGAAGATCCCCAGGAGAAGGGAGTGACTTCTCATTCCAGTATTCTTGCCTGGGGAATTCCATGGGCAGAGGAGTCTGGCAGGCTACAGTCTATGTGGTCACAAAAAGTTAGACATGACTGAGCAACTAACAATATATGTATGTTTCCTCATAGCCAACTGGTGATATTATTTTACTAGTTCAAATGGAATGTAGAAACCTTATCTATTTCAACACCCTCTTTTCCTCTTCTGTTTATTATACAATTGTCAAATATTTCTTCTATATGTATTCAGAATCACAGTGTTATAATTTTTCTGTCAACAATCGTAATATAGAAACAAGAGGAAAGGAGAGCCTTTTATATTTACTCATACTTTTGTTTCCTGTCTTCCTTCCCGATGTTCCCAAGTTCCATCTTTTATAATTTGTTTTCTATTTAGGGAACCCTCTTTGACATTGTTTTAGGGTAGGGTTAGTAGTATATTTTCTTAGTTTTCCTGCAACTGAAAATATCTTGACACCCCTTCATTCCTGAAGAATATTTTCATTGTGTATATGTTTCTAATAGGATCAGAATTAGAGAAGCCCAAGTGCCCAAAGAAGGGTTCAAACAGCAGAGTCAACTAGGGTCAAGAATTCTTCTACCTAGAGTGTTGAGATTGGTGAAATTCAATAAAAAATTTAGAACCCTAGGGACAAAAATGGTATTTTCTACTATAGTCTAGTCCAGTTTTTCCCCTAGATGTCAAATATATATATATATATATATATATATATATATATATATATATATATAGTGAATGAAAAATGGTTGCCTGCCATATCAGTAAACAATGCATGTTGGGGTGATCGAGACATCAGTCACTGCAGTCACCCTGTACTGTCTATCCAGGATGGAGAAAAGGAGGATGCTGCTGCTGCTGCTAAGTTGCTTCAGTCGTGTCCGACTCTGTGCAACCCCAGAGACAGCAGCCCACCAGGCTCCCCCGTCCCTGGGATTCTCCAGGCAAGCACACTGGAGTGGGTTGCCATTTCCTTCTCCAATGCAGGAAAGTGAAAAATAAAAGGGAAGTCGCTCAGTCGTGTCCGACTCTTAGTGACCCCATGGACTGCAGCCTACCAGGCTCCTCCATCCACGGGATTTTCCAGGCAAGAGTACTGGAGTGGGGTGCCATTGCCTTCTCCAGAAAAGGAGGATACTGGCCCTAAATAGGTAAGGTGCATATCAAAGGAATGATTTCAGTGAGCCCAGACTCTTCTTACACAGAAAAGCTCTAAATTCATTAATTTGAAATGACTCATTTTTTCTTTAATTAGTAGTAATCTTTTGATATTTTGACTATTAGGTTTTTGTTGCAAAAAATCATATGTACCTGGCTCTACCCTTGCCTCTTCAGAAGAGTCCCTTAGAACTGAAGCTGTCTTCCAGACTTAAGTCCTCAGCAAGTCAGAATAAAACATAATTCTCAACTATCAGATTGTGCATTTTTCCCACTTGACAGCATGTTGCACTGGGAAGGGCAGAAGGAAGACTGTGAGTAAAATAGGCTCAGATGCTGACCAGAGGAAGGCATGTTGTTGGGCAAGTGAGGATGTGAGCCTGCCTGAAGCAGGAGTGGACATTTTCTAATAAAGCAGAAAGTTATCATATTATGAAGGATTTTCAATATATGCAGACAGAAGCCATGCTTACAGCACAAATTGAGGGATAATATTATCTGTGAACATCACAGGACAGCTTCTCATAAACATGGTGCTAATATTTCGTTCTCTATGTCTTTATGTACAGGAGACAGGGAGCAAGACATTCCCCAAGAAAGAGAAATGCAAAAACTCAAAATGGCTGTCTGAGGAGGCCTTACAAATAGCTGTGAAAAGAAGAGAAGCGAAAAGCAAAGGAGAAAAGGAAAGGTATACCCATTTGAATGCAGAGTTCGAAAGAATAGTAAGGAGAGATAAGAAAGCCTTCCTCAGCGATCAGTGCAAAGAAATAGAGGAAAACACTAGAATGGGAAAGACTCGCGATCTCTTCAAGAAAATCAGAGATACCAAGGGAACATTTCATGCAAAGATGGGCTCAATAAAGGACAGAAATTGTACGGACCTACACTGGTAAACTAATGCTCAAAATTCTCCAAGCCAGGCTTCAACAATACGTGAACCATGAACTTTCAGATGTTCAAGCTGGTTTTAGAAAAGGCAGAGGAACCAGAGATCAAATTGCCAACATCCGCTGGATCATCAAAAAAGCAAGAGAGTTCCAGAAAACCATCTATTTCTGCTTTATTGACTATGCCAAAGCCTTTGACTGTACGGATCACAATAAGTTGTGGAAAATTCTGAAAGAGATGTGAATACCAGATCACCTGACCTGCCTCTTGAGAAACCCGTATGCAGATCGAGAAGCAACAGTTAAAACTGGACATGGAACAACAGACTGGTTCCAAATAGGAAAAGGAGTACGTCAAGGCTGTATATTGTCACCCTGCTTATTTAACTTATATACAGAATACATCATGCGAAACGCTGGGCTGGAGGAAGCACAAGCTGGAATCAAGATTGCTGGGAGAAATATCAGTAACCTCAGATATGCAGATGACACCACCCTTATGACAGAAAGTGAAGAAGTACTAAAGAGCCTCTTGATGAAAGTGAAAGAGGAGAGTGAAAAAGTTGGCTTAAAGCTTGCTCAACATTCAGAAAACAAAGGTCATGTCATCCGGTCCCATCACTTCATGGGAAATAGATGGGGAAACTGTGGAAACAGTGGATGACTTTATTTTTGGGGGCTCTAAAATCACTGCAGATGGTGACTGCAGCCATGAAATTAAAAGAAACTTACTCCTTGGAAGAAAAGTTATGACCAACCTAGACAGCATATTAAAAAACAGAGACATTACTTTGCCAACAAAGGTCCGTCTAGTCAAGGCTATGGTTTTTCCAGAGTGCATGTGAGAGTTGGACTGTAAAGAAAGCTGAGCGCTGAAGAATTGATGCTTTTGAACTGTGGTGTTGGAGAAGACTCTTGAGAGTCCCTTGGACTGCAAGGAGATCCAACCAGTCCATCCTAAAGGAGATCAGTCCCGGGTGTTCACTGGAAGGACTGATGTTGAAGCTGAAACTCCAATACTTTGGCCACCTGATTCAAAGAGCTTACTCATTTGAAAAGACCCTGATGCTGGGAAAGATTGAGGGCAGGAGGAGAAGGGGATGACAGAGGATGAGATGGTTGGATGGCATCACGAACTCAATGGACACGAGTTTGAGTAAACTGCTGGAGTTTGTGATGGACAGGGAGGCCTGGTGTACTGCAGTCCATGGGGTCACAAAGAGTCAGACATGACTGAGCAACTGAACTGAACTGAACTGATGTCATTATGTGTCTTGGACCTCAGAACTAGGGAAAGCTGTTTTTCCTTTGATCAGTTCTTGTCTTCATCTTGGAAAGAGTTGGGAACTTGTTACTGATTCTTTGTCTTTACCACTGTGTTCTCAGTGAATCTGTGAGCTGAATTGGCAGCCCACAGCCAGCAGTTGTATATACAGTGGGGTTTACTTTTCTCTGTCTTTACTCTAAATTTTTTTTAAAGTAGTTAACCATCAATTGCTTTTTGTTTAAATTTTACTTAATATTATTATGTATATGGTATTTTCAGTTTGAAATGATAATGATTGCATTTTTCTCATGCTCAATCATTCAGTTCAGTTCAGTTCAGTTCAGTCACTCAGTCATGTCCGACTCTTTGAGACCCCGTGAATCACAGCACACCGGGCCTCCCTGTCCATCACCAACTTACAGAATTCACTCAGACTCACGTCCATCGAGTCAGTGATGCCATCCAGCCATCCCATCCTCCGTCGTCCCCTTCTCCTCCTGCCCCCAATCCCTCCCAGCATCAGAGTCTTTTCCAATGAGTCAACTCTTCTCATGAGGTGGCCAAAGTACTGGAGTTTCAGCTTTAGCATCATTCCTTCCAAAGAAATCCCAGGGCTGATCTCCTTTATTTTTTTTTTTTCTTTTTCTAATTTTATTTTATTTTTAAACTTTACAGAATGGACTGGTTGGATCTCCTTGGAGTCCAAGGGACTCTCAAGAGTCTTCTCCAACACCACAGTTCAAAAGCATCAATTCTTTGGTGCTCAGCCTTCTTCACAGTCCAATTCTCACATCCATACATGACCACAGGAAAAACCATAGCCTTGACTAGACGGACCTTTGTTGGCAACGCAATGTCTCTGCTTTTGAATATGCTGTCTAGGTTGGTCATAACTTTCCTTCCAAGGAGTAAGCGTCTTTTAATTTCATGGCTGCAGTCACCATCTGCAGTGATTTTGGAGCCCAAAAAATAAAGTCTGACACTGTTTGCACTATTTCCCCATCTATTTCCCATGAAGTGATGGGACCAGATGCCATGATCTTCGTTTTCTGAATGTTGAGCTTTAAGCCAACTTTTTCACTCTCCTCTTTCACTTTCATCAAGAGGCTTTAGAGTTCCTCTTCACTTTCTTCCATAAGGGTGGTGTCATCTGCATATCTGAGGTTATTGATATTTCTCCCGGCAATCTTGATTCCAGCTGGTGTTTCTTCCAGCCGTGTTTCTCATGATGTGCTTTGCACAGAAGTTAAATAAGCAGGGTGACAGAACACCTGGAGTAACAGGCAAATTTGGCTCAATCATTCAGTCATACCCAAATCTTTGTGACCCCATGGATAATGAGATTCATGTTAAATGCATAGTTTCATCTCACAGATTCCAAATTGATTTCTGCATGTTATTATGTGGCAGCCAAAGAAATAAAATTATGTCATTGTAGGGTTGTCACTCATCTTCAAATGAATACCAAATGGAAAGGAGAAGTCTCCAGGATGATTTGGGAGGATCAACTCAAAGATATCTGTTGCAGTTTTTGTTTTTGCAAAATGGTAAGGAGGCTGTTGCCCTCCTTGGAATAGTCACCCTTGACCCTTCCTCTGTATTCTCTCACCACTAGGGAGAGTGGATTTCCACAGCAGATTTAACAAAATGACAGTTGACCTTCTCCACCCTTGATGTCTACAAAAGGGCATTGTGTTTTGTCTCCCTGATGTATGGAATGCCAGGAATAGACCTTCATAAAGCCCCTGCCAAGTGCCAGCACCAGCTCCAGTAATCCACACCCCCAGGGAGTCTGTAGACATGGCCCTAGCCTCTGTTTTATCCTGGATCAAGAACCAGTAATTTCTGCACTTTGGATGACTTAAACTTTCTGGGCCTCAGATTCTTTTTCTTCATAATTGGAATAATTTATCAGAGCCCTTTAAACTCAAAGTATATAAAGATGGGAGTTTTGCTTGATCTCTCCTGAAAATTGCTAGTCAGACTCACAACCAAAATATTTTCTAACATTCCATATTTTCTGTATTTCTATTATTTTAATTTATTGATATTATTTCATTCTTTAACTCTTGTATGTCCTAAAATGTATTGAACATGTTTCCCTCTGCACCCAGTATTATTAGGCATCAGTGTACATGACCTGGAATGAACTTCACTTGTGTTGTAACTATGAAGCCCAGAGACATTGTGGAAAGTCCTTACCATTCCATTCATTTAACCATAATTACTTCAAAATTCAGCAGACATGTTTATTATAAAAGCTATTAAAGATGGTATCTATGTGCAGATGGGCTTCCCTGGTGGCTCAGATGATAAAGAATCTGCTGGCAAAGCAGGAGACCCAGGTTCAACCCCTGGGTTGGGAAGATTCCCTGGAGAAGGGAATGGCTACCCACTCCATTATTCTTGCCTGAAGAATTCCATGGGCAGAGGAGCCTAGTGGGCTACAGTCCATGGGGTTGCAAAGAGTCGGATACAATAGAGCAACTAATACTTTCACGAACAAATAGATTTCTCACTTTGTCTTCTTCCTTCATTTCCTTTCTCTAGTTTGTATCTTGTCAGTTACCCTGTTCTTCAGATGATAAATGCAGTCCTTCATGATTAGTTCATTAGGCTTAAGTCTCTCAAGTCTACAGCATCCATTAGTTGGTGAGATCAGTTGTTTTCATGTCCGCTGCATTCTGCCATCTTTTCATAACACTGTAAATTTTTCTGTCTGTAATTTTATGTTAGGGACTCATCTTTGGTCTTCAATTTTATATTGAATCAATATTAATATGATTATTTTGTATTGTATTTAAAATTTAATTTTAAAAGTACCATTTGCTAAAAATATCTTACTTTCAGCTATAAAAGGATTTATATTATTTGATTTCTGTTATTTCTTTATAATATCTGGTTTCATATCCTTTAGAATGAGGATGAAGAAAGGCTTATTATTTAAATCAAAAGGAGTTAGAATCCTATTTTTGTAATGTAGAATATTATAGGTTGTATTGTCCCAAACTCCAATTTTGAGATATAAAAACCAAAGCCCCAAGTTTGATTCCTATGTCAAGGAGAATATTTGGCATAGCTAAGTTTATCAAATTTAAAACAGATTAAATAATGTTCACAGTTTTATTTTTAAAGTTCAAACAACATATAAAACTATGGGGAAGAAATTTAAAAAGAAGTCATTCCAACCCATGTCTAAGAATTCCATTTGGTACATTGCTTCCCAGGTGTGTTTTATTGGAGATTCATGAAAAAATAGTTAAAACATAATTTTATTTATAAAGTTACTAATTTTGTTGAGTTGTAAAAATAATCTTATATGAATAAAATATTAGCACTTTTATTTACTATAAAGGAATCACTTAAGTTAAATATTTCTTAAACATAATACATGTTAGTGCCCCCAAATATTTCTACAGATTATGATAAAAAAGTTTTGAAGAATAGTAATAAGATGGAGTATTTCTCTTGTTTATACTTTCAAATCTTTTTGAAAATTATTTTTCATTGTGGAAAAATACACACAACTAAAAATTTACCATCTTAACCATTTTTTAAAACTTATTATTTTATCAAAGGATAATTGCTTTACAGAATTTTATTGTTTTCTGTCAGACCTCAACCTGAATCAGCCATAGGTATAGATATATCCCTTCCCTTTTGAACTTCCCTTCCATCTCCCTCCCCATCCCACCCCTCTAGGTTGATGTAAAGAAGCTATTTGAGTTTTCTTAGCCATATAGCAATGGCACCCCACTCCAGTACTCTTGCCTGGAAAATCCCATGGAAGGAGGAGCCTGGTAGGCTGCAGTCCATGGGGTTGCTAAGAGTCGGACACGACTGAGCGACTTCACTTTCATTTTTCACTTTCATGCATTGGAGAAGGAAATGGCAACCCACTCGTGTTCTTGCCTGGAGAATCCCAGGGACAGGGCAGCCTAGTGGGCTGCCGCCCTCTATGGGGTCACACAGAGTCGGACACGACTGAAGCATCTTAGCAGCAGCAGCCATAGAGCAAATTCCCATTGACTATCTATTTTACATATGGTAATGTAAGTTTTCATGTTACTCTCTCCATACATCTCACCCTCTCCTCCCCTCATCCCATGTTCATAACTGTATTTTCTATGTCTGTTTATCCATTACTGCCCTGTAAGTAAATTCTTCAGTACCATTTTTCTAGACTCTGTATATATGTGTTAGAATACAGTGTTTCTCCTTCTCTTTCTGACTTACTTCACTCTGTATAATAGGTTCTAGGTTCATCCATCTCATTAGAACTGACTCAAAGGTATTCCTTTTTATGGTTGAGTAATATTCCATTGTGTATATGTACCACAACTTCTTTAGCTATTCATCTGTTGATGGGCGTCTAAGTCGTTTCCATGTTCTAGCTATTTTAAATAGTGCTGCAGTGAACAATGGGGTACATGTGTCTTTTTCAATTTTGGTTTCTTCAGGGTATATGCCTAGGAGTGGGATTGCTGGGTCATATGGTGGTTTTATTACTAGCTTTTTAAGGCATCTCTATACCATCTTCCATAGTGGCTGTATCAATATACATTCCCACCAACAGTACAAGAGCATTCCCTTTTCTCCACACACTCTCCAGCTTTTATTATTTGTAGACTTTTTGATGATGGTTATTCTGACTGGTGTGAGGTTGTGGTTTTGATTGGCATTTCTCTAATAATAAGTGATGCTGAGCATCTTTTCATGTGTTTATTAGCCATCTGTATGTCTTCTTTGGAAAAATGTCTGTTCAGGTCTTTTTCCCACTTTTTGATTGGGTTGTTTGCTTTTCTGGTACTGAGTTGTATGAGCTGCTGGTATATTTTGGAAATTAACCCTTTATCAGTTGTTTCATTTGCTATTGTTTTCTCCCATACTGAGTGTTGTCTTTTCATCTTGCCTATAGTTTCCTTTGCTGTTTAAAAGCTTTTAAGTTTAATCAGGTCCCATTTGTTTACTTTTGTTTTTATTTTCATTACTCCAGGAGGTGGGTCATAGAGGAGCTTGCTTTGATTTACATCATTGAGTGTTCTGCTTATGTTTTCCTCTAAGAGTTTCATAGTTTCTGGTCTTATATTTAGGCCTTTAATCCATTTTGAGTTTTTCTTTGTGTATTGTGTTAAGAAGTGTTCTAATTTCATTCTTTTACATTTATCTGTCCAGTTTTCCCAGCACCATTTATTGAAGAGGCTGTCTTTGCCCCATTGTATATTCTTGCCTCCTTTGTCAAATATAAGGTACCCATAGGTGCATGAGTTTATTTCTGGGCTTTCTGTCTTATTCCATTGGTCTATATTTCTGTTTTTGTGCCAGTACCATACTGTCTTGATGACTGTAACTTTGTAGTATAATCTGAAGTCAGGAAGGTTGTTTCCTCCAGCTCCATTCTTCTTTCTCAAGACTGCTTTGGCTATTCTGGGTCTTTTGTGTTTCCACATGTATTGTGAAATTTTCTGTTCTAGTTCTGTGAAAAATGCCATTGGTAATTTGATAAGGATTGCATTGAAACTGTAGATTGCATTCAATGGTATAGTCTTTTTCACAATATTGATTCTTTCTACCTAGGAACACAGAATATCATCTCTTCATCTGTTTGTGTCATCTTTGATTTCTTTCATTAGTGTCTTATAATTTCCTGAATATGGTTCTTTTGTCTCCTTAGGGAAGTTTATTCCTCGATATTTAATTCTTTCTGTTGCAATGGTGAGTGGGATTGATTCCTTAATTTCTCTTTCTGATTTTTTCATTGTTAGTATATAGAAATGCAACTGTTTTCTGTGTATCGATTTTGTATCCTGCAACTTTGTTAAATTCACTGATTAGCTCTGGTAATTTTCTGGTACTATATTTAGGGTTTTCTATGTAAGGCATCATGTCATCAGTGAGAGCTTTACTTCTTTTCCAATCTGGATTCCTTTTATTTCTTTTTCTTCTCTGATTGCTGTAGCTAGGACTTCCAGAACTATCTTGAATAATAGTGGGGAAAGTGAGCACCCTTGTCTTGTCCTGATCTTAGGGGGAATGCTTTCAGTTTTTCACCATTGAGTATAATGTTTGCTGTAGGCTTATCATGTATTATCTTTACTATGTTGAGGTAGGTTCCTTCTATGCCCATTTTTTGAAGAGTTTTAATCAAAAATGGGTGCTGAATTTTGTCAAAGGCTTTTTCTGCATCTATTGAGATGATCATATGGTTTTTATCTTTGTTTGTTAATATGGTGTATCACATTGATTGATTTGCATATATCGAAGAATCCTTGCATCTCTGGAACAAACCCAACTTGATCACAGTGTATGAGTTTTTTGATGTGTTTCTGAATTCTGTTTGCTAAAATTTTGTTAAGGATTTTTGCATCTATGTTCATCAGTAATATTGGCCTGCAGTTTTCTTTTTTTGTGTTGTCTTTGTCTGGTTTTGGTATCAGGGTGATGGTGGCCTCGCATAATGAGTTTGGAAGTGTTCCTTCCTCTAAAATTTTTTGAAAGAGTTTTAGAAGGATAGGCATTAGCTCTTCTCTAAATGTTTGATAAAATTCTCCTGTGAAGCAATCTGGTCCTGGGCTTTTGTTTTTTGGAAGATTTTTGATCACAGCTTCAATTTCAGTGCTTCTAATTGGGTTGTTCATAATTTCTCTCTCTTCCTGATTCAGTCTTGGAAGATTGAAATTTAATAAGAATCTGTCCATTTCTTCCAGGTTATCCATTTTATTGCCATATAGTTGTTCATAATAGCCTCTTATTATCCTTTGTATTTCTGCACTGTCTTTTTTAACCTCTCCTTTTTCATTTCTAATTTTGTTCATTTGATTCTTCTTTCTTTTTTTCTTGATGAGCCTGCCCAAAGGTTTGTAAATTTTGCTTATTTTCTCAAAGAACCAGTTTTTAGTTTTATTAATCTTTACTACTGTTTCTTTCATTTATTTTTCATTTATTTCTGCTTGGATCTTTATGATTTCTTTCCTTCTACTGATTTTGAGTCATCTTAACCATTTTAAGTGTACAATTCTGTAGTGTTAAGCACATTAGCATTGTTACACAACCAGTTTTTAGAACCCTTTATCTTGCAGAAATGAAATTATATACTCATTAGACAGCAACTTCCCATTGTCCTTTCCCCCGCCCCTGGCAACCACTATTCTACTTTGTGTCTCCATGAATTGCCTTCTCCAGTTAGCTCATAAAAGTGGAATCATGCAGTGTTTGTCTTTTTGAGACTGATTTGTTATATTTAGCACAATGCCTTCAAAGATCACCCATGTTGTAGCATATGATGAAATTTCCTTCGTTTAAAAAAAAACCTGGGGTATAGTTGCTCTACAATGTTGTGTTGGTTTCTTTTGTACAACAAAGTGAATCAGCTACATGTATACATAAATCTCCTCCCTTTTGACCTCCATCCCACTACGCTTCATCCCACCTATCTAGTTTACACATGGTAGCATATGTATGTCAGTCCCAATGTCCCAATTCATCTCACTCCCTTTCTGTCTGTCCCAAGTCCACATGCCCATTCTCTATGTGTATGTCTGTATTCTTGCCATGTAAGTGGTTCATCTGTACCATTTTTCTAGATTCTACAAATAAGTGGTAATACATGATATCTTTTTTCTCTTTATGACTTACTTCACTCCATATCACAGACTCTAGGTCCATCAAAGTCTCCACAAAAGACCCAATTTCATTCCTTTCTGTAGCTGAGTAATAGTCCATTATATGTATATATCACAATTTGCTTATTCACTCATCTGTCAATGGATATTTGTGTTGCTTTCAATTCTTAGCTACTGTGAATAATGCTGCTTTGAATGTGGGTGTACAGTATCTCTTCACAACCCTGTTTTCATCTATTTTGGGTATATACTTGGGGGTGGAATTGCTGGACTATGTGGTAATTCCTTTTTTAACTACTTGAGAAATTAACATACTGTTTCACATATTGGCTACACCACGTTCACCCTCAAGAACAGTGAAAGAATTCCCATTTCTCCACATCCTTGCCAACACTGCTCATTTTTTGTCTTGCTTTTGAAGGTGACTCTTCTAATAGGTGTGAAATAGTATCTCTTTGTAGTTTTGGTTTACAGTTTTCCTAATTATCAGTGATGTTTAAAAGTTTTTATGTGCTTATTGACCACTTGTGTATCTTCTTTGGAGAAACATCTATTCAAATTCTTTGTCCATGTTTGTGTGTGGGAGTGGTCCATGGGCAAATTCTAAACACTATTTTATTGAAACACAATTTAAGATGAGTGTGAGAGTATGAACGAGTAATGAGTAAATAATGAACAGAGGGGATCAAGGAGTGGGAAGTCATAAATGGAAGGCACACACAGTACCATGGACTGAGGGTTCCTAGATAGCCTATGGGATAAACAGTATTGGAGAAAAAAAAATCACTGTGCTCAGAAGAGATTGACATTTCTGTAGCCAAGGGGATAAGCAACCACTAAGACCAGTTTTAAACCCATTTAATCAGTATAATGAGAGAACCTAGTTATACTGCTACTGATAATTTTTTTTCCCATAGCCAAGCTCAATCAGCCCTAGCATGTACACCTCTGGGACTCCATTGACTGCTGAAATACACAAATGCCATGGCCTCTGATTCAGTTGTTCAGTCGCTAAATTGTATCTGACTCTTTGTGACCCAATGGACTGCAGCACACCAGGCTTACCTAACCTTCACTGTCTCCTGGAGTTTGCTCAGATTCATGTCCATTGAGTCGGTGATTCTATCTAAACATCTCATCCTCTGTCACTGCCTTCTGCTCCTGCCTTCAATTTTTGCCAGCATTAGAGTCTTTTGCAATGAGTCGGCTCTTCACATCAGATGGCCAGAGTAGTGGAGCTTCAGTTTCAGCATCAGTCCTTGCAATGAGTCAGAGTGGTTGTCTTCTCCAGTGAATGAAGCCATGAGCTGTAAGTGGCACTCCTGGCTGACTTTATTAAGTGTAGTTTCACCCCTTGGGTTCAGAGGCAGAGTGATGATTGCCTTTGCATCATATTAAGTCACAGTTCTCTTTCAAAGATAAATTGTCATTTATAGAATCATCAATGTCATTCTTTAAAACTTAGGATTTTCTTTGAATTCTTTGTATGAGTACTTATCAGTTTCATGTAATTAGAGGCTAACTTAGGAAGCGTCCGGAGGATCCCCTGGAGTAGGAAATGGCAACACACTCCAATATTTTTGCCTAGAGAATTCCATGTACAGAGGAGCCTGGTGGGCTACAGTCCATGGGGTCGCAAAGAATCAGACATGACTGAGCATGCATGCACACCCACATATTAGAAACTGTAGTTACTGTGATTAATTTGAGAGTTGCTTTTTGGAAAAAAAGTCAAATAATGCTGCAATGAAAGTTTTCCTCAGATAAGCAAGCTCACTAATGTTTATAAGGTTAAACACATTCAAACTTAAATAGTGAATAAAAATTGGCAGCTTGGAGACCATTGGTCTTATCTCCTCCCCAGATCACAGCAGGGTCAGTTCTCTCTATTTTCTACTTAGGTGAAAGGAAATGTCCATGAAATTTAACTACACAGCAATTTACATGCAAACTTGCAATTAATGTCTTTGTGATATTCCCTGATCAACCTGCATGTCATTTTTAGTCAGATTAAAAACTGGTAGAAAATGTCCACAAACCAGGATCATCTTAACTGTTGAGTTTGTCTCTGTTTCACACATATTACAGAAATAAACCCTTCTTTGTATTTATTGGGCTTCTCTGGTGGCTCACATGATAAGGAATCTTCCTGCAATGCCAAAGACCCAGCTTCAATCCCTGAATAGGGAAGATCCCCTGGAGAATGGAATGACTACCCACTCCAGTATTCTTGCCTTGAAAATTCCATGGACAGAGGAGCCTGGCAGGTTACAGTTCATGGGGTTGCAAAGAGTCAGAACTGAGCAACTAGCACCCACACACACATTTACATTTATAAATCTGGAATAGTCCTTGTCTTTTTGTTTTGTTTTGTTTGTGATATGGACCATTAAAGTCTTTCTTGAATTTGTAACAATATTGTTTCTGTTGTTTATATTCTGGTCTTTTGGCCATGGCTTCCCTGGTGGCTCACATGGTAATGAATCTGCCTGCAAAGTAGGAGACCTGGTTCAGTCCTTGGGTTGGGAAGATCTGAAAAAGGGAAAGGCTACTCACTCCAGTATTCTTGCCTGGGGAATTCTGTGGACAGAGGAGCCTGGTAGTCTATAGTCCATGGGGTTGCAAAGAGTCAGACTTGACTGAGCAACTAACACTTTCAGGTTTGGGGCCATGCCTGGTTGTGATCTTGGTTCCCCAACCAGGGATTGAACCTGTGCTTTTTGCATGGTAAGTGTGGAGTCTTAACTGCTGGACAGACAGATAAATCCTAAACTCTTCAATTTTTAATGTTAATTTGTAAATATATCCAAATTTTTGTAAAAATGTAAAAAGCTTGTCTTACATTTCTTTAAGTTTTTAAACATATTCTAGCTCTTAAAAAGTGGAATTGATCTGACTTACATGAGCTTCAAGAATGCATTCATCTCCTCAATTCATCTCCTTCCTCTGTGTACCCAGTTGTGTGCTCCGAGTTAGCTCTTCTCCTGCATTTTGAGGGGTTCCTAGAATGACACTAGATGTAGCCATTTAAAGGAGCCTGTGGGGGAGCCCCGCTGAGGAGAAACTTATGCTAATGGCTCATCATCCTGCTGAATGAACCCATGTTGCGCTGGCTGAGACACAAAGGTAGAGAATGGCTTTGGGAAATACAGCAACTGAGGTGAATCCCGAGGGGATCAAGAGGAGACTGTCAAGCAGAGAAGGACACTCTGGAATTCAAAAATATGCATCTAGATGGCTAAAAAAAATTCTGGATATTTGTAGACCAAAACTATCCTGTGGGTTTCAGGTGACTCTAACCTAAAGATTAAGGTCATGAAGGAAATTGAAGCCTCTTTCTTGGCCTGTTGTAGGCCAACTTCCAACCCAGAGTGGGACAGCATCCTCGCTTTTTCCATTAACTGCTTTGCCTGGGCCTCCACAGTCCTCTTGTTCAACCACACAGATGAGTTGGGAGCCTGATGACAGGGGGCTCCATCAACCTGAGGCCCCATAAAGTGTGGACAGTAGCCCCTGGCCCTCAGTCAGGATCCAGAAAGCAACACTGTCTCTTTGGAAGCCAAAGGTCCTGTGTTGTGGGGCCCACACCTTCAGTCTCTCCTGGGATCAGAGGTGTACTCTGAGGATCCATTATTTCATAAGGGAGCCAGGCGACCCAGGGCAAGCATGGACCTGTTTCATAGCCACATTGTGGTCTGGGTAGAGCTGTCAGGGCCAGTCAAAGCATCGGGGATGCTAGGACCCATATTCAGCTTGTCTGCTTCTATGATGTCAGGAGGGGTTGGGACAGAGGAGGCATACAATTTTAAATTCTTCTCA
The DNA here is from genome assembly GCF_003369695.1 of Bos indicus x Bos taurus. Taxonomy (NCBI): domain Eukaryota; kingdom Metazoa; phylum Chordata; class Mammalia; order Artiodactyla; family Bovidae; genus Bos; species Bos indicus x Bos taurus. The sequence continues at coordinate 66,230,931 of NC_040083.1, read as the reverse complement.
ATAACCCTGTGAACATGACACCCGTGGGGGGATGCTCCAGCCAGCACGGTTCCTGTGACAACTTGCTCTTGTAATTGGGGCCAGTTTCGAGCAGTCAGTCAGCTCCAGAAAGCCTGACTTTCTCCACACATGAGTATGTCTGGGATAGGAAACTGAGCTGACGGAGAGAGTAAGTACGAACAGTTCCTGCATGCCAGACTGCCTCTGTCTTTCCAAAAAAAAAAAATTGCACTTAATTCCCACACTGACCTGGAGAGGTCAGGCTGATTGTCTTCCATTTTATCCCAGAAAATCTAAACTGAGAAAAGTTATGAGACTTGCTTAAGTTGTGCAAACAATAAAAATGGCAAAGCCAGGGTTTGTCTGTTCATCCATTCATTTATTTGTTCACACATTCATTCATTTCACAAACTTTACTGAATGCCTATTAAGTTCTTGGCAATGTTTTGGGCACTGAAAATACAGCAGGGAGTGAACAGTGAACAGTAATAAGTATAAATCTATAGTTTAGGCTAGTTGTCCACACTATATATGTAAATTTGTAATTTATCAGTATTAAGACGATACCGAGGGCTATTAAACTGGATGAGCTTAACAGAGAGAATGAGTGTTGAGAAGGAGAAGAAGAAGAAAGAGGAAGAGGAGGAGTTGAAGGGTAAAGGGATGAGAGGAGAGGAGGAGAAGAAAAAGGAGAAGACAGGGAAGAAGATGATGAGGATTAAGAAGAAGAGGAGGAGGAAGCAGAGGGGAAGATGGGAAAATGTCCAAAGTTTGAACCCTGGTCCCCCCAAGTTTAGAGACCACAGAGATGAGGATAAAGCAGCACAGAGTATAAAAACAGTGGTCAGGGTGTCAGAAGGAAAGCTGGGAGACATGTTCTGGAACCCAAGTTAGGAAAGGGCATCTGAGAAGAGAGTGTGTTCAGCAGCCCATATGGTGTTGGTGATTCTAGGAAGATGAGACCTGAGAAGCAATCTTTTGATTTAATAATGCAGGGGTCATTGTAACCTTGACAAGAACAGCTCCAAAAGATGCTATCAGATTGAGTTCGAGGAAGAATGATTAAAAATAATTACATATCTTTCTTGTGTAAGTTTTGCTGTAAAGGGGAAGAGAAGTGGGGAGATACAGCTGGAGCTATAGGGAAATGAGAAGAGACTAGAAGGGGATGCATGTTTGATTTCTTATTTGTGTTCTCTCCAGATCAGTGGAAGGGGAAAATGATGCAGATGCAAGGAGAATTCCTGGTGAGTGAGAGAGGAGCCCCAAGTGATGGTGGGGCTGTTCCCAGACAGTTAAAGACAGCTCACCCACTATAACAGGACAGAAGATAAGTGGGGGCACATGCTATGGTGGTGGTGGGGGGGGTGCTTTGGCAATTTTTAATCCAATTAATGTCTGTGTTCTTAGAAATCAAGCAATTTGATTCTGGTCTTTCAGTACCAGTAGATGGATTATCCTAATTCAGTTTTCCTTTAGAAAAGCTTATTTTAAGGTTCTCAATGATTGACCATAAATTAAAATCTTCCAAGGCATCAAGTCCATTAGTGATTCTAGTTAGACAATAGAGTTATTTTGTGACATGTGAACATTTATGGTAAGCAACTGTATAACATTTTGCTATTTTCATAAGGGAAAAAGAGAACAGCTGGTTGTATGATTAAATCAACCCAAGAAAATGGTATTTCCAACTATCTGATATTTGCTTTCTGCTCATACTCAAATGTGACAGCCCCATTTTTCACTCAAATAATGAATTATTATGTACTAGTCTGGATTCTTCAGAGAAGTAGAAGCAATCTGATATGTATAGAGAGATTTATTATTAGAAATTGGCTCATGTGGTTATGAAGACTGAGAAGTCCTAAGATTTGCAGTCAGCTAGCTGACAGCCTAGGAGAGCTGATGATAAGGTTCTGGCCCAAGCCCAAAGGCCTGAGAAGCAGAACTGCTGATAGTGTGAGTTATAGCCTTAGCCCAAATCCAAATGCAGGAGAAGACCAATGTTCCAGCTTAAAGACAGACAGAGAAAGCAAATTTTCTCTTATTGCATCTTCTTGGTTTTCTATTCAGGTCTTCAATGTATTGGTTGATGCCCACTTACATTGGAGAGGGCAATCAGCTTTATTCAGCCTACGAACCAAATCTAATCTTATCCAGAAACACCCTTACAGATTCATCCAGAATGATATTTAGCCAAACATCTGAGCACCAGTGGCCCAGTCAAATTGACACATAAGTATGAACATCATAAATTGATACACATGAAAACAAATATAAAATGTATATTTAAGAGAAACTGATGGAAAATTCTGAAAAAGATGGGACTAACAGAACACCTGATCTGCCTCTTGAGAAATTTGTATGCAGGTCAGGAAGCAACAGTTAGAACTGGACATGGAACAACAGACTGGTTCCAAATAGGAAAAGGAGTTCATCAAGGCTGTATACTATCACCCTGTTTATTTAACTTCTATGCAGAGTACATCATGAGAAACACTGGACTGGAAGACAAGCTGGAATCAAGATTGCCGGGAGAAATATCAATAACCTCAGTTATGCAGATGACAACAACCACCCTTATGGCAGAAAGTGAAGAGGAACTCAAAAGCCTCTTGATGAAAGTGAAAGTGGAGAGTGAAAAAGTTGGCTTAAAGCTCAACATTCAGAAAACGAAGATCATGGCATCCAGTCCCACCACTTCATGGGAAATAGATGGGGAAACAGTGGAAACAGTGTCAGACATTATTTTTCTAGTCTCCAAAATCACTACAGATGGTGACTGCAGCCATGAAATTAAAAGACGCTTACTCCTTGGAAGGAAAGTTATGACCAACCTAGATAGCATATTCAAAAGCAGAGACATTACTTTGCCAAAAAAGGACCGTCTAGTCAAGGCTATGGTTTTTCCTGTGGTCATGTATGGATGTGAGAGTTGGACTGTGAAGAAGGCTGAGCACTGAAGAGTTGATGCTTTTGAAATGTGGTGTTGGAGAAGACTCTTGAGAGTCCCTTGGACTGCAAGGAGATCCAACCAGTCCATTCTGAAGATCAGCCCTGGGATTTCTTTGGAAGGAATGATGCTAAAGCTGAAAGTCCAGTACTTTGGCCACCTCATGCGAAGAGTTGACTCATTGGAAAAGACTGTGATGCTGGGAGGGATTGGGGGCAGGAGGAGAAGGGGACGACAGAGGATGAGATGGCTGGATGGCATCACTGACTCGATGGACATGAGTCTGAGTGAACTCCGGGAGTTGGTGATGGACAGGGAGGCCTGGTGTGCTGCGATTCATGGGGTCGCAAAGAGTCAGACACGACTGAGTGACTGATCTGATCTGATCTGATCTGATGGCGTTTGTTAAACATTGAGGCTATTCAAAGTATGGAAAATCATCAGAATATCATTGGTAAATAATCAGAACAGGGAAATGTTGTGGATCTTAATTCCTTGTGTACTCACATAATCTATAACAATATGTGTGTGCATGTTCTTTTGCTAAGTCCTACCTCATGGACTGTAGCCTGCCAGGCTTCTCTGTCCATGGGATTTCCTAGGCCAGGATACTGGAGTGGTTGCCATTTCCTTCTCTAGGGGATCTTTTCAACCCAGAGATTGAATCCGCATCTCCTGCATTAGCAGGCGGATTCTTTACCACTGAGCCACCAGGGAAGCCCATATACAAAGAGGAAGAGTACATCTTTGGAAATTAAGACAAAAAGACCTCTCCTTTTTTGTTTGTTTTCTTTCTTTCTTTTTTTTTTTTTTGTTGGTGACTATACCTTGATGCATGTGGGATCATAGTTACCCAACCAGGGATCAAACCCGTGTCCCCTGCAGTGGAGACACAGAGTCTTAACTGCTGGACTGCCAGTGGAGTGCCAAGAAAAAAGATCTTATGTTAGGAAATGCATTATTTTGTTAGGGCTCCCATAACAAAATTGCCATAGACCAGATGATTTAAATAACAGAAATTTATTTTCTCACAGTTCCGGAAGCTAGAAGTCCAAGATCAAAGTGTCAGCAGGTTTGGTTTCTTCTGAGGGCTGTCACGGAAGGATCTGTTCCAGGTCTCTCTCTTTGGCTTACATCTGATTCCCTTGTCCCTGCCTTGTCCCTACACTCCAATCTGTGCCCACAAGTCCCCATGTCTCTGTGTGTCTGAATTTCTCTTCTTATTAAGAAACTAATCATACTGGATTAGGGCTCACCCTAACAGCCTCATCTTAATTTAATTATCTCTTTAGAGGCCCTTTCTCCAACTATAGTGACATTCTGGAGTACTCAGGGTTAGAACTTCAACATATGAACTCAGAAAGAGTCAGTATGCAATTCAGGCAACGACAGAAAGTTTTGGAGAAGGAAATGGCAGCCCACTTCAGTATTCTTGCCTGGGAAATCCTATGGGCAGAGGAGCCTGGTGGGCTATAGTCCATAGGGTCCCAAAGAGTTGGACATGATGGAGCAAGTAACACTTTCACAGAAAGTTTACTGACTCTCTGATTTAGGGTTATTAATTTCTGATGGTCAGTGACTTTGATGGTATTCCCAAACAATCTCCACTTCACAATTACAAAATATTTAAAATACAATTTACCATATCATAACTTTAAAAATTGTTCTTCCTACATTTCTCCATTAGTTCTTGAGTTCACCAGGAGAATGATGGAAATGACTATTTCAGCCCAGATTTATAACTCATGCTTCCCTAGTGGCTCAGATGGCAAAGAATCTGCTCACAATGCAGCAGACCTGGATTTGATCCCTGGGTCAGGAAGATCCCCTGGAGGAGGGCATGGCAACCCACTCCAGTATTCTTGTCTGGAAAATTCCATGGACAGAGGAGCCAGGCAGGCTACAGTCCATGGGGTCACAAAGAGTCAGACACAACTGAGCAACTAACACTTTCACTTTAGTAACTCAAGTTTCACTGAGATCATCACTGTGTCATTACATGCACAGTTTTTAAATATTCCCCCCAAATTTTCACACTCCAAAAGGCAGAGCCTAGCTCCCCTCCCCTTGAATGTGGGATGGACTTAGTGACTCACAAGAAACAAGCAGAGAATGGCAGAATTGATAATGTGTGATTAAGTCCAAAGGACAGAGCTGCTTCCTTCTTTTATTTCTTGGATTGTCCACTTTACCATTTTGAGCTCTCAAACAACCCTATGGGTGCTATTTTGGAAGTTAAATGAAGAACGTGCATCAAGGTAAAGGAATCATGAGCTGTGTCAAATGAATAATATGAAAACTTAGAATTGACTATTGGCTTTGCACATGTGACTTAATAATTGGTGATTTGACAAGAGTAGTTTTGGTGGAATGTCAAAAGTCTGATTGGAGTGGATTGAAGAGAATATGGATAGAGAAGATTCAGAAAGAGTGAGTACAGAAAATCCTTTCAGGAAATTTTAGTGCAGAGAGGAGTAAAGTAGGCCAGTAGCTGGCTGAGGAAGTAGGCCATAAGAAGGTTTTATTTATTTATTGTAAGATGGGACGTATGATAATAAACTTGGATGATATTAGAAATAATTCAAGGAAAAGTGAAAAATTATGAGAGAGGAGATCCTTGATGAATCTTTGTCCTTAATTAGGTGCATGGAAAAATAGATCATCCTATTATAAGGTGAGAAAGCCCAGTGTACAGAGGCAGATATTGGTGGACAGTTAAATGCAAAAGGGGTAGCTTATGGAAATTCTCTACTGGTTTCTTCATGTTCCTAGTGAAGTGAAAGGTAAGAAAAAGAATAAGCTGAGAGTGAGGTTCATAAGGAGATTGCTAGAGGTTAGAAAAGTGAAAATGAAAGTGAAAGTGTTAGTCTTTCAGTTGTGTCCCACTCTTTGCGACCCCATGGACTGTAGCCCACCAGGCTTCTCTGTCTATGGAATTCTCCAGGCAAGTATATTGGAGTGGGTTGAGATTCCTTCCTCCAGAGGATCTTCTGGACCCAAGAATTGAACCTGGGTCTCCCCCACTGCAGGAAGATTCTTTACCAGGGAAAGAATCTGAGCCACTAGGGAAGCTCTAAAAGACTAAGGGAAGGTTTAAAATGTGGTTGGACCTAGACTGTCACATAAAGTAGTCAGATAGAGAAAAAACAAATATCATATGTTAACACATATATGTGGAATCTAGAAAAATGATACAGATGAATCTATTTGCAAAGTAGAAATCAATTCATTTCAATTCAATCGCTCAGTCATGTCTGACTCTTTGCAACCCCATAGACTGCAGCATGCCAGGCCTCCCTGTACATCAGCAACTGCCAGAGTTTACTCAAACTTGTGTCCATTGAGTTGGTGATACCATCCAACCATCTCATCCTCTGTCGTTTCCTTCTCCTCCTGCCTTCAATCTTTCCTAGCATCAGGGTCTTTTCCAATGAATCAATTCTTCTTATCAGGTAGCCAAAGTATTGGAGTTTCAGCTTCAACATCAGTCCTTCCAATGAACATTCAGGACTGATTTTATTTAGGATGGACTGGTTGGATGTCCTTGCAGTCCAAGGGACTCTTAAGAGTCTTCTCCAACACCACAGTTCAAAAGTATCAATTCTTTGTCACTCAGCTTTCTTTATAGTCCAAGTCTCACATCCATACATGACTACTGGGAAAACCATAGCCTTGACTAGATGAATTGGGAAGACCCCCTGGAGGAGGCCGTGGCTACCCGGTGAGTATTTTTACCTGGAGAATCCCATGAACTGAGGAGTCTGGCAGACTACAGTCCATAGGATCACAAAGAGTTGGACACAACTGAAGCGACTTGGCATGCATGCACACGGTACTGTCAGTTGAGTGCTAGAAAATGAAAGAGGAACAAGGCTGCATGTATTGGATAGGGCCACAGACTGTGGGATTTAGGAGGAGGGATGATGAAGAGGAGACAACAATAAGGCAGCAACAGAAGCTAAATAGAATTAGGGAATTGATCACTAATGAAAATGCAGTGGTAGATATACCTGCTTAATAATTTAGGTAAAGATGCTTAATTCTATTGTTTGGGTAAATATTTCGGGGTGAATGTGTTTAAACTCTCCTTTGAAATGTTTACAGAAATACTAAAGAACAAAGAACTGACTTCTAAACTTCAGAAACTAGAATTCAAAGAAGCAAATTGTTTTGAGTGCTCATAAAATGGCTCAATAAAGGACAGAAATTGTAGGGACCTAATAGAAGCAGATGATACTAAGAAGAGGTGACAAGAATACACAGAAGAACTGTACAAAAAAGATCTTCACGACCAAGATAATCACGATGGTGTAATCACTCACCTAGAGCCAGACATCCTGGAATGTGAAGTCAAGTGGGCCTTGGAAAGCATCACTATGAACAAAGCTAGTGGAGGTGATGGAATTCCAGTTGAGCTATTTCAAATCCTGAAAGATGATGCTGTGAAAGTGCTGCACTCAATATGCCAGCAAATTTGGAAAACTCAGCAGTGGCCACAGGACTGGAAAAGGTCAGTTTTCATTCCAATCCCAAAGAAAGGCAATGCCAAAGAATGCTCAAACTACTGCACAATTGCACTCATCTCACATGCTAGTAAAGTAATGCTCAAAATTCTCCAAGCCAGGCTTCAGCACTACATGAACTGTGAACTTCCAGATGTTCAAGCTGGTTTTAGAAAAGGCAGAGGAACCAGAGACCAAATTGCCAACATCCGCTGGATCATGGAAAAAGCAAGAGAGTTCCAGAAAAACATCTATTTCTGCTTTATTGACTATGCCAAAGCCTTTGACTGTGTGGATCACAATAAACTCTGGAAAATTCTGAAAGAGATGGGAATATCAGACTACCTGACCTGCCTTTTGAGAAACCTGTGTGCAAGTCAGGAGGCAACAGTTAGAACTGGACATGGAACAACAGACTGGTTCCAAATAGGAAAAGGAGTACGTCAAGGCTGTATATTGTCACCCTGCTTATTTAACTTCTATGCAGAGTACATCATGAGAAACACTGGGCTGGAGGAAGCACAAGCTGGAATAAAGATTGCCAGGAGAAATATCAATAACCTCAGATATGCAGATGACACCACCCTTATGGCAGAAAGTGAAGAAGTACTAAAGAGCCTCTTGATGAAAGTGAAAGAAGAGAGTGAAAAAGTTGGGTTAAAGATCAACATTCAGGAAACTAAGATCATGACATCCGGTCCCATCACTTCTTGGCAAATAGAAGGGGAAACAGTGGAAACAGTGTCAGACTTTATTTTTCTGGGCTCCAAAATCACTGCAGATGGTGACTGCAGAAATGAAATTAAAAGATGCTTACTCTTTGGAAGGAAAGTTATGACCAACCTAGACAGCACATTAAAAAGCAGAGACCTTACTTTGTCAACAAAGGTCCATCTAGTTAAGGCTATGGTTTTTCCAGTAGTCATGTATGGATGTGAGAGCTGGACTATAAAGGAAGCTGAGCCTGGAAGAACTGATGCTTTTGAACTGTGGTGTTGGAGAAGACTCTTGAGAGTCCCTTGGACTGCAAGGAGATCCAGCCAGTCCATCCTAAAGGAGATCAGTCCTGGGTGTTCATTGGCAGGACTGATGTTGAAGATGAAACTCCAATACTTGGGCCACCTGATGTGAAGAGCTGACTCATTTGAAAATACCCTGATGCTGGGAAAGATTGAGGGCAGGAGGAGGGGATGACAGATGATTAAATGGTTGGATGGCATCACTGACTCAATGGACATGGGTTTGGGTGGACTCCGGTATTTGGTGATGGATAGGGAGGCCTGGCATGCTGCAGTTCATGGGGTCGCAAAGAGTTAGACATGACTAAGTGACTGAACTGAACTGAAAATGGCCATTCTTATTCTGAGTATTCAGGGAGGCAGAGTGAGTCTTTAAGGTCATTGGAGTTGTTGTGCGCATTGTGACATAATCAGGGAGAATCCTTAAGGCTCAGAGTCAAGAGCTGCTATTAAGAATTATTGAGTATTTTTTATTTGAGCATTTATCAAGTTTATCCTTCTAATGGTCATCTTTTTAGAGAAGGATGCAAGGTGACTCAACTCATCTGAGCCAAGTTCCTACTTAAATGCACATCTACCGATACCTGGGTTTTCTGCTCATTGGCTACTTCCTAACTCACCAGATATTTTTGTGCATAGCAAGTCCATAAGTAGATCAGGCTCCTTACAATCTGCCCCAAACATGGATACCACCTTACAGACTGCAGAGGCCAATAGATCTTTGTAAGATGTGCAATCTCCCTCTACTCGCCCCCAGTATAGATCCTTTCACTAACAGCCTCTACAATGTTTTAGCATCCAAAAGGGGTTTTCCAAAAGGGAACTTATTTAACATTGCTGACCATAAGGACTAAAGACAACAAGTTCCTAAAAGAAATCAAAGCCAAGACATGGAAACTACTTAAATGTCCCTCGCAGAGGAATGGATAAAGAAGACGAGGTACATACATATAATGAAATATTACTCAGCCATTAAAAACAATGAAATAATGTCATTTGCACCAATGTGGATGGATCCAGAGTTTGACCTACTGAGTGAGGTAAGTCAGAGAAGGAGAAACATTGTACGGTATTGCTTATAAGCAGAAGCTTAAAAAATGGTACAGATGAACTTATATAAGAAGCAGAAGCAGACTCACAGACTTTGAGGATGAACCTGTGGTTACCAGGGGGGAAAGAATGGGGGAGGGATATTGGGGAGGTCAGGATTGACATGGACACAGTGCTGTATTTGGAATGGACGGCCAACAGGGACCTACTATGTAGCACAGGAAACTCTGCTCAGTATTTTGTGGCAGCCTAGATAGGAGGGGAGTTTGAGAAAGAATGGATGCTTGTATGTGTGTGGCTGAAACACTTTGCTGTACACCTGATATTAGCCTAGCTTTGTTAATCAGCTATATTCCAATATAAAATAAAAAGTTAAAAAAAATCAAGTATCTATTTTCAGATAAGGAGACTGTGGGTGAGAATGAGCTGCAGCCCAAAAGAAAAGACAGCAGAAAGAGTATGTAACCACCCCAGTTGCACTCCTCTAGTTATCCACAGCAGGTACCTGGATTGGTGTTCCTATAGTCTGCAGTCCTGACAGTCAATCTCACCTGTATTTGCATATGGGTTCCCCGAAGTATATTAGCTCTTTCTAAATAATACAACAAAGTATCTTATAATCTTTTATCTAAGCTTCAGACTGTGTTCAAAAGACTATGTTTTACTATCGTAAATGCCCAGAGTTCCTAAATAAAATCTGGTTAGCGCTGTGTATATTAGGCATCAGTGCTGATTGTTTTTCTTATTAACAAAACAAAAGATTAAACTAAAAGCCACAAGTTATCAGCAGCTGCGCTGTAAGAAACTAAGATGGAAAAATAAGTTTTCTCCTCCCCAGGGGTCAGCTTTACCTCATTTCTTTTACCAGATTTGTCTTGTTCTGCATGGGTCTCATGATTTTCCCTACCTCTGCTTTCCAAAATTTGATCTGACTCATATTCACAGGTCCCTTGTTTCACCTAAAATGCAGGTGATATGCGTTACCGTAGTTCAATGCTATATGAATTTGGAGCTGGCTTGATTCTTCAGTTCCCCAAAGGCCAGTCTATCTTTGGGAAAGTTTGTGGTTCTCCAAGAAAGCAAACATAGAGACACTATATAATCCACCACTTCCACTCCTAAGTTATACCCAAAAGAATTGAAAACACAATTCCACAAAAAAGGTTGTTTGCAAATGATCACAGAAACATTATTCATAATAACCAAAAAGTGGAAATTTCTCAAATGTTTATCAACTAATGAATAAGAAAAATATAGTATTAATATATCTGTACATTGGAATAAAATCATAGCAAGAAAGGATGAAGTACTGGTGTATGTTACAGCATGGTTGAATCTTGAAAAAAATATTATTAGTGAAAAAATCCCAATCGCAAAAGACTATTTTTTGAATTCCATTTATATGAATTATCTTGGCTAGACAAATACAGAGACAGAAAATAGAATAATGTTGAATAGTAATGGTGAAAGTGGGCACCCTTGTCTTGTCCCTGACTTTAGAGGAAATGCTTTCAATTTTTCACCACTGAGGATAATGTTTGCTGTGGGTTTGTCATATATAGCTTTTATTATGTTGAGGTATGTTCCTTCTATTCCTGCTTTCTGGAGAGTTTTTATCATAAATGGGTGTTGAATTTTGTCAAAGGCTTTCTCTGCATCTATTGAGATAATCATATGGTTTTTATTTTTCAATTTGTTAATGTGGTGTATTACATTGATTGATTTGCGGATATTGAAGAATCCTTGCATCCCTGGGATAAAGCCCACTTGGTCATGGTGTATGATCTTTTTTATGTGTTGTTGGATTCTGATTGCTAGAATTTTGTTAAGGATTTTTGCATCTATGTTCATCAGTGATATTGGCCTGTAATTTTCTTTTTTTGTGGGATCTTTGTCAGGTTTTGGTATTAGGGTGATGGTGGCCTCATAGAATGAGTTTGGAAGTTTACCTTCCTCTGCAATTTTCTGGAAGAGTTTGAGCAGGATAGGTGTTAGCTCTTCTCTAAATTTTTGGTAGAATTCAGCTGTGAAGCCGTCTGGACCTGGGCTTTTGTTTGCTGGAAGATTTTTTATTACAGTTTCAATTTCCGTGCTTGTGATGGGTCTGTTAAGATTTTCTATTTCTTCCTGGTCGAGTTTTGGAAAGTTGTACTTTTCTAAGAACAGTCTTATGGACTCTGTGGGAGAGGGAGAGGGTGGGAAGATTTGGGAGAATGGCATTGAAACATGTAAAATATCATGTATGAAACGAGATGCCAGTCCAGGTTCGATGCACGATACTGGATGCTTGGGGCTAGTGCACTGGGACGACCCAGAGGGATGGTATGGGGAGGCAGGAGGGAGGAGGGTTCAGGATGGGGAACATATGTATACCTGTGGTGGATTCATTTTGATATTTGGCAAAACTAATACAATTATGTAAAGTTTAAAAATAAAATAAAATTAAAAAAAAGAAAATGGAATAATGTTATGTAAGGGCCTAGAGGGAAGATAGAATTGGGAGTAACTACTAATGGGTATGGGCTTCCCTGGTAGCTCAGTGGTAAAGAATCTACCTGACAATGCAGGAGATGCAGGTTCAACCCCTGAATAGGGAGAAGATGCAGATTTTAACCCTGGAGAAGGAAACGGCAATGCACCCTAGTAATCTTGCCTGGGAAATCCCATGGACAGAGGGGTCTGGTAGGTGACAGTCCATGGAGTTGCAAAAGATTCAGACATGACATATTGACTAAACAGGAACTAAAGGGTGCAGAATTTCATCTTGAGGGAGCTAAACTCTTTTAAAATTAAACTGTAGTGATAATTGCACAACCTTAGGAATATACTAAAGAATATTGAACTGGGCACTTGAATGGGTAAATCGCATGAGATGCGAATTGTATCTTAAAATATACACACTGAGAACTTTGATATGCAACATACTACTTAAAGATCTAAGAATGATGTAGATATAAGATTTGCCTATAATGAGCTGAAAATAGTGGTTTGTGACTGTTTTTCCCATATCTATTTATATATATAGGTATTGTTTTGTGTCACTCCCAGCTTGATAAAGATGCCATTTGAAAGGAAGGCCTGAAGCACTCACCTAGGCCTTACTACTGCCTGAGGCCGCCCCCCACCCCCCGTCCCCACCCCCAGACGTTTCCCAACCAGAGCCATATGCTGTGGCTGGATTGGCCCTTGTGGTCCTTATTATGACTGAAGGATGATCATTAGGATCAACAATAATTATTAGGGAACTTTGAAAACACAAAGTTTACTGCTTCTAGGTACTAGAGGGTACAGAGCACATCAGGGGCCACCCAGCCAGATCTTGAGTGGAGAGAAGGGGCAAGGACCCAGCTCTTTGCCTTTATTGGAGTTGAGGGTGTGGTGTACAGGGTTTCACAGCTTTACTCTTTTTTTCTTTAATTTGAATGAGGTTTTATTTATTTTTAAAATTTTTATTGAAGTAGAGTTGCTTTACAGTATTGTGTTAGTTTCCAGTGTGCAGTGAAGTGACACAGCTTTACTCTTTATAGGTGAATTTAACCCGTAAGAGCAGGAGTTAAAAGGGAAGAAGGAAGAGAAAAGCAGGGTCACTCAAGTGGTCATTTACCTAGGTCACCCGGGGCTTTCTACAAAGGGAACTTCACAGGTAGGGGCAGCCTGGCTTTTTATGTAGTTGTGTAGCTGGCAATGTGTCTGTGAAATGGATGCCATGTCTTGAAAATGTGTGTCCACCCAAGTAAAATGAGATGAATTGATTATTAGTTTTCCTTACCGTGTCTTATTATTGGGATGTTTTTCCTCTCCCTGCAACAATCGATGGGCACATCATAACTCTGAAGTCTCTGGTCACTTGACACTGAGCTTCTGGATTCTGGTCTCTGTGCTGGTGGAGCAGAAGTCCACCTAGGGCACACAGACCACCATGAAGTATGGGTCCTGAACCTACCCCACTAATTTCATCTTGTATTTGTTCCTCCACATGTAAAACATCTATTCCCTTTCTTTTTCCTTTCTTGCTTTCTTAAATCTCTCCACGCTCCCCACCCTACCCCAACTTTTTCTGTTGGTCTCTTATATAGACCTTTAGCAGCATTGATCCCCATCGATGGAATCTTAAAGTTAAGAATATTGAGACTCTTGATTTCTATCTTCTTCTTGATAAGTGGGAAAAGTAATATTCACACTCTAAAGCCTGAGACAAAGCTACACACAAGGTATTATGAAAGCCTGAAGATGGGGAAAATGTACTGAATTTGGAAAATCCTGGAAATTTGTGTGGACAGAGCAAGGAAATTTCCCCTTTATTGTAAAAGAGGTTTTTTTAAAATTTATTTTATGTAAGTATAGTCGATTTACAATATTGTGGCAATTTCTGCTGCACAGCGTAGTGATTCAGTTATAGTTATACATATATATTCTTTCTCATTTTCTTTTCCATTACGGTTTATCACAGGATATTGAATACAGCTCTGTGCTATACAGTAGAAACTTATTGTTTATCCATTCTATATATAACATTTTTAGTTGATGCATCTTTCCAGGTAAAATCCTTAAATGACTTTCCATTTTCTTATCTTTGCTTTCAAAGCCATCTTAAATTTATCTTCAGTGTCTCTCTTCAGGCTTAATTTCTTTTAGTCCTCTTTAGATAGACAGACCTACTCATCATTTCTTTTTTTTTTTTTTTATTTTATTTTATTTTTAAATTTTACATAATTGTATTAGTTTTGCCAAATATCAAAATGAATCCGCCACAGGTATACATGTGCTCCCCATCCTGAACCCTCCTCCCTCCCCACACCATCCCTCTGGGTCGTCCCAGTGCACTAACCCCAAGCATCCAGTATCGTGCATCGAACCTGGACTGGCAACTCGTTCCTTACATGATATTTTACATGTTTCGATGTCATTCTCCCAAATCTTCCCACCCTCTCCCTCTCCCACAGAGTCCATAAGACTGTTCTATACATCAGTGTCTCTTTTGCTGTCTCGTACACGGGGTTATTGTTACCATCTTTCTAAATTCCATATATATGCGTTAGTATACTGTATTTATGTTTTTCCTTCTGGCTTACTTCACTCTGTATAATAGGCTCCAGTTTCATCCACCTCATTAGAACTGATTCAAATGTATTCTTTTTAATGGCTGAGTAATACTCCATTGTGTATATGTACCACAGCTTTCTTATCCATTCATCTGCTGATGGACATCTAGGTTGCTTCCATGTCCTGGCTGTTATCCAGGCACTTTGCTCCACTTCTCTGCCCCTTGTATCAGGCAGACTTGAGCCTCCTTGCATCTACGTGTGCAGATCCATGCTGCCTCCTTCAGAAACACTTTGCCGAACCCAGAAGGCAACTTCCAGTTTGTATACCTTAACTTAATGATTCATGAACAAGAACTCTTCCAGTGAAAAATATCTTCTATGATAACTATTATTCATTTTATCTTCAATAAACCTTTAAGGAATTCTTACTACCCTTAAGGTAAAATAGAATCAGATAAAACACTTGCTTTCAAGGAGATGGTAGATTAGGAGTTCTGTGAATGCACAGGGCAATTACAAAACCAGGTAAAAATAAAGCATCTTTATCTGAAAAGAAGCATCAGTTAAAAATGTTATTTATAGAATGGATGAACAAGGTCCTCCTGTATAGGTAGACATGATAGTAGAATTCCCCAGAATGGGCCCCTCTGCTTCTCTGGAACTCTCTCAGGGTCCTTTGTGCTTTCTACCTGGTTTCCTAGCGGAGTGCATTCACGAGACTCCTATTCTACATCTTGTGCATTCACAAGACTCCTAGTCTACCATCTACTTGAAAGCAACTGTTTTATCTAATTCTGTTTTACATAAAGGATAGTAAGAATTTCTTAAAGGGTTATTGAAAATAAAATGAATAACAGTAACATTAAAAGATATTTTTCAGGGAAAGACCTCTTATTCATGAATCATTAAGTTGAGGTATACAAATTGGAAGCTACCTTTGTGAGATAAACCTTTTGAGGATTTCCCTGGTCACTCAGCTGGTAAAGAATCCACCTGCAATGCAGGAGATCCTGGTTCAATTCCTGGATCAGGAAGATGCCCTGGGGAAGGGCTAGGTTACCCACTCCAGTATTCTTGGGCTTCCGTGGTGGCTCAGCTGGTAAAGAATCTGCTTGCAATGTGGGAGACCTAGGTTCAATCCCTGGGTTGAGAAGATCCCCTGGAGAAGGGAACGGCTGCCCACTCCAGTATTCTGGCCTGGAGAATTCCATGAACTATATATCCCACGGGGTTGCAAAGAGTCGGACATAACTGAACAACTTTCACTTCACTTTCACTTTGTGAAATAATGTATAGCTTTAATCAAGAGAGATCACTCCATTTTTGTTCAACTTCTTGTTTAAAAATTCCCTGGACTCTAGGATCAAGTTAATTCCCTGCCGCAACAGATATGCTGCTGCTGCTGCTGCTAAGTCGCTTCAGTCGTGTCCAACTCTGTGCGATCCCACAGACAGCAGTCCACCAGGCTCCTCCGTCCCTGGGATTCTCCAGGCAAGAGCACTGGAGTGGATTGCCATTTCCTTCTCCAATGCATGAAAGTGAAAAGTGAAAGAGAAGTCACTCAGTTGTGTCCGACTCTTTGAGACCCCATGGACTGCAGCCTACCAGGCTCCTCCATCCGTGGGATTTTCCAGGCAAGAGTACTGGAGTGGGTTGCCACTGCCTTCTCTGCAACATATATGACCTAAGCTATTTACTACTTTTAGCCTTGGACTGCACATTTCTTATCTTTGTTTAATGAAACATTTATTGACTCTAAGGAAAGAAAAAACTGGGTGAGAAAGAAAAAGGAGATGTAATTAAAGGACACAACTTTCCTCAGCTGTGGACAATATACATATAACAGTAATCATGTTTATTCTGAATATTGATTGGACCAAAATAGCATGGAAGAGTCTGCACCACTGCAGAAATCTGGTGGATGATATTTAAAGTTGACTGACCAAAAGATGGCAGAGAAGTATATTTGGGGCCACAGGAAGGAACATACCTGTTGGAACATACCCTGAACATACCCTGGCAAGTTGAAAGTCCTTGGGGTGATGGGAGGTATGAACCACTGCTCTTCAATATAAGCTTTGTAGTATTTGATGTTCATATGGACTGTGTTTATACAAAATAAGTAATACATTAAAAGTCAGATAAACTAATTTTAAAATGTCAGCATGATAGAATCATTTACTGTTCAAGTAGTCACATGCATAAAGTAGCCCCTGGAAAGCACTGTGGAATGAATCATGCTGCACATTTCTAAACTGAGGGAAATGATATTTTTGACCTCAGCTTCCTTGCCTGAAAAGTAGAATTCAACAGTATCTCTTTCATAGACCATGTAACAATCTAGGCAAAGTGTTTACCAGGATGCAGAGCACACACCACTACAAACACTATATCTTCTCCTTTAGTGATTATCCACAAACATAACAGAGCTTTGCTAATTAAATACATGATAAATACTGTCCTAAACTAATGGTGGTAGAGGATTTACAAAGGATTGGCTAGAACTACATATAATCTGACCATCCATTCCTGCTCAAATCAGGATTCCTAAACTCCAAGTTTATTAGAAATTTGAAATCAGCACAATTTACATCTACTCCCAAGTAACTCATAATGAAAGTGTTTATATATATATATATATATATATTGTTTTTTTTTTACCATATTTGTTAGAAAACAAATGCTTTGGCAGTCTAGTCAGAGGAGAAAATAATTGCTAGTGTTTAAATTGTTTATCATAGCATCTTTTTTATACACATAACAGAAAAGTAAGGTCCATTTCTCCAAGTCTTTCTGAATTTTTTAACTATACTTAATCATCATTAAGCCTTAAATGATAAGCAAGATCAACGGGATTGTTGTGAAAACATGATAAATTACTTCTTGCCGGCAACTACATTTTAAAATATTAAAAGACTGGAGGTTTATTTAAATTTTTTAATTATATTGAATATTTTATCTCTAAGACAAATATAAGCATATATATAGAAAAGGTAAGAAAGTGATTTTGTATTTAAACTAAATGCACATTAATTAAAGTAGATTACTTTTGCCACATTTAAACTTGAAAGTAAACTGGCAGTGAAAATAGAGCAAGGTAACGCTTTGTGATTCTAGTGTAAAAATACTCCAGAGTTGTGAAGCACTCTTTAATCTTTGTTTAGAACTCCTAAATAGAATATGTTTAGAGCAGCACTGAAATGTTGGCTCTCTACTCACGTAAAAGGCACACCATGTGCCAGAGCAGTTCACGCAGAACCATCCGAAGATGCATTCCTGCCCTAACAATCTGAACACAACTGTAGGGCTGGCTTTTGTGTCAGCCCTGAAGGCCATCTTCTCACTCTTGGAGGACATCACAGTGGAAGACAAAAAAGCTCCCTTTGTATCCGGCAGATGGCCATGTACCTGCCACTGAGGCCATTTTCCATCTATGAGGAGGACTTATGGTTTCTAGATCTTTGTTTCCCTTTCCCCCAAACCTGTTTCTCTATGTTACTTTAAGTGAAAGTGTTAGTCGCTCAGTCATATCTGACTCTGCAACCCCATGGACTGTAGCCTGCCAGGAGTCCTCTGTTCATGGATTTCTCCAGGCAAAAATACTGGAGTGGGTAGCCATCCAGTATTCTTTTCCAGGGTATTTTCCCCACACAGGGACTAAACCTGGGTCTCCTACATTGTCTCTTTTTTCTTCAGTTTTGATTATTAGAGGGATTTTCTTTGGGTTTTTGTTGTTTTTTTTCAATAGTTATCCATTTACAAATGCAGAATTATTATAGGGGAGCCCCAAGGAATGGAAACTTAGGAACTGGGGACAATGGTAAAGCAGAATATGATCTATAAACCACATAGTGAAATCATTCCTGTAGGCTTTTAGGATGCATCTGTTATCCTGCCCCTTTCCCAGCAAAGCCAAAACACTTGCGATGGAGATGGGTCTAGGTATCCATATAGCTAAAGGTCAACTCCACTTGGACATCAAAAAGGAGAAGATTATGGGGAATGAGGGTGATGAATGAGAGGATGAATAGCTTTCAGTGATTGTTTGAAAATAATTGCTAACGTCCTTCAGCCAAAGACCACCATGAACATCTGGAGTTGAGTAAATTGGATCCATTACTTGTTGCAGTGGGGGAAAGCGCACATCATGGGGAACCTCAGGGTTTCTCAGTAAGAGGGTGTTAGTCCTTAACATATGTTTGCATTTTAGTTGAATAACTGGGGAAATGACCCAAGGAAGCAGGGGCTACTCTGGACTGGATGTTGTTTATGACTATCTCAATAAATTTTATCTAAAGGGAGGATAGACTGTAATGCAGTTAAAGATGTTATTGGTTAAAAGTAACAGTTATTCATTTAGGAAAATAGGGAATGTTTGCTATTTTGTGAGTTTCAAAATATCTTGTCTCAAGTAGTGTGTTTGCATGTGCATACCACAGAAAAATAACATGGTTCAGTCATAAATATGAGGTCAGTTTGTAGTAACCTTGCATTCTAACCATGAGGCTAGATCAGTTTCTGGATGTCAGGGGCTACTTTTTCTCTTTCTTAGAAGGAAATCAAAGTTCATTTAATGCAGTTCATGTATTTTATAGATGAGGCATTTCATGCTCACAAAGATCATTCAAGTGCTTAAGGTCATAGATCTGGATTTGTCTCAATAATGCATACAACGATTATAGTATTTAATAACACTGCCATAGTTTAGACATGATCTATAGCATTTTATGTGTATTATGTCGTTTAGCCCTAAAAGTCAAACATTATGAGAAAATGAGGATGAAAAAGATCGATACTTTACCCAAATTACACAGCTAATACCTGACAGAGCTGGAATTCTATATCTGAATCTGGCTGTTTAGCTCCAAACTGCAGTCTGCAGTGCCTCTGCTGGTGGGGAAGAGCTGCCACTTAAGAAGGATGCCCACAAATGATTGTGCTGTGTGGTCAGATAACTGGTAGACTTCTTATCCATAGTATTAATTACTTCCAGACATCTCATACTTAAGGCAACCATTTGTAAGCCTTGTTTATCAAAACTAAATCAAAGAACATTTGACTAGGTCAGATATCTTAGAGAAAGAGTCACTTTAAACTTGGGGTCCAACCAAAATGTTGAAACATATACAGCACACACAGCAAACAAGCAAATTATCAGCAAAATGAGTGTACTACACAGAATGCAATAATAAACTCAGTAAACATCAATTTTATATGATTGCTATATGGATGCTCACTACTCATCAAGAGGAAATATTCTTTAATTTTCTTATGTACATATTTTCTTTATTCCATGTTACTAGTTTAGAGAACATTGATTTTTCTGTTTTCATGATGAGACAGAGAATTAAACAGTGAAATTCAATGCTGTCTTTAATGGTTAGACCATTAATTTAATGTAGTCAATGTTACTGCTAAGAGTTCTTTGAAAATCCATACTTTTGCTTTTATAATATTGAAGCATAATTAATTATAAAAGATATAATAAATGTTTCCAAAATGGACCTAGAATTAGATTTTAATAAGCTAGCTTCTTGTGTATTACATAGTACATAAGGTAATCAGCATTTTCTCAGCAAACTTTGGGATATGCACTTAGTAGTAGTGGGTCTTGATAAATAAAAATACAGTGAGGTTAGATACTCATATAAAGTCTGCCCTTTCTGTTCCCCTTTTTGGCTGTTCATGAGTTTTGTCTATTTCATAATCATGTAAGCAAGTTCTTCATTAGCACAGTAGGTAGTGTGTCAGTCTAATAAGAGTGTAAATTAGAGAAGGAAGATGTATGTACTTTGCTGCTTTAATGCCCATGAACCCAAGTAGCTTTGGGCAGAGCATGTTTCATTATGATGAATATATAATTGCTACATGAGAGCTTGGTCTGAGCATACTATAAGATAATTGAATAATACATTCAAAATCTAAATGTGAATCATTTAAAATGTAGGATTTTTACCACTACAAAATTACATTATTCTTGGAAGTGTTTTCTTTGTTCCAAAGTCATGTCTGTCAAATCTTGCAGAGTTGTTACAGTTATAATGAAGGGTCTAAATAGAGCCAATAACTGTGTTGGGACTCCCCTATACTATAAAAGCTGGGTGTACTTTCATGCCAGAACAATGTATGCAACGATAGTTGCATCTGAAAATTAAGGATAGCTCCATTTGGATATCTGTGATTCTTCTTTCTAAAAATTATTTTATAGTTTATTGGTTCTTATATATGAGATAGTTATTAAAAGTAGACTTTTAAAAATCTACTTGTCAAAAATCAGGGAACATCCAGTACCTGAGATATGCATAGAGAGTCAGTAGTGAAGCTGGTGAGAGTTACCAAAAGTTCAGATTTGGGACAATTTTTGTTTTGGAAAAGATTGTTTCATAGCCTTCTGGGACACCCAACATGGAGGAAGCTGAGAAATCTAACCTAAAATCAGATGCATGCTAATGAGTCAACTTAAGAAACTCTTTGTAATGTTTAGAGTAACTTTAAGAAAATAAATATATAGTAAAACACTCAAGAATGAAATTAAAATAGTAGACTAAAAGTATTTATTTACAATAAAGAAGGTAATCAAAGAGGAATGAAGGAAGAAAAAAGAGGAGACATAAAGAAAATAGCAAATGGAATCTTTAAAGTCAATCATGCCATTAAGAATTTCTCAAGAGTACCATAGCAGTTTAAGATAATGAATTGATAATTAAAAATCTTCCCATAAAGATAAGTCTAAGCCATCAGAGTTTTACTAGGAAATTCTACAAATACTTAGAGAAGAAATAATTTCAATTCTTTACAAACTCTAAAAACACACAGAAAGAAGAAATGCTCCCCAAATCATTTTATGAAGCCAAAATCACTCTGTTAACAAAGACGGGCAGCATTATCACAGGAAAGCAGCAACAAAAGCTACAGACCAATATTTATCACAAATACAAGAATTCTCAATGAAATATTAATAAATGTTTTGTTCACTTAAAAATGACTGTATACCATGATCTAGTGTAATTTATCCACTTGTGTTCAGAGGTAGTTTAAACCTAAAAATCCATTAGTGCAATATACCATGATAATAGAAGAAAAGAAAATATTACATTATTATAATAAAAGTAGAAAAAAACTTGACAATGCCCAGAACCCAATTAACGGTAAAAAATAAATAAACAACTTGCAGAAAATTAGGAATGAGAAGGGAAAAAGGTCAACTTGATTTAAATAATCTACAAAAGCCTATACTAAAATTATACTTAGTTGTGAAATAATAAATGATTTGCCTTAAGACTGGGCACAAAGAAAGAATGACTCTTTTTGTTATTTCTATTTAATATTGTACCAGAGATTCTAACTAACATACTGCTGCTGCTGCTGCCAAGTCGCTTCAGTCGTGTCCGACTCCTAGCGACCCCATGGACTGCAGCCCACCAGGCTCCTCGGTCCATGGGATTTTCTAGGCAAGAGTACTGCAGTGGGGTGCCATTGCCTTCTCCAAACTAATATACTAAAGGGACATAAAAGTAAGAATGGATTTAGACCACATAAAGTGGAAAGGGAAAAATAAAATTACCTTTAATTTGGATTGCATATCTCTGTAAACAGAAAATCCCAGGGAATTCACAAAAACACTCTAAAACTAATAAACAAAATTATCAAGGTCACAAAACATAAAATCAATATGCAAAAATCAGTTGTATTCTTAAGTACTAGCAACAAACAATTCAAGTTATATATAAAATCTTAAAAGTAATTTGACTCCCAATAGCTTCAAATAGAATGAAATAATTAGCAATACAAATAACAAAATAAATAAAATATGCATATTTAAAACTGAAAAATGTTGTTTATAAATATTAAAGAAGATGTAAATAAATGAATAGACATTTCATTCTCAGTAATTGGAAGATTCAATATTGTCAGCATGACAACACCCTCTAAATAAATCTATAAATTCAATGTAATTTCTGTCAAAACCTCAACAGGTCTATTGTAAAAATATACATGGTTGTCCTAAAATTTATCTAGAAATGCAAAGAACCCAGAATAACAAAACCCATTTTGAAAAAGAACAAATTTGGAGAATGTATATTATATGAATTCAAAACTTACTCAAATGGCACAGTTTTCAAGATACTGATGAATCAGAATCAAAGGTCAAGAAATAAATCTTTCCCATTCATGGAAATTGATTTTTGACAATGATGCAAAAATGATTCAGTGGGGGAAAGAATAGTGTTATCAAAAGATGATGTTAGAACAACTGGATATTCACACATTAAAAAATAGAAACTTAGGCTCTTGTCTTAGACCATATATAAACATTAACTGGAAATACCTTGTAAACTTAAATATAAGTGCCAAACTATAAAACTTCTAGGGAAAAAAAAAAAGAGTTTTTGTGATCTTGAGTTAGGCAAAGATTTCTTATATACAACCACAAAAAATGATCCCATGTAAGATAACCTTGATAAACCGGACTTCAAAATTAAAAACTGTAAGAGTCATTAAGAACATGGAAAGATAAGTTGAAGATAGAGAGAGGATATTGTATATACAATTTATTCAAAAAAGAATTGTTGTTGCTGTTGTTCAGTCGCTAAATCGTGTAAGACTCTGAGACCCCAAGGACAGCAGCACACCAGGCTGTCCTTCAGTATCTCCCGGAGTTTGCTTAAATTCATGTCCATCCTCTGCCCCTCATTACTCCTTTTACCTTCAATCTTTCCAAGCATCGAGGTCTTTTCCAATGACCTCAGTTTTTTAAATTTTTTTTTCTTTATGTTGAGTTTTAACCTGGCTTTTTCCCTCTCCTCTTTCACCCCCATCAAGGAGTTCTTTAGTTCTTCTTTACTTCCTGCCATTAGAGTGGTGTCGTCTGCATATCTGAGGTTGTTGATATTTCTCTCAGCAGGCTTGATTCCAGCTTCTGATTCATCCAGTCTGACATTTCACATGATGTACTCTACATATAAGTTAAATGAGCAGGGTGACAGTATACAGGCTTGACATACCCCTTTCCCAATTTGGAACCAGTCCATTGTTCTGTGTCCAGTTCTAACTGTTGCTTCTTGATCCACATACAGGTTTCTCAAGAGGCAGGTGAGGTAGTCTGGTATTCCCATCTCTTTAAGAATTTTCTATAGTTTATTGTGATCCACACAGTCAAAGGCTTTAGCATAGTCAATGAAGCAGAAGTAGATGTTTTTCTGGAATTCCCTTGCTTTCTCTATGATCCAACAAATGTTGGCAATTTGATCTCTGGCTCCTCTGCCTTTTCTAAACCTAGCTTGCATAACTGAAAGTTTTCAGTTCACTGAGAACTGCTGAAGCCTAGCCCACTCCAGTACTCTTGCCTGGAAAATCCCATGGATGGAGGAGCCTGGTGGGCTGCAGTCCATGGGGTCGCTAAGAGTCGGACACGACTGAGCGACTTCACTTTCACCTTTCACTTTCATGCATTGGAGAAGGAAATGGCAACCCACTCCAGTGTTCTTGCCTGGAGAATCCCAGGGATGGCCGAACCCGGCGGGCTGCTGTCTATGGGGTTGCACAGAGTCAGACACGACTGAAGAGACTTAGCAGCTAGAAGGAATTGGAGCAAAACTTCGTTAGCATGTGAAATGAGCACAATTGTATGGTAGTTTAAACATTATTTGGTATTGCTTTTCTTTGGGATTGGAGTGAAAACTGACCTTTTCCAGTCCTGTGGCCACTGCTGAGTTTCCCAAATTTGCTGACATATTAAGTGCAGCATTTTCAAAGCATCATCTTTTGGGATTTGAAATAGCTCAGCTGGAATTCCATCACTGCCATTAGCTTTGTTTATAGTATTGCTTCCTAAGGCCGACGTGACTTCACACTTCAGGATGTCTAGCTGTAGGTGAGTGATCACACTGTAGAGGTTATCCTGTCGTTAAGACTTTTTAAATATAGTTCTTCTGTGTATTCTTGCCACTGCTTCTTTATCTCTTCTGCCCCAGTTAGGTCCTTACAGTTTCTGTCCTTTTTTGTGCCCATTCTTGCATGAACTATTTCCTTGATATCTCCAATTTTCTTGAAGAGATCTCTAGTCTTTCCCGTTCTATTGTTTTCCTCTATTTGTTGCATTGTTCACTTAAGAAGGCCTCATCTCTCCTTGCTAATTCTCTGAACATCTACATTTTGTTGGGTATATCTTTCCCTTTCACTTCTCCCTCCTTGCCTTATGCTTCTCTTTTCTCAGTTATTTGTAAAGCCTCCTCAGACATCCACTTTACCTTCTTGCACTTCTTTTTCTTTTTGATGGTTTTGGTCACTGCTTCCTGTACAATGTTATGAATGAGAAATAATTAACATCCTGAATGTGGCATTACAATTTCAATGGACATGAACTTGGGCAAACTCCAAGAGATGGTGAGAGACAGAGAATCCTGATCTGCTGCCATCCGTGGGGTTGCCAGGAGTCAGACACGAGTTGGCACCTGAACAACAACAGCAACAGCAACGCTGGGTATATAAAGCCACTTAAAAGTCAGTAATAAAAAAAACAGGTAATACAATTAAGTCACGAGTCAAATAGTTCAAAAACATTTCACCAAAGAAGATACATATAACTAATAAGTACACGGAATGATGTTGAACATCATTTCTTGTTGTTTAGTCCCTAAGTTGCGTCTCTTTTGGGACTCCATGGACTGTAGCTCTCTGGATTCCTCTGTCCATGGGATTTCCCAGGCAAGTATACTGGAGCAGGTTGCCATTTCCTTCTCCGGGAATCAAACCTGCATCTCCTGCATTGGCAGGTGGATTCTTTTTCATTGATCCACCTGGGAAGTCATTATTCCTCACAGCTGCTGCTGCTTAGTCACTTCAGTCATGTCCGACTTTGTGTGATCCTATGGACTGCAAACTGCCAGGCTCCTCTGTCCATGGGATTCTCTAGAATCCTAGAGTACCAGAGTTGGTGCCATGCCCTCCTCCTGGGGATCTTCCCAAACCAAGGGGCAGACTTGGGTCTCCTGCATTGTAGGCATATGCTTTATTGCTGAGCCACCTGTGAAGTCCTTATTCCTCATTCAGATCAGATCAGTCGCTCAGTCATGTCCGACTCTTTGCAACCCCATGAATAGCAGCACGCCAGGCCTCCCTGTCCATCACCAACTCCCGGAGTTAACTGAGACTCACGTCCATCGAGTCAGTGATCCCATCCAGCCATCCTATCCTCTGTCGTCCCCTTCTCCTCTTGCCCCCAATCCCTCCCAGCATCAGAGTCTTTTCCAATGAGTCAACTCTTCGCATGAGGTGGCCAAAGTACTGGAGTTTCAGCTTTAGCATCGTTCCTTCCAAAGAAAACCCAGGGCTGATCTCCTTCAGAATGGACTGGTTGGATCTCCTTGCAGTCCAAGGGACTCTCAAGAGTCTTCTCCAACATCACAGTTCAAAAGCATCAATTCTTCGGCGCTCAGCCTTCTTCACAGTCCAACTCTCACATCCATGCATGACCACAGGAAAAACCATAGCCTTGACTAGACGAACCTTTGTTGGCAAAGGAATGTCTCTGCTTTTGAATATGCTATCTAGGCTGGTCATAACTTTGCTTCCAAGAAGTAAGCGTCTTTTAATTTCATGGCTACAGTCACCGGGAAATGCAAATTGAAACCACAATGCATTAAAACTCAATAAAGTTTTAAAAACGATTAAAAAAACCACAATGAGATACCACTTAACATTCAAAGCAAAATGACCAAGAATATCAAGGGTTCACAGTGACGTGGAATCTTTACTCATTATTGATGTAAGTTTTAAATAGTATAATCATTCTGTAAACAGTTTCTTAGAAGTAAACAAGCCTTGACTATTTAGTGTCCCGCTAATGGTTATTTATCCCCCAGGAAATACAGGCATGTATTTACATAAGGACATGTATATGAGTATTCACAGCAACAGTATGCATAATATCTAAAATTTAGAAACAATATGAAAGCCTATCAGCTACTGAATAGATTAAAAAACATGGTATATCCATAAAATTAAATACTATTGTCATTAAAAGGAAAGGACTACTGAACTGCTGTAACTTGGATAAACCTTAAAAACATTATGCAGAGTGAAAGATGTCAGAAACAAAAGGTGATATAATATGATTTTATTTATATAAAATGTCTATAAAAGGCAAGCTTTAGATGCAGAAAGATCGTTTGCAGCCTAGGACTGAGGTTAGGACCAAGAGATAACTGTCAACAAGCACCAAGGAATTTTTTGAAGTGGAGGAGTGTCCTAATATTGAATTGCTATGGTTGTGTGTGCGTGCTAAGTCACTTCAGTTGTGTTCAACTCTGTGCGACTCTATGGATGGTAGCCTGCCAGGCTCCTCCATTCATGGGAGTCTCAAGGCAAGAATTTTGGAGTGGATTGACATGCCCTCCTCCAGAGTATCATCCCAACCCAGGGATCGAACCCATGTCTCTTACGTCTCCTGCATTTGCAGGCAGGTTCTTTACCACTTTGTACAGCTCTGTAAATTCACTAAAATGTATTAATAATTGTGCACTTATAAGTGGAATTGTGTGAAATGCCAATTATTTCTCATTAAAGTTATAAAAAATATTAATGAAAAACTCAGATAAAGCTTGATTGTGCTTTTATATTTCACTTTATAGACTGCTATGTGTTTTTGAATTTTTATTTTATTTTGCATATTTAGCAGACTTGGCAAAATTATTTCCAGTTTGTAGAGGAAAAGTGCATCAAGCTGTCCTTGGGATCCGCAAATCTGTGATATCCTTCCTGGTGCTTCATGACTCACAATTGCTTCACTCTTTAGACTGGCCAAGCCACAGAAAATACTTCAAGCCTTCATCCTATTGCTTGTGGTTCCTGGCAATGCCTCAGCTTCAATTTGTCTTTCTGGGAAAAGCCTTTTTGTTACCAACCCTCACTTTTATCCAGGCACCATCTCATCTCCTATATGGAAACTTCTTTGACTATATTCTCAGTATACTGTAGAAATCTCCTACATTTCCACAGTATCATGTTCCAAGCTCAAAAGAGCCCTCTCAAACATGTAGACTTGGTAGCAGTTTCTATCTTCAGCATAGGTTATGACACCCTTGAGTTTAAAGACTACCTTGCTAACCTTTGTGTTGTTTGTTTATGGCATGCAGAAAAGCCATCACACAATTTTTATTGTCTGATTATTTGCATGGATGGTTTTGGAGAATAAGAAGTTAAGGGAATGTCTGAAGACCTAAAATGCATTCTGCTGTTTAAAAATCTAATATTTATTTTTGTAGGTTTAATGAAACTGTGTATCACCTTAATATTATTTTGCTTTTATCAGAAGGTGCTAAAATATACATCATTTGACTTACACTCGCAACATCAATTGCTCAGATCATTATGTTGCTCATTATTTTTTTAACCAGGTTCTAGGAATTCTTTTATTCCTGAAAAGATTGACTGATCCACTGAAGTCAAGCAATGTGTCTTTAGTCCTCCTCCAATGGGCAGCTGGGTTTGGACAATTATTCAGAGGAGAAAACCTTGAATCATAATTCTTGATAACAGGGTATTTTTAAAGTTTTATGTATTCCCGGTATAAAGCCTCTGCAAAACTTTTCTTACCAAAGCAGTCTACTATAAAAAAGAAAGTAATACACAGGATTTATTGTCTTTATAACTCATTTGGTACATCAGTAACACAGTACTGTTAGCTGTCTTTTATTATATTCATAGATTACAAAGTTGACCAGAGAGCCCTTCAGGACTCTTATTTATATTTCTTATTCCCCCACTGTTCCTCCAGAGTACTATATACAAGTCAGTACCAGATAAACACTTTTTATTGATTGATTGATTCTCAAGACTTCTGTGATTAATTGATGCTTTTGAACTGTGGTGTTGGAGAAGACTCTTGAGAGTCCCTCAGACTGCAAGGAGATCCATCCAGTCCATCCTAAAGGAGATCAATCCTGGGTGTTCATCAGAAGGACTGATGTTGAAGCTGAAACTCCAATACTTTGGCCATTTGATGCGAAGAGCTGACTTATTTGAAAAGACCCTGATGCTGGGAAAGACAGGGCAGGAGGAGAAGGGGACGACAGAGGATGAGATGGTTGGCATCACTGACTCGATGGACATGGGTTTCAGTGGACTCCAGGAGTTGGTGATGGACAGGGAGGCCTGGCATGCTGCAGTTCATGGGGTCGCAAAGAGTCAGACACGACTGAGCGACTGAACTGAAATGTGATCAACCTTGAAGTTTAAGCTGCTCCTTAAGAACTAGGCTTCCCTGATGGCTCAGGTGATAAAAAATCTGAGTGAAATGCAGGAGGCCCTGGTTTGATCCCTCTGTCTGGAATGGCTATCCATTCCAGTATTCTTGCTTGGGAAATCCCATGGACAGAGGAGCCTGAAGAGCTACCATCCTTTGGGTCACAAAGAGTTGGACGTGACTGAGCTACTAACACTTTCACTTCATTTTCCCTAAGAATTAATCCTTTATCTTCATTTTCTGACAGGTGATTGATTACAGGATCATGTCCCTGTCATGTCAACTCAGATTTTAGAGTGAAGTAGGTGTAATTCTGACGTGATTCAAATTCTGCTGATCTGCATCACAAGATAAAGGGAACAGCATGTAACTATCAGAGCCATATATGTAGCTGACATTTAAATTTACGTATGAAACTTGATAACTTCAAGGTAGGTTGACAGATGAAAGTTGGTCACTTCAAAAGAGTCTGAAATGTTTATTCGTTTATGAGCTCAGTGATTTGGGAATTCTCTGAACTCAGAAGCACTATGGGGAAAAAGGGATGGAGAGGGATTTGATATCTCTTGAATATCCATTAGAACTAAAAAATCATCTGGCATTTGTATTACTGGTTTTATAATGTGCCTAGTGAAATTTATCATATCTAAATTTGCAGGGTTAATATCAATATTTTTCTGATTTGGGGTAGGAAAAAAGGAAAACAGTTTAAAAAATTCAAATGCTGCACATTAGAATTGTATGGAAGGTCACTTCTAGCTATTTATATCAGAGTTTCTGGAGGTAACAATCAAATATCACTATTCCTTTTAAGCTTTCCAGATTATTGCAACATGTAACCAACTCTAAGAACAAATTGCTTAATAATAGACCTTTTGTTGGTATTCTTCATTGTCTTTACATATCTCAGTTAAAATAGTGATGCAGTAGGAACATTAGCATATTTTGTAACCTGCTATGACTCAGCAGATCCACTTCTGGGTATACATCCCCCAAACCCCAAAATTTTAATTCAAAAAGATTCATGCACCACAGTGTTCATTGCAGCATTATTTACAACTGCAAAAGTATAGAAGCAACTTAAGTATCAATCAGCAGATGAATGGATAAAGAAGATGCAGTGTATTCATGCAATGGAACACTACTCAGCCACAGAAAGAATAAAATATTGCCATTTGCAGCAACATGGATGAACTTGGAAGGCACTATGCTAAGTGAAATAAGTCAGAGAAAGGCAAATACTGTATGATGTCACTTATATGTGGAATCTATAAAATGCACCAAACTAGTGAATAAAATAAAAAAGAAGCAGACTCACAGATTTAGAGAATGAACTAGTGGTTAGCAGAGGGAAGAGGGACTGAGCAATGTAGAGAAGGAAGAGCAATGTAGAGGCAGGGGGAAAGGAAAGGATTATTTTGGGGTTATATGAAAACCCTAACCCTAACACAATAACCTCAGATATGCAGATGACACCACCCTTATGGTAGAAAGTGAAGAGGAACTAAAAAGCCCCTTGATGAAGGTGAAAGTGGAGAGTGAAAAAAGTTGGCTTAAAGCTCAACATTCATAAAACGAAGATCATGGCATCTTGTCCCATCACTTCATGGGAAATAGATGGGGAAACAGTGGAAACAGTGTCAGACTTTACTTTTCTGGGCTCCAAAATCACTGCAGATGGTGACTGCAGCCATGAAATTAAAAGACGCTTACTCCTTGGAAGGAAAGTTATGACCAGCCTAGATAGCATATTCACAAGCAGAGACATTACTTTGCCAACAAAGGTTCATCTAGTCAAGGCTATGGTTTTTCCTGTGGTCATGTATGGATGTGAGAGTTAGCTGAGCGCCGAAGAATTGATGCTTTTGAACTGTGGTGTTGGAGAAGACTCTTGAGAGTCCCTTGGACTGCAAGGAGATCCAACCAGTCCATTCTGAAGGAGATCAGCCCTGGGTGTTCTTTGGAAGGAATGACGCTAAAGCTGAAACTCCAGTACTTTGGCCACCTCATGCGAAGAGTTGACTCATTGGAAAAGACTCTGATGCTGGGAGGGATTGGGGGCAAGAGGAGAAGGGGACGACAGAGGATAGGATGGCTGGATGGGATCACTGACTCGATGGACATGAGTCTGAGTGAACTCCGGGAGTTGGTGATGGACAGGGAGGCCTGGCGTGCTGCGATTCATGGGGTCGCAAAGAGTCAGACATGACTGAGCGACTGATCTGATCTGATCTGATGAAATACTGTGTGAAACTGTTAAAAACTGTAGAGCACTGTAAAATTTAAAGAAGTTTTCATTCAATTAAAAAAAAAAGAGGTTGTAGCAAGTGGGTATGGGGATCTACTCATCTTGAGACTGCCCAAGACAAGCCTTGTATGTAAATTTCCTTGCTCATTAAACCTTTGTATTAAAATATAAGGAGATACTGACAGAAGCAGCATTATTGTAGAAATGTTTTACCTATTTTACACAGTTTTTTATACATTTCTACCCCAATACTCTGCATGACAAACATATGAATAGCATATGAGCTGAATATATCTATTGTCTTTTGCTAACTCTAATAATCCCCATAGATAAATATACCATATTCATGAGCCAATATGAGAACTTTTCTGTTTTTTTAAAACAGCAGAAAGTTTTCAACCATATAGGGAGTGTATAATGTTTTAGAGGTCATTGTCTTTCCTGAGATGTCTGTAAAAATAATTTACACAGGGCCTCATAGGCTTTTCAGTCTTCTTAAATCTTTTTTAATACTACATAAGATAAATAATTATTAATATTAAAAAAAATTGTTTTTGGTTTGCAGTTCATTTAAGGATCTTGGAAGTCACCACTCCATCCTAACAACAAGTAAAAAGTTGAACAGACTGCAAAATCAACAGCTTATCTTGGATCCACTGGAGAAGGTATTGCCAGAGCTGCTCCAGATCTTTGCTCAAAATGCAACAACCCCCTCACTTTTAGCAGGAGTGTCCTTGCTCACAAACCTCCAACCCTCATTTTTATCAGGAGTTAACAAAAATCTTTAAATTAAAGGGTCCACATATAAGAAAGAAAGCTATAAACAAGCAAACAAAAAAAATCAGGTGGAATCTATTGGGACCAGATGACAATGAATCTGACCCCAAACAGACTCTGAGTCTCATTATACACTGATTTATACTCTATTAGCATACTAAATGACACACTTACTGGTGCTGGTGATAGCACCAGACATTAAGGACCAGAAATATATAAAAAGGAGGTGGTAATCCACTCCCTCAGAAAAAACCCTGCCCTATTGTGAGATTTAGCTGCTCTACCAGGTTCCCACAGTAAGTATTAGAGAAAAATCCCCTCCTGCTGCTGGCAGGGGTAGGGGGAAAGAAACCATTTTGAAATGCAGCAGAGAAATAGAACCTAAGAAAAAGAAATAAAATAAAGCCTAAGAAAAAAAATTTTGAATGTTGAAATTAAAAAAAAAATACTGTACCAGAAATGAAGAATGACTTTGATTGTGAATAGTAGCCAAATACAACCACCCCAAAATATGCCACTTTGGCATAAGGATCATTTTGAGTTAAAGGTACTTGAGAAACAGTAAATGTAAGAAAAACACTCTAACCATTCTTCTTTTTTTCAAAGATGAAATTCTCATGTGACAGATGACCTCCATATACCATAAGGAAAGTAATATTCTTATCATCAAAACCAATAAGTTGAGACCTAGAGTATTTTATACAAATGGGTCTTGAAAAAAAATTCTTGTATTCCTTTAGCTTCCCTGCATAATGTATTTTTTCATACTTACCTCTCTTTATTCAACCTAATATAAAAGCATGAGGTTCTGCCATTTTTTGGGTCTTCCTTTTCTTGTGAGAGCTCTTGTGTCATGTAAAATGCATACATTTGTATTTTTTCCTCCTGTTAATCTGTTTTATGTAAGCTTAACCCTCAGGCCTAGCTGAAAACTCTAAGAGGGTAGAGGTAAAAATGTATCTCCCCTGCAATGGGTTTCTTCGCAGACTGAACACGGCTGGTAAAAGAATGTCTGAGTTAGAAGGTTTCTCAATAAAAGCCACAAAAAATGAAAAGCAAAGAGAACAAAGATGGAAAAAAACAGAACAAAATATCCAAGGACTTTGGGACAATTGCAAAGGGTATAACATACATGCAATGAGAAAATCAAAATGAGAAGAAAGAAAAGAACAAAAGGAGCATTTGAAACAGCAGTGACTAAGAATTTTTCCAAATTAATGTCAGATACCAAACCACAGATCTAAGAAGCTCAGAGAACAGTAAGCATGATAAATGTCAAAAAGTCCTATACCTACATATATTGTTTTCCATTAGAGATAATCAGAGACAAAGAAAAAATATCCTGAAAGAAGCTAGAGAAAGAAAACACCTTATCTCTAAAGGAATAATTACAACCAGCTTCTCAGAGAACATGCAAGCAAGAAGAGAGGAAGTGAAATATTTAAAGTGTTGCGAGAAAACAAAAGCAAAACACCAAGCTAGAATTCTGTACCCTGGGAAGTTATTCTTCAAAAGTGAAAGAGAAATATTTCCTCAAACAAACAAACATTGAGGAAATTTGTTGCCCAAAAGACTTGCCTTATAAGAAATGTTAAAAGAAATTCTTTAGAAAGAAGGAAATAATAGAAAGCACAAGTGTGAATCTACATAAAGAAAGAGAACATTGATAAAGGAATGAGCGAAATTAAAAATTTTTTTAATGTAGAGACGCAGACATAGAGAATGGACATGTGGACTCAGGGAAGATAGGATGGGATGAACTGGGAGACTGGGATCGATATAAATACATTCAATTCAGTTCAGTCGCTCAGTCGTGTCCGACTCTTTGCGATCCCATGAATCGCAGCACGCCAGGCCTCCCTGTCCATCACCAACTCCCGGAGTTCACCCAGACTCACGTCCATCGAGTCAGTGATCCAGCCATCTCATCCTCTGTCGTCCCCTTCTCCTCCTGCTCCCAATCCCTCCCAGCATCAGAGTCTTTTCCAATGAGTCAACTCTTCCCATGAGGTGGCCAAAGTACTGGAGTTTCAGCTTCAGCATCATTCCTTCCAAAGAACACCCAGGGCTGATCTCCTTCAGAATGGACTGGTTGGATCTCCTTGCAGTCCAAGGGACTCTCAAGAGTCTTCTCCATAAATACATTACCATGTATAAAATAGATAGCTAGTGGGAACCTGCTGTATATGGCATAGGGAGCTCAGCTCAGTGCTCTGTGGTGGCCTAGATATGTGGGACAGGGTGGGTGGGAGAGAGATGTAAGAAGGAGGGGAGAGATATATATATATGTATAGCTGATTCACTTTGTTGTACAGAAGAAGCTAACACAACATTGTAAAGCAACTATATCCCAATAAAAAATAAATATGACTATAAAACATACAAATAAAAAACAAAAAAACTAAAGTTGCTTTAATGTCATCCACCCTCCCAGTTTGGTTCCAGTTCAGCAGTATCCTCATTATAAATAGTTTTTCTTGAAACAAAAATTTTTTTAATACCAGTCATCCTCTTTCAGGGCTTCTTAAAATGCACTTCAATCAGTCTCACTCAAGGAAGCAATAGACCATCAAGGGGTTGAGGGAAGCATTAATATTCTCTGCATAATGTTTGCACTTGGTATTATAATTTCAAGAAAGCCATTTCCATAGCTAAAAGAGAAACTGTAGATCATTACAGAAATTCTGCTCTGTTATTAGAAAACAATTCAGAAACAAGCCCCCCAATGCTCAAATTCACTTTAAGACAAACACAAATACTCTGCACTTCCTTAGATAGCAGGGCATGATAATTTTCTCATCAACTATGATAAGCTCTATTTTCTCCAGTGTCTTTTCTATTACAGTTTCCTGAAGATAAATCTATCTTGAATAACCAGCAAAAATTAAGTCAAATGAAATGTCCACGAGTCCACAGACTACAAAAAAGCTACAGGGCAATAAAGTCCATGAGATTAGAGACAGAGCCATAAGAGAAAGGGTTGGGCCATATGTAATAGATAAGTCATTACCATTGTGTTGAACAGAGCCTGTCTGTCATATGCAGAACTGCAACCATTAGGGCTTATGCCTGTAAGAAATTCCTCATCTGTTTTTTTTTTTTTTTTTCCCCTAAAGGGCTCAGGTGAAAAGTTTTTGGTAGGTATGAGGGGAAGATCTGTGTTGCAGGAGGGAGGCTCCAATTTTGCATCTGGAAGCTCCTAGCCTTAAATAGCTTCCACGAAGCCCTATCAATGTAGGAAGTGGATAAATGTGCCAGTCTACCGCTGGCAGGGCTTCCCTGGAAGCTCTGCTAGTGAGGAATTCACCTGCAGTGCAGGAGACCTGGTTTCGATCTCTGCTTTGGGAAGATCCTCTAGAGAAGGGATGGCTACCCACTCCAGCATTCTTGGGTTTCCCTGATGGCTCAGCTGGTGAAGAATCTGCCTGCAATGTGGGAGACCTGGGTTTCATCTCTGTGTTGAAAAGATCCTCTGGAGAAGGGAACAGGTACCCACTCTAGTATTCTGGTCTGGAGAATTCCATGGGCTGTATAGTCCATGGGGTCGCAAAGAGTTGAACACGACTGAGTGATTTTCACTCACTACTGGGTGCCTTGCTGGAAAGAAAGGAAGGTTCAAGAGTGCTCTGAGGAGCATCTGTCTCAGCTCTTTCACTCAGATCTTATGGGTACTAAAATGTAGAACTCAGTTCTGCCAAGTGTCCTTCACATGGCATAAGCTGGGCGGGTGGTTGTTCATTCCAGGAATCCAAGGCATTAACTGTGCTGGACAGAAAGAATGGTGTCATAAAAAAAAAATGTGTCACCAA
The DNA here is from genome assembly GCF_003369695.1 of Bos indicus x Bos taurus. Taxonomy (NCBI): domain Eukaryota; kingdom Metazoa; phylum Chordata; class Mammalia; order Artiodactyla; family Bovidae; genus Bos; species Bos indicus x Bos taurus. Next base: position 66,195,283 of record NC_040083.1, on the reverse strand, counting down.
ATGTCACCAAAAAAAAAAATGGTGTCATAAAATTCTCACTTCCTTATGCGTTGGAGAAGTAGAACCCAGTTTGTGATGTTAAAATGGGAACAGCCAGCTCTTCTCACACACCATGCTGGGCTACTATGTATCTACATGTGTAATAATTGGGCAGAGATCTTTAAATTTTGTAAACCTGGCAGCTCAGGATCAAGGGAAGGTGTTTCTCTTAACTATTTTTGTATCACTGAAAAGTCATATCTTCAATGGAGAAACGTTTTTGAGACCTCATCCTAGAGGGGTGGAATGGGATGGGACATGGAAGGGAGGTTCCAGAGGGAGAGGACATATGTATACCTATGGCTGATTCATATTGATATATTGCAGAAGCCATCACAATATTGTAAAGCAATTATCCTCCAATTTAAAAAAGAGAACAAAACAATGTTGATGCCTCCACCAAGATGAATAGACAGAATCTTCAGGGTAGAGCACAGGTAAGGATCATTCTTAAAGGTCCACATGTGGGCTTCCCTTGTGGCTGAGTGGTGAAGAATCTGACTGCCAATGCAGGAGACACAGGTTCGATCCCTGATCTGGGAAGATCCCACATGCCACAGAGCAGCTAAGCCTGTGCACCACAACTACTGAGCCTGTGCGCTAGAGCCCAGGTAACCACAACTGCTGAGCCCACCTGGTACAACTACATGCTCTGAAACCAGAGAAGCCACCACAGTGAGAAGCCAGAGCACTGCAACAGAGGCTAGGCCCCGCTCACCACAATTAGACAAAAGCCCACACAGCAACAAAGACCCAGCACAGCCACAAAAATATAAATAAGTAAAGTTATTTAAAAATGACCTCGTTGATTAGATATAAAAATGATATAGATGACTATATCCCACATGCATATAGCTGATTTGCTTTTTCATTTTTAGGCCTTTCTCCTTAGTTTTCTAGGGCCATTGGCATAAGCTCAAGTGGCCGTATCTATACTAGCAGCCTGGATCTCCTCAGACAGTCACATGTTTGTCTGCACACTTCACTGCATAGTTCTCCATGCTTCATTTCAGCTGACTCATGAGTTTTAAAGATAAAGCAGCTTTGATTCAACCTGGCTTTTTGTTTAGTGATTTAGGAAGAAAAAAGATGGATAGACTGAAAAGTCTCCCCAAAACATATATATTTCAAGAAACTCCCACGTCTGTGCCATCTGTATTTCCTGCTTTTTCTTCAAGTCCATTAATATTAATTGATGCTTAATTATGCTGCTTACTCCACAGTGATGGAAAGGGACCCATCGGTGCTGAACTGGGGAATTGTTTTAACAAGCACATTTACAAATTTAGAACACAGCCCATTCAGAATCTGAGATATACTGAGTACAGCAAGAACTGGAGGAATAATACATAGGAAAAATACCAAATTCGAATGGATGCCACAAACTAGCCCTGATCCATTTTATTGTTACAAATAACTAAAATGTGTCCCTCTTCAGCCTTGCTCACACCATAACTTGTATCTCAAGGGGATGATTTTTTTATTATCTAAATTTTACTCATTCTTCAGGTCCTACCTAAATCCCACCTTTCTGTCTCCCAGCACTCTTCAATAGCAGTATCGCCTTCTGCTTCTAGATTCCTGGCCAGGAGAGGAGTAGAGCAGGTGGAATGAGGCATTCTATGTTCACAGGGGATGACTATTTTTTCACTTGCAGAAACTGAACTAGTGCCTCTATTTTGAACTGGCCCAGGGGCTTCCCAGGAGGCGCTAGGGGATAAAGAACCCGCCTCGCAGTGCAGGTAGGTTTAAGAGACATGGGTTTGATCCCTGGGTCAGGAAGATCCCCCTGGAGGAGGACACAGCAACCCACTCCAGTATTCTTGCCTGGGAGAATCCCATGGACAGAGGAGCCTGGTGGGCTACAGTCCATACAGTTGCACAGAGTCGGACACGACTGAAGTGATTTAGCATGCCCCAGAGTCCGAAATAACTGAGTATTCGTTCATCATCAATTGATTATTCCACTTTCTCTTCCATACAATAAGTCCAGCCCTTTCTCACCTTTCCAAAAGAGTAATACCTACATTGTTTTTAGTAATATTTCTGTGTTTTTTATCTCACCAATAATGCCTGAACATTATGAGCCGTCAGCTTTGATTCTTGCGCTTTTGAATACATTTTGTTCTTTTCTTAATAAGTCAGTGCTAGGAACCCAATGTATCTTCCATAAATACCTGTTTCCTCTATTTTGATTTTAAGTTTCCCCAAATTTCCTTTTATGGGCTTCCCTGGTGGCTTAGTAGTAAAGAATCTGCCTGCCAATGCAGGAGACGTGGGTTCAATCCCTGAGTCAGGAAGATCCCCTGGAGAAGGAAATGGCAACCCACTGGCAACCCACTCCAGTATTCTTGTCTGGAGAATCCCATGCACAGAGGAGCTGGTGAGAGACAGTCCATGGGGTCATAAAGGGTCAAACATGACAGCAACTAAATAATAACAAAATCTCCTATATTTTGTTCACAACATGTGAAGCAAAATATATATGATACTCTTTTGGACTAGATATAAGCAGCTAAAAGTTTCATTACACAGACTATGGCACAGCCCGGTTGCTGGGTAGAATGTACCGCACAACTGACATTCATGCACGGCCTGCCAGTGGTCAACCTATCTGTTCTGAGGGGCAATATTCGCAGTAGTGATCCACAGCTGCTTGGCTTTTCTCTTTCTGGTTAGAGCAACTAAAATTCTCCCATCAGCACAGGACCTTGGAAAAATGATGTCAATAACAGAAGGAAAGGGAAGGCAGAGAATACACACACACACACACACACAATTAACACCGCACAGTGAAGTGTTGAATGGGTGTGCCCTCTCAGCTAACAGCCCCCAGACACCTAGCCACTCTCTCTGAACTCAACTTTCTGCTCAACTTCATGTAGATAAATTTACTTTCCTGAATTTTTTTCCTTCTACTTAAGAAAACAAAAGTAATGTCTCCATTTGGAAAAATGATCTCATTGATAAAATAAACTCTAACTTATTTGCCCAATAATGTATGGTGATATCACACATGTAGCTTAAATTTATGGGCAAAATTAAAACACTGCTTGATTAATATCCCAGGATGCCCTTGACCTTCCTGCATAAAAAGTAAAGCTGAGGAAAGACTTCACATTCCTCTTCCCCAAGGAAAATCAAGAAAAAGTTCAGCTATGGAATATGGTATCTTCATTGCCATTGAGAAAACCTTAGATGCTTGCTTTTCTGGTTTTATGATTTTCAAATGTTGTGCATATTTTAGTGAGATAAAGATTTAAATTCAATTTAGATAATTTCTATTTAGCACCTGTTCCACTGTCTCCTGGGAATGCCAAGAAGACATAGCTCTTGCCATGGAGAGAAAATTGCATTACTAAAATCAGTAACTTAGTAATTTGTCAGTTTGAACTATTGAAACAGAGAAGGACCCTATGGTCCTTGCCCCCGATGTCCTCTGCCTGCCTTTTGCCTGTGGAAAAACTTTAGCCAAAGAATAAGTTTAATCAGAGAAGTGAGAAAATGCAGAAAGAAAAAAAGGAAAACAAAGGAGACCAAATAACAATAATGTAGTCATTAGTTTTTTCTCAAAGGCTATAGATAACATTCTGAGCCATATCCTGTATGCTGCCTTGTAGACACTGAAACCCCCACCAGATAGAAGAAATTTAACTACACGATGACCAGACTGTAGCCATGACATAAGCTGCCACAATTCTGAGAACTGACCTTAAAGAAATGGAAACAAACCGACCATGGAATTGAAGATTAACTGTACTTGAAACAATCACGATGACGCTGGTCAGACCACAGATGATCCATTGCAAGATGACCGTAAGCTGACTGTGCTGTTTCTGCATATATTCCCCTCTCTTTGTTTATAAAAGTTCTTGCCCACTAGTTGTCAGTAGGGGAATTGGCCTTTGACAGGTAGGTGTCACCCTCCCTCGCACACCAGTGGTCAGCATACAAAATAAAGCACACTTTCCTTTCCACCAACCTAGTTTCTTTTTTGGCTCTTGAGTGGGGTAAGTAGCCAGATCCCACTTTTGGTTACATTGTGCTCAGTCGACCAGTTGTGTCTAATTTTTTATGACCCCATGGACTGGGGCCCTCCAGGTTCCTTTCTCCATGAAAGTTTCCAGGCAAGAACAGTGAAGCAGGTTAACATTTCCATGTCAATGTGTATTTTGAGTATTTTAAATACAAGAGACATAACTTCTATTTTTCTTTTACAATTGCAAAGATAGCCATCAAATTCCCATTGCTACTTTCCCTAGTTCTGAGCTGAGTCTTAGAACATCTATAATGTTCTAAAATGTTACAATTGATTCTGGGACTAAGAGGTGTCATTATCTGGAGGCTTCCCTGCCTCATGGGTGAGATTTTACTCAATAACTACTGTGTAGAGGGAAGGGATTTGTTCCAGAGGTAACTGGGCATTTTAAAGAAAGATTGAGGGGTGGAAGGGGGAGTAAGCAGGGACTCAAGTATAGTCAGAGAGGTAAGAAAAAAAATCACAAAATGTAGGTAAGAAGGTCAGGTTGGTCAGTAAAATGATTAAGACAGTTGTATCTGCTAGCTACCAGTTACTAAAGTTAGGACTCTGTTTTCCCTCAGAGACTGGGAGGCAAAGGCCCTACCTGTTCTGATGATTATATTTTGAATGAATGACTTTCAAGTTCTTGAGAAAGACTCTTCAGGTTTTATAGGAGATGGAGATTGTTGTTGTTCAGTTGCTAAGTTGTATCCAACTCTTTTGAGACCCGGGGACTGTAGCCCATCAATCTTCTCTGTTCATTGGATTTCCCAGGCAAAAATACTGGAGTGGGTTGCCATTTCCTTTTCTAGGGGATCTTCCAGACCTATGGATCTAACTTGTGTCTCCTGCATTGGCAGGTGGATTCTTTACCACTGAGCCATCAGGGAAGCCCCAGGAGATTCAGATACCTAAGAATATATTTCAAAGGAACAGAGAAAATTTATAATTGTAAAATTTTCTTAGTAAATGTTCTAAAATAAGAGACTCTGGAGTCTATCATCAGTTGTTGGCTAAAAAAAGAGGTAAATTCTTTTGAAAGCCTTGAGCTTTATCAGACAGATACTAAGAAGGATTGTCCCTTGGGCTCCCAGAATCATGCTAGGCTTGGTGACATCTCTTAGTGCAGGGGTTACAAGGAGTTGTTGAGAGTTCTTTTTCGGTTCTCTGCCATCACATGCTGGGGCTCTTGGCTGATCTTAGGACTTACCTCATCCAGGGAGACTGGGACGGCATGGTAACCTGCTTCTGCCTGCCACCTTTCTTCAGGAATTTTCCTGGGAGAAGCAGTCACGGTAACCCATGCAAGAGTGTGGAGGGCTGGCCTTGTACATCAACACAAGTCCAGCTCTTCCTAAGAGCATTTCCCCAGTTCTATTTGACTCTTCCCATAGGAATTACACACTCAGAGCACAGTACATTACCAACAGCAAATAGAATAAGCCTAAGGGGGAAAATCCCACTGGGGTCATTGCAGACAATTGGGAAATTTCTATCTTTAGACCATTATGGCTGCAGGAAAGTGGTACTAAATCAGAGCCTTGGCTGGTTTCTAGTATCAACTTTTATCCTTTATTTGTGCAATGACTCCTGCTTAGACTAAGCAATCTGTTCCCAGCATATGGCAAATTTTCTAGAGAATGTGCTGCTCATATTACCAAATTAGTTTATTTTGCTTTGTCCTTTAAGGTTCTGTTGCCTGTGTGTGAGTGCTGTGTGTGTGCTCAGTTGCTCAGTCCTGTCTATTTGCGACCCCATGAACTGTAGCCCACCAGGATCCTAAGTCCATGGGGTTATCTAGGCAAGAATACTGGAGCAGGTTGCCATTTCCTTCTTCAGGGGAACTTACCAACCCAGGGACTGAACCCCCCATCTCCTGCTTTGGCAGATGGATTCTTTATCACTGAGACATCTGGGTTCTATTCAGTTCAGTTCAGTCGCTCGGTAGTGTCTGACTCTTTGTGACCCCATGAATCGCAGCACGCCAGGCCTCCCTGTCCATCACCAACTCCCGGAGTTTACTCAAACTCGTGTCCATCAAGTCGGTGATGCCATCCAGCCATCTCATCCTCTGTCGTCCCCTTCTCCTCCTGCTCCCAATCCTTCCCAGCATCAGAGTCTTTTCCAATGAGTCAACTCTTCACACGAGGTGGCCAAAGTACTGGAGTTTCAGCTTTAGCATCAGTCCTTCCAATGAACACGTAGGACTGATCTCCTTTAGGATGGACTGGTTGGATCTCCTTGCAGTCCAAGGGACTTTCAAGAGTCTTTTCCAACACCACAGTTCAAAAGCATCAATTCTTCAGTGCTAAGCTTTCTTCACAGTCCAACTCTCATATCCATACATGACCACTGGAAAAACCATAGCCTTGACTAGACGGATCTTTGTTGGCAAAGTAATGTCTCTGCTTTTGAATATGCTATCTAGGTTGGTCATAACTTTCCTTCCAAGGAGTAACTGTCTTTTAATTTCATGGCTGCAGTCACCATCTGTAGTGATTTTGGAGCCCAAAAAAATAAAGTCTGACACTGTTTCCACTATTTCCCCATCTATTTCCCATGAAGTGATGGGTTCTATTAGATACCTGTAAATGACACGTCTTTTAAGGGGTGAAGATTTTATCCAGAAAAATTCTAATCAACCATGAGAGAAGGAGATGAAAAGTGTTAGATTATAAAACTAGAAGCATTAATTAGGAAAGCTGCTATGATTTTGGAAGCATTAACATTTGCTCAAAGCATATTTAAAAGTGAAAAGTGAAAGTGTTAGTCTCTCAGTGTGTCCGACTCTTTGTGACTTCACAGACTATAGCCTGCCTGGATCCTCTATCCATAGAATTCTCCAGGCAAGAATACTGGAGTGGGTAGCCACTCCCTTCTCCAAGGGGTCTTCATGACCCAAGTCTCCTACACTTCAGGCAGATTATTTATTGCCTGAGCCATCAAGAAATACACTTATGTGTAAATCTACATCACCCAATTTTTCTTCATATGTGCATCTTTTTATTCTCCATATGTGTTCTAGCCACTTAAGTCAATTTGAATGTACTTATCCATGGACTGCAAGGAGATCCAACCAGTCCATTCTAAAGGAGATCAGGCCTGGGTGTTCTTCGGAAGGAATGATGCTAAAGCTGAAACTCCAGTACTTTGGCCACCTCATGCGAAGAGTTGATTCATTGGAAAAGACTCTGATGCTGGGAGGGATTGGGGGCAGGAGGAGAAGGGGACGACAGAGGATGAGATGGCTGGATGGCATCACTGACTCAATGGATGTGAGTTTGAACTCCAGGAGTTGGTAATGGACAGGGAGGCCTGGTGTGCTGCAATTCATGGGGTCACAAAGAGTCGGACATGACTGAGTGACTGAACTGAACTGATCCAATTACAGTTGGAAAAGGTGATGGCACCCCACTCCAGTACTCTTGCCTGGAAAATCCCACGGATGGAGGAGCCTGGTGGGCTACAGTCCATGGGGTCGAGAAGAGTCAGACATGACTGAGCAACTTCACTTTCACTTTTCACTTTCATGCATTGGAGAAGGAAATGCCAACCCACTCCAGTGTTCTTGCCTGGAGAATCCCAGGGACAGGGGAGCCTGGTGGGCTGCCGTCTATAGGGTCACAGAGTCGGACACGACTGAAGCGACAGCAGCAGCAGCATCGGCGGCATCCAATTACAATATAAACATTCTCTGTTCAAACAAGGAAATGAAAGATCAGGAAAGATAAAAGAGAATTTATCCATCCATGCATTCTATGAAAAAAATAAAAATTAAATTAGAATCAACCAGAAGCAAAGCTTGAAAGTCTCCTCTTAGGGAAACCTAAAGAAGTTAAATGTTTGAGCAGACAAGTAGCAAAGTTAGTTATTGAATTCTCTCTTTTATTCTCCTTACCCATGATGGTAAATACATTGTAAAATAGGACATGCTTCAGGTACTTAAACAAAATGGAAACATATTTCTGGCTGAGCAAATTGGCTTGGCCTCCAGTCAGTAAGAAGCAGGTTCTCTTTCCTAAGCAGAATCTGTGCTGAGAGATAGCCCACCATCCAGTATAACCCAATTAGCACTGAGTATTAAAAAAAAAAAATGTCACTAAGATCAAAATCATCCATTGCTTACATTGAGAGACTTGCATTCAGAACTTGTCTTCTGGGTTATTCATGGAATTGTACAAATTCTCTTTTCCAGAGCGATAATCCATGTGTACTTCTCTATGTATACTATGCCACTAATTGAATTTTGCCTTAATTGGAAAGCATTATAGCTTTAAAGGGTCAAGTGTAACTTGTTAGGCTCAAAATCCTTTGTTCAGATGAGACCATATGTGGAAGCATTTTACAGAAAACAGATGAAAGCAGTTCTACTCTGCCTTGTACAGCCTCACCTCCTTCCATAATCTCCCTGCAGGGTCCAGGGCACCTGGATAGAAAAGACACATTATCAGGAGCCACGGCACCTACATTCTAACTCAGGGCTGGTCACTACCCAGCTCAGTAACCTGCACCAGTCAAGATCCCTGGGTGCTTCAACTGCTCACTGTGTTAGAGAAAGGTCACAAAGTTCCTTTGAATCTCTGAAGTTCAATTTTCTATTTCTTAAAGTAGCTGGATAGTTGTTGTTTTTTTCATTCTCCTTAAAGTGTAAGAAGCACAAAACTTTGTGTGTGTATTTCTAATCAAATGCTAATATTTTTAAGCGGCCAGCATCTATTGTCGGAGAAGGCAATGGCACCCCACTCCAGTACTCTTGCCTGGAAAATCCCATGGATGGAGGAGCCTCGTAATGCTGCAGTCCATGAAGTTGCTAAGAGTCGGACATGACTGAGCGACTTCACTTTCACTTTTCACTTTCATGCATTGGAGAAGGAAATGGCAACCCATTCCAGTATTCTTGCCTGGAGAATCCCAGGGACAGAGGAGCCTAGTGGGCTGCCGTCTAAGGGGTCGCACAGAGTCAGACACGACTGAAGCGACTTAGCAGCAGCAGCAGCATCAATTGTAGAAAAATGCAATTTTTTTAAAATAAGAGATTTTTATTTAAATTAGTTTTTTTATTTTTTTAAAGAAAGTACAGTCTAATTCTAAAACACAGATTTTAAAGCACTAAACCAGAAGCTATAATATTCAAACTGTCTAGAATTTTTCTCGAGGCTCTGAATATTACCTGTGGGGTAAACAAAAGCATTAATAGATTTTTTTAATTACCTCAGGAAAAGTGGAAAATGTTTTCATCCTTCCTCACAGCAATTCTAATGATTTTAGGTAGGATCTTGGGGATGGCAGCATCACCAGATTTTATTTATACTATGGTTCATGAGAAAGCGACAGATATAGAAATGAATGGAGACAATATTAAGATTTTGGAGTTTCAAATGGTCATTTCAGATGTCACTTATCCATTATCCATTTAGGAAACATTAAGTCATTGAGGGTCTTTTGTGCTCTTGGCACTGTTCTAGGTGTAAAGACAGATCCACATAAGATGTGGCCCATGTACTTAATGTATATTTATACTAAAGGTGGACCTTTAAATTTAGCATATGTATTCTGAATAATTGGAGAAGGCAATGGCACCCCAATCCAGTACTCTTGCCTGGAAAATCCCATGGACAGAGGAGCCTGGTAGGCTGCCATCTATGGGGTCGCACAGAGTCAGACACGACTGAAGTGACTTAGCAGCAGCAGCAGCATTCTGAATAATGCTGTGGTGCTGTGCTTAGTTGCTCAGTAGTGTCTGACTCTTTGTGACTCCAAGGACTGTAGCCAAGTTCCTATGTCCATGGAGATTCTCCAGGTAAGAATACTGGAGTGGGTTGCCATGCCCTCCTCCAGGGGATCTTCCCAACCCAGGGTTTGAACCCAGCTCTCCTTTTTGCAGGCGGATTCTTTACCATCTGAGCCACCAGAGAAGCCCAAGAATACTGGAGTGGGTAGCCTATCTTTTCTCCAGAGGATCTTCCCAACCCAGGAATTGAACCAGGGTTTCCTGCATTGCAGGCAGATTCTTTACCAGATGAGCTACCAGGGGAGCCCATTATGAATAATACTAGATGGTAAATACAAAGTATAGCAACACTGGAATGAATAAAGTCTTATGAAAACAAAGTCATACTCCAGAAGGGTAAGGAGGGAGTTAGTTAAGGGCAAAAGACTATGCATTTAGGATTGTAGACTACTCTTTTTTTCCCATTGGGAGGACAGGGTTTTTTTTTTTTAATTTTTAAAATTTATTTTTAATCAAAGAATAATTGCTTTCCAGTGTTATGTTGGTTTTTGCTGTACAACAGAATCAGCTGTACATATACATAGATGTCCATCTACAGATGAATGGATAAAGAAGTTGTGGCACATATACACAATGGAATATTACTCAGCCATAAAAGGAATGAATTTGAGTCAGTTGTAGTGAGGTGGATGAGTAAAGGTGGATGGATGGTAAAGGATGAAGTGGATGGTTATACAGAGCAAAGTAAGTCAGAAAGAGAAAAGCAAATATAGTATATTAACTGTAGATTGCTCTTTTTGAAAGCTTGAAAGTTCACAGCTAAAAGCTCTGGTGACTACTGATGAAATCTAACTGAGTCAAAAAGAGTGATCAAATCATGATACAGGTCTAACTACTGTTATGGAAGAGGAAGGAAAGAGAATTGGATAGGAAGAAACCAAGACCAAAACTCAGTTAGAAGAAAGTTTCTTAAAAAAAAACCTTGTGCCAAAGCTGTTAGAAGAGTCCTGTATCTCATGGGAATGGATGTGTGCCAGTAGCCTGCTGTGCTCAGTCAATGGCTGGATGTAGTCTGCAATCTCAGCACTGTGCTCTGAGGACAGTAGCTGAGGCTGTTGGTCAATTGTCCTTCCTATAGCAGAAGACTTGAGTGGTGCATTTTTATAGCTGACAAACATGTCAAGTATGTGGGCTATGTTGAAAATGAGGGAATATGATGGGGAAGCCATTGCTGAACTGTGCATAAATATTTGGATCACTTTTCATATTATGTGGCATGTCTTTGTATTATTTTCAGGAAAACCCTTTAGCAAACTCCAGATAATGAAGAATCTCTCCAATGCAAACAAACTTTCTAAGAAGTTTTAGAAACTGAGTTTTTAGAATTGAGTTTTTAAGCTTAATTCAAGGGTCTTCCAGCAGACACAACCTCCTGAACTGGTGTAGATACTTAGATGACAAACACACACACACACATAATTAGGTTATCTTCAGGCAAGCCTCTAAAATTTTACAGTGCAGCTGTTTAAAGATTTAAACAGTTATTCCACATTCAGAATTTGGAGGGTGGCATTTCTTTTAGCAATAAACATAATGAACATCACATGTAATGCAGTGATCACCAATCTAAACTGCAGCATTGAACATCATTATTATCACATTTCCGCCCCCCAACATTAATGCTTCAATTCTTGTAAAGATGTCAACTCTAATGTATAACTCTTATGAAATAGAAATAGTGAAATACAGCTAAACTGAATGTACTTCCGTTGTATTGAAATGGAATCATCTTTCTGAGGCACAGTGGGCTCAGTGGCCAGAATAGGAGTAATATTGAAGCAAAACTGGCTGAGTATCCCAGTGGTCACAGACCTGAGGACTATGTATTGATGATGCTGGGAGTACAAAGTAGGAAGAAGCATAAAATGCTACTTTTGTCTCTAAAGCAGGCCCCTTAACTGGGGCTCCATAAGCACTGTGGTGTAGGAGGTAGGACGGCAGTGCCACCTGCCTGCTGTGTGACTGGAAAAGCCATTTGCCATCTCTGGTCCTAACTGACTGTCTTTCAGGTTGTTAGGAAAAAGAAATATAGATTTTTAGATTGATTTCTGGTTCAGAGATTAATATTATTGACGGTTTGTGTGTGTGGCTTAATTACGAGCAGCTCTGGAACAAGATGGTGTCGGCTTGCACACCAACTCTGCCTCTTTCTGTTTGAGGAGTTTGGGCACATTTCCTAACTTCTCATTTGTGAAACAAGTATAATATTGTTAGTCTGACTCTCTGCAACCCCATGGACACTAGCCTGCCAGGCTCCTCTGTCTATGGGGTTCTCCAGGCAAGAATCCTGAAGTGGGTTTCCATTCCCTTCTCCAGGGGATCTTCCTCACCCAGGGATCAAACCCGGGTCTCCTGCATTGCAGGCAGATTCTTTACTGTCTGAGCTACCAGGGAAGCCCAAATATGATATTATTTCTTACCTACTTTTGTGTTGATTAAAAGAGTTACTCCTTAGAAAATATTAAATACTTTTCAAAATACTTTAAAATTACCTGTGGCGGATTCATGTTGATATATGGCAAAACCAATACAATATTGTAAAGTAATTAACCTCCAATTAAAATAAATAAATTTATATTAAAAAATACTTATAGTAGTGCTGGGCACATGCTACTTAAGCATTACATGAATAAGCAAGAACCTGCAATCATTTCTTCCCTGACCCCAAACCCAACTGCAGCTGATGAAGTCTGGAGTGAGAGGAGGAGAAATGTGAGTATTATTTGTCAAGCCTAGAAATGAGGTGTGCCAGGCTCTGTGCTTGATCTGGGCTGAGGTAGGGAGGTATAGAGCTTCCCTGGTGGCTCAGCAGGAACAAATCCGCCCACAATGCAGGAGATGTAGTTTTGATCCCTGAGTTGGGAAGATCCACTGGAGGAGGGCATGGCAACCCATTCCAGTATTCTTGGCTAGAGAATCTCATGGACAGAGGAACCTGGCAGTCCATAGGGTCACAGTCAGACACAACTGAAGTGACTAAGCACGCACACACATGGGAACCCAAGGAGAAGCCAACATTTTCACATTTCTTCACCTGTTTAACAAACATATGTACAGTAATAATATGTGCCAGGCAGTGTGTACACACTCAGAAATATTAGCATGCTTAAATCCCTACCACTGCTCCAAAGGGCTGAGAAACATGGCGTGATATCTCACAACAGAGACTTTGGGTTAGCAGTGAAAGAAATGTTTTGTTTTGTTTTGTTTTTTTTGCTGACATAACAAATTAGCACAAATTTAATACAGTTTAAAACAATACTACTTGTTTTCTCACTGTTTCTCCTGTAGGTCAGAGGTCCAAGCACGGTGTGGTTTGACAGTCCTCTGCTTAGGGTGTCACAAGTTCAAAGCAAAGTGTTGGCAAGGTTGTTCCTTTCTGGAGTGAAGAATCTACTACCAAGCTGATTTAGGATGTTGTCAGAATTGGAGTCACAAAGAGTTGGACACAACTGAGCATGCACACACACACACACAGAATTCAGTTACTTCTCTTTCCACATGTACTTGACATGCTTCCAATCTCCTTGACTTCCTCTTCTGTCTTTTCTCTCTGCTTTTAGAAGCTCATGTGATTATACTGGGACAACCTAAATAATTCAAGGCCACCTGTCTAACAACAGGTTAGTAACCTTCACCAAAAAGTCTTCTTGGTTTTTATCTGCTTCAGTTTGAGGCTTAAATTTATATTTTCTAAAGGTGAGAGTTTGTTATGTTGCACATTTCTTTTCTGACTATATGAATGATATACAAGAGGAACTATATCGTTTTGGTCTTTTCTTCTTCAGTACTGTTTTCTTCTCTACATTTGTGTTTTATTTTTAAATATTTACTTAGACATACCAGATCTTAGTTGTGGCATGTGGGATCTAGTTCCCTGACCAGGGATTGAGCCTGGGCCCCCTGCACTGGGAGCTCAAAGACTTGGCCACTGGACTGAGGTAGGAGATAGATGGGCTCCAGGCTGGACATTTACAACTAGCCTCCTGTTTGCATTTCCTGAGATAGGTAAGTGGACTCCAGCTGAAGAATTTACAACCAGCCTCCTGTTAGTCATCCAAAATGGAAGTAACAACAGAAACAAGGCAAATGACCAGTCTTTGTCTCTTGTAAACATCTTAAGGTGATAATCATGCCAAGGACAGAGAGAGACAAAGCCCTGTTTGAGTAAAGGATTAAGGGATCTCCATTCCCCATTTCTTTTTAGGACAAAGGAGACAGTATACATTTGCAGAAAGGCTCTTTGGGGTCAAAAGTCAGGTGATAATACCTGGCCATAATGAGTCTTGTTCCTCCCAGAAGCCTTCAAGATCCATCTTGGTTGAGGGGTGTGTGCGCACCCCAGTGGAGAGTCCTGAGACAAATTAACCAGGTTGGGGGGACAAAGCAAGATGATTGGCCTGAGAGAAGACAAAAACCTGGAAAACTGTGTCCTTATAAAGAATGTAAACTTCCCAAAGGTGTGACTCTCTCTGAGTTTGCCCTTGCGCCTTTCAGTATGTTCTTTTCAGTGAATTTTTGCTTTACTCTTTACCTTCTGCCTCCTCACCTGAATTTGTTCTTGACTAGGCAGGCAAGGACTATGGACTCTGGTCTTAATTGCTGGGCCCTGTGGTCCAGTGGTTAGGACTCCCAGTCCAAGAACCTAAGACCTCGATTCCAGCTACCGCTCACTGATGCTTGCTGCAAACTGCTGTTTACTGTTGCATGCATTCAAAATCAGGACTACCAGGGAAATCCCTCTCTATTCTTTTATGCATAAGTGCTACATGCCAAGGCCCTGTAGATCTAGCCCTCTCTTTTCATGCCTCCTGGGGTGATACACATGGCAAGGCCATTTTTAAAACTAGGTCAGGGAGACCTACAGAGGAGGATGTTCAGCTGTTGTTAGACAGCTGGGCAGTTGGATACACAGCATTTGGCAAGTGCTATGAGAGAAGTGAAGGAAAAAACATCCCAAATGGCATGGAAAGCACAGAGGCATAACGTCCTCAAGATTCTTCCAGGTTGTTGCAATTGGCAGGATTTCCTTCTTTTTAACTTTGAGTAATAAATATTCCATTGTATGTGTATAGCACACTTTATCCATTCATCTGTTGATCAACATTTAGACTGTTTTTATATCTTAACTTTTGTGAATAGTGCTGCAATAAACATGGTGTGCAGATATTTTTCAATATCCCGATTTC
Source organism: Bos indicus x Bos taurus (assembly GCF_003369695.1). NCBI lineage: Eukaryota > Metazoa > Chordata > Mammalia > Artiodactyla > Bovidae > Bos > Bos indicus x Bos taurus. The sequence goes on along the minus strand of NC_040083.1, from coordinate 66,180,243 downwards.
AATTTTTTGGGTATATACCTAAACGTAGGATTACTGGATCATATAGTAGTTCTACTTTTAATTTTTTAAAAGGAGCTTCTCTATTGTTTTCCACATAGTGGCTGCAACATTCTGCATTTCCCCCAACAGTCCATAAAGCCTTTGACTAAAATCAAGTATATCACCAATGGATTAATCCAGAATGAGCTAATTAATAGCGGTTAAAAATATTAAGACAATGACTTAGATGTATGTTATACGAAGTATATAGGAAATAAATCTTTTATCAAAATTTTGTTCCAAAGAAATTAGAAGCTGGAATATCGGGGCTTTGCTTTATTTTTTTAACTAAACATACAGTAAAAAACAAAAAAAAAATTTATGTACACTTTAGCAACTCTCTTGACTCCAAAAATTTTCTTCTTCTTCCCTCCTCCACTCATGCCTTTAGGGAGCCAGATAACCTAGAAATAGTTTTTGAGCACATCTTATCGATGAAATCAAGTAATATATAACCTTTGGAAATTCACTTCTTTCAAGCAGCATAACACCTTTGAGATTCCTCCAAGTTCTTGTATTGATCGATAACTTTCTCTTTTTTATTGCTGAATAATTATCCATTGTATAGATAAACCACAATTTGCTTATTCATTCACCCACCCAAAGACATTTGATTGTTTTTAGCTTAGCTTTCAGTGGTTATGAATAGAGCTTCTTTCATATTCATGTACAAGTTTTTGTGTGAACAAAAGTTTTTACTTTTCTGAGAAAATTCCCATGAATGGGATTACTGTGTTATAAGGTAAATGTACACTAAACTTTATAAGAAATGTCAAACTTTTTTCAAGAATGACCCTACCATTTTGCGTTCCTACCAGCAATGAGAGAATCAATTGCTTTGTACCCTTGCCCACATTTGGTGCTTTCTTTATAACTATTCCTTTTTTTTATAATTTTAGCTCTTCTAATTTATAGGTGTGGAATGGTGTCTCAAAATGGTTTTAATTTGCATTTCCCTAATGCTTAATGATGTCGAGTATATTTTATGTAATTATTTGCCATCTGTATATCCTCTTTAGTGAAGTGTTTTTTGAAGCTTTTCCCCCATATTTTTAATTAGATTGCTTTCTTACTGTTGCGTTTAAGAGTTCTTTATGTATATACTAAATATAAGTCTTTCGTCAGATATGTGAACTGCAAATAGTTTCTTCCAATCTGTAGCTTGTCTTTTCATTGTCTTTTACAAGGAAAACCTTAAAAAAAATTTTAATGTAGTCCAATTGACCATTTTTAAAAGTTATGTATCATGTTTTTGTTGTCTTATCTAAGAACTCTTTGCTAACCTCAGATTGCAATGGCTTTCTATTTTTCCTTCTGGAAATTTTATAGTTTTACATTTTGCATTTATGTCTATCTTCCATAGTTACTTAATTCTTGTATAAATTGTGATATTTAGGCAGAGGTCCATTGTTTTGCATATATATGTACGTTGTTCCAATATTACTTGGTAAAATAGTATACATTTTCCGTTAGTTCTTCATCTTTACTAAAAAATCAATTTTCTGGATGTGTTTGTAGATTCTATTCTGTTGGTCTAAGTGTTTATCCTTTTGTCAATATCATGTTTTCTTGATTACTTTAAGCTCACAGTAATTCTTAAAATTGGACAGTGTAAGTCCTTCAACTTTGCTCTTCTTTTTCAAAATTGTTTAAAGCTTTTTATTCCTTTTACTTTGCATTTAAATCATAGAATCAGTTTTTTTTTTCTGTATCTACAACAACTCTGGTATATTTATTTGAATTGTGTTACATCTGTAGAGAAATTTAGAGAAAACTGACATTTTAATTGTACTAAGTCTTCCATTCATGAAAATATTATGATGTCTCTCCATTTATTTATGCCTTCTTCATAGAGGCATATTTTTGTTTGTTTGGTTGACTTTGGTTTTTCAGCATGTAGATACCATGCATATTTTGTTAGCTTTATATCTATACATCTCCTATTTTTAGAGTTATAGTAAACGTATTTTAAAAAATATGTTGGTTCCTATTTGTTTATTGCTGCTGCTGCTGCTAAGTCGTTTCAGTCATGTCCGACTCTGTGTGACCCCATAGACGGCAGCCCACCAAGCTCCCCAGTCCCTGGGATTCTCCAGGCAAGAACACTGGAGTGGGTTGCCCTTTCCTTCTCCAATGCATGAAAGTGAAAAGGGAAAGTGAAGTCACTCAGTCATGTCTGATTCTTAGCGACCCCATGGACTGCAGCCCACCAGGCCCGTCCGTCCATGGGATTTTCCAGGCAAGAGTACTGGAGAGGGGTGCCATTGCCTTATTGCTTATACCTGAAAATGCAATTCAATTCATTTTTCTGAAATGACTGAACTTGTATCCTGCAATCTTGCTAAACTCATATTAGTTCAATGAGCTTTGTTGTAGATTCCATGAGATTCTGTACACAAGCAATTATTGTGGTCATCTCACAGAATTTCAATGGACTGCCCCATCCCAGATTTGGTTCTGTTGTCAAGACTGATGATGCTGCACATGCATCAAGGCAGTATGAAAACATTTACTACTCACATACCTGAAGCTTTCTGGGGGAAAGCAGAGTAAGCTTCCAAACCTGGCCCCAAAATTCCTTGAGCAATGAAGGGAGACTACCTTGGCTTTCATTGTGGTTTTGAGGGCTGCCAGGATAGGGGTACCTGTATATGAATCAAGGCTTTACATGTTGGTCACTCCCTGGGCTTTCTTGTCTTTACCAAATATAGGGCAAAAGTTAAGGGTGGTGCTTAAAAATTGTTATCAATCAAACATCAAACATGGAGCAATATTCTTTACTACATCCTTGCCTTGCTCCTAATTCTAGGTGGTAAGAATTTGGCTTTTAACCAGTTACCATGATGTTAACTGGTGATGTCTTAATATACCATTTACAAGGTAAAGAAGTTTTCCTCTATCCCTAGTTTACTGTTATTGTCATGAATGAGTATTGAATACATTTCAGTTTTTGTCTACATGTATTGATAGGATTGTATTTCTTTTTCTTTAGTCCATTAGTGTGATGATTACATTGTTTGATTTTGCAAACTACATATATGATTATGACAACATAATCTTGCCTTTTAATTTGTGTGTTTAGACCATTTACACCTAACGAAATTACCATTATGTTTGGATATAGGCCTACCATTTTATTATTCATTTTTTTGTTTGATTTCCTTAGTTGTATTGTTTCTTTGCTACTCCTTTCGTTTCTTTTTTGGATTCTGTGATTCTTTTTAGTATTCTATTTTTACTTATCCATTAATTTTTGACTATATGCTATTGGGAGGAAGGAGTTGCACAAGAAATTACAATATATACATTTAACTTTTTAGTCTATATTTATAACTCAAGTTAAATGAAGAAAACTTGCTCATATAGGTATCTTTGTTCTTACTTTTTCATATTGTATTATAGTATCTACATACATTGAAAACCTCATCAGACAATATTATAATCGTGTGTCAGCGGTCAAGCATAATTCAAAGGCTTCAAGAGTAAAAAATATTATTATATTTACTTACAAAACAGACCATTTATATTATTCTTTATTTATTCCTGGTGTTCCAAATTTCTTCCTAGTGTCATTTTATTTCCATCGGAAGAACTTAGTTTAGCATTTCTTTTAGATCTTGTCCTGTAACAACAAATTCTCTTAGTTGTCATTATTTGAGAATATTTATTTCATTCTCTTTCATGAAGGTTATTTTTTCTGTTTATAAAATCCCATTTTGATAATCTTTTCTTTTCTGAATCCTACAAAAGCTGTTCTATGTCCTTTGGCCTCCATATTTTTAATGGGAAATGTGTAGTTATTCAAGTAATTATTGTCATATATGAAATATGTCATTTCTCTATGGAAGATTTCCAGGTTATATATCTTTTTAATTTTCATCACCAAAGCAGCGTTGTTCGGCTGCTAAGTCAAGTCTGACTCTGCGACCCCATGAACTGCAGCACGATAGGCTTCCACTATCTCCCAGAGTTTGCTCAAACTCCTGTCCATTGAGTCAGTGATTCCATCCAACCATCTCATCTTCTGTCACCCATTCTCCTCCTGCCCTCAGTCTTTCCCAGCATCAGGGTCTTTTTCAACGAGTCAGTCCTTCATATTCAGCTTCAGCATCAGTCCTTCCAATGAGTATCCAAGGATGATTCCCTTTAGGATCGACTGGTTTGATCTCCTTGCTGTCCTAGGGACTCTCAAGAGTCTTCTCCAGCATTGCAATTTAAAAGGATCAATTCTTCAGTGCTCAGCTTTCTTTATGGCCCAACTCTCACATCCATATATGACTACTGGAAAAACCATAGCTTTGACTATATGGACCTTTGTTGGTAAAGTGATGTCTGTGTTTTTTAATTTGCTGTCTAGGTTTGTCATAGCTTTGCCTCCGAGCAGCATCTTTCAGTTTCATGGCTGCAGTCATGGTCTGCAGTGATTTTGGAGCCCAAGAAAATAAAATGTCACTGTTTCCACTTTTTTCCTGGCAACCATTCATCTGCCATCTCTCTGGGTTTATTTTTCCCTCAGTTCATATAAATAATCAGGCAGTATGTAGTATTTCACAATGGCTTCTTTCACTTAGCAGTACAAGTTTGGTATTCATCTATGTCTTTGCATGGACTGATACCTTATTTGTTTTCATCACCAAAGAGCATTCCATTGTATGACTGTGTAACAGTTTAGCAATCTTCACACATTAAACGACTTCTTGGCTCCTTCTAGTTTTTAGCCATTATAAATAAAGTGACTAAATATTAGTGTTCAGGCTGTTGTGTGGATATAATTTTTCAATTCATTTGGTTAACTACTTAGATTATGTTTCTAGATCACCTGTTAAGACTTTATTTGTCTTGCTAAGAAACCACCAATATGTTTTGCAAACTGTACCATTTTGCACCAGCAATTAATGAGCGTTCTTGTTATCTCATGTCTTTGCTAGTGATTGGTATTCTCACTTAGAAAAATCTTTTTTTTTTTTAATTAATTAATTTATTTTTAATTTTATTTTATTTTTAAACTTTACATAATTGTATTAGTTTTGCCAAATATCAAAATGAATCCGCCACAGGTATACATGTGTTCCCCATCCTGAACCCTCCTCCCTCCTCCCTCCCCATACCATCCCTCTGGGTCGTCCCAGTGCACTAGCCCCAAGCATCCAGTATCGTGCATCGAACCTGGACTGGCGACTCGTTTCATACATGATATTTTACATGTTTCAATGCCATTCTCCCAAATCTTCCCACTCTCTCCCTCTCCCACAGAGTCCATAAGACTGTTCTATACATCAGTGTCTCATTTGCTGTCTCATACACAGGGTTATCGTTACCATCTTTCTAAATTCCATATATATGCGTTAGTATACTGTATTGGTGTTTTTCCTTCTGGCTTACTTCACTCTGTATAATAGGCTCCAGTTTCATCCATCTCATTAGAACTGATTCAAATGTATTCTTTTTAATGGCTGAGTAATACTCCATTGTGTATATGTACCACCGCTTTCTTATCCATTCATCTGCTGATGGACATCTAGTTTGCTTCTATGTCCTGGCTATTATAAACAGTGCTGCGATGAACATTGGGCTACACGTGTCTCTTTCCCTTCTGGTTTCCTCAGTGTGTATGCCCAGCAGTGGGATTGCTGGATCATAAGGCAGTTCTATTTCCAGTTTTTTAAGGAATCTCCACACTGTTCTCCATAGTGGCTGTACTAGTTTGCATTCCCACCAACAGTGTAAGAGGGTTCCCTTTTCTCCACACCCTCTCCAGCATTTATTATTTGTAGACTTTTGGATCGCAGCCATTCTGACTGGTGTGAAATGGTACCTCATAGTGGTTTTGATTTGCATTTCTCTGATAATGAGTGATGTTGAGCACAGAAATAGATAATCTTAACAGGCCCATCACAAGCATGGAAATTGAAACTATAATCAAAAATCTTCCAGCAAACAAAAGCCCAGGTCCAGACGGCTTCACAGCTGAATTCTACCAAAAATTTAGAGAAGAGCTAACACCTGTCCTGCTCAAACTCTTCCAGAAAGTTGCAGAGGAAGATAAACTTCCAAACTCATTCTATGAGGCCACCATCACCCTAATACCAAACCCTGACAAAGATCCCACAAAAAAAGAAAACTACAGGCCAATATCACTGATGAACATAGATGCAAAAATCCTTAACAAAATTCTAGCAATCAGAATCCAACAACACATTAAAAGGATCATACACCATGACTAAGTGGGCTTTATCCCAGGGATGCAAGGATTCTTCAATATCCACAAATCAATCAATGTAATATACCACATTAACAAATTGAAAAATAAAAACCATATGATTATCTCATTAGATGAAGAAAAAGCCTTTGACAAAATTCAACCTCCATTTATGATAAAAACTCTCCAGAAAGCAGGAATAGAAGGAACATACCTCAACATAATAAAAGCTATATATGACAAACCCACAGCAAACATTATCCTCAATGGTGAAAAATTGAAAGCATTTCCTCTAAAGTCAGGAACAAGACAAGGGTGCCCACTTGCACCATTACTATTCAACATAGTTTTGGAAGTTTTGGCCACAGCAATCAGAGCAGAAAAAGAAATAAAAGGAATCCAAACTGGAAAAGAAGAAGTAAAACTCTCACTATTTGCAGATGACATGATCCTCTACATAGAAAACCCTAAAGACTCCACCAGAAAATTACTAGAACTAATCAATGACTATAGTAAAGTTGCAGAATATAAAATCAACACACAGAAATCCCTTGCATTCCTATACACTAATAATGAGAAAACAGAAAGAGAAATTAAGGAAACTATTCCATTCACCATTGCAACGGAAAGAATAAAATATTTAGGAATATATCTACCTAAAGAAACTAAAGACCTATACATAGAAAACTATAAAACACTGATGAAAGAAATCAAAGAGGACACTAATAGATGGAGAAATATACCGTGTTCATGGATTGGAAGAATCAATATAGTGAAAATGAGTATACTACCCAAAGCAATTTATAGATTTAATGCAATCCCTATCAAGCTACCAACAGTATTCTTCACAGAGCTAGAACAAATCATTTCACAATTTGTATGGAAATACAAAAAACCTCGAATAGCCAAAGTGATCTTGAGAAAGAAGAATGGAACTGGAGGAATCAACCTACCTGACTTCAGGCTCTACTACAAAGCCACAGTTATCAAGACAGTATGGTACTGGCACAAAGACAGAAACATAGATCAATGGAACAAAGTAGAAAGCCCAGAGATAAATCCACGCACATATGGACATCTTATCTTTGACAAAGGAGGCAAGAATATACAATGGATTAAAGACAATCTCTTTAACAAGTGGTGCTGGGAAATCTGGTCAACCACTTGTAAAAGAATGAAACTAGAACACTTTCTAACACCATACACAAAAATGAACTCAAGATGGATTAAAGATCTAAACATAAGACCAGAAACTAAAACTCCTAGAGGAGAACATAAGCAAAACACTCTCTGACATACATCATAGCAGGATCCTCTATGACCCACCTCACAGAATATTGGAAATAAAAACAAAAACAAACAAATGGGACCTAATTAACCTTAAAAGCTTCTGCACATCAAAGGAAACTATTAGCAAGGTGAAAAGACAGCCTTCAGAATGGGAGAAAATAATAGCAAATGAAGCAACTGACAAACAACTAATCTCAAAAATATACAAGCAACTCCTACAGCTCAACTCCAGAAAAATAAATGACCCAATCAAAAAATGGGCCAAAGAACTAAATAGACATTTCTCCAAAGAAGACATACAGATGGCTAGAAAAATCTTTTGTAGCCATCCTAATAGGTAGATCCAGTGGACCACACTCTATCAGACCTCTCCACCATGACCCGCTAGTCTTGGGTGGCCCCACGGGCATGGCTTAGTTTCATTGAGTTAGACAAGGCCGCGGTTCTAGTGTGATTAGATTGACTAGTTTTCTGTGAATATGGATGGCTTCAGTGTGTCTTGCCCTCTGATGCCCTCTTGCAACACCTACCGTCTTACTTGGGTTTCTCTTACCTTGGACATGGGGTATCTCTTCAAGGCTGCTTCAGCAAAACGCTGGTGCCTCTCCTTACCTTGGACGAGGGGTATCTCCTCACCGCCGCCTCTTCTGACCTTGAACATGGAATAGCTCCTCTAGGCCCTCCTGCTCCTGCACAGCCACCGCTCCTTGGAGGTGGGGTAGGTCCTCCGGGCCGCGGCCCCTGGCCTCAGGCGTGGAGTAGCTCCTCTTGGCCGCCTCCCCTCGGGCATGGGGTCCTCCCAGCTTCTACCCCTGACCTTGGACATGGGGTAGCTTCACTTGGCCACGCTAAATGCGCCAGTGGCAGCCGCCTGTGCTAAATGCTCCGGTCGCAGCCGCCCCTGAAACATCCCAGAGAGAGATATTACACTAATTAAGTTCATTTTGTATATAGAGTTACATGTAGGGTATTGTCAAGTTAGCAATAAGTCTTGGGTTATATTGTATGGTAGATGTTATTAATATAGATATCCTAGAAACTATAAAGTTCCTAAAATTCTGATATGTTTGGGTAAAATGTTACCAGGCATAATTCCAGTTACTATCTCAAAATATTGTCATAGAACAAACCAAGTTTTGCCTCTTCAAGAAGATTTATAAAAAGGACTTTTGGATAAATACCAGTTTCTGAAATGTGTACAAATTCTAATAGAAAACCTGATGACTTCACAAAGTTTAACAAAAGGACTGAATGAACTGGTGAATATGCTTATAACTTTTGTGGTTTCTCTCTGAAAAATTACTGATTTGAATCTGTGTTTGCCAGGTGTAAAAAAACCTTCCCCTCAAATGAATTATGAGAGTAATTTGGTAAAATATATTTTATAAACAAATTGAAACATTTAATGTTTTCTAGCTGAACCCTCCAGAGCTTGGAAACCCTTAGTTTCCAGTAAATTTATCAGGTAAGTTAGGAAGATTATCTCAATAACAGGTACAGAAATCTCAAGGAATCTTGGAGACCTTGAGAAAGGAGGAGTTTACTTAGATCTGTTAGGCAAAATCTGTGATAAGCCTTTGGCATGACTTTCCTAGCCCTAAAAACTCTTATTTTAAAAGTTCAGTCTGAGACTCTATAAAAGTCTAAGCAAAGCAGAGTCTATGACCAATTATGGTTATATAAGTCATCAGGCAAAGTTTATTGATATCAGACCTATATTACAAACAACTCTCAATTTGGTTATATTTGGTAAAAATGACAGTGATTTTAGGTAGAAAGAGATGTTTCAATGAATGTTAAATCCCAGTTTGTTGATGGAGGTCTGTATCTACAGACTGGTTCCAAATAGGAAAAGGAGTTCGTCAAGGCTGTATACTGTCACCCTGCTTATTTAACTTTTATGCAGAGTACATCATGAGAAACGCTGGGCTGGAAGAAGCACAAGCTACAATCAAGATTGCTGGGAGAAATGTCAATAACCTCAGATATGCAGATGACACCACCCTTATGGCAGAAAGTGAAGAGGAACTAAAGAGCCTCTTGATGAATGTGAAAGAGGAGTTAAAAAGTTGGCTTAAAGCTCAACATTCAGAAAACGAAGATCATGGCAGCTTGTCCCATCACTTCATGGGAAATAGATGCGGAAACAGTGGAAACAGTGTCAGACTTTATTTTTCTGGGCTCCAAAATCACTGCAGATGCTGACTGCAGCCATGAAATTAAAAGACGCTTACTCCTTGGAAGGAAAGTTATGACCAACCTAGATAGCATATTCAAATGCAGAGATATTACTTTGCCTACAAAGGTTCGTCTACTCAAGGCTATGGTTTTTCCAGTGGTCATATATGGATGTGAAAGTTGGACTGTGAAGAAAGCTGAGTGCCGAAGAATTGATGCTTTTGACCTGTGGTGTTGGAGAAGACTCTTGAGAGTCCCTTGGACTGCAAGGAGACCCACCCAGTCCATTCTGAAGGAGATCAGCCCTGGGATTTCTTTGGAAGGAATGATGCTAAAGCTGAAACTCCAGTACTTTGGCCACCTCATGCGAAGAGTTGACTCACTGGAAAAGACTCTGATGCTGGGAGGGATTGGGGGCAGGAGGAGAAGGGGACGACAGAGGATGAGATGGCTGGATGGCATCACTGACTCGATGCACGTGAGTCTGGGTGAACTCCGGGAGTTGGTTATGGACAGGGAAGCCTGGCGTGCTGTGGTTCATGGGGTCGCAAAGAGTCGGACACGACTGAGCAACTGAACTGAACTGAACTAATAGGTAGATCATGGTATCTCATTGTTACTTTATATTTCCTTGAGATAAATGATGTTGAACATTTTTCTTAGCTTATTAGTGACATCTTTAGTGTTATGTATCCTGCTCATTTTTAATTTTAATTCAATCTTAATTTTAATTTTATTTTAATCTTTAATTCATCTTTAATTTAATTTTAATTTAATCCTGCTCATTCCTTACAGCTGAGGTTTAAGAGATCTTTGTATATTTTGGACACATCTCTTCTATCAGACAGACATTTTCCCAATAGTTTCTCTCAGTCTATGACTTGTCTTTTCATTCTCTTAACAGTGCTTTTAACAGAGCAGAGGTTTTTAAAAAACATTATTAAAGCTCTGTTCATCAACTTTTTCTTTTATGGATCATGTTTTTGGTGTTGTAGCTAAAAATCCAGCCCTAATACCAAGGTTACTTAGATTTTCTGTTATTTTTTCTTTTTTATTTTTGCTTGTTTGCTTGTTTTACATTTAGGCCTATGATTCATTTTTATTTAATTTTTGTAAAAGATCATTTACTTTTCAGAGTCCTCAGATAGCTGCTTCATGCCTTCCATCTAGGATATTTATGTTGCATTTGGTGGTAGAGATAGGCTAGAGTTTGTTTCTCCATATTTCTCAGAACCATTTATAAGCATTTAATATTTTGTTTTATAAGTTTCTTTTTTTCTTTTTGCTTTATTTAAAGTTTTAATTTGTTCTCTTTTTTCTTAGCAAGTTTCTGTGTAAGAATAATAAAGTGTAAGATCAGTATATCAAGGAAACAGTGACACTCATTACTGTAAGTCCCTGAATTTTACAGTTTATCACAGACCAAATTCCAGCTATCTCTTTGGATCCAAATTACTATTTTTTTTTTTTTGAGGAACAGTAAGTAAACTGCAAACTCACAAGAATAAGAATATTGTATTTCTTATACTGTAGGGATTAAAATTCCCCTGCTCCCATTTAGAGGAAAGCTCCTTGCAGTTGTCAGTTCTAGAAATCCATACTTTTAGATTCTGATTCTAGTCCTGCTCTCTCCCTGAATCCCTATTACTAAAGAGACTCCAAGGAATTTTAAAGTGTTTGCTATTTTAAGACATGAAACTAGTCATTCAAAGGGAAATTTAAAAATACATTTTACCACTCATATTAAGGCAAGACTGCCTTTTCCTGGCCTGTCTCTGTCTTCTCAAGAAGTTCTAATATATACAAGGAGAAACATTGTGACCCAGAAGCTAACCTGTCCAGGAAAAATCTAAACCATAAAACTATATAAAAGACCCACTTCTGGGAAACTTTTGCTCTTGTTCTAGAGCATATCAAATGTTGTTTTTAGAAAGACTGAATTCCACTCGTTTGTGAAAAATTCATATTAATTGTGTAGCTTCGATATTGCAGAATTGTATGTCAGTCGCTCAACCCTAACCATAGCCTTTTCCGGTTACGTGCAATGAACTAAGCCTTCCACTGTACTCCTGCTACCCCCTAATCTAAGGAAGTCAAGATCGAAAAGGATGATAGAGGATTCTAACCAATAGTAATTTGAGTTTTTAGCCACGTGTTCCTAGGGGTCATCAGTCTGCATCAAATCCTCTAACGTCTGTCCTATTTACCATATTGGTTTCCTCCTGATGCTACAGATCCTATAAATGCTTTTTACTTTTAACCTGAGATATAATTGATATATAACATTATATTATTAATAGTTTAAGGTGTACAATATTATTTGATATGTATATATATTACAAAATGATTACCACAAAAATTTAATATACATCACACATAGCTACATTTTTTTCTTGCAGTGAGAACCAAATTTTAAAAAAATTTTATTTTATATTTGACTGAATTGATTAACAATGTTCTGCTAATTCAGGTATACAGCAAAATGATTCAGTTATTTACATGTATCTATTCTTTTTCAAATTCTTTTCCCATTTAGGTTATTACAGAAACTAAATGTCTTTTTAAAGCATGTATTTCCTGATCCTTCACTTTCCCCCCCCCCCCCAAATCATCGATTATATGCTGAGGGGCATCCTTGATTTGTCTAACTTGAAATTGGCCCCTTCTCCTTCGCACCAAACATTTGCATAGAGGCCTATCTGCACTTCCCCAAATTCAACATTCTTATGTTCAAATAAGGCAGCAACTAAGCTTACTTAAATCTTGCACAACTGATTTGAGGAAGGTGAGGAGGTTATCTCTAATTGTGCTGAAGTCACTAAAAGAGACTAACAAACCCTATGATAAAACAGGGCAAGATGTCGCTGGGTGTAGGTAAGGGAATACATGAATTTGAAGAGCAGTACTAATCATCATAGAGACGTTGTGCTCTCAAAGTCAACTCTTTGAGACTCCGACTCCATGGACAGTAGCCCACCAGGCTCCTCTGTCCATGGAATTTTTCTGGTAAGAATACTGGATTGGGTTTGCCATTTCCTACTCCAGGCAATCTTTCTGACCCAGGGATCAAACCTGTGTCTCTTGCGTTTCCTGCATTGGCAGGAGAATTATTTACCATTGTGCCACCTGGGAAGCCCCCATACTACACTTGCTGTTAGCTGAAAGGCCAAGAAGGCTTCTCACAGATAAGTTAGGAGGACAAGAATGTAGATCCTCAGATTGCATGCATGGTGTGTTCTAAGTTGCTTCAGTCGTGTCCAGCAAGAATACTGAAGTGGATTGCCATGCCTTCCTCCAGGGGTTTTTCCCAACCTAGGAACTGAACCAGTGTCTCTTGTGTCTCCTACACTGGCAGGTGAGTTTTGTTTTTTTTTTTACCACTAGCACCACCTGGGAAGCCCAGAGATCCTCAGATATTATTGAGGAAATCGTATGACTGCACTTCTCAGCCTTTAGGTGGCTCTCCTTTCATTTATGTGTTCATTCATTCATTCATTCATGTCCTCACCAAATACTATTAAAGCTCCTAGCATCTTCTAAGAACAGTGCTGGGCAAAAGGATTAAGTCATGGGCACAATAGACATACTTTGTGTTCCCACAGGTTACATTGGAAGAATTTCAAGTTGTATGTGTTTAGTGTTATAACGTGGTATATATAGAATATCACAGAAGAAAAAACAAGGGCATCAGATCAAACCTGGTGTGTTCTGAAGCAGTCAGGATGGAAGGCTGGGATGGCCCATGGGGAACACCAGGATGTCTCACTGCACATGGGATACTTAGGCTGTGATCAGAGTAAGTAGGTAGGAATAATCAGAATAAACCTTTACTCCAATTTGCTTTGAGTGAATATCACACATCTCCAGAAAGTGGTGTGGGGATCTACCACCAATAAAAAAAAGGAGAAAAATACACAGCACAAATGGTCACTTTCTCCTCAATCCCTTCCATTTGCCTTGAATTATTATTTACTTGCTTTTTCTGTGAATTTGTTTCCTCCAGAATTAATTGCAATCTCTTTGAGAGCAGTCCTCTTGCATTTCTGAGCACTTAGCACTAATGAATGTCAGTACAACCTGGTCTTGTGACTGAATTTTGTTTCAGTGGAAAATAAAAATGTCCTCCAATGTCTCATAAATTCAGATAACTGGGTCTGAGAGATTCTCTTAAAGCTGGAGTGTTTAGAATACATCTTCATAGAAACAACTCAGGCTTATCCCTTTTGCTTGAAATTATTTGATTTCTCAGGTATAATGTTAGACACATGCTCCTATTTTATCACCTAGGCCTATTGGAAACATTTTTTTTTTCATACTGGAAATGTTTAGGATTTCATATATGTACAATGTGGATGTTAAGCTCCAACTGTATCTATTAAAGATTCCATGATTAAATAATAAAATCCATAGCATTGGTACATCACCCATACCAGAAAGGGCCGTCACCATGTCCCTCATTAACAGCATGCCACAAGAGACCTGGGTTCGATCCCTGGGTCAGGAAGATCCCCTGGAGAAGGGCATGGCAATCTACTCCAAAATTATTGCCTGGAGAATTCCATGGACAGAGTAGCCTTGAAGGCTACACTCCATGTGGTCGCTCAGTGGGACACAACTGAGTGACTAACACACACACACACACACACACACACACACACACCCCTCCAGTGTTTTCCCCAAGTTTTTGGGTAGCTTTGATAAACAGAAGATGTTAGTCATTAGCGTAGACTAAAATGCTGAGGACTTTCCTTTCTTATTTATTGAAGTTGTTTTAAGTTAGGGAATAACAACAAAAAATGATTATAAAAGTAACCTATTGCTACTTACAAAGTATATTTCATAGCAGAAAAATTGCTCCTGCACAGTCAGCTTTTAGGCTAAATTTTAACTCTATGGTGATTTTTTTAAACAATCATAAACCCCTGCTGACAAAAGTCTTAACTCTATTGGTGACAGCAGATGCTACTAAAATACTGTTTTGTCTTAGAGTTTCATGGTGTATCATAAACCAAACAATTATGATTGTTTAAAAGCCTGCTCCCAGAGTGAGCTCCACACCCGCAGCAGGAAGCATATTGTCTAAAAAGAATACAAAGTAATTGGAATTTTATCTGACAAATACAGCAGTGAATATATTCATGGGAAGTGTGCATGAGTGCTACAGAATTAGTCTCATGACTTGACATGAAGAGCAAATAAAAATCTAGACAAAATGTTAAATAGGGGAAAAAACAATGATTTCTTTTGAGCACTTGGAAGACTCTTGGAGGTGTTTGTGCCGAGGCTTCCTTCAAACTTTGGTTGTGCTAAGCTCACCTTATGTGGTGTGGCAGGGACGGCACCAGACTGACCCCAAGCTTGGACCCATTACCACAGTGGTGTGACCTTAGACAAACTTATACCAATATATTTTATTTTTTCCTCATCAGTAACACTAATTCTTTCCCTCATCATTATTGATTTGCTATTGATCTGACTTCTAATCACTGATAACTGTGAGTAAAGAAGGTGGAGGAAGAGAAAGAGGAAGAAGATAAAGTAAAGAGAGTGTGTATATGAAAAAGAAAAGTAGAATTCCATGTGCTCTACAGTGAATCTTTATTGGTTATCTATTTTATATATAGTAGTGCCTATGTGTTGGTCCCAGGACCTAGTTTACACCCCCCATTTCCCCTTTGGTAACCATGGGTTTGTTTTCGAAGTCTGTTCTATGATAACCTATATGAGAAAAGAATCTGAAAAAGAATGGATATATGTATAACTGAATCACTTTGTTATACGCCTGAAAATAACACAACCTTATAAATCAACTATATTCCAATATAAAATAAAAATCAAAATGTTTAAAAAGGAAATGTTTGCATTTCAGTTCAGTTCAGTTGCTCAGTGATGTCCGACTCTTTGCGACCCCATGAACCACAGCATGCCAGGCCTCCCTGTTCATCACCAACTCCCGGAGTCCACCCAAATCCATGTCCATCGAGTCGATGATGCCATCCAACCATCTCATCCTCTGTCATCCCCTTCTCCTCCTGCCCTCAGTCTTTCCCAGCATCAGCGTCTTTTCCAATGAGTCAGCTCTTCGCATAAGGTGGACAAAGTACTGGAGTTTCAGCCTCAACATCAGTCCTTCCAATGAACACCCAGGACTGATCTCCTTTAGGATGGACTAGTAGGATCTCCTTGCAGTCCAAGGGACTCTCAAGAGTCTTATCCAACACCATAGTTCAAAAGCATCAATTCTTTGGTGCTCAGCTTTCTTCACAGTCCAACTCTCACATCCATACATGACCACTGGAAAAACCATAGCCTTGACTAGACGGACCTTTGTTGGCAAAGTAATGTCTCTGCTTTTTAATATACTGTCTAGGTTGGTCATAACTTTCCTTCCAAAGAGTAAGCATATTTTAATTTCATGACTGCAATCACCTTCTGCAGTAATTTTGGAGCACAGAAAAATAAAGTCAGCCACTGTTTCCACTGTTTCCCCATCTATCTGCCGTGAAGTGATGGGATCGGATGCCATGATCTTAGTTTTCTGAATGTTGAGCTTTAAGTAATAGCAAATTAATTTTCTATACTCCAAAGTGAGTTATATGTGTTATAGAATACTGGCTAATGAAAGATTTCTGTATGCAAAAAAAGGTGTGCCCTCAAAGTCACAATAAAATGTTGAAATGAAACAAAAAAGAATTTTAGAAAAACACATAATGACTTTCTGAGATGCTCAGAATAAAACCAGACATTTTTAACCATGGCTGGCAAGGTGGTATCCACAATCTTGCCCTAGCTCCCTCTCCACTTGGATCTCCTGACAGTCTCTCCCTGATCACCTGTGCAAAGCACCTAGGTCTCCTTGCTATTTCCCTAAAATGACAGTACCAGGAAGTTTTCACTTTCTGTTCCCTTGACTGGAACCCTCTTTCTCCAGCTATTCCTTTCTATCAGGGTCAGCCCACATCTGACATAAAATTATATGGCTTTTAATAAGTCTTCTTTCAAGTTTGTAATAAATGCACAAGCCCACTAATAAAAAATATGGGGGGAAGACAAGAATAAATAACTTAGACAAAGATAAAAAGTATTAAACAAGCAAATGAAATAGTGGGTATCCTTACTAAATAGATCAACTGATGAAACAACATTTTATAGCTAAAATTAACTTCTAAATCAACGACTTCAATGTTGTAGTGAAACTGAAATATTCATGTCCTGCTATGCTAGTGGCATTTTAAATTATAAATGCTTTTGGGGGTAAATCAATTGGCAATGTTAAGAACTAAAAATGCTTAAAATCTTTCACATAGAAAATTCACTTTTAGAAACAATTCCTAAAGAATGTCAATGTCTATGCATTGCCTGTAGTATTGGTAATTTAGCAATCCAAATGTTATAAGATGATTTAAATATGTGGTAGTTGAACAACAAAATTATACTATAGGTAGCTTTAAAATGTTAATTGCTAGGAATATGTAGAAACCAGAAAGTATTTATGCTATGTTGCTTAGAAAGAAGAAAAAACTTATTTGAACATGGACAAACACCAAAAGGTGATTTATAGAAGTTAAATTAGGATTGTCACTGTTCTTTTTTAATTTTGTATTTAGTGTTTGATTCTAACATCTTTGCAATTTTAAATGAGGAAGCAGTGATCTCATGTCCATTGTTCAGTTCTCTTGCTGATTTCTGACTTTGCCAAAGGTATCAGCTCTGTCTTAAACATTAGTAAATAATTTGTGTCATTCTCTGCAGACTCTGACACATAGCACAGTGGCTGGACTCTACTGACAGCTGAAAGGCTATCTTTCAAATTGAACAGTGATGGACGTGACAAATAGGCTGAGAAAATTGAGATCCTCCCATCTACTCCTCACTTCTAACTGTGTTAAATTGCAATCAAGTTGACTAAAAAGAAACCATATTGATCCTGACAGCATGTGAGGAAATGCAAGAATACAGAGTTTCTGAGGCTTTGACCAGTGAAATAGTTGCTAATTTTCTAATGATGTTTGCCTCAAGAAGTGTTAATTTAATTTGGTTCTTTATTATAGTTCAGTAAGTGATGGTTCCCCTTTCTGATGCTATGTATAAATTCCAGTTTGGATAATTAAAATGATGATGAAAAGGGGGAGACAAATTGGAACGTATTTGAACAATGTAAAAAAAAAATGGATGAGCATTTTATTGAAGAAAGACTGAGAGAACCAAATGTATTTTATCCTGATGCTACATGAAAGGGAAGGGATCCCCAGACACAGTTGATGCTCCTGCAAGTCAGTGAGATGTTGAAGAACAAGGCATATGGGGACCCTTCCTGGGAAGGCAACAGAGAGGTATTTAAGAGGTAGTGGAGACAGCAAGAGAAGGGGTTTCTTGGCTGTGCTAAGAAACAAAATTTTTATCCTAAAAAGATAAGGAGACTTTGAAAAACTTCTAAAAAGAAAATACTATTATTTTTTGTTTGTTTTTCCCAAAAGAGAAAGAAAAAAAATACCATGGGCTGCATCCATAAAGCTTCTTCTACAGATATATAGGAGGTATCGGAGTTGTAAAATATGGCATAAAACTTCGAGAACTACATGAAGCAGAAAGGGCAATAAAAATTTTAAGTAAAATATTGGCTTTGGTGGCTTGTGATATTATTACAGCCCTCTTATTTCTTGGTGCCCTAAAGCTACACTGTGCAGTGACTATTTGCACCCTCAAATTCATAGATGGTTTTCATGCTGCTTACGTAAAGAAATGTATTTAATGATTTTTTCCTTCGAATAGCATCATTTGTTTCACAAGAATTATAGCAATTGAAACTTGTTTTGAGACACATCTTACACTAATGATGGAGATGTCCTCCAAGTTCCTTGAGTATATTCTGAGTTCCCTTAAGTGCAGTTCAAAATAGGACTGATAAAAGAGCACAGACAGGGAGACAAGAGTCCACCTTGAGAATCTGCCTCTAACTAGCTGTTCAACCTAAACATTTCCAAGACCACAGTCAGGTCATCTAGCAGTGGGCCATGGTTTTCTAATTAGGTTGTCAGACAATTGGAGTCATGTGGCCACTGTCCATTATATTTGCAGATGCTGAGGAGGTAGACCAGATGTCTTCTGAGTAGAATGCCAGCTAGCAAATAAAAATACAGATCAATTAGTTAAATAAATTTTCTGATACATCTCAAATATTATGTGGGAAATACTTGTATGAAAACAAAATTTGTTGTCTGTCTGAACCTCAAATTTAACTGGGGACCCTTCCTTTGATCTATTAGCTTTGCAAGCTCTGAGGACTCTAAGAAAACCATGATATGATAAGCCAACAGACAAAGCACTCCCAGGGCTGATTAGTGACTCAACCTCAAGTGAAGTCAAATTTCAAGGCAAAGGGAAGTTACTGCCTCCTTGATGATAAGTTATTACTTAGACATTATCCCCCGACCCCACTCCACCAGAATATAGTTTAGAGGCCAAGCCCTAATCTGAGTCCTTGGTGCTGGTCTCCACGGTCTTCAGGTGAGGAGACCTGGACTGTCTGCAGGAATCCCAAACCTCTGGGCACCTGTCCTGCTCAGAACATAAGCACAGTCACCATGACACTTTTAATCCTGACCACTGAGGCCATCCAGACAATCTTTAAATCATTAAGCTTCATTTACAGCTTTATGATTTTGTGACTTGGCTTCAAGGTTCTAACCTAACATCTCTCCTTCCCCTCTCTGTATTCTCCTTCTCCTTCTTTTTCTCCCTGCCCTTTTCTCAGTCTTGCCCCAGGACTGTCCATCTCAGACCTGTCCTGAGATGTGATCTAATTCGTTAGATTTTCCAGTCCTGTCTAGAATCCAGGGAGGCATCACTGGCCAAAATGCGGGGGTGGGGGGGGTGCTTTCTAAACCCCCCACCAGGCCAATGGCCCTAGCTGTTGTCTGGAGCTATAACCCCTGTGCAATCTCCTTATTTCCCTTCCTGAACCCCAGAGATGAGCATAACTCCTCTATGTGCTAACAATCAAGGAGAAAGACAAGAGGGTCAAATATCCAAAACTTGAAATCAAGAAAGATGCAGAGGAGTGAGAGCGGGAATCTAATTCTGAATACAGCTTTAAATGAAATTTTAAACCATTAAAAAGAAATCAGCAAGCCAAGTTTAGGCATTCTAAGCTGCAAATTGCATTTACCTTCAGAGCTTTAGGTGAAAATTTGAAAGCCTAAGTCTTTCCTTTGTATTCATGCATATAAAACCTTCACAATCCCACTAGAAAACAAAACAATTTCACAAAGTAATTTGGACACTTAAAGAAAGAATTGTAAACATCAGGGTTTAAAAAGTTGAAAACTATATGTCCACTGAAACAAAAAGAATTGCTAATTTGTGTACGGGACCCTGGGGACTGAACAGAAGCAACTGGCAAGGATTCAGGGAAGTTGAATTTTCAGTTCTTTAAATTGTATGTCACTGTCTAGAACAATGTCAAGGGGATTTTAGTTCATAGGACATCATGCATGTCATGGCCATGGCTCTCTGTTTCTGACACAGTTGGTATCCTGTTTCAATTCTGTAATTTCTAAGATTTTATTTGGGGGCAGCCAGATACCATTTGCAAATACAAGACTATCTCTTATTTATAGGATATCAGGTACCTCTGGTTAGGAGAGAAAACTTTTAAAATTAAAATGTGATTTAATGGGAAAGTAAGAGTTAAGTGATACACAGATTCTCAGGAGTGGGTTTTATGGCAGATATGGCCTCTTGGCCCCTCTTTCAGCCTTTGGCTCTTTCCCCATATTGCAATATTCCTCTTCATCTTTTTAACTCACCTCATTCCTATTCAACCTTCGGAGAAACCATGAGTCCCTATTCACAGTGACTGTGGCTTAGTCCATTAAAAAAAAATCCTCTCTAAACTTTTATTATATCTGAATTCCAGGAAAATGGATTTTTAAATAACAATTAACAGTGTTCTACTGTTCTTTCTGCATGTACTGAATTTTTCCAATAGTCATGTATGGATGTAAGAGTTGATCCATAAAAGAAGGCTGAGTGCTAAAGAACTGATGCTTTTGAATTGTGATGCTGGTAAAGGCTCTTGAGAGTACCTTGGACTGCAAGGAGATTAAACCAATCAATCCTAAAGGAAATCAACCCTGGATATTCATTGGAAAGACTGATGCTGAAGCTCCAATATTTTGGCCATCTGATGTGAAGAGCTGACTCACTGGAAAAGACCCTGATGCTGAGAAAGATTGAAGGCCAAAGAAGAAGTGGGTCACAGGGGATGAGATGGTTAGATAGTATCTCTGACTGAATGAACAAGAGTTTGAGCAAACTCTGGGAGATAGTGGAGGACAGAGGAGCCTAATGGGCTACAGTCCATGGGGTCCCAACAAGTTGCACACAACTTAACAACTGAAAAACAACAACAAAAGTGTTATTAGTGTGTGTGCCTTAATGTCCCATCCACTGTAAAGATGCCTTTGTAAGCCCTCAGAGCTTTAGTTAGCACAGAACCATCCATATAAGAATGAGTTCAAAGGTCCTCTGCTTGTCATTCATTACATGGCACTTCACCAGTTCTCATAAGTAATACAAAGATAAATAAACCCAGTTTCTAAACTAGTAGGCATTTTTATTTAAAAAATACTTAAAGAAATGAAATAAATATAAATTTTTTTCCTTGTTTTTAATATGGAGTTTATTAAACAGTTTGCTTATATTTGCAAGCTTTGTGTTGATTTCTCATGTATTCTTAGTTTATTTCTTATATTCAGTATGTGGACTTCAACATGTGGACTCTTTAGACACCAGGTAGAATTCTTTTCTAGGAGATTTTTTCCCTTGATTCTGTTTTATGTAGCAGGGTTGTATTTCCCCTTAGTCTCTCTTGTCTTTCTGACGATCTTCTTCCCATGAATCATATTCTGGGCTTCCCAGGTGGTGTTAGTGGTAAAGAATCTTCCTGCCAATGCAGCAGATGCCAGAGATGTGGGTTGGATCCCTGGGTCGGGAAAATCCCCTGGAGGAAATGGCTACCCACTCCCATATTCTTTTTTTTTTTTTTTAACTTTACATAATTGTATTAGTTTTGCCAAATATCAAAATGAATCCATCACAGGTAAACATGTGTTCCCCATCCTGAACCCTCCTCCCTCCTCCCTCCTCCCTCCCCATACCATCCCTCTGGGTCGTCCCAGTGCACTAGCCCCAAGCATCCAGTATCGTGCATCGAACCTGGACTGGCATCTCGTTTCATACATGATATTTTACATGTTTCAATGCCATTCTCCCAAATCTTCCCACCCTCTCCCTCTCCCATAGAGTCCATAAGATTGTTCTATAATAAATATAAATTTAAAAAACATAACAGTAAGGATAAAAGGGATACAAGAACAATCATTGTTTCCTAGCTGAAGAGACAATGGCATTCCAAGCATGAGGTCTGGGAAGAGCAAAGACAAGATATTAAATGGGGCTGGAAGGCCAACCACAGGGAACTGTCAAAAGAGAAGAGCAACTTCTGTCAGCCTAACAGCCAAACACCTCTACAAGAGCATCTTTTCTGTTCTGCTTCTAAGACCGGGGACAGCTCCTATCCACAGCTCACACCTAGCAAGGATGACTTGAATTAAATGCTCTGTAATAAAGAAAGTGGTTTCACATAGATTACATCACTGAAAGGAGCCAGTGCAAGTATAATTGTGCCCATTCAATATTTGAAGAAGCTGGAACTTAGAAGAGCCTCAGCAGTGTGGCTTGGAAATAGGAGAGGCAAGGCTGGAGGCCAGGACTCATGTCCTCTGATGAATGGACAGCAGAATGAGTCTCAAACTTTAGTGAACCACAGAATTATGTGCAATTCTTCCTTACAAAAAATAAAAGCCAGCATCTATGATCTTACTCAGGACTCACTGAGACAGCATCTCTGAGTGGAAGCCCTGAGATCTGATATCTTAAGCTCCACAGATAATTTAGATGCACCAAGGCTGAAGACCATGAACCAGTTGGAAAGACAGCCAGAGGGCAGAGGCCTCAATCTCTGATGGTGGCTCTTCTTTTTTTTTTTTTAATTTTGACTGTACTGGGTCTTCATTGCAGTATGCAGGTTCTCTAGTTGTACTGGGTGGGTTTAGTTACCCCATGGAATATGGGATCTTAGGTTCCCCGCCTAGGGACTGAACCTGTGTTCCCTGCACTGGAAGGTGGATCTTAACCACTGGACCACCATGAAAGTCCCTCTGATGGTGCTTCTGGTCAGTACATGAGAATCACCTGAATTCAATGACTTTGAGAAGTCCATTGTTTTAAATCTTTGTCATTTTTCATTTAGTTACCCTGCCAAATACACTTTGATCAACATAGCTCTAAGCTCTGATGAGTTTTATTCTTTCTACATTAAGAGATATGGAAAAAATTGAGAAGGCAAAAATACTTCATGTACAATATTCTCATTATGTACATTCTTAAATGTTGTCCAAACACCTCACAATCCCAAACTGCATTTTATTCCTTGGTTCTCAAACTCTAAGGGATTGTACCATAAATCAGGCCTGGACACTTTCCATTTCAAGCTCAATCTAATAAAAATATGAAAAGGAAATTCTTCCAACACTCTCCAAAAATAATGTTTACTTCCTTCTGGTAAATACCAAACACTTTATGATGTATTTCAATATTTTATTTGAACTGCATGCTTTAATAATCTTAGTAAAGCAGAGTGGCAGAAAACAACTTAGATGAGAACATGCACATTTTTAATTTTTCCCTTTTTACAAGAATCTGTCATTTTCCATAAAGTAATATATTTGCATTATTTTTTTTCTTTAAGAGCACACACAAGCATGTAACATAACAGAAACTTTTTGTGTGCCTTTGTCTTAATGTTTCAAGTCTGTTTTTCAAGATTCCTGGGGTAATCAATGGAAAAACTTCAGAACAGCTTTTGCATGCCCAAGTGTGAACAAACCCCACCCCCTACCCCCAACTCCTCCAGCAAAGCCCACTCCTTCTTCTTGGTGAATTGCTGGGAGTACCATGCACATTCAGGTGACATAAAGTATATTCACAGAGTGTGTGATTACTCTGATACAAGTCTGCAGGCTTGCCAAACCACAGACAGAACAGGAATGACAACATTCAAAATGAAAGCTATCAGACTAACGAGGCTGTCTTCAAGTAGCTCTGGCTCTACACTGGACTATGAGGAGTTGTTTTGCTATTTTCATTTCATGCAGTTTGAGGAGGTGATGGAGGCTGTTCATCACCAAACAACAGTTTTCAGCACCAATTAAAGTTCCTGCCAGTTGTAGCAACACAGCTAGTAAATCCAAACCAGCCTCTCCTCTGTCAGTGCTGCACTTGGAACCCTTGGTAAATAGGATGGAGTGGGAAGAACTTTGACAGTGGCAGTAACTGGAAATCTATTCTCTACCCCATTCTTAAGGAGGTGGGTCATTGAAGAGACAAGGAAAAAAATGAAATTATTGTGGAAAGAATGCTTATTTTCCAGCTAATTTAAAGTTGCCATGATACTCAGTTCTCTGGCACCTCCCCACAGGATGCCCCTTACCACAGATTTGTTTTCTTAAGTAGGATTTTACTCTAGATTAGAAATCCCAGATTTATTCACTTATGGTTTAAAATACATCTTCTCAATGTGAGAACAAGCTTCCCAAAGAGAGGACAGTTGATTGATTGAACCCTTTCTAGAAAGTCTAATCTCAGAATGACTTTAAATCTCTGAATAAGGCTAAGCCCCATTCTTGAGAATCAAGCTTAACTTAATTCCTTTTTAAAATTTTATGTGAACCATTTCTGAAGTCTATTGAATTTGTTACAATATTGCTTCTGTTTTATGTTTTGGTTTTTTGGCCATGAGGTCTATGGGATCTTAGTTCCCCAACCAGGGATTGAACCCACACCACCTGCATTGGAGTCTTAACCACTGGACTGCCAGTGGTTCAAACAAAACTGAAAGAAAATATTTTTTAGAAGGGCACATAATATATGGTCCACATGAGGATTCTGAAGCTTCTCAGTGAGAGGAATTGTTAGAAAAGGAGCTAAGAGGCAGGTTTGGAAGGATAAACGGACAGCTACTTACTCTCTAAAATGTGGTTTAGCACAGGTTGTGGATTATCACAGTTGATAACAGAATTGCATGTGGGAGGAAGAGGATATAACAAATTGAAACCCTACCTCCCCAACCCAGACTGGGGGCTTCTTGATTCAGATTCTGTAACTTTCTGGTTTCTTCCTTGAAGAAACCCCAAATGCTTCCTCTGGCCCCAGAAGCACAAAGCCTATTTTATCCCACTGTTCATACATTACAAGAAGAAAAGCAAGGAGACCTTGTTCTGCAAATCATTTCTGGCACCTTATTTTGTTCTATTCTAAAGTAACAAGTTCGCAACAGCCATGGAACAAGACCTCATCTTAGCTGGGCAGGAAATAAAAAAGAATGGAGATGAGATTCACACAAGCTAATGAAAGTCACTCCAAGTGACTATGCTGAAAGAGCACAGGCTTTAGAATCAGATGAACCAGAACATTAATCTGACTGGACTCCTTACTTGTTGTATAATATGACCAAATGTATTCTCTGAGTCTTCACTTCTTCAGCTGTAAAATAATAATAATACCACCTGTTGCACGATGTCATCACTATAATTACTGTGCATGCAGCACCCAGCGGATACTGGGTTTTGCAAGGTGTTCTGTAAGCATGTTTGTCCTCTTCCCCCAGTTCAGATGACTATATTTCTATGAAGAAGAAAATATATATGTAACTTCAACATATAACACATGCATGTGGAACACAATGCTGTCAGGCAAATGTTTTCTAGGATTCTACATGTACTTATACTGTCAATGGCATTTGGTAGCTACCTCACCGATCTGCAAAAACAGGCTTAGGATGTAGTTTATTTGCTTCATACTATCAACATGTTCTTTCTCTTTTTAAACAGACTTTATTTTTTAGAATAGTTTTAGGTTCACAGCAAACTGAGAAAGTATAGAGGTTTCCCACACATAGGTGCAGACTCCCCCATTATGAATATCCCTCACTAGAGTGGTATATTTATTACAGTTGATAGACTTACATTGGAAGGTAATAATCACCCACAGTCTACAGTTTACATTAAGGTTCACTCTTGTACATTCTGTGAGTTTGGACAGATGTCTAATAACACATACCTAGCCTTATGGTATTATACAGAATAGTTTCACTCCCCTAAAAATCCTCTGAGATCCTCCTATTCATTCTTCCCTCCTGCATACCCCTGAAAATCACTGATCTTGCTGTTGTCTCCATAGTTTTGCCTTTTCCAGAATGTCATAGAGTTCAAATCATATAGTATGCAGCCTTTTCAGATGGGTTTCTTCAAGTAGTAATGGGCATTTAAGTTTCCTTCCTTTTCACAGCTTGACAAGTCATTTATTTTTAGTGAATAATATTCCATTACTGGGATGTTCCACAGTTTACCCATTCACCTACTGAAAACCAGCCGGGTTGCTTTCAAGTTTGGGTAGTTGTGAACAAGTCTGCTGTAGACATCTGTGTGCAGGTTTTAGTGTGGACGTGCTTTCGGCTCCTTTTGGTAAATAACAAGAAGTGTAATTGTTGGATTGTGTGGTAAGAGCATTCTTAGTTTGGTGAAAAACAAACTGTCTTTCAAAGTGGCTGTAACATTTTGCATTTCCATCAACAAAAAATGAGAGTTCCTGTCACTCCACATTCTTTTCAGCCTTTGGTGTTGTCAGTGTTCTGGACTTGGGCCATCCTAAAGGATATGATATGTAGTATCTCATTATTTTAATTTGCATTTCCCTGTTGCATGATGTGGAACATCTTTTCATATGCTTGTTTTCCATCCTTAGTAAGGTATCTATTAAGGTCTTGGTCCATTTTTAATCAAGTTGTTTGTTTTCATTTTAGTGACTTTTCGGACTCCTTTGTATATTTTGGATAGCAGTCCTTTATCAGATGTGTTTTATGAAAATATTTTCTCCTATTCTATGGTTTGTATTTTCACTTCCTTGACTTTTATTTCTTTTTATATAGTAACATCACAGTTTTATTATGTAAATTTAACATAATTTCACGATATGCTGTAAGTAATCAAGATAACGAAGTTAACTTGTACTGCTAACTAACGTGACACAACACTCGGTCTGTATGTCTAGTATGTGTGCACGTGTGCATCTGCATGTGTATGTCTATGTGCTCAGGCAACATGCTGACATTGGAAAAACAGTTTTAAAGCAGATGAGCCCCTAACCCTGGAGACACTGACAGTTACTTCTGAAGTAGGGAGGCTGCCTCAGTTTTGAGCTATGTGATTAGCTTTATTATGTTTCCTGTACACCTCATTGAAGCAGGTGTGTTAAATACTAGTGGTGTTTTAATGATTTAGGGGCATTAAATTAAGTCCTGATTTCAAGGTTTGTGTTGGGGGGACCAGCTTATCATATCTACAACAAGCAATGCTCTGACACTAGCTGGGTGTCCTGCAGTTCAACTCAGTTCTGACTCTATCAACTTATAGCATCAAACTCCACAAGAACTCATTCCTACAAAACTGCCTTCCATTGCAAGCCCAAGATGTTATCCTTTTTTTTTTTAAAGTCCTCTTACTAGATCACAAGTGGGTTCCTCAGGGACAAAAGAAGGCCCATCAAGGAGACCTCCACTCCCTCCAATGCCAGCTGAACCCTAAGAATTCACACTAGGAGGGACATTTCTGCTGACTCAGCCACCTGGCTCCTCAAACCTTGCTCCTGCAGAGGAAAAGGACAAGGGACAGTGTGTCCCAGCTCACCCCTCTTCACCTGAGCCCTTAGGGGCCAAAGCCATTCCAAAACCCCACTGCTGAGAAGCAGCAACCCTGGGTTGTTATCTCTGCTTCTGACCAACTGGTGCCAGACTGATGGTTCCAAGGACTTCTTCCTTGGATTTGACACTCCAGTCACAAGTCCAGGTGGTTATTGACTGGCTATAAATCAGAGGTTCCCACAATCCCTTCTTTGAGTTCATTTAACTTTAGCTAAAGTAGCCCACAGAACTCAGAGAAACATTGTATTTACCTGATTACCAGTTTATTTTTATTTGGAGAAGACTCTTGAGAGTCCCTTGGACTGCAAGGAGATCCAACCAGTCCATCCAAAAGGAAGCCAATCCTGAATATTCATTGGAAACACTGATACTGAAGCTGAAACTCCAATACTTTGGGCACGTGATGCGAAGAACTGACTCACTAGAAAAGACTCTGATGCTGGGAAAGATTGAAAGTGGGAGAAAAAGGGGACAACAGAGGATGAGATGGTTGGATGGCATCACCGACTCAATGGACATGGGTTTGAGTAAGCTCTGGGAGTTGGTGATGGACTGGGAAGCCTGACGTGCTGCCATCCATGGGGTCTCAAAGAGTCAGACGCAATTGAGTGACTGAACTGAACTGAATTGAAAACTCAGGAACAGACACTTCAAAGCCATGTATAGGGCAAAGTATGAGGAAACAGGGCACAGCTTTCATACTGTCTATGAGCAAGCCACTCTCCCCAGTTCTTCACATGTTCACCAGATTGGAAGCTCTCAGAACCCTGTTTTTTTGGTGTTTTATGGAGGCTTCCTACCAGGCTCCTCCGTCCATGGGATTTTCCAGGCAAGAGTACTGGAGTGGGGTGCCATTGCTTTCTCCACATTATAGAGGCAGGGTTGGTCAAACCACTGGCCTTTGGCAACTGATCCAATCTCTCCTCCCTCTAGAGGTCAGCAGAGAAGACGGGTGAATGAAAGCTCCAACCTTTCAATCACATGGTTGGCTTCTCTGGCAATCAACCCCCATACTTAGGTATTTTGCGAAAATCACCTTGTAATATAAGACACCTTTATGTTGTCTTTATGTTGTCTGAATATTTCGTGACCAAATATTCAGAGACCAAATATTTTAATATATTTTTTATTATGAATCATAAGATCATAGGCATCTGACTAAGATGTAAGTGATTCAATCAGCTGCTGAATGTTTGGCCCAGGGAATTACATGCAGTTGTTAGAGGTTTAAAAATGCACTATTTTTCAGCATACTATTGACAATAATAACCTGAGGGGTCTCTTTATTTCTACAAACTAGCACTATCAAACATTGTGTTTTACTTCTTTTCTGTAAAAATACTTTAGAATATAAAGTACATCAATCCTTTGAATAAAGACAATGAGGAAATTTTTTTTTAAATAAAGACTTTAAGAATGAAACAGGAAAAAACAGCTGACTTACTTTGCTTTAAAAATAAAAATCAAAGACTATTGAAGACATGAACTTTGGTCTATAAATGGACATAATACTGGTAGAAATTTACATCTCCTGCTAGGGTTATGTCAAATCATATAAGTTATTTTGTATAGTGACTCAATCTGCATTACTTTTCATCACAATTTCAGAAACACATGAATATTTCCATTTTTAGTAATTAACAAAATTCATTTTTCAAATCCTTATGTTCACTTCATGTAGCATGGAATGCATTCACAATTATTCAGACTATGTAACTATTACATTTTAGCCAAAGAAAATAGACATTCATGATATTTTCATACTCACTTTAAAATAAACAATCTCTTTAGGACTTCATACAGGATAGCACAGTGTGGACATTTAGCAGAAAATGTTGCTTGGAGAGAGGAATTAGTTTGATAGTGTTATAACAACTAACACTTAACAAAGAGGCCACTCTTCTAATCAAAAACCCCATAACCAGGTATCTTCATTAAGTATTCAATAACCAACAGATTCTGCTCTGCTTTGAATTCTAAGTTGCTAATTTATTCAGAAAGTCTTTAAAATTTGTTTTTGGTGTTGAAGACAAACACTTTTTCTGCATAGATAGTACAAAGAAGGCAGTGCTGATTGGGACCCTGTAAATTTCTTACCAAAGGCCATAGGATGCTTTCAGGTATATGCTGTATAAGTTCTCTATTGCTATTATGATCAGTTACCACAAACTTGTGACTTTAAAGAACACAAATGTGTTCTCTCATACTTCTGAATGTCAGAAATCTAAAATGGTTCTCAATGAGTTAAAATCAAAGTGCCTGCAGGATTGTGTGTTTTTTTCTGAAGGATCTGGGGAAAATCTATTTTCTTGTCTTTTTCTGCTTCTGTAGGCTGCCTGCACTCCTGAAACTGAATAGAATTCTGCCATTTCCTATGAAGTACAAAGGCCCCTCCAGGTTCTCAGCCTCTTGTTTGTAGAAAAGCTGAAGTCTCTCAGGCCTCCCTGAGTCACAAAGAGGAGGCTCACGCAGCTAATGATTAAGACAAGAGACTCACAGAATCTTTCAGTGTCTGATGCACGTTCTTGAGTTGTTTGGCAGATACTGAAACTACCACCTGAGGGCAAAAACTAACTGCGTGATGAACAGACTGCAGCCATGGTGTTAGCTGCTCCATCCTGAGCATTACCGAATCCATGCCTAGCACAGTTCTAAGAACTGGCCTTAAGATTAGAGAATTAACACTACTGCTTTTAATACTCTGTATCTTTGTGGGCATCGAAATAATTGTGGTTTGCTCTGGCCAGATACATAATCAGGCAACTAAAATTGTCCACAAAGACAGGCTATAGATCCATGTCAACATCTTCCACTCTGAGAATATGGTGCCCTGAGTCAACATGAAGAAGTTACAGAGGACAGATATTCACCCATAATCCCATAGAAATAGAATGATGTCTGACAGTGGGAACTTTTGAGTAGCTTTTTTGCAGGAAAGAACTCTATGCAAGAAGCCCCTTTTGTCTTGCCACTTTAGCAAAGCCATATTTTAACTAATCTTTGGCCCAAGCACACTTTTCAAATCTTTTGATCACACAATACTTTGCCTAACCTGTTGGCAAAGAACCTGTTCATTCTTTCCATAGATCAAATAAATAGAAATGAAGAATAAATAATTAACAGAAGACTAGGGCTTTTCCCTTGCTTGCTCTTCAGTAACCTTGTGCACAAACTGTATGAACAAGAGATAATCTAAAGACAGGTTACAAGGAGTCAAAAAGCCTGCATGCAGTGGAATGTGGCTAGAAACCTGACTCCCTACAAATCTGACTCCCCGTTTAACTAAGATTGCTTCTACTTTGTCCCTTTAAAAACTTTCATGGCTGAGTAGAATGTTTGGAGTTGCTTCTGGGACATGAGTTTGCCTTCTCTCCAGGTTGCTGGCCTTCTGATTAAAGCAATCTTTCTGTTCCTACCAGCGCTTGTCTCACTTTTGAGCAACAAGCACCTGAACCTGAATTCAGTAACATTCCTAGGCCCAAAGCCTTCCTCCATCCTCAAAGTCAGCAGTGTAGTATCTTTAAATATCTCTCTGATTCTGTTCTTCCTGCTTCCCTCTTATATGGACTCTATTATTACACTGAGCCCATTCAGATAACTGATCTCTCTGACTCTGTTCTTCCTGCTTCCCTCTTATATGGACTCTGTTATTACACTGAGCCCATTCAGATAACTGAGGATAATCACCCAATGTCAAGATTTTTAATTTAACCACATCTGCAAACTCCCCTTTGCCATGTAGGAAACAGTCACAGGTTCTGGGGACTGGGATATGGACATCTTTACAGAACCATTTTTCTGCCTACAATGCATGCTATGAGGAAAATAACAGTATATTACTGTCCAAACTTTATCAATTTAAAAAGGTTTGCTAAACAGACACAAAGAAACACTAATTTATTGTACTTTGTGTGTGTGTGTGTTAATTGCTCAGTTGTGTCTGACTCTTTGCAACCCCATGGACTGTAGCTTGCCAGGCTTCTCGGTCCATGGAATTCTCCAGGCAAGAATACTGGAGTGGGTAGTTATTCTCTTCTCCAGGGGATGTTCCAACCCAGGGATCAGACCCAGGTCTCCTGCTTGGCAGGCAGATTCTTTATGATCTGAGCCACCAGCGAAGCCCTTATTATACTTTATTCGGTATCAATAAGTATCCTCCTTTTCACTCAAGGAAAGCTTTCTGTTCTTTACCTACCTATTGTTTTAGGTTACTAAATATCTCCTCTCCTAGGAACCACTTCACTTAATCTAGTTAACATTTGAAAAGTTGAAAATAAGATTCAAAAAATGGTATTGATTAACCTATTTGAAGGTCAGGAATAGAGATGCAGAAGTAGAGAATGGACTTGAAGACACAGTGGGGGAAGAAAGCAGGGCGAATTCGGAGAGTAACATCAACATATATATGCTACCACGTGTAACACAGATAGCTAGTGGGAAATGCTGTATCAAATGAAAGGGAGCTCAGCTTAGTTCTCTGTGATGACCTAGAAGGGTGTGATGGGGTGTGGGAGGGAGGTTCAGGAAGGATGGGATAATAGCTGATTCACACTGTAGTACAGCAGAAACTAATACAATATTGTAAAACAATTATCCTCCAATTTAAAAAATCCTATGATAAACCACAATGGAAAGGAATATATATATAAAACACTGAATCACCTTGCTGTTTAAGAGGAATTAACAACATTGTAAATCAATTATGCTTCAAGGAAAACAAAACTAAAACAACAACAAAAAGGAAATGAGATTCAAATATTTTTGAAACTCAAGAACCCAAAAGGAATCCCTTCAAGAAATGACATTAAAAAAAGACAGCTTTTTGTATAGTTCTCACCTGGTTATTAGGAGAAGGCAATGGCACCCAACTCCAGTACTCTTGCCTGGAAAATCCCATGGATGGAGGAGCCTGGTAGGCTGCAGTCCATGGGGTCCCTAAGAGTCAGACAGGACTGAGCGACTGACTTCACTTTCCCTTTTCACTTTCACGCATTGGAGAAGGAAATGGCAACCCACTCCAGAATTCTTGCCTGGAGAATCCCAGGGATGGGGGAGCCTGGTGGGCTGCCGTCTATGGGGTCACACAGAGTGGGACACAACTGAAGCAACTTAGCAGCAGTAGCAGCAGCACCTGGTTATTATGCTTCTTTTTTCTTAAAGAGTTGAGTTGGGGTTCACATAAAATCCTTTTGCCTTTAATCATTCAGATAGCCAGAAAAAAGCAGTCCAATTTTATATTTCTGATTAGAATAAATTTCATGTCACAGTTTTTATTTTTGGTACATTTGCCATCATAAAAGGATCAAAGGAGTCATTTTGGTAAAAGAACAACCCCCACCCCAGGGGAACAAAGGATTTTAGATGTTTCTTCCTTCTTTAAGACAAGTAATTCCAGATGAGATTTGATTGATGAGATGAAGTTTATGCATCTGGGCCTCATTCTTGATAGTATTTAAAATTAAAACTCTCATTAGTGCTGTCAAGCTTGAAATTCTTTGGTTTTTCAAATGAAACAATATTTGCATGATTTTGTAAAACACCCTGATTACCATATACAATTGAATTCAACTCAATTCTAAACCATACAAAAAGAAGATCAAATAACCTGTATTTAAATATTTGTATTCTGTTTTGTCACAAAAGAGGAAATCACCTTAACACCAGAGGTCCTGCCCACAACTAGGAACTCAGTGTGGGAAGGCCTGGATGTTTGCACGCAGTTTATGTGTGGTCTTCATTTTCTTGGGAGAATTTGAAAGAACAGATCCGGTTGTGGAATCAGTGGGTTACCCCCTGCACATCCTCAAGCTACTTCTTGGGTTCCTGGTTGTTATGGCCAGTTCCAAAATAGGCACTGATCAGCCGCAGGTCTAGTTTCACAGCAGATGAGCACTCACTGTCTCAAGTTAAAACACAATATTTCATTTGGGACAAAGCTGCAAATACTGGGACATGTGAGCACTGGACCTTGTGGCTCCTGATGAAAGGAAAGGGTCCCAGGACATGGGCAGCTGGAGCTGACCATCTCCCCCTGGAGCTTGAGGGTAGGAACCTGGATGGGTGGGCATGGGGATTGAAGCAATAGGGTGCTGATGGAAAATGGGGTAGCATGTGGCTGAAGGGCTTTGGGGTTCTGAAATACTTCATCCAGTCTTCATTCTTGGCTTGGAGTGAGAAAAGTCTGGTAAAGTACCCCTACTGAGAAAAGATGTATATTTTCAACTTTCAGAGAACCAATTAGACAAATTCTACAATGATGGAGCACTCTGTCATTGGTACTTCCAAAGTGGGCTGCAATTTTCAGAAATGAGTGAATGAATTACTGTTCCATCAGACAGAGTTTACAAATCCAAGAAACCATATGCGGCATCCTGATCACACGTTCCTCTTAGGCAAATCACAGAACTGGACCTTGTGTCTTCTGATGAAAGAGAAGGGTCCCAGGATGTGGGCAGCTGGAGCTGGCATGCTGTCCCATTTCTCATCAGCACCCTATTGCTGCAGTCCCCATGCTCACCCATCCAGGCTCCTACCCTTAGACTCACAGATGCTCTAAGGGGAGATGGCCAGCTCCAGCTGCCCACGTCCTTCTCTTTCATCAGAAGCCATAAGGTTCAGTGCTACATGCCCCAGTATTTTCACAGCTCTTCAGTATATTAATAAAACAAAACTGTTTTACTACAGACTGTCCATCCTAGATTGATAAAACAAAAGACTGAATGTATAAGCACCATTGTTTTTACATGAGGTTTTCAAAAATCATGGAGATACCACTATATGTCAATTATTATATGAATACATTCAAATATGTTACCTCATTTCCAAAGAAGTGTGATTTAGACACCATGAAACTTAAGGTTGTAAACTCAGGAAAAAGCAATCTGCTTTATCATGTCTCCAACAGAAATCACAATGCAATTAGGAAGTTATTATGAAAACACTGTGCTAAAGACTTCTATGTCCAGCATCTCCGTCCTATTGCTATTTCCTGAAGTCACCATAGACTCACAGGCAGAGTTGGCCCCTCTTCCGTGGCTTGTCCCTGGTTCTCACGGTTTCTGCCTCCTCACAGTGTAGCGCCCTAGGTACTCTCACTCTCTGCAAAGCCCCCAGAGCCAGGCTCCTCTCTCATTACCTAGAACAGTGCCTGGCACCTAGGAAGTCTTTATCAGATATTCCTGAATAAACAAATCACAAAATTCTCCCCAGCATGCTTGGAATATTTGCCTGAGTCCTCCTGGGAAAAAGAATGCTATGAAGGCCAGCATTTTATTACATTTACTCAACAATCAATTCTCCCTGAATCTGCATGGGGGATTTGCACACAGTAAGCACTGGATGAACAGGTTGAATTTAGCAAATAAAGGGATTGCTGTGTGGGTGTAAAGATTATTTAAAGTGAAAGTATTTGGACAGAAAGAAAGAAATCTTATCTGAACTTCCTTTATCTGACTAAAGCAGAGCCTCCTGAAAATACAGCTGCCATTAATGTCTCCCTCCCCCACCACCGACACACACCCCTCAGAGAGTTTCCTGAGAATTCAGCTGTTACAGAGATAGATTGCCTATTGACACTGGTATAAAGAAGCTCACAGAATCTTCCATGCTATCCCACAGAAGCCTTAAAATTCTCCTTTCTTGTTAAATCTGTAAATAAATCTTTGCTTCTGGCTATTTAAAGAGTTACTCATTACTGAGAAACTCACTGGTTGCCCCTCTGAATGATTCTTTTTTTGTTATTTTGTTTATCATCCATTAATTCAAAAGTTCTCAATGACTAGAACATAAGGTAATAAAGGAAAAAATTTCCTCCCGACACCATTACAACCATGATGATCTGTTCTTTGATACCAGACATCTTGCTTTCAATGGCTGGTTTCTAGACCACACTATTAGTTCAATTGTTTCATTGCTAACTGATATCTGATATTTGCCACAAGGATACTAAATGTTATACATCATCTGCAAGATAGTTTAGCAGAAAATTAAATTCGTTGTAGGGATTTCCTTGGTGGTCCAGTGTTCAAGATTTAGCCTGCCAATGTAGGGGACACGAGTTCCATCCCTGGTTTGGGAAGATCCCATATGCCTCGGGGCAACTAAGCCTGCTCGTGGCAACTACTGAGCCCAGGAACCTACAGTCCTTGCCACATAGCAATAGAAGCCAATGCAATGAGAAGCCTGCATACCACAACTAGAGAGTAATTCTGTTCACTACAACTAGAGAAAGCCTGTGTGCAGCAAGGAAGACCAGTGAGGTCTTCCTTTTCGTCCTCCCTTTTTGTCCTTTAAAAAAATTAAGTAAACAATTTTTTTTTAATTCATTGTATGAAGTAGAATCGGTCATCAATATATTTTTTCAACTGGAAAATGATAGTACTCAACCATTTTCTATCCTCAGCATACTTTGAAAACCAGAATTTCAGGTTGCGTCTGTGATTATTACAATCTTTCCATGGGCATCTTCTGAACAGGGTTCCTGAGTGCTCTATCTCATCTGTAGTTTTGGCCCAGGCAGGGCACACTCCCTTTTTGGATGGTACTGTGGGATGGAACACCATGTGGTATCTTTCTGATCTCTGAAGCCCATTCAGCTATTCTCTCAGTCAGCGTGTCAGGTCATATCCACTGGGCTCCAGCCAGGCAACAAGGCTAAGGCAGTCAGCATGAGAAAGAGAGGAAAAGGGTTGGATTCCAGCAAATGCTTTCCTCTCCAACACTGAACTTCAGAAACAGATGAGGCTGGATAAAGACTAATAAAGGTTCTTTGCTTGACCGAACTTTGATCAAGCTTCAGAATGTTCTCCTTGGCCTACCTGTACACTTTTTTGTAGAGTCCAGTTTTAGCAAGAACTCTGCTAAATTAGTTTAGCTCCCAATGCTCCTTAGTTAGTCATCCTTGATATCTGATCAGGAGGATTTGGGGTGACCCATCCAAATAAGATTCCATGGGTCACCCCAAACCTCCTTACCCTGATGTTTCCTATTAATGATCTACTGACCTGCTCCCCACCCCCAACTTGGATCCCCAGCTGTAAATTCACACTAGCTTATGCTATATTCAGAATAGAGCCCAGTGCTACACAGAGGTCTCTTTTCTTTATTGCAATAGTCCTGGATAAAATCTTTTTTTTTTTTTTTAACCGTCCAGCTCTGGATTTTCCTTAACAAGGTCCATTATTTTTTTATTTTATTTTATAAAATAGTATCACTAATGATTCTAAAAAGCCACTAGCTAAAAGCCACTTTTTAAATTATGTGTTTGAATGTGTAACTGATTGTAGCAACTTAAATACCCCAATTATTGGTTTTGCCAAATGTACTTGCACTTTTCAGAAGTATCACATGAACTACTTTAGCACTGTCATAACATAAAGAGTTTACACTGTTTTTGTGTAAAAGTAGCTATGGTGTTACAGTGGTAAAAAACTCGCCTGACAATGCAGGAGACATAAGAGAGACTGGTTCTATCCCTGGCCCAAGAAGATCCCCTGGAGGAGGGCATGGCAACACACTCCAATACTCTTGTCTGGAGAATCCCACAGACAAAGGAGCCTGGCAGGCTACAATCCATGGCATTGCAAAGAGTGGGACACAACTAAAGCAACTCAGCATTTATGTATCCAGATACGGTTGTTAGGCTTTTTTATTTAATTTTTTTTCTTTAGATCATATGTATACTAGAAAATAGTACCTTTTACTTATTAAGTGATAACTGAATGTGAATTATATTGTTAAACCAACTTCATTCGTAATTTTTTTTCTATAAATTGCACATAACACACAAAAATGAGACTAGCAGGAAATACCCAGAATTTGCGTAACTTAAATATTCCAGAGAGGTTCCAATTTGCCCTTACAGGGTGGGTGGTCAAAAAACATATGCCTCCTCTCCCACAGTAAGCTGCCATA
The DNA here is from genome assembly GCF_003369695.1 of Bos indicus x Bos taurus. Lineage (NCBI taxonomy): Eukaryota > Metazoa > Chordata > Mammalia > Artiodactyla > Bovidae > Bos > Bos indicus x Bos taurus. The sequence goes on along the minus strand of NC_040083.1, from coordinate 66,142,804 downwards.
TCCTTGGACCTACTCATCACTCCCATTTTTGTTTCCAATGATTATTATTTTTTAAAAGCATTTTCTTTTTTAAGATTTTCTTTGATATGGACAATTTTTTAAGTCTTTATTGAGTTTGCTACAATATTACTTTTGCTTTATGTTTTGTTTTCTTGACCGCGAGGCATGTGGGATCTTAGCTCCCTGTGTCTGTGTGTTTAGTTACTCTGTTGTGTCCAACCCTCCACAGCCCCATGGACTGTAGCCCATCAGGCTCCTATGTTCATGGAATTTTCCCAGCAAGGGTACTGGAGCAGGTTTCCATTTCCTTCTCTAGGGGATCTTCCCCACCCAAGGATCGAACCTGCATCTCTTGCTTCTCCTGCATTGACAGGCTGATTTTTTACAACTAGTGCTACCTGTTGGTATACAGTTTAGTTGCTCAGTCATGTCTGACTCTTTGCGACCCCAAGGACTGCAGCATGACAAGCTTCCCTTTTCTTCACTATCTCCTGGAGTTTGTTCAAACTCATGCCCATTGAGTCAGTGATGCCATCCAACCATCTCGTCCTCTGTGGTCCCCTTCTCCTCCTGCCTTCAATCTTTCCCAGCAACAGGGTCCTTTCCAATGAGTTAGCTCTTCGCATCAGGTGACCAAATTATTGGAGCTACAGCCTCAGCATCAGTCCTTCCAATGAATATTCAGGATTGATTTCCTTTAAGATTGACAGGTTTGATCTCCTTGCAATCCAAGAGACTCTCAAGAGTCTTCTCCAGCACCCCAGTTTGAAAGCATCTATTCTTTTACACTCAGACTTCTTTATAGTCCAGCCCTCACATCCATACATGACTACTGGAAAAACCATAGTTTTGACTATATGGATCTTTATTGTCAAAGTGATGTCTCTACTTGTTAATACACTGTCTAGGTTTGTCATAGGTTTTCTTCCAAGGAGCAAGTGTCTTTTAATTTCATGGCTGCAGTCACTGTCTGCAGGGATTTTGGAGTCCAAGAAAATAAAGTCTTTCACTGTTTCGATTGTTTCACCATCTATTTACCATGAAGTGATGGGAGGAGATGCTAAAAAATCTTAGTTTTTGAATCAAGAGCACCACCTGGGAAGCCCAAATTTACAGATAATGCCCCATACAGGGGTTGAAACTACAACCTTGGTGTTATTAGCACCAAGCTTTAACCAACATAGCTAACCAGCCACGCTTGGGATAACCAGCCACTTTGGCTGGTTAGCTTCCTGACCAGGGATCAAAACTACACCCCCTGCATTGGAAGACTGTGTTTCAACCACTGGACCACTCAGGAAGTTTCTTCACTGATTAATTTTTTGTTTGTTTGTTTGTTTTTTCATTTGAAGTTTATGGTTTTTTTAATTTAAATTTATGTATTTTAACTGGAAGCTAATTACTTTACAATATTGTATTGGTTTTGCCATACATCAACATGAATCTGCCACAGGTGTACACATGTACTCCATCCTGCACCCACCTCCCACCTCCCTCCCCATACCATTCCTCTGGGTCATCCCAGTGCACCAGCCCCGAGCATCCTGTATCCTGCATTGAACCTGGACTGGCGATTCGTTTCTTATATGCTATTATACATGTTTCTTAATTTTTAAAGCTATAATTGCAAATATACATCTGCGACCTCTGCATGCATTTCTAAAATCTTGTTCCAGTCAGTATATTTTTTAAGCCTACTAAATTCCAGGCATTCTGTTAAGTGTTTTTAGGAATAAAACAATGAAAAACAAGGGGAAAGAAATAATTCCTACTACAAAGAGTATCTTCCCTGGTGGCTCAGAGGTTAAAGCATCTGCCTCCAATGTGGGAGACCCGGGTTTGATCCCTGGGTCGGGAAGATCCCCTGGAGAAGGAAATGGCAACCCACTCCAGTATTCTTGCCTGGAGAATCCCATGGATGGAGAAGCCTGGTAGGCTACAGTCCATGGGGTCACAAAGAATCGGACTCAACTGAGCGACTTCACTTACTTACAAAGAGTTTAGAATAAGTAGAATGAGGCTGATACTGACAGAGAGCTGGCTTCCAGAGACATTACAATGGTACGAAGCAGAAAAGAAGCAAGTAGAGCAAGCAGCTATATCACAAAGGAATTGGAACTGGGGAGCTGGGAACTGTTTGGAGGTGTGTAAAAAAATCTTCATTTCTCAGGTTTAGAGATTGTTTAGTTTTGGGGTCAACAAAGACACAGAGAAAAGCCCTTCCAGATAGGGGGTCAGTGAATCCATATATAAAAAGGTGTGGGGCCTCCAGCATCTTGAAGACCTTAGCCTGGTTAAGGACTTAAACCTTATTCCTTAGGTCTGAGAAACCCAAATTGTTTTGGAAATGGGTATATAATGGCTACTTTGAATTCTCCTAGGATTCCTGCTCAGTCACTGTATTTTAAGCACCACTCTAAGCTTAATGTCAGTTAGAATTTGAGTAACTAAACATTATTATTTATTCAGTATTTTATCTCCTGTGTGCCAGTACAAAAAACAATCCAAGTTATTGCTTTGAGTGTGTTTAGTAGCCTGTGTTAATTTGTTCTGAAATGCTCTGGTGCTCAGAGCAGAGTGAACAGCAATTTGATGAACTTGCTTTACAAATAATAGTCCATGGGCGTATTTCATCATCATATTGCAAGATTAAGATGATTACTCTGAAGATTGGGAGATAAAACAACTTTCATTTGAAGCAAACACTTCTCTTCCATTTGGAGCAAATGGTTATTCATTTTCAATCTTCAGTACTGAGCTGTGAAGAAAACTTGGAGCCTTGAAGGAGAGTCTTATTTCATTTTTTTTTTAAAGAAACCAAAGATGGACAGTAAAAGCATTTTCTGTCTGTGTCTTCATGGTGGCCCTAAGTGTATTATCCCTTTTAAATACCACTGTTGCAAAACAGATAATCAATTTTCATTAAAATAAACATTCCATTTGGAATATAAAGCATAATAGATAATGTCAGCAATTAGTTTTATTAATAGAAATTATACAACCCAGGCAAGAAAATTCAGTAGCACAGTCTACACTGGTGCCAAAAAAAAAAAAAAAAGCCCTGTACCAAAATTGCAAGAGTGAAAGAGAATAATTGAGATATGCATGAACAATTAAAATGATTCCCTCCTTACAAATTTCCAGTGTTTTAATTCAAAGAATTTTGTTTGTTTTAAAATGATGTAGTTATAAATATTTTATGCAGAACACTGACCTATTTCAACTGAGCCAAACGCAGGGAAGTGGCTTCAACTAGGAAACTTATTTATGCTTAACTTAGCTATAGCGTGCATGCAGATGAAGAGAAAAATGGCCACATTTACATTTATTCATACTGGTTTGTAACTTTCCTATTTACTCTTATAATATCTTCCCTTCAAACTAATAGAAGAGTGTGAAAACAGCAAGAAAATACACATACAATTAAATCAAAGCAAGATATCCAGTTCAGTGCACAGCAGTAAGGCAAATCAGCTTTTGGCTGTATATTCATCAGGTCCAGGGGAATTCAGTTTATAGACTTTTCTATTTATAAGGAACCCAAGTCTTCTATGGAGAAAAATGGCATCCAACTCCAGTATTCTTGCCTTGGAAATCCCATGGACAGAGGAGCCTGGTGGGCTATGGTCCACATGGCTGCAAAAAGTCAGTCATGAGTGAGCATACATGCGCTCCAGGTCCTCTGCAAGATGAAGACATGTTTGGCTCCACAAGTCTTTACAGTACAGACCAAAAATAGAAATTGAAGACTAGGTTACAGCAAGACTTTAATTCCCATAACCATCAGATGAAGGAAAATATAAGTCTAACTTGGATTTTTACCTTTGTTAATAGGTTAACTCTCCCATCATTCTATGCTTCATAAGAAAGAAATAATTTTTAGTGCTTTGCTGTTAATATATGCCAATGTCAGCACACACCAAAAAAATAATGTAGAGAATGAGGGAGTCAAAAAGTGTATTTGGTCACAAATGAACCATTTTAGGGAGGCCACAATCAGCAACTATCAAAGTAGCATAATAATTCCCTATGGTATTCCACATTCTTTGCCTGTAAAGACACTCTCTACTTCACACAAGCACAGAACCATGCAAAAATAGCGAAGGATTAAATTGGTTAATAGCAGAGAAAATTGAGATGGTGCCCTGCAGAATCATTTCCTCCTTTGTAATTTTATGCCCAGTAGCTGGGTCATGGTTAGCCCAAATGCATAATAATTCCCTCTCTCTTAATGTGTCTTCCACCATTTTCTTATTTGAAAATAGATCACATGGTTTAATTCACTTTTGCAGGTAAGTGCCATGCTAATATCTGTAATGGGCTGCCCGATGTGCATGGGTCTAAGTTGCTTGTGTCAGGTCTGACTCTTTGTGACCCTGTGGACTGTAGCCTGCCAGGCTCCTCTGTCTATGGGATTCTCCAGGAAAGAATACTGGATTGGATTGCCATGCCCTCGTTCAGGGAATCTTCCTGATCCAGGGATCATACCCATATCTCCTGTGGTTCCTGCATTGCAGGCAGATTCTTTACCACTGTACCATCAGGAAGCCCCAGTGAGCTGCCCTGGTGTACTTTAAAACTCTAACCACTGGGAATGGGGTCACTCCCTACACCTTTGCTTCACTCAAAGTATACCAAGACTGTTCTCACATCAAAAACTGGAACTCCAAAGGAGTAACATCAGAAACATGGCTGAATAAGATGTCCCTTGTGGTATCTCCTGTTCAACAATAGCAGTTTAGCATCCATTCACCAACAAAAGTGCTTTTTTGGGAGCTGTAGTACCAAACACCATACAACAAGAGACCATGGAAGAATATTGCCCATACATTCACCAGGTGATAGGCACACAGATCTTAGCCCTGGCTGTGGATCCTTCGGTGGTCCAAGGACAGACTCTTGTCCCTCTCAGTCACAGTCCAGAAGCCCTGCAGAACACTGTCTTAGGCAATTATCTTGGATGAGCAACATTTTATAGGAGTCCAGGTTTCCAATGGAGAAGGTACAGCACACTATTAGAGCAATATATGAGTACTGATGCACTGGAGAGGGTAAGATAGTTTTACTTTAGTGACATCAGCCCCCACAAAGTGACATGATTCTGTGACAAGTGAGAATTTCTTGGCATGTGACTTTGTTCTGTGGAGGAAGTGAGAATGTGTCAGTGACTGCCCAGCTCTCCAACTATGTGAGATGATGCCAAAGAAGCAAAAAGTCTCACTTCTCTCTTCTTCTATCCAGAGTACTGAGTTGCAAGGTGAATGACTCCAAATTAGGACAAGGCTGACAGAGCGGGGAGTAGGACCCTTGTAGGGCATCACAGGGATGTGGACCCAACTAACTGCACCACAGATTCTATAGGAGGTTCATGTATGAGTTGCTTGGGATCCTTTTTCCATAAATACTTCCATCTGCCTATCGGGCAGTGTCACAGTACCACATGCTTCATCCACACACCCTTTCACTATGTGGATGGATCTCTGTGTGTTCTCCTGACAGTAGAAAGAATGAGATTTGGCAAATAGCTAGTGACCGTCTATTAGTAAGCTAGCCTGAATGAGCTTTAGTTCCATCATTCAAGAAGCAAAGGGGAGGCTGCCCGCTCTCAGCCTGGTGCCTTGCAGAATCGAGAGAAAGCTTATAAACCTGATAATTCTGCCACAAGAGGGAGCAAAAGCATGAAGCAAGCATATTCATAGAAGTCCAGAGAAAGTCTCAGAATCACTGAGAGGGAAGATGGTAGGCATTTCTTTCCAGAAGTCAGTTACTAAAGACTGAGTGAAGTGAGTGCTATTGAAAATTCAAAGACAGCAGTGCAAGACCTTGAGGGAAATTTTCAAAAAAACAAAAACAAAAAAAACCCAACAACGAGGAAACATGACATCAACAAAAGATTGCAGTAAGTGTCCAGTAACCAACCACAAAGACGTGCAGGTATGTGAACTACCCAGTTGTTGTTGTTCAGTCGCTAAGTCATGTCTGACTCTGTAAGATCCCATAGACTGTAGCACATCAGTCTCTTCTGTCCTTTGCTGTCTCCCAGAGTTTGCTCAAATTCATGTCTATTGAATTAGTGATGCTACCTGACGGTCTCATCCTCTGTCACCTCCTTCTCCTTTTGCCTTCAATATTTCCCAGCATTAGGTCTTTTCCAATGAGTCAACTCTTCACATCAGGTGGCTAAAGTATTGGAACTTCAGCTTTAGCATCAGTCTTTCCAATGAATATTCAGGGTTGGTTTCCTTTAGGATTGACTGGTTTGAACTTTTTGCAGTCCAAGGGACTTTTTTTTTTTTTTCCTGTGGCTCTTGACTTTTTTTTTTTTTTTTTTTATTCTTCCAATTTTATTTTATTTTTAAACTTTACATAATTGTATTAGTTTTGCCAAATATCAAAATGAATCCACCACAGGTATACATGTGTTCCCCATCCCGAACCCTCCTCCCTCCTCCCTCCCCATACCATCCCTCTGGGCCGTCCCAGTGCACCAGCCCCAAGCATCCAGCATCGTGCATCGAACCTGGACTGGCAACTCGTTTCCTACATGATATTTTACATGTTTCATTGCCATTCTCCCAAATCTTCCCACCCTCTCCCTCTCCCACAGAGTCCATAAGACTGTTCTATACATCAGGAGCCTATTATACAGAGTGAAGTAAGCCAGAAGGAAAAACATAAATACAGTATACTAACGCATATATATGGAATTTAGAAAGATGGTACCAAGGGACTTTTAAGAGTCTTCTCCAGCACCAAAGCACCATCAATTCTTCAGCACTCAGCCTTCTTTATGGTCCAACTCTCACATCTATGCATGACCACTGGAAAAACCATACTGGGCTATATGGACCTTTGTCGCCAAAGTGATTTCTCTGCTTTTTAATACACTGTCTAGGTTTGTCATAGCTTTCCTTCCAAGAAGCAAGCGTCATTTAATTTCATAACTTCAGCTACTATCCTCAGTCCTTTTGGAGCCCAAGAAAATAAAATCTGTGTATTACCCGATAGAGAATTCAAAATATTAATAGCTTCTTTAAGGAAGCTCAATGAGCTATAAGAAAACAGAGAAAGGCAATTCAATAAAATCAGGAAAAAAGTAAATGAGCAAAATGAAAAGTTTAACAGAGATACAAACAGAAATTCTAGAGCTAAGGAATGCTGTATCTTCTCAGGTGGCACAGTGGTAAAGAATCTGCCTGCCAATGCAGCAGATGCAGGAGATGTGGGTGCAATCCCTGTGTTGGGAAGATCCCTTGGAGAAGGAAATGGCAACCCACTCCTGTATTCCTGCCTGGAAAGTTCCATGGACAGAGGAGCCTGGCAGGCTACAGTCTATGGGGTTGCAAAGATTTGGACATGACTAAACAGTTGAGAGCAAGGAATACTATGAATAAAATAAAACACAAAAAAGAACCTCAAAATCTTAAATGGATCAAGAAAAAGAAAGGATTAGTATTGATTTAGAATATAGGAACTCTGAAATTATCCAATGAGAAGAAAACCATGGGAAAACAGTAAAAAAGAGTGAAGGAAGCTTATGTGAACTAATGGGAAATCATCAAAAGAAAAACAATCTGAAAATTATTGGTGAACCAAAGGAAAAGAGATGGAGCAGAAGACAGAAAATTATTTAGATAAACAATGGCTGAAAGCTTCCCAAATATAGAAACAGTTTTGTAAATCCTAGTTCATGAAGTCATAGGTCTCCAAACAAACGCAACTTAAAAAAGATCTTCTCCAAGACATTTTATAACAAAACTCTCTTTTTCAAAGACAAAAACTAAAGCTTAAGAGCCACAGTAGAAAACTTTTTAACTTACAAGAAAACCTGATTAGACTATAAGTCAATTTACTACCAGAAACCATACAAGCCACGAGACTGTGATGATATATTCAAAGTAAATGGAAATAAAAGAAATGTAAACCAAAAATACTCTATCTAACAAAGTTGCTCTTCAGAAATGAAGAAGAGATAAATACTTTTCCAGATAAACAGAAGCTGAGACAGATCATCAGCAGAACACCTGCCTTACAAGAAATGCCAAAATGAGTTCTTCAGGCTGAAATAATAGGATACCAATTAGTGACATGAACACATACGAAAATATAAAGCGCAAGGGAAAAATAAGTTCATAGTCAAATTCAGATTACTCTAATACTATAATATGATAAAGTGTTTACTACAAAGATTAAAGTACAAAAGTATTTTTTAAAAAACTATAGCTATGATTTGCTAAAGCACAAAAGTATAAATAAGAGGCAAGCTGTTACATCAAAATGAAAAATGGTGAGGGAGTACAAAGAGTTTTTTGTATGCAGTCAGGGCCAGGTTGTTATCAGCATAAAATAAATTTTTCCATCTATAAAATATTTTATATAAGCCTCAGGATAACCACAAAGCAAAAACCTATAGTAGATCCACAAAAGATAAACGCATAAAGACATCACTGGGCTTCTGATGTGGCATTAGTGGTAAAGAACCTGTTTGCCAATGCAGGAGACACAAGAGACATGGGTTCAGTCCTTGGGTTGGGAAGATCCCCTAGAGGAGGGCAACCCACTCTAGTATTTGTGCATGGAAAATTCTATGGACTGAGGAGCCTGATGGGCTACAGTCCAAAGGGTTGCAGAGTTGACTGAACTCTGAACATGACTGAAGTGACTTGGCATGCACACAATTTAAAGACACCACCAAAAACTCACAGGACCAATCAGTGAATTCAGAAAAGTTGCAAGATACAAAATCAGCTTACAAAAACCTGTTATATTTTATACACTAACAATGAAATGTCCCAGGGAACTATGAAAAACAATTCCATTCACAATAGCATACAAAACAATATAATACTTATGAATAAATTTAACCAAGGAGATGAAAGATCTGACACTAAAAACTACAAGGTTCTGATGAAAAAAAATTGAAGGAAATACAAAGAAATGGAAAGATATTTCATGGTTATGAATCCAGAGAATTAATATTGTAAAAATGTCTATATTACTCAAAGTTATCTATAGATTACATGATATCCCTATCAAAATTCCAATGGTATTTTTCAAAGAATCCTACTATTTGTATGCAATCACAAAAGTTCCCAACTAGCCAAAGCAGTCCTGACAAATAATAAAGCTGGAAAATCACATTTCTAATTTCAAACTACATTATAGTGATAGTAATCAAAACATAAAAATATGCATGTAGACCAACGGTACAGAATGCAGAGCACAGAAATAAGTTCTTGCCTATGCCATCAACTAATATTTGACAAGGGAGCCAAGAATATCCAATGGGGAATGCATAGTTTCTTCAACAAATGGTGCTGAGAAAGCTAGATAATCACATCAGAAATAAAATTGAACCCCTATCTTACACCTCTCTGGTAGTTCAGTTGGTAACGGAGACCCAGGTTCGATTCCTGGGTTGGGAAGATACCCTGTGGGAGGGCATGGCAATCCACTCCAGTATTCTCGCCTGGAGAATTCCCATGGACAGAGGAGCCTGGCAGACTACAGTCCATGGTGTCACAAAGAGTTGGACATGATTGAGTGACTAAGCACAGCACGTCTTACACCACTCACAAAAATTAATTCTAAATGGATTAAACATTTGAGCATAAGACCTGAAACAATTAAACTCCTAGAGGAAAACTTTGGTTAAAATCTCCTTGACTTTCATCTTGGCAACATAAGCTGCAAAAGCATACATTTGTGCACACCAAATGCACAAGTAGCAAGAGAAAAAATAAAAAGTTTTCAAACTAAAAAAACTTCTGAGCAGCAAAAGAAGCAATAAAATGAAAAGGCAGCCTACTGAATGGGTGAAAATATTTGCAAACCATGTATCTGATAAGGAATTAATGTCAACAGTATATAAGGAACTGATATAACACAACAGCTATTAATAAAACAATCCAATTAAAAAATGGGCAGAAAACCTGAATACATATTTTTCCAAAGAAGACATATAAATGGCCAATAGGTACATGAAAATATGCTCAGCATCATTAATCAAAATGCAAATCAAAACCTAAATGAGATATTACTTCACACCTCTTTAGAATAGCCACCACCAAAAAGAGATATCAATTGGTGGCAATGTAGAAAAAAGGGAACCCTTATGCACTGTTGATTGGAATGTAAATAGGTACAGCCATTATGATAAACAGAATGGAGCTTTCTCAAAAAAACCCCATAAAAACAGAATGATCATATGATTCAATAATTTCACTTCTGAGAATATGTCCAAAGGAATACAATTCAGATCTTTACATCATATCTGTACTTCCATGTTTATTGCAGCATTATTCACAGCAACTAAGATATGTCATCATAGATGAATGGATAAGAATAGAATATTATTCAGCCATAGAAAGAAGGAAATCCTGCCAGTTGCAACAGCATAGATGGACTTGAGGGCAATATCCCAAGTGAAATAGACAAAGACATTACTATATGATATCACTTATAGTGAGAGAAAGTGTTAGTCACTCAGTCATGTATGACTCTTTGTGATCCCATGGATTGTATCCTGCCAGGCTCCTCTGTCCATGGAATTCTCCAGACAAGAATACTGGAATGGGTAGCCATTCCTTTCTCTAGGGGATCTTCCCGATCCAGGTATTGAACCTGGGTATCCTGCATTACAGGCAGATTCTTTACTATTTGAGCCACCAGGGAAGTACCTGGTGGCTAAGATATCATTTATATGTGAACTCTAAAAGAGCTGACCTAATAGAAATAGTGGCATAATGGTTGCCATGGGTTGGAGTGGGGGAAATAGGGAAATATCAAAGAACACAAACTTTCAATTATAGATGAATGTTTTTGTATCTTATCTGCACACTGTGATTATAGTTAACAATATTGTATTACACTTGTAAAAGTTGGTAAGAGAGTAGACTTTTAAAAAGTATATCAAGTCATCATATTATATAAAATTACACAACATTGCATGTTTATTATATCTCAATAAAGCTGGGGGGATATCATTAAGCTGCTGTGAAGAGGAATAAAGAAAAAATCCTTATTTCCATAGGACATGGTCTTTTAGGTTTGTCCCCCTTTGGAGGTCTGGTTCATGTCTGTTCTGGGATGTCTCATAGAGTTCAATGAATCTGCTAGGATAAAAGAGCCCTAGATTTTGCCCCCAAGCTAAATGGTCATTGCCCTGGACAAGCCAAACACAAGATGGATCAAGTGAATTGAAAGACACCCTCCCTCAAAGGAGGTACCTCCACTCTCACTGTGACTAAGGTTCAACATAAATTGTTGAAATCAAAGGCCTATCTGATTATATATCATGTCTATCTCCTTGCCCAGTGTCCTCATCCCAGTCCACATCACCTACCTTTTTCTGGGACATAACTAGACAGTAGTTAATATCAAGATTATAATCTTGGTAATCATTATCCCAATTAATAAGCACGGCTTTGTCTCTCTTACCCCTTACCTATATTACTACCACATTGAATGTGAATGGATTAAAGAATCCAGTCAAATGTATAAATTGTCAAATTGAATTTTCTCTAAAAATTCAATTATATGTTACTTACAGAAACACCATCTAGATTCAACAAATAGGTGAAAAGTTAAAGGATAAAAACAGAAATAGCATGCAAACATGAACCCAAGAAGATCTGGAGTGTTTACACTAATATCAGATTTTAAGACAAAAATTTTTACAAGAGCAAAGAGGGATGTTTTATAATGATAAGAGATCAGTCCATCAAAAGATGTAACAATTATAATTATATACTTCTAACAACAGAGTCCCAAAATAGATGAAAAAAAGCTAACAGAAAATGTGACAAAAACTTTTTGGTGACAGCAAAAACTGAGGAAGACTATCTGTTGTAGTCTCAGATATGTAAAACAGCATTATTTACTTGTGCTGCTTCTGCGAGGTTGTTTTAGAAGGATACAGATTTTAAAATAATTTGTTCAAATATACAAGAAAAAAGGAAATAAGAATAAAAGAGGAGTGTGAGAGGAGCATTTTGTTTCCCAAAATCTTCCCACGTCTTGAAGTAGCTTACAAAATGCTTAATGTGTTCTGTTACAGTCAACACAGTACTTTTTCTCAGCCTCTTTCCAACTCCTATTGCACCCCCATCACATTTAGATCCAAAGACAACTTCATAAATGACTTGTTGCAGATTGCAGTTTCCAAGGATGACTGTAAAACTATGTCCCATTCTATATATTCTCCTGGAAACATGCTACCTCTTCATCAGAAGTGGACTCCAATGCCCTTTCACTGCGAGCCCGAAACATTGCTGTGTGATTTCCAAGACTAGATCAGAAACAGAGGTATTACTTCCATCATGGTTGGTAGGGCACTCCAAAAAGAGCCATGTAAATAGTTCTCCTGCCTAGAGGCCACTGTGTTGTAAAGGTGTGCAATGAGACTCAAGGCTAATTCCACCAGATCTAGTCCTTTCCAAACTTATAACCACAGAAACCATGCAAGACAACCACATCATTGTTATTATTTAAAGCCACAACAGCTGTGAAGTTTGGGGGTAAGTTTTTTTTTGTTTGTTTTTACATGGCAATAGATAACAAGAATAAATTTTGGTATCTGAAAGTGGATAATTGCTGCAACAAAAAACTAAACCTTTGAGAAAGGAAGGTAGACAGATGCTAAAAGAACCTTGAAGAGATGGATATTGCAACCTAATAAGCCTCCATGAAACTGTCAGTAACGGCTTAAAGGAAAGCAAAGAAAATATTTCTGGAAGCTGGAAGAAAAGAGATTCTCATTCTATACTAGAATTTGACTAGAGAATTTGACAAAACTGTTAACTGAGGTAGCAAGGATGATATAGGAAATATATTTCACAAACTTAGTCATCCAGCTAAGCAAATTCCCAGACAGAATATTTAAAATGCAGTCTTTTTTATCCTTTCTGCCAAGGATAAAATGAGACAGAGGAGATATAAACTAAAGAACAATTATTTAATTCTGAATGGAATTTAGAGGAAATTTAAGAGACTAAAAACAGATTTTTTTCTTCCCTCTTTCAGAAATTAAAGAAATTTCAAAATAAAAATAAGGCCTAGAGACAGAAGAAGATGGTGGAGGAATAAGATGGGGAAATCACCAACCTAACCCCAAATACATCAAAAACTCATCAAGATGTGGAACATCTCCTACAAAACAACCTATAGGAGACAGCAGAAGACCCCAGGCCTCCAAGGGGACAGGTAAGCTCCCAGAAATGAAGTAACAGAGAGGAGGGAGACATAAAAAGGGAAAAGACAGAAGACTTCTGGGTAAGAGCTTGTGCCTTAAGGGAGGGAAGGAGCCCTGAAACAGGAGTTCCAGTGCACAGGGAAACTCCTTCACTGGCGGGCCCAAAGGGGAGCTGCCGAAGTCTTGGAAAACCAGGCAAAGCAGGGACTTGAAGGGCAGTAAACAGAGAAAGCTACACCTCTCAGTCCATTAGCAGCTCGTGGACTGTGGCCCCAAACAGACGGCTGGCTCCCAGGACCGAGAATGGCGCGGCATACAAACCAGCGCACACAACCCTTGCAGTACAGAGGGCAGGCCCAGGTAGCCGAGTGTGATGCGGCAGACAAACACAGCCTGCGCAAAGGGCGGGACAAGGGTGCCCACAGAGCGGAGGCATACAAACTTGGGCAGCGCACACAACCCTCCCGGCACAGCCAAAAGAAGAACAAATAACCCCTGCGACCAAGAATGCAGGCAGTGAGCCGAAATATGTCCACACTAGCCCCACGACGCAGAGGCCAGCCCGGGGAGCTGAAACAAGGGCACACAAGCCCTGCGACGCAAAGGGTGGACTTTGGACACTGAGTCAAATGCACACAAGCCCCGTGACACAGAGAGTGAGCTTACGGGGCTGAGGGAAGCCCACACAAGTCTCCGCGATGCAGAAGGATCCACACAAGCACCTACCTAGCAAGCTTCAGCCAGCAGTGCAGGGCGGGACAGGGAAACAAGCACCAGCAATGATCCCAGGGACAAGTAGGGAGCTGGTGGCACTGCAGTTATGCTGAGAAGGCCACTTTGAAGCAGCTGCGGAAATAGACGCTCCTAAGCCTAACACCGCAAAAGCTAGAACGACGTCCAAAGGCATACTGAACCCGTGGACACTCCAAAACCTACTACTGGATTCTGTACTGTCCTTCAGAGACAGGAGATCCAGCTCCATCAACCAGAACATAGCCACAAGCTCCACCAACCAGGAAAATATCATATGACACTAATCCAACCCCATCTACAGGGGCAGACTCCACGGCCAAGAACTACAACCTTGAGAACCTTTTTAAAATTATTTTTTCTTTTTTTTCTCTTATAAATCACATTCTTTATTCCGCCACTATATCTCCACCTACACACTAGACTTTAGCAGTACTGTGGAGTTTTCTTCTTTGTTTTTCTTGTTATAAAAATTAAAAAATATATCATTTTAAGAGTCTTTCTCTTATAAATCACACTGCCTATTCCCCAACATATTTCCACCAGCGCATTAGCTTTTTGCAGTGCTGTGGAGTTTTCCTTGTTAAAAAAAAAAAATCACTTAAACTTTTTTTTCCTTTTTTTCTTATAAATCACACTGTTTATTCTCCCTACATATTTCCACCTCCATATTAGCCTTTTGCAGTGCTATGGAGTTTTCCTCTTTGTGTTTCTTGTCAAAAAAAAAAAAAGAGAAAGAAAAAAATTCATTTTAAGTTTTTTTTTCTCTTTCTTACTTCTTTCTTCTTGATAAGTTTTTCGGATTTTGTTTTTGATATATTCAATTGCCTTTCCTACAGTTCTTTACCGGCTGTAGCTATTCCCAAATATATATATCCACATACATCTATTCATCTTTCCTTTTCTATTTTTTCTTTTCTCTCTTTTTTAATTTCTTAATCCTCTTCTCCACCCCTTCCTTTTCTTTTTTCCCTCCATTCTCCTTTTTCTTTTCTCTCTCTCTTTTTTTATTCTCCCTTTTTTCCTTCACTCTTTCTTCTTTCACCAAGTAAGTTAATTTGTTGAGCTCTGTGTGCTGTATTCCCCAATTAGCCCTCTGCTCATGCTCAGATTTCCAGATTGGGCATTAGCTAACTCTGCTTTCAATTGGTTGATATCACCTCTTTCCCTTGCTCACCAAGTCAACCTCCTGAACTCTTTTCTTTAGAACACTTTGGTTATAACTGTATGTGTGGAAGTGTGTGTGTATATGGCCCAGTATTTCTGTAATTACCTACTTGATTTCCTCCCACTAGACACAGACACAAATCACCCCCCAAAAGAAATCAACACAAACCATCCAACCAACATTTCCCTCCAAGGGCAAAAATCAAAAGGAAGAAGTAATACAACCCTAAAGCCTGGGGAAAGGAGACCACAAATGGAGCGAGTTAGAGGAAAATTTAAAAAAAAAAAAAGCTGAAAGACTGAGAAGACAGCACAAATGAAAGAGCAAGGTAGAAACTCTTGACCAAATAAATGAAGAGAAAACAAGTAATCTCCCTGAAAGAGAATTCAGATTAATGATAGTAAAGATCCTCCAAAGACTTGAAAATAGAATGGAGAAAATGCAAGAAGCATTTTTAATACAGTTAATACAATCACCAGGGACATAGAAGAAATAAAGAATAAGCAAACAGGGATGAATAACACAATTACTGAAATTAAAAATATGCTAGAAGGACCCAATAGCAGACTAAGAGACAGAGGAAAAGATAAGTGAGCTGGAGGATAGAATGGTGGAAATAACTGCTGAAGAGTGAAATGAAAAGAATTGAGAAATCCTCAGAAACCTTAAAGTATTGAAAGAGAAAAACCTACAGCCACGATTACTATACCCAGCAAAGGTCTCATTCAAAATTGATGGAGAAATCAAAGCTTTATAGACAAGCAGAAGTTAAGAGAATTCAGCACCTCCAAAGCAGTCTTGCAACAAATACTAAAGGGACTTAGATTGCCAGTAAACACAAAAGAAAGGGCAGACCTACAAAAACAAACACAAAACAATCCAGAAAATGCCAGTAGGAACATATATATCAATAATTATCTTAAGTGTAAATGGATTAAATGCATCAACCAAAAGTTACAGACTGAATGTATACAAAACTAAGACCCATATATATGCTGCCTACAGGAGACCCACTTCAGACCTAGAGACACATACAAACTGAAAGTAAAAGGATGGGAAAAGATATTCCATGCAAATGGAAACCAAAAGAAAGCTGGAGTGGCAATCCTTATTTCAGATAAAATAGACTTTAAAATAAAGGATATCATAAGAAACAAAGAAGGATACTACATAATGATCAAAGGATCAATCCAAGAAGAAGACATAACAATTGTAAATGTCTATGCACCCAACATAGGAGCACCTCAATACAAAAGGCAAATGCTAACAGGCATAAGAGGAGAAATTGGCAGCAACACAAAGATAGTAGGGGACTTTAACACCCTACTTTCACCAATGGACGGATCATCAAAACAGACTCAGTAAGCAAACACAAACCTTAAATGAAACATTAGACCAAAAGGACCTAATTGATATCTTCAGGACTTTCCATTCAAATGCAGGAAAATACACTTTCTTCTCAAGTGCACATGGAACATTCTCCAAGATAGACCACATCTTGGGCCACAAATCAAGCCTCAGTAAATGTAAGAAAACTGAAATTGTATCAAGTACCTTCTCAGACCATAACACTATGAGACTAGATATCAACTACAGGAGAAAACAACAACAACAACAAAAAAAAAACCACACAAACTCATGGTGATTAAACAATATGTTACTAAATAGCAAAGAGGTTACTGAAGAAATAAGAAAAGAAATCAAAAGATTCTTAGAAACAAATGACAATGAAAACACAATAACGCAAAACCTATGGGACTCAGCAAAAGTAGTTCTAAGAGGGAGGTTTAGAGTGATACAATCACACCTCAAGAAGCAAGAAAAGCAATGAATAGACAGCCTAACTCTAAGTCTAAAGCAGCTGGGAAAAGAAGAACAAGACACTCCCAAAGTCAGCAGAAGGAAGGAGATCATAAAAATCAGAACAGAAATGACTGAAAAAGAAATGAAGAAAGCAATAGCAAAGATTAATAAAACTAAAAGCTGGTTCTTTGAGAAGATTAACAAAACTGACAAACCACTAGCCAGACTCATCAAGAAAAAAAAGTAGAAAAATCAAATCAATAATATCAGAAATGAAAAAGAAGAGGTTACAATAGGCAACACAGAAATACAAAGGATCATAAGAAAATATTATGAGCAACCATATGCTAATAAAATGAACAACCTAGAGGAAATGAACAGATACTTAGAAAAGATCAGCCTCCCAAGACTGAAGCAGGAAGAAACAGATATATGAACAACCCAATTATAAACACTGAAAGAGTGATCAAAAATCTCCCCAAAAACAAAAGCCCAGGGCCAGATGGCTTCACAGAGGAATTCTATAAAACATTTAGAGAAGAGCTAATCCCTGTTTTTCTGCAGAGGAAAGTAACACTTCCAAACTCATTCTATGAAGCTTCAATCGCCCCAATACCAAAACCAGGAAAAGACAACATGAGAAAAGAAAATTACAGACCAATATCACTGATGAATATAGATGCAAATTTCTTAACAAAATTCTAGCAAACAGGATCCAACAACACATTAAAAAGCTCATATACCATGATCAAGTTGTCCATCAACAGTTGAATGGATACGCGGTGGTACATATACACAATGTAATACTACTCAGCCATAAAATGGCACACGTTTGAATCTGTTCTAATGAGGTTTATGAAACTAGAGCCCATTATACAGAGTGAAGTAAGTCAGAAATAAAAATATAAATATTGTATACTGATACATATATATGGAATCTGAAGAGTTTTATTTTCAGGGCAGCAATGGAGAAACAGACCTATGGTCCATGTGGGAGGAGAGGAGGGAGAAGGGAAGATGAGATGTATGGAGAGAGTAACATATAAATTTATAATACCATGTGTACAATAGATAGCCAATGGGAATTTGCTTTATGACTCAGGGAACTCAAACAGGGGCTCTGTGACAGTCTGAAAGGTGGGGTGGGGATAGAGATGGGAGGGAGGTCTAGGAGGGAGGGGACATGGGTGTACCTATAACTGATTCTTGTTGATGTATGACAGAAAACCACAAAATTCTGTAAAGCAATTATCCTTCAATTAAAAACTTTGAGAAAAAAAGCCTTTAGCCAATGATCAAATCTATAGTGGAACAATTAAATACTTCATTAAGACCTCACTAAAATCTAAGACAGTAATTCATAGATGCTTTCAGACAGACAGTAGGCCCCCCTAAGAACTTTAAGGGTACTGCACAGATTCTATTCATTAAACAGTGGAGCTTCTAAACTTGAAGGACATTGTCATTCAGTAAAAAGCTCAATTGGGAAAGGCTTATCTCAAAGATATTTATGCTATGGCTCAAATATTATCTATGAACCCAAATATGATTCATAAACAATCCACAAAGTTTTTAAGAGAATTGTTTCAGAGGAAGCACTGCTAGCTTGGACTCCAGGGGACAGAGACAATGAAATAGGAAAAAAGATTTCTAGACTCAAACTTTTATAACCAAGAAGCAGGCTGAGAAAACTTTCGGGTTGCAAATATGGTCCCCTTTCTGTAGAAAAGGAAAGAGGACTCAGAGGGTGGTGCCCAGTGGCCAGAATGCAGGGCCAAGAGCCACAGGAAATAACTCCCAGAGAGTAGGATTGAGCCTTAATCAACAAACTTGAAAAATGTTCTTAGGTGCATTTTAGAAATGGCAACCCATTCCAGTATTCTTGCCTGGAGAATTCTATGGACAGAGAAGCTTGGCGGGCTACAGTCCATGGAGTCACAAGAGTCGGACATGACTTAGCAACTAAACCACCACCAATGATGGCTGTAAGTCTCCCATCCATTCCCTGTTTTGAACAGGAGTACCTATAGTGATTAGCCTACTCCTGTCTCAAGATTATCTATGGGATGTGGGGGAATGGCACATAATTTGCCTCATTGATTCACAAATCAAGTTGCACCTGAAGAACCACACTTGAAAAGATTCAGCTGTACATGGACTTGTTACAGATTTGCAACATCTTAAGAGTGATGCCATGAATGGGACAAAACTTTGGGGGAGTATCCTTAAGTGAAGGTGAATGTGCTTTGTATGTGAGAAGTGTAAGAACTGTTGCCTGAAGACTGACTGTAGATTTAACTTGCCAGAGATAGCTGTAACAATATCCTTCATAGCATGTACTCTACCAGAACCCTACCATTTCCCCATCAAGGTAAAGCCTGATAACTCTCCTCTGGAATCTGGATGAGTCTGTGTCTCTTTATTGAATCACAGGAGGCTTCACTGCATGAATTCCAAGGCTACAACTTCCAAGGCAACTTTCATCACTCACTGGAACACTCATGCTGAAAGCTGGAGCTACCATGCAAGGAGTCAAACTGTCACATGGATACTGAGGAAGCCACACCTACATGGTGTGGAGAGAGTACAAGGAGATGCTCTGAGACTGCATGAAGAGATGGAGCAGGTGCCCAGCCAGCCCCTTCTAATCCAGCCCTGCAGGTTACCTTCCACAGGTTTCTTACTGCAAATACAGGAAAGACCCACACCTGAAGTGCTCAACCAATCCCTCACCAAATTTTTGACCCAAAGAAACCATGAGAGATGGTAAAATACCTGCTGTTGTTTCAAGTCTCGGAAAGATTTGTAATGCAGTGACAGATGAGTGGACCATGACTGAGAGAGCTCTCAGCATCTTCTTACTCTGCCTCAGACTCTATCTGCAGCTTCACTCATCTTTTCTGCACTGACCTCCAACACACAGCCCTTCCAAGTGAAGCTCAGAGGGTTTTTCCTTCCAGATCTTCCTTGACAGTTCCTTAATTTGACCATTCCAAAGACTTTTTCAAACTGATCTTGTAACATACATTAATACAATAATGTTTTGCAAGCATACCTTGCATACCTTAATTGCATGCTCTGTTAAGGGTTAGAGCTTTTGCTCCCCATCTGTGGTACTGCCCCAG
This sequence comes from Bos indicus x Bos taurus, assembly GCF_003369695.1. Lineage (NCBI taxonomy): Eukaryota > Metazoa > Chordata > Mammalia > Artiodactyla > Bovidae > Bos > Bos indicus x Bos taurus. Next base: position 66,122,766 of record NC_040083.1, on the reverse strand, counting down.
GTCTGACTTAATCTGCAGAGTCAGAGTTTGTTCTCTTTAAATGTTTTCCATTTTTAAAACTATAAGTAATTTTTCACCATGTTCCCACAAAGCTGGAGTTTTTAATTGCTGGCTCTACTCAATCAATTGATCACTTGGGAAGGAAATAAACAATCTTTCTGGGTATAGATTAAATGTTTTTACCACATTTACTATATTTTGCATACCTTGATTAAGAAATAAGTCAGAGTATAGAATTATAAAGCCAAATTGTATCAAGACTTTTTAAAAATTGCCGATTTAGTATAAAATGGGAAAACAATGATGTTTGAAAAACTATAAACCTTATGAGAAAGAAACTATCAGTAAAATATTATGTTCATGAATGTCATCCTCAGAATATGTGGAATGGTCATAAATTTGAGTTTTTCATCCTCAGAATCCCCAGTTTATATAAGATATGCATACAATATAAATGGCATCATAATAGTAATCTACAAGAAAACAAAGCATCACTCATATTCCCAGTCAGCAGAACTGTTAATATGTATCTCAACATTTTATTATCACGATGCCAACTTATAAAAATAAAAATAGATAATCAACTCACCTTGATTATCTTCATGTGCAACTGATTATACATATACCTACTCACTGGTTCTTTTACTTTTTGTTTATAACAAGCAGACTTTAAAAATTTTTAATATCTCTGAGACAATAAATGATTAAAAAATACATTCACCTTAGTAAAATAAATCACTCAAAAATTAATAAAGCAAATCTTGATTTTACAAATATTGGAATTAATAACTAATTCTTTCATAACTGCAAGTATCAAGATTAACTGAGGGAAAAATGTCTTTGACATAACAAGGTACAGGAACTTAATGAGCTTAAGACATAAACTGTAAAAGAATTTTAACTACAATTAAAATATGATTTAAATGGAAACTGTGTAACTTTCTGTTAGAGCTCATCAATAATCAATGTTAAAGTTTATGTGTCTATCTCATATATTGCATTTCTATTTTTAATTAGAGTTGATCATATAATTTTGGAAAGCCAATACATAGATTTGTCTCCTGTATCTGCAGGTGCTCACACCATCTGGGAAACCCTTTTCATACAAATGAAGCCCTTAATCTAAGGACTTTAGAGCTAAGCTGAGATCATTATTTTCAGAAGGGCAGAGACCAAGTGTTCACTTTGTATTTGAAGCTTAATCGTTAATTTGGGAAAACTCATCTCCTAGCCCCTACATTTTTTGCCTTTTCAATTAAAAACAGAATAGTTTGGAAAAAATTAGGAGTGTAAGCTATATATTTTAATTAACTCGGTGATGTTACATAACCTTATAGACCTTGGCTTTACGGAATAAATGAATATTCCAGTCAGCAAAACAGCCAGGATTTCACATTCTCTTCCTGTGGGGTCTGCAAAATTATGCTCACTCTCTTATAATGATATCATGGAATATTTGCAACATTCAATTTGAAAAATTAATTTATCCATTAATTTATCCTCCAGACAGACATTCTACACTGGGAAATTATTGATGATTAATTAACCAAGTTTTTCAACCCCCTAGCCCCAGTTCTTTCATCTAATATACTCACATGCTCACTCAATCCATCAGAATTCACAAACATATGAAGACAGAGAACTCAGCCACCAGTGAGAAACCATGACTAGGAGCTAAAACCTCATTAGGGATATTTATGATGTTTTGTAAAGTTTATGTCCATATTAGTTGGGATTCTGCATCTCAATTTTGCATTTTAAAATTAAATGAACAGAGTATCCATCATTCACTGGTGTTGCAAGAAACCTTGCCCTGGTGAGAGAGCTAGATTAATGTTCTGTTCTTAAAGATTCTCAGGGGAAAGAAAAATGATACTTCACAAATTTTAAATTCTAAGTGCTATTTATAGAAAATAAATGTATATAAATTCCTACTTGTTTATAAATACGGTAAACTAAACTCTAAACTTTTTGCACTTATGCTCGTTCCTTTGTTCTCCAAGAGCCCCTAACCCCTTGGGTAACCTACACTTGATTGATAGATCTTTCACTAGATCTGATCTGTGTTCATTCTCCTCCTATAAACTCCAGGCTCTGTATTCTGTAGAAGCTATTCTTTACAACAACCTTTTATATACAGCTATCAATTCACTTCTCAGATTCTGATAAAGTATTACACTGAACTTAATTGTATTCATAAATATTAATTCGCATTCAAGTATTACATCTCTTTCTTCTCTCACTTATATTCTGCTCTTAGATGAAGGCTTGGTTAACCATGTAAGTCAGTTAACAGCTTGCTAATATCATCAGGCTGCCCATCTCTCAGTCTATCTGCCAGTCTCTCAGTCTGATTCTTTTTTTTTTTTCCTGTATCAGCATTTTATTTTATTATTATTTTTAATATAAATTTATTTATTTTAATTGGAGGCTAATTACTTTACAATATTGCATTTGTTTTGCCATACATCAACATGAATCTGTCACGGGTGTATATGTGTTCCCTATCCTGCACCCCCCTCCCACCTCCCTCCCAATACCATCCCTCTGGGTCATTCCAATGCACCAGCCCCGAGCATCCTGTATCATGCATCGAGCCTGGTCTGGTGATTTGTTTCACATATGATAATATACACGTTTCAATGCCATTCTCCCAAATCATCCCACCCTCTCCCTCTCCCACAGAGTCCAAAAGACTGTTCTATACATCTGTGTCTCTTTTGCTGTCTTGCATACAGGGTTATCATTACCATCTTTCTAAATTCCATATATATGCATTAGTATACTGTATTGGTATTTTTCTTTCTGGCTTACTGAAGTATAATAGGCTCCAGTTTCATCCGCCTCATTAGAACTGATTCAAATGTATTCTTTTTAATGACTGAGTAATACTCCATTGTGTATATGTACCACAGCTTTCTTATCCATTCATCTGCTGATGGACATCTAGGTTGCTTCCATGTCCTGGCTATTATAAACAGTGCTGTGATGAACACTGGGGTACACATGTCTGTTTCAATTCTAGTTTCCTCGGTATGTATGCCCAGCAGTGGGATTGCTGGGTCGTATGGCAGTTCTATTTCCAGTTTTTTAAGGAATCTCCACACTGTTCTCCATAGTGGCTGTACTAGTTTGCATTCCCACCAACAGTGTAAGAGGGTTGCCTTTTCTCCACACCCTCTCCAGCATTTATTGCTTGCAGACTATTGGATAGCAGCCATTCTGTCAGTCTGACACTTGATGAAGGTGAAAGAGGAGAGTGAAAAAGTTGGTTTAAAACTCAGCTTTCAAAAAGCTGAAATCATGACCCAGTCCCATCACTTCATGGCAAATAGATGGGGCAAAAAAAAGTGGAAACAGGGATAGACTTTATTTTCTTGGGCTCCAAAATCACTGCAGACAGTGATGGCAGCCATGAAATTAAGACTTGCTTTTTGGAAAAAAAAGTTATGACAAACCTAGACAGTGTATTACAAAGCAAAGACATCAGTTTACTGACAAAGGTCCATCTAGTCAAAGCTATGGTTGTTGTACAGATGTGAGAGTTGTACCATAAAGAAGGCTGAGTGCTGAAGAACTGATGCTTTGAACTGTGGTGCTGGGTAAGACTCTTGAGAGATCCTTGGACAGCAAGGAGATCAAACTGGCCAACCCTAAAGGCACTTGATCTTGAATATTCATTGGAAGGACTGATGCTGAAGCAGAAACTCCAGTACTTTGGCCACCTGATGTAAAGATTGAACTCATTGGAAAAGACCCTGATGCTGGGAAAGATTGAAGGCAGCAGCAGAAAGGGATGACAGAGGATGAGATGGTTGGATAGCATCATCGACCCAATGGACATGAATTTGAGCAAATTCTGAGAGACAGTGAAGGACAAGGAAGCCTGGCGTGCTGCAGTCCATGAGGGTCACAAAGAATCGGATACAACTTAGCAACTGAACAACCGTAGTCTGACCAGTTATCTATCTGTTATCTCTATCTCTGCTCTATTCCTCCCACCCAGAGCAACAAATTCATATTATAAATGTTCTCAAATATGAATGTATCTCTGTTAAGTAGGTTATTTTGCATATGATTATTGAATTTGCATAGATATTCACTGCATTTATTGTTTTCTTCTACTTTTTACTTCTTCCTATATAGCCTTTTTCAACACTGTGCCTTTAAGCTTTATCCTGTGGCTGAGGTTCTAGCTTTCTGTTTCCAGCTGCTACACGGCATTCCACCACATCCGTCCACCACGCTTTATTTACCTAAGCCTCTCATGACAGGTACACAGATGATCCGAGATTCCCCACTGCCATAGGCACCACCACTTGCGCTTCATCTGTGGACTAGTTCCCTCACAGATCTGTTTTTTACAGTACCCTCCTCCCAGAAATGGGATTTGAGGGTCAACCAGCACACAGAACTTAACCTTAGCTTGCCTTCCAGAATGCTGCAGAGTTTCCATACCCACCAGCAGTACGTTGAATTCACATCTCAGCCACCATTCCCGGCATTTGCTCTTTTTCAACATTTTTCATCTTTATAAATTTAGTAAACCCTAAAATCACAGGGTCATAGTCCCGTCTGATTATACCTTATCTAAAAAAAGTTGAAGGGATGCAGCTTGGGGTCCTTTGTGTGGGTAAAATAGAGTTCTATGTACCGTAAGTATTCCCTGGAGGAAGGCATGGCAACCCACTCCAGTATTTTTTGCCTGGAGCATCCCATGGACAGAGGAGCCTGGTGGGCTACAGTCCATAGGGTCACAAAGAGTCGGACATGACTGAAGTGACTTAGCATGAAATGCAAGATGACTTATAATACATTGAAGACTTTAGAATCTGCACACCTGTCCAAAAAAAAAGGACAAACTTACCTATAAAAGGTTTGAATAACATTCAATCTGTAACCTAATCTGATTTCCACTGGATCCTAATCTGTTTTATGTTAATTTAGTTTAACTTGTGTAGGTTCCAGGCAAGTCACCCACCACTCTGAGACTCAGTCTCATCATTCATAAAATGGAATCATATTCAAGATTAAGATTGAATTAATAAATGTAAAGCAAGTAGTCTGGCTCCTAACTGTGGCCTCTGGCTGGCCAATATTCTGATTTCCTGGCTGAGGGCATTCCCAGGACATGGAGATTTTATTGCCAAATCCAGGACAGCCCTAGGAAGATCAGAGCAGTCAGTCGTCTCCAGTGGCAGATATCCAGACACCCTGCTGAGACCTTCTCAAGAAAGGTGGCTTATTGAGGGTCCACCTTAGTTTTGAGCTGAAGTTGCACTCTTCTTACTTCAGAAAGGAATTGATAGCCAAGGTTGTGGTTTTCTTCAGCAAAGGAGGGATAGCAAGGCCTAGACATTTTCAACATACAGGGACTTTTCTAGCTGGGAAGCTGTGCTCCGGAGGCCACTGTTAATCAGGGAGACAATTTATCAATGGTGAGTCATGGCCTAATGGCTCTCCCTGCCCAGTTCTTTCTTTCTCTTTTAAGTGTTACCATCTGAACGTCTAACTCCATCTTAGTATCAGCTTCCCAGATAACTAGCCTGCAACACTTTGTCATATGGCAGGCTCAGTCAATGCAAGCTATTATTTTATAATTATTTTGTTGTTTTAAACATGAGAGGATGTAGAATTCACTGATTATCTATTATGCATAACACAGTCTCAGTCACCCACACCCACCCACACCCAACACACACACACACACACACACACACGCACACACACACACTCCTTCTCCTAACCAGCCATGTGCTAGATCCTGAAACAGCTATGGTTGAGGCAGATATGGATACTTTATTGAGAAGTTTCAAGAAATTCTTTTCAATGGCTTCTTTTTTTATCATTGTTGTGGCCACTGTTGATGTTGTTATTTGTTTATTGTTTTCCCTTAGCAAATCCTACTGTAGATTTAATGTGCCCAAAATTAACAATTGCTTGTCTCTAGTTAGTTCAGGACAAAATTGACCTGATGCTTTACATTAAACACTGGCCCAAAGAGAGGCATGACATAGACACTGAAGAGTGTATAAGGTTGCAAAAGCAGAAAACCTGCAAGGGTAAAGACGTTATTTATGGCTTCATCCTTTTTTATCCACATCTCTTTAATAAATTGCCATTTTCTGTGGTAGTGTACATCAAGAACATCTCATAGGCTAAAGGAGTGTTTGAGGGTAAAAGGAGGTCAATAGGGTGCTGATGAGAGCCATCCTGAAAATGAGTACAGACCTCAGATACCAAGACAGAGGTCACATCCTCAAGGGAAAATGCATTCACCCTTCTTCAGTCTTAATGTTTCCATTTGTCTTTAGAGCAGTTATTTAAGGATCCTCCAGTGCAACCTTCCTTCTGGGGTCAGAATCCCTCCAACATTCTCCTACACTGGACATCCATCTCTACTCAGATGGTGTCAAGGACTCTTTATTCATGTGAATCTCTAAATATTAGAATATATTACTTGAACCAAAATCATCTTCCTGCCAGGCCATCCGGAGTCCTATATCCGTGACTGGAGCTAATGAGGAATCTGATCATTCCTCGCCTACTTTTGAGCACCACAGAGAGCTGAAGGAATCAGTGGTGTTCTCCCATGTCTTATCTAAGAGTGACACTGATTCTCCTAGGGTATCTCAACATGACATTGTTCTGGACCTCTCATATCATCTTACGATATGAACAGACATTTAAACATGGCACACAGACTGGAATGCAATACTTGCAATGGACCCATTAATGCAACTTATCATTGCATAGATTGGTTTCATGTTGTTAAAATACCTGATTACAGTGTTAACTGCCTTTGGGCTGAAGGCCAATAAACATCCCTCAGATATCTCTTTACGGGAACTGTGCTGAAGAGGGTCCTTCTTTCTAGCATCGTTACTAAGTATGTGGGCCAGGGCAAACAAATAATAAAATAGCTACACTTCTCTGCTACAACAATAACAATTTGGATCTCAAAATAATAAAAGAGACCAGAAAAAAAGAGCATGTACTATATATTTTCATTCATACAAAATTCTAGAAAATTCAAACTAATCTTGGAGGGATAGAAAATATTTGTGATTTCTGGGGGATGCAGGGTTGGGAGGCAGCCATCAGGAAGAGAAATGAGGAGACTTTGGGGATTGATAGATATGTTTATTATCTTGACTCTGGTGATGGCTTCACAGGTGTATGCACGTGTCAAAATGCATCAAAGTGCATGCCTAAAATATGCCCTGCACTGTATGTCAATTATACTTTGATAAAGCTGTTTTGGAAAGGGATTAGAGTGCAAAGTAATACATGACTAAGGATGAAAATAAATAAGACAAACAACAGGTGCAATAGGAGTGTCATGGGGAAAATTAATGTGATGTAGTTAGGGAGGGCTGCTTAGAGGTGGTACAGCTTGCGGTAGACCTTGAAGCAGGAAGGATATGGCCAGGAAGAAGAGAGGAGTAAAGGTATTTTACTTTAAATAAGTTGAAGACATGTTCAGTTTGGAGGGATAATGATGACTCTGGCCTCTGGAAGTTGGGGAAGAGTGTGAAACTGGTTAGAGAAGGTGATGGGTCCTCAGATGTCAGGTTGAGAATTCTATAATTTGGGATAAGAAGAGAAGAGTAGAGAGAGATTTGTGGGCCACATCATGATGGAAAATGAAGCAGTTCAGGTGTCTCGGTGGGAATAGTGCTGAGTCATAGCAGTAAAGTTGAGGGTCACAGTATCTGAAAAATAAAATTCTAAGCAATGCTTTTGCACAGTATGCTAATACAGAATTTAGCGAATACATAGTGTGTGCCATTGTGAACAATCTGTATTAAGTTAAATAAAGAAGAGTCACCTGAAATATGCAGGAATTTTAGAATTGAATATAAATTCATTTAATCAGACACTTCTCTGCACATGGCATGTATTCAGCCTGGAAGGGTGGTTCCAGTGATTAGTTCTTTATGAGAAATGGACCTGAGTTGTAACTGACCCACCAAACAACACCATGCACCAGTTGCAGTCACCCCCATTCATGTCCCCCTTTGTCTCTATTTCCCAGTAGCATAAGTGGAAAACTATGATGAAATATTTCTAAAGTATGATACATAGAACCATAAACTATTGTGAAATCTTCTATAAAAATCAGCAGTTTTTTGTTATATGATTTAATATTTGGCAAAATGTAATCATCCTATGTGTATAAGCCAAAGTACAAAAACACAAAAATTTTATTTTCACCAAAAGAAGACCCACATATGCTAGAATTTTCCTCTCATTGACTAAAAATTGCTTTGGATACAAAACGGTTGAATGATCCTACTTATGTATAGCAAATAAGGGATAGCGCAAAAATCCAAAGAAGGTTTTGGAAGAAAAGAAATATTCAGGAAATCTGAAAATAATGATGACTGTGGAAAATTCTTAAGAGAATTTGGAACCATATGAGTTCTGCTTACCAAAACAAGAGCTTCATATCTGTAACAAGAACCAGCTTTGACTCAATCAGAAATATTTGTCAAGTGTTTATGAATGAACCATGCCTTCTCTTCTTCCTCAATAAGGAAATGGGGAAAGTGACCCTTATATCTATCAATCATTTATTTTCTTCCCAAGCAATGTCACTGTGATCTCCTTGATTCTGTCCTACATAAAAATCTTAAAAATTTCCTACAGAAGTCCTCAATGAATTTATTTGTAGTCTCAAAAACATGCATTTTTATTGACATCTGTTTCACAAATAAGCATAAAGAAAGAAAAAAGTCTAGTAACTGAAATATAATTGCCTCCAGATTTCAAATGGCCTCAGAGATCTTGGAAATACTGAGATTTTAGCTGAATTATAACTACCCAATTAATCTCTGTGAGCCTGTTATCCACTGTTCAATACCTTAACATTCACTTTTCTGATTACAAAAATGAAAAAAAGACTCTTTATAATAAAAGGTAATTTTGTTTGTATCTCAATAAAGCCATTTTGCTGCTGGGTTTGAGTTTTACATGGAGCTAAACAGAGTCTTAAAAAAAATTGATGCTTGTTATTATCTTACAAGTTGGTAGCACTTTATATTTGTCCAATCGACCCTGATTCCATAACACTTTAACAGCTATTTCTAACTGTGGCTCAGTTGAGATGTGAGAGTTTTTCAATCACTCTATAAGTCTATAAAGCTGATTTGCACATAAGATAATTTGTAAGTATTCTGATGAAAAAGGATATGTTTTTTCTAACTAGCTAAATAGAAATAAAAATTTCTAGACTTTTTGGCAATTACATGAAACAACCCTGATAACAATGGATGAAGCTGAATTGCCTTCTTTCTGGTACAGTAGCTGGCATAGAGCAGCTCAGCAAATGTGGGTGCTTTTTATTTCTTAATTCCAATCATTTCTGATTTTTTTCCAGAGTGGATGTTTGGATTGTTTTTCTTTGCCGACCAAAGCAGTAATTAAGATATTTGAATTAGATTCTGTACAGATCCTCTATGATTTGCAGATTTTTATTCTATTAAAACTTTATCTAAGGGTAATTGTTAATTAGGTTCCAGAAGTGTTTAACATTCCCTAAATTTTAACATTCAGATCTACACCAAAAAAACATATTTGTGTGTCTACTTTAAAAATATTTTTGACATTATTTCTCTTTATTTATTTATTTTTTAATTTGGTATTAAATTGTTGTTTCCTTTTCATTTCACTGGCTTCAGGGAAAAGATAGCAGAGAACAGCTGTCAAGGGAATCTGTTACTCTAAAAATGCTAATAGCTAACTGAGGCCTCTAACATCTCTCTTAAAAAAATTTTTTTTTAATTTATTTGGCTGCATCAGGTCTTAGTTGCAGTGTGGGTTCTCTAGTTCTGGCCCAGAGGCTTAGTTGCCTTGGGGATGTGGGGTCTTCTCAGACCAGGGATGGAATCCATGTCTCCTGAATTAAAACTCAAATTCTTAACCACTGGACTACCACAGATGTCCTTCTAACGTCTCTTATAAGACACCAATTACTGAGTAAAATTAAAATTTACACTGAAAATTATCTTTAAAGAAAGGGAACAAGATAAAATAAAGGGAACAAATAAAAAGGGAATAGAAAAAAAGGAACAAATAAAAATTGCAGATTTTATTCAACGAGAAGCCTAAAAGCATCAGGTATTATAGAATTACAATGCATAAAACTCTGTCCTTTGAAGTAGGGCATGACCTGGTCATATGGGTCAGTGGCTGGATGCCCCTGCACATAGAGCTCAGGTCTCTGTGGAGTGTTTGTTTACCTTATTTCTGAATTTTAAGCACTGCTGTTTTTAGATCTACTAAACTTCTCTAAAGGGATACCAGGAAGTTTGGGATGTAAAAGGCAAGGTATTTAAGGAAATTTAATTGAGTTAAAACAAGAATAATATCAGCAACATGGTAGACTAGAAAGTCTCATTCCACCCACCCCCACCCGCTATGGAGACACATTCTTAAAAATAATATAGAGGATTATTTGCCTTTTAGATAACTGCACAACCAGTTAAGAGCTAGCAGCACAGCAGGTAAGGACAAAGCCAAGAACAAAAGGGTGCGTAAGGAAATTCTTTGTATTGACTTTTGTAGTTCCTCCTCCTTACCACCGCAGCCTAGTCTAGTTCCCAACTCCTGGCTGCGCCTCCATGAGGGAAAGAGGAGGAGGGGGCATGAGTTGGAAGTTCTGGCTTCCCCAGGGCCTGGTCTGGAAGACTCAGGGCACTAAAGGGCATGGCAGGTTAAGGGCCAGTGAGAACAAAGGCAGCACAGTGGCATGTTACAGAACCAACAAGCTTTGAAAGCAAAAGTGAAAGTTGATCAGTCGTGTCCAACTTTTTGGACCCCATGGACTATATACAGTCCAAGGAATTCTCTAGGCCGGAATACTGGAATGGGTAGCCTTTCTCTTCTCCTGGGAATCTTCCCAACCCAGGGATCAAACCCAGGGCTCCTGCATTGCAGGCGGATTCTTTACCAGCTGAGTCACAAGGGAAGCCCAAGAATACCGACTGGAATGGGTAGCCTATCCCTTCTCCAGCGGATCTTCCCGAACCAGGAATCGAATTGGGGTCTCATGCATTGCAGGCGGATTCTACTAACTGAGCTATTAGGGAAGCCCTCCAAAGAACATTATACTTAGCAAAATAAACCAGGCTTATAATTCCAGGGCCAGACCCCTCCCCTATATCCTCTGCTTTAGCTCCTCCCTGAAATACCTAAATAATAATCTCTAGTGAGTATTTCCTGAGTTTTTTCAGATGCTAAAACTACCACCAAATGGAAGAAATCAACTCTCTGATGATCATGAACATATGGCCTCCAGATTTCTTAAGGATTGATAATGTTAGCCCCTGTGATACTGCCCTGTTACCTCACCATTAATCGATCAGAGAATTGTGCACAGGTTTGGCACTTGGCTTGAGACCCCCTCCTCTCTCACCTGGCCTTTAAAAATGCTTTGCTGAAACTCTTTGGGGAGTTTGGGGGCATTTTGAGCAAAAGTCACCCATTCTCCTTACTTGGCCCAGCAATACATCTTTCTTTGCTCCAGTCTATGATGTTTAGGTTTGTTTGGCCACATTATGCATTGGGCACATGAATTTGCATTGGGTAAAAATACCACTTGAAGAATCTAAAGTACCCAAACTCATAGAAAAAATGGGTTGCCAGGCCTGGGGGAAGGAAGTGGAAAGTTGTTTTTTGTTAACTATAGAGATTCAGTTTTCCAAGACAAAAAAATTCTAGAGATATGTTGCAGTACAATTTGAATATAGTTAATGGCAGTGAACTGTATACTTAAAAATGGCTAAGATAGTAAATTTACTGTTATGTATTTTTTACCACAATTAAAAATCTCTGGTAGCTCAGATAAAGATTCGGCCTGCAATGCGGGAGACGTGGGTTAGATCCCTGGGTCAGGAAGATCCCCTGGAGGAGGACATGGCAACCCACTTCTGTGATCTTGCCTGGAGAATCCCTATGGACAGAGGAGCCTGGCGGGCTACAGCCCATGAGGTCGAAAGCAGTTGGACACAACTGAGCAACTAAGCGGACACACCTATTATAATATAATTTACATATAAATAAATATAAGTATATAATTATATAAATATAACATGAATATACAATATATATTATTAAATTAAAATAAAATACAATAATATATATATGGAGAAAAAAGGCCACCTAACTGAATTGATAACTCAATGGCTGTATTTTTAAGTAAGACCTTTTGGGTTCTGGTAAAAACAAAAAAGAAATCTAATGGCAATATTTTAAGCTTAAGAAAAAAGTCACCTGATGCTGTGTTAAAAATAAAAAACTCAAGCCCCAGAGTCACAACTACTGAAGCCCACATGTCTAGGGAGCCCTTGCTCCCCAACAAGAGAAGGAAGTCACTGCAACGAGAAGCCCAAGCACCACAACAAAGAATAATCCCTGCTTGCTACAACTACAGAAAACCCACACTCAGCTATGAAGACCCAGAACACCTCAAAATGAACAAATACATATTAAAAATGATCTACCCCCAAAGAAATCTTTGGCTCAAGGTGACACATTCTTTTATTGTATACTTAGTTCTCTAGGTTGGAACAGTTTGATATTGTGCATCCCATTTTCTCTCATCAGCAAACTGTCCCAGTTATCAATAAATACTGCAGCCAGGGGCTGGGGGTGGGGTGAAGAGGGAGAAGGCGGACTGAGTGTTTAAAGCGGACAGAGATGCAATTTAGGAAAGTGAAAAATTCAGGAGACAGATGGTGAGTCCTGCACAACAGTGTGAATGTACTTAGTGCCATTGAACTGTACAATTGAATATGGTTAAAATAGTATGTTTTATATTATGTGACTTTTACCATGTTAAAAAAAATAAATAAATAAAGTACTGCTTAGCTTCCCCAGTACAAGGAGGCTCTTTACAGCTCTATTTCTACAAGTCTCAAGGGCATCTATAATTCTTCAGTCTTTAGTCCTAGATGTGGAGGAAGGAATCAAATTCAAATTCAATTCTGCTGATTTAGTCCTAAATCTTTGAGTCACCCTCATGGAAGACTAAGCTGATGCCCGCCTGTGTCTGACATTCCATCACACATATTCACATACACTTGGCTCAAAACCTTAAGAGCCCATATTCTTGCCCATGAACTCCTGAGACTCTAGAATAGAAAATAGAGACTCATGAATAGAAAGATCTTGAATTGATCTGTGCACAGGAAGAAAAAGATGGCTTATTTTAACAAGCCGTCAAATGGGATTATGGATGTCCTTCAGGCAAGGGTTACCTTCTGGAAAACCCAAGCTCTAGTACGTGAACTGAGTGTTAGTTGCTCAGTCACGTCCAACTGTTTGTGACCCAATGGAGTATAGCCCACTGGGCTCCTCTGTCCATGGAATTCTACAGGCAAGCATACTGGAGTGGGTTGTCATTTCCTTCTCCAGGGATCATCCTGACCCAGGGATAAAACCTGGGCTTCCCACATTACAGGCAGATTCTTTACTGTCTGAGCCACAGTAGAGGCCAAACTTTTAAATAACCCATGGGGGTCTCAAAATCATTAGTGGGAGGCCGAAAGCATGCTGTCTTCCCAAGGGGAGTCTCTCTGAGCTATTCCAGATGTCTGTTTGAAAAACTAGGATAAGCTTTGAAGTGTCGGCCAATAAAAAAAAAAAAAAGCACAACCTAATAGTTGAGAATTTGTTTTATTTAGTGGATTTTCTGAAGAATTCAAACCATGGGTGCAGCTTTTGGGTAGCTCTGAGAGACTCCAGTATTCTTGCCTGGAGAATCCCAGGGATGGGGAGCCTGGTGGGCTGCCGTCTATGGGGTCGCACAGAGTCGGACACGACTGAAGTGACTTAGCAGCAGCAGTGCAAACATCAAAAAGTTAAAGAAATGAAAGAAAACCAGATATGGTGAGTTAATGGTGAGTTAATGAATTGAGTACTTTTCTTTTCTGTGTATGGGAAGATGCAAGAGCAAGAACATGTGCTCATTGCTATCATTTCTTTGGTATGCACCTTAGCTGTCTAGAAGCCAGTATCCTGTTTTCTCCATCCTGAATACCCCCAGGGCTCATCCTGTAGTGACTCTTTGGCTGCGACATCCTTTGTTTACTGACATTGCAGGCAACGTTTTTAACTCACATGAATTATCCCATTTTAAAAGGTAAGTTAGAAAGTCGTTCCTGAATATTCCTGATATGAAAAATACGAAGACATTTAGGCCAGATAAAACACCCAAATGTAAAGACCTCATTCTGTTCTTTCATTTATCATTTACACTTTGGACATCAATAAAGAGAAGTTATGATACTTAAGAAATTATCTGTTTGGGGTCTTCAGTGTTATATTTTCTGCCTATCTCACAGGCTTTGGGATAAGTGCTTTAAAATTCTTCAGTTCTATTTCTTGTCAAATATTTTCCTAGTTGAGTGGGTTGACATGTGACTCATTCCTTGTCAATTGTGGAAAAGAGACAATCCTCCTCCTCATTATTGCTGCACCAGGTGTAGCCGAGGAAACCCATAGAGAAATGGAAAGACACATATTCACACGGGCCGTTGGAGACGTGCTGGATCCAATGCAAATCAAATGGGGCATTTTGACATCTTAGAGTGTAAACTCGGGTTCTATCGAGATGCCTGTGCACTCCCTCCTGTTACTGATGTCTGAGGGTGCATTGCATTACACAGTGGACACAAAATGCTAGCTCAGAGCCAAATCGACCCCAAAGACAGAGGCCTCTGGAGGTCTCACCAAGACTGGTGTCAACTTAAAAAACTGCACAACATGAGAGTTGCAAGTTAAATTTTATTTGGGGCAAAATGAGGACTGTAGCCCAAGAGACAGCACCTCAGATAGCTCTGAGAAGTGGTTCCAAAGGGAGGGGGGAGGTCAGTATATACGTGATTTTAGCGAAGAGGGAGTACATGAAATCAACCACTACTTTTTGCAGAAGGTTTTCTGCTAGTCACAGGGAGCAGCTGTCACTGTGAAGGATTTTAGTGCTTTTCTAGATATGAGGAGATACAATAAATGGTCTTATAAAATCAGCTCCTGAAAACATCTAACTGTCTAAAGACCTGTTCTGCCAATTTTCTAGAGCACGTGCATGCATGCTAAGTCAGTTCAGTCGTGTCTGACTCTTTGTGACCCCATGAGCTGTAGCCCACCATGGGATTCTCCAGGCAAGAATACTGGAGTGGGTTGTCATGCCCTCCTCCAGGGGATCTTCCTGACCCAGTGATCAAATACACAACTCTCATGTCTCCTGTATTGGCAGATGGGTTCTTTACCACTTTGCCACCTGCGAAGCTGCTTTCCAGAGCACAGAATGCTTCATTTCTGCTCTCCACCCTGAACTCCATTCAGTGGTGTGTTGAAAATCAGCAGATGCAGCAGCACATGATATAATCCTTGTAGAGGTAGATGGCAAGTGCCAACTTGTAGTTGACACTGGATATAAATCATCAATGCCACTCCTACAACAATCCCTGCTGAGAAATCGCTCCTGGGGCCCTGGTTTCACAGCAGCACCATGCGTCAGTGTTCCTCCTGCCCTGACAGGATGTGGGCCTTGCAGATGCTTTAGCAAGGGCTCATGCCAACTTCAGTTCTTCTGGACTGAAACCTCATACAGTATCCACTCCCTTTGTAATGTGCACAGTGTGTCTTCCAGCCTTCATGATGATCTGCCACCTGAGCCTACCAGAGCTGCTTCATGGGTCTCCCTCCTCTAGTCTTGCCCCTGGTCTCTGTATTATTCTTACTGCTACCACGTGTATAATTCTAAAGATGTCTGGTTCTCCTGGGAACTTCCCATAATGTCCCATTGCCTACAAAGTGAAGACCAAATTTCCTAGCAAGGCCTCAAGGCTCTGAGTTTCCACACAAGGCTACATTCAGGGGAGAAGGAAATGGCAACCCACTCCAGTGTTCTTGCCTGGAAAATCCCATGGACAGAGGAGCCCGGTGGGCTACAGTCCACGGGGTCGCAGAGTTGGATATGACACACACACCACATTCAGGACATCTGCTTCTCCCCACTTCCTAAAAATATCCTTGTCCTCCATCTCTCTGTACCTACAAACCTGGTTTCATCAGGTGGAAGGGCTACAGCCAGAGCAGCTCCATGGTCCCCATCTGCAAAAAAGCCCACATTTGGTTTAATGTTCTGTTGCTATTTTGAAATTTTTGACACTTTTCAAAAAAAAAGAGCTTTGCATTTTTGTCATGCATTAAAACAGCAGTCCTCCTAACTTAGCCCCTCATCCCATACAGGCCTAAGGTTTAGTTCAACAGCCTTTGTGAATTCCCTCTTCTCTACCCGGGTGCTCCTGAAACCTTTTCCATGTACAGACACACCGTGTAGTATGGTGTCCTGCTCCTGCACAGTGTATCACTGGCCTTCAAAAATGGTGTGTTGGACTTCCCTGGTAGTACAGTGGATGAGAATCCACCCACCAATGCAGGGGACACAGGTTCGATCCCAGGTCCAGGAAGATTCACATGCCGAGGAGCAACTAAGCCCGTGCCTCACAACTACTGAACTGGAGTGCTAGAACCCATGATCCACAACAAGAGAAGTCATCGCAGTAAGTCCTTGCCTCGCAACAAAGAGCAGTCCCCACTTGCTGGGACTAGAGAAAGCCCGTGTGCAGCAACAAAGACGCAACACAACCAGAAATAATAAATACATACATGTTTTAAAAAGCAAACAAACAACCAAAATATGTATTAATTGAAAAAATTAGTAATTTTTGCCCCGTTTAGCTGAAGAGGGAACAAGTATCTCTAAAAGTATTTAAAAGATTTTAAAATTTTCAATCAGAGATAACTGAACAATTTCTCTCAATGGAATGCTTAGATAAATATAGAATATAAACATAAATATCAAACTGTTCTTATAAGGCATAGATTTTGACTAAGTATTAAAGAAACATTGCAATTGAAAAGATGATTAGGTCCATTACTCAGGAAACTAAGATTTTTTTTTTTAATTACTTATTTGAAACTTTGTTTTCCCTCTAGCTTAAATAAAGGTAATTCACACTGATTTCCCCAGGTTTCAAGTAAGACTTCTTTAAACTCATTTATAGCCCAGAATCTTTAAGGCTTTTTTTTTCCCCCTGGCTGTGCAACCTGGGAATCTTAGTTTCCTGCCCAGGGATTGAATCTGTGCCCCTTGTGGGGGGAGCATGGAGTATTAACCACTGGACCACCAAGGGAGTCCCATGGACATTTTGGCCTCAAAAGTGATTCTGAGAGTCTAGCTTTTTTTAGCTGCTCCACTGTCCTCATGGTTCATTCTGGACCATTTGCTCTGCTTAGGTGAGGGTTAGGATAATGGGAATAGTGCCTGGCTTTCCTGGGCAGTGAAAGTAGAAGGGACAAGAATTGATGGCATGGTGGATAACATGTCTAGGCAACATGTTTTGTTTAGCTGGACAGTATTAAAAATCATGTGATTTTGAAGAAAACCAAGATGCTAAATTTCTCAAAAAGAGTGTCTGGTCTGGTAGCATATCTAGGTCTAGAGAAGTGTAGTCTTGGGAAAGGCATGTGTTTAATGGTTTGTGGAACCTCATGAGGAGCTTCCTAGGTGGCTCAGCTGGTAAAGAATCCCCCTGCAATGCAGGAGACCCCAGTTTGATTCATGGGTCAAGAAGATCCCCTGGAGAAGGGAAAGGCTACCCACTCCAGTATTCTTGGGCTTCCCCAGTAGCTCAGATGGTACAGAATCCACCTGCAGTGTGGGAGACTTGGGTTCAATCCCTGGGTTGGGAAGATCCCCTGGAGGAGAGCATGGTAACCCAATCCAATATTCTTGCCTAGAGAATCTCCATGGACAGAGGAGTCTGGCAGGCTATACAGTCCATGGGGTCACAAAGAGTCAGGCATGACTACGTGACAAAGCACAGCATAGCACAGAGCCTCATGGACCCTCCTTGTCTCATGCCAGTTACCATTGATGGTCACCTTTGCATCCCCCAGAAATATTTCTTTAAGCCAATATCTTTAAAAGACAGGAATTACAGAGATGACAGTGCTATGACTCCAGACTTAAATGCCAAGAATACTCTAGCAGGTGAAATATGTGCCACTACCAACTCTGAGATGCTGGTTTTCCTGCTAGCTAACAACTAGGTCTGTTTGAGCAGCAACTTGTTTTGGTACAAATTCTTAAAGTAAAGCAAATGAAACAAATCACCTTTCTTCTTTCCCTTAGCATCCCTTAGGATAAGAAATCATAATCCCATGACATTTTGAAACAGGTATAAAGTCATTCTCCTGAAATGGTCATTATATTAGCTAGTGGTAGAGAATGTGGTGAATTTACTTTGTTCCTCCATTAGTGATTGTTATACAAGGACAATTTTAAAATGCAGAATAACTTATTAAAAATACTGGAAATCTTTTTGTGGGGGAGGGAGTCAGAAAACAATGGACTAAAATATGACAGTATAATTAATCCTATCTTCATCTATGGAATATTTTACATATGGTATTAAATATAATGGAGCAGCTTCTTTTCTTTCTTCTTCACACTGAATTCTCAAATCGTTGGGCTTTACTGAAAATACATAATTTCAGTGAAAGGTAGACTTGGGCTCTCCTTTCAAATTGTTAGTCATTAGAAAGGAAGTTGCAGTGGAATAATCAAAGATGAATAACTAAAAAAAAAGGGAATTTCATTGTCAAGTGGACTGCATGTGCCCCGCTGTGGTGTGGCATGAAGAACAGCTCTGAGATTTGAGTGAAGATGGAAATTTTTTTCCTGATTTGATTACCAGTCAGCAGAGTGGACTTGGGAAAGTTGCTCATCCATTTCTGACACATGTTTTCCATCTAAAAATGAGACAATAGACTCCATGAGGTCACTGAGCAAATTAAATGAGACAATAAATGTGAAAGTGCTTTGTAAAATGTAAAGTCTTACAGAAATGGAAGTATACCAGAATATGTGTAGAATAATCTATCTGTAAAATGGAGTTTCTCAAAACTCATCACACCAGGACTTTGTGCAGATCCTGGTACCCCCATCAGCTGTCCTTGCCAAGCTTGTGTGATTAGAATGACCTTTATATGATGAAAAAGCCTGCCCTCGCCGCCCTTACTGACAGTAAGAACTGTGAACTTTAAGAATGAATTAGTCTCAATTTGGTCCAGTATGATTGATTTAATTCCTAATTTAAGTAAACCCTCTGAGAGCTGGTATTGAGCCAAGCACAATGATAAGCACACACGAAGTGTTCAAGTACCTACAATTGATTGATTGCTTATGGTTATAGGACCACATAAAAAAGGTTGCCTTCAACTGACCTACTGAGGTAACCTTATTTCTTTCTTTTCATGATGAAGAAATCAACCTTCATCTACCATCATCTGCCTTTGTAGGGAAAGGTCATACAATTTGAAAGCATGAAGACTTGTTAAGACGGTGGTCAGAGCCTAGCTCTCCAGCAAGAATCTGGTGCTTTTGTTGAAGGAGAAATTCTGAGATGGAGCTTGTTTTTGGGAAGAGTGGACTGTCCTGTAGGCTAGAGTGGTTGATGTCTAGCTGGACCAATGATGCAGTGCCCTGCCAGGGGTGCTCACCTGAAATCATATGTAATGGGCACTGGTCAAAGACTCTCTCCAATTACTGACATGTCATGCTTAACCCAATACGATTTTCTTATCCTCTTCTTGCAATTACAGAAGATTCCCTGATTGTAAAACGTCTGCCTGCAATGCAGGAGACCCAGGTTCAATCCCTGGGTCGGGAAGATCCCCTGGAGAAGGAAACGGCAACCCACTCCAGTACTCTTGACTAGAAAATTCCATGGATGGAGGAGCCTGGTGGGCTACAGTCCATGGGGTCACAAAGAGCTGGACATAACTGAGTGACTTCACTTTCTTTCTGGCAACCCCAAGGCTTCCTTAGAAATGGGGGACATCTTCTTGACACTTTCTTTGTCCCAGAGAATCCTTGGCAAGGGATAGTAGATGATCCCTTCCTTCTTGAAAATATTGGGGATTCTGTATCAGCCAAGATGTCATTACCCAATCACTGACACCAGAATGATTTAAAGTACTAATATATGAATCATGTGCCTTCCTTGCCACTCAGATGGGTTCAGAGGGAAGAGGCATTCCCCCCTCCAAAAAAAAAAAAAAAAAAAATCAGGCAATGGTAGTCACAAAAATCAGGAGTGGTTGCTTTTTATCTGGATTAGTGATTTTCCACAACAGTGATGTTAAGACTCTCCCACCAACATGTCAGTGGCACTCTTAAATTTTGCCCACTGCTGGAAGATTTAAATGTTTGAATGCCATATTCTACCCTAAAAACATCTCAAAGAGGTTGTTTGCAGGGTATGTGTAACACTAAGATCTAAGGAAAGGGGTTTGTCCACTAGATGCTGAAGTTATTTCCATCAATAAGAGTAAAAGGAAAATGGAAGAAGGTAGGTAAGCAGTTTCCATGGAAATTTTAATAGAAAATCACAGATAGATAGAGTAATAAGGTAGATTACACAGGCTGACCACCATTTATTTTAATAAACACTGAAGTCAAACTCTTTTGACCTGTCTTGAAATTTCCTTCCAATGTATAGCTTTTATTATTCCCTATTCATCCATCTAGAGTGACTAGTGATTAAATTCCTTAAGATGAAAAACTTTGGTTGGCCTCTTTGGCGAACCAGATAGGAAAAAAGAAGATAGAAAGCCATAGCTCTAGTCTGGCTTTAACTTTTTAGAGAAAAATTATCAGGGCAATATGGAAAGTGACAGCTGGGAAGAGATGACAGGTCAAAAGAGGGATTCTCAGTAAGTCTTGAAAAAGAAGGCTAATGAACTGGGGGTGGAGGGGTGGCTGAGGGCCCTGCCAGTTACCGCTGCTGCTGCTGCTAAGTCACTTCAGTCGTGTCCGACTCTGTGAGACCCCATAGATGGCAGCCCACCAGGCTCCCCCATCCCTGGGATTCTCCAGGCAAGAACACTGGAATGGGTTGCGATTTCCTTCTCCAATGCATGAAAGTGAAAACTGAAAGTGAAGTCACTCAGTCATGTCCGACTCCTAGCGACCCCATGGACTGCAACCTACCAGGCTCCTCTGTCCATGGGATTTTGCAGGCAAGAGTACTGGAGTGGGGTGCCATTGCCTTCTCCACTGCCTGTTACTAGGAGTGAAATAATTTGTTGCCCATAGTTATGCAAATTCTATAGCCTGTTAAAACAACGATAATAATATTCTTTCTTAAGATAACCGATTGATGTATTGTTTCCATAATCTTATCTGAAGTGATAACTAAAACACCTTTAAAAACTGCTTTTTTATTGCCATTTAACAGACATTCTAAGTAAAAACAGTGTGCTTTTTCTAGGCAAACACAATTTCAAGGAATATTGACCAACCAGGCTGCTATCCCACAGGGTCTCCATGTAGCATTTCTTAAACCACCAATTTTTTGAAGATTCAAGAGTTCTCATTATTTTATTAAAATAAAATGCTATTCCAAGGTTCAGTGGCTGACACAGATGATCTCTTCTATTCCTTTCAGCTCTAAATGTCTATAACCATTTATTTCATCCTAGAAAATTGGCAACCTTAGCATTTTAAGCCTGGATGTGTAAACTTGCTTCTTTTCAGACTTTTTATAGTAAAATATATGCAATAAAATTTAGCATCTTAATTGTTAAATGTACAATTCAGTGGTATCAACTGCATTCACAGCATTTTACAACCACCAACACTGTCACTACCTGAATTTTTCACCCTCCCAAACAGAAGCTCTGCAATTGTTAATCAATAGCTCCCTATTTTCCACTCCTCATAACCTCTTTTAATCTCTATTCTACTTTTTATCTCTATGAATGTGCCTATTCTAGGTTTCTCATAGAGATAGAAACATACAACTCTTCCTTTGTGTTTAGTTTATCCCACATAGCATAATGTTTTTAAGGCTCATTCATGTTGTAGCATGTTTCAGAATTTCATTTCTTTTTAAGACTAAATAATACTCTATTGTATGCATATACCACATTTGCTTACTCATTCATCTGTTGATGAACATTGAGTTGTTTCCGCTCTTTGGCTATTGTGAATAATGTTGCTCAGAACATTGGTACACAAGTATCTCTTTGAGTTCTTGGTTTCAGTTATTCTGGATATATAAGCAGAAATGAAATCGTTGGGTTTGTAAAATGAAATTTCTCCTGCCATATCAATAAACAAGAAATGTCACAACTATCAACAATTTCAGGCCTTCAAATGTGAATGAAGCCTCCCAAAATGGAACACAATGCCTGTGATCCAGAAGATACCACCACCACCCTCCACGGTGATTGCTGAGGAGCTGGGGTTGAGATGCAAGAAGCAGCCATCTGCCCCATCTGGCATTCATTAAGGTGAACTAGGGAACAGGATTTCGTCCTAGAGAACTAAGGTGCGTATGAAAGGAATGCATTCAGTTAGCCCAGAGTCTTGCATCTTCCCACACATAGAATGCTAAATTCTTTAACTTGATATCTGGTTTTCCTTACCTCACAGAAATCTTTGATGTTCAGACTGCCTGCTTCCTGTTTTACAAACTTGTATGTAGCCTGAGTCCACTTCTCTCCTCTTTGAGGCAGTTTTCTCAGAGCTACTGAGATGTTGACTCCCAGACTCTGTGTCCTAAACATTCCTACCAAGTAAAACAAACTCTGTTTACAGGTTGTGACTAATATGTTTTTTTAGTTGTTGGGTTATATGGTAATCCTATGTTTAAACTTTTTGAGAAACCATCAAACTCCATTTCACAGGGGCAGTATCATTTTACATTCCTATCAGCAATGCATGAGTGTTCCAATTTTTCCACGTTCTCAACAATACTTGCTAGTTTTTTTGTTTGTTTGTTTGCCTGCTTGTTTATTTTGGATAATAGCCATCCTAATAGCTATCCTGAGTGTGAAGTGACATTTCATTGTGGTTTTGATTTGCGTCCTAATGAGTAGAGAATTTGAGCATCTTTTCATGTACTATTGGCCTTTTGTTTATCTTCTTTGGAGGAACACCTATTTTTCAAATGGATTAATTGTTTTGGGTTTTGTTGTTGTTGTTGTTTTTATTGAGATGTAGGACTTCTTTATATATTATGGATATTAACTTATTAGATATATGATTTGCAAGTATTTTCTTAAACTCTGTATGATGTGTTTTACATTCTTAATAGTGTCTTCTGATTTATACAAGTTTATCTGCCAAGATTTTTAGAGTTTAATCTCTTACATTTAGATGTAAATATAAGATTTGATCCATTTGAATTAATTTTTACATACAGTATATGGTAGAGGTCCAACTTTATTCATTTGCATATGAGTATCCAATTTTCACAGCATCAGAGAAAAATCTTTTCCACCAAACAGTATCATTGGTGGAAAAAATTGTTCTTTCCCCATTAAATTCATGTGGAATTCATCAGAACAATCTTGGAAAGGAAGAACAAAGTTGGAAAAGAAGAACAAAGTTTCCTGATTTCAAAACTTAATATAAAGCTACTATAATCAAAACAGTATGGCCATGACATAAAAACAGATATATAGTCCATTGAAATAGAATAGAAATAAATCCTCAAATTATTTTCAATAAGAATTCCAGTTGTTTTTATGTCAAGGTTCATTTATATAACCATTGTGATTCTGACGGAGCTTGAAAGTTTCCTGCAGACAATCTTGGGATAGTTGCAGCTCCGTCTCTGCTGAAACCTACAACTTCCAAACAGGTACTCTACACTCATGCCCTTATAGTGGGCCGCTCCTCACCGGTATAAAAGACAGTAGCAACAGTCAAGGCAGATGATCAGGGGTCAGAAAACCATGGCTCATGGGCCCAATGTGATCCACAGCTTATTTGTAAAGAAAGTGATATTGGAACACAGCCATTGTTACTTGTTTATGCATTGTCTGTGGTTGCTTTTGTATTAAAAGGACAGAGTGGAGTCATCCTGACAGACCCTGTAAGGTCCATAAAGCTTAAATTATTCACTAGTTGATCTTTACACAAAAGGTTTGCTGACTTTTGGTCTCTAGGCTGGGCTGGATGAAGCACAAGCTGGAATCAAGATTGCCAGGAGAAATATCAATAACCTCAGATATGCAGATGACACCACCCTTTTGGCAGAAAGAGAAGAAGAACTAAAGAACCTCTTGATGAAAGTGAAAGAAGAGAGTGAAAAAGTTGGTTTAAAGCTCAACATTCAGAAAACTAAGATCATGGTATCTGGTCCCATCACTTCATGGCCAATAGATAGGGAAACAGTAGAAACAGTGACAGACTTTATGGATGGTGACTGCAGCCATAAAATTAAAAGATACTTACTCCTTTAAAGAAAAGTTATGACCAACCTAGACAGCGTATTAAAAAGCAGAGACATTACTTTGCCAACAAAGGTTCATCTAGTCAAAGCTATGGTTTTTCCATTAGTCATATATGCATGTGAGAGTTGGACTATAAAGAAAGCTGAGCAAGGACGAACTGATGCTTTTGAACTGTGGTGTTGGAGAAGACTCTTGAGAGTCCTTTGGACTACAAAGAGATCTAACCAGTTTATCCTAAAGGAAATCAGTCCTGAATATTCATTGGAAGGACTGATGCTGAAGATGAAACTCCAATACTTTGGATACCTGGTG
The DNA here is from genome assembly GCF_003369695.1 of Bos indicus x Bos taurus. Lineage (NCBI taxonomy): Eukaryota > Metazoa > Chordata > Mammalia > Artiodactyla > Bovidae > Bos > Bos indicus x Bos taurus. The sequence continues at coordinate 66,098,130 of NC_040083.1, read as the reverse complement.
CGAAGAACTGACTCTTTTGAAAAGACCTTGATCTTGGGAAAGACTGAGGGTGAGAGCAGAAGGAGACGACAGAGGATTAGATTGCTGGATGGCGTCACCGACTCAATGGTCATGAGTTTGGGTAAAGTCTGGGAGTTGGTAATGGACAGAGAGGCCTTGTGTGCTGCAGTCCATGGCATCGCAAAGAGTTGGACACGACTGAGTGACTGAACTGAACTGAACTAGTCTCTAGGTAGAGATAGGAAAATGGGAGCTCTTAGGAATATTTTTTCCAATATTAAGAATATAAACATATTCATAAAAAGATTGCGTATTTATTATCTTTTGTTTTTTTCACCTTGATTCTCATGATATTAATATTTGAACATAGCTAAGATTAATATGCAAAGCCAATATTCTTTTCATTAACATATACTCCAAATGATACTTGAGAGTACATTTGAAGTGGAAAATAAAGCAATCTAATTTTGCTCAGAAATCCACTCTAAATTTCTTTTGCTTAACTTCATTTTATTTTTCTTAAGTTCTCATATCAAATAGACATCTAAATTGTACCTTCACTTGTATGGTTCTGCTTCAAAGAGTATAATAAATAGATTCAAAGAATAAAATTGGAGATTTCATATGCACAAGGAACTCCTGAGTATTACATTAGTGGAATATGCTTATGACTGTTTTAATTTGTCTTTCATTATTCACTGGAGATTCGTATTCCTGGAAGATATGAGTTTGAAGTTCAGTTGATCTTAAGAGTCTAGTACTCTCTAAGGGGGAGATTTTTTTAAAAGCAAAAGGAAAAAAAGCACAGAAGTGCATTTCTTTTTTCAACCCTACAATTTTTCTTGAAGGAAAAACTGGTAACATTTCCAGGTGGCCTAAAATTCTGATTAGTAAAGACATCTGAAAGGAATTCTGTTCAATTAATAATAAACAGACAAAAACAGGTACCCCTGTCACTTCAGCCCAGTTCAGTGGCTTTTCCTAGAAAATGCTTAGCTGTACTTGGCAGAGATTTTTTAATTCAAACATGTGTCATCCTGGAGCTACAAGCTCACTGTGCTTTAATTCCAGACCATCTTAAATCAATGCAAGCTGCACATGCCCAAAACACTTCCTTTCCAGACTGGTTTGCACTTCCCAATACAGATGTTGTGAGCTCTGGAAGATGCCTAGAAGCAGGGAAGAATAATTAATATTTATAACTTATAAGTAATAGTTTATACGTAAACTATCACTTTAAGTCATTTGTTATAAATGAAGAAAGAGAACTTAACTTTTTGCAGTTGACATATTGAATGGCAGGGTCTTCTACAAAAGAATTTCCTGGTGCCATTGTCAGAAACCATATATGGAGCCACATATATCTCAGATCTAAGTCAGTGGGCATTTCCTGCTTCCTTACCAAAAAGGCCATCCAGGATTTTTGTTTGTTTGTAATATACATACTCCTTTTTGTCTTTTGTTCATTCACCTAACAATTATTTTGAGATTTCACATGCATCATTATTAGTTAATTTTATTACCATACAGTATACCATAATCTCTTTATCTATTTGTGCGTTGGTGGGCATTTTGTTGTTTCCAGTTTTAGGCCATTACAAATAAACTTGTTATGAACATTTGTGTATAAATCCTTGTATGAATTTAAGGTTTTTTTTTACTTGAGTACATATCTAAGAGGAAAGGGTGTCATCATACGATAGGGAAAAGCATGTTAACTATTAAGATACAATTTTCCAAAGTGATTACACCATTTAACATTTCTACCAGCAGCTTCTGAGAATTCTACTTGCTTCACATCAATGCCAAAACTTGGTCCAGTCCATCTTTTTAACTTTAGGCATTCTTACGAGTATAGTGATATGGGCATTGTGGTTTCAACTTATATTTATTTAATGATGAATAATGTGTGATATTTTTCAATATATTTATAATTTTTTTATTTTCTTTAGTAAAATGTCTTCTTAAACTTTTGCCTATTTTTAATTGAGTTGTTGTTTTTAGGGCATGAGACCTTTTTCAGATATATTAATATGATTGCAAATATACTAACAGTGTCTACTGAAGAGCAGAAGTTTTTAATCTTGATAAAGTTCAGTGTATTGAATTTTTTATGTGGCTCACACTTTTTGATTCATTTAATATCTAAGAAACCTTTGCCTAACTCAAAACCACAAGGACTTCTCTTCTAGGAGATGGATACTCTTAGGTTTCTCATTTTGGTCTATGATCATTTTGAGCTATTTTTTTAATATGGCTCAAAGCGTAGATCAGAATTTATTTTTTGTTTGTGGTTAATTATTCCAGCACAATTTTTTGAAGAAACAGCTATTTTTCCACTGGATTGTTTTTGCACTTTTGTAAAAAATCATGTCTATATATGTGTGGGTTTATTACTGAACTCTATTCAGTTACACTGCTGTTTGTCATCTTGATGCCAATACCACACTCTTGATTACTAGAATTTTATAATTAATCTTAAAATCGGGAGTTTTTAGCCCTCTAACTTTGTCATTTTTCAATTTTTTTTTTTTTGTTCTGGGTCCTATGTATTTCCATATGACTTTAGAATCAGTTTTTCACACACACACACACACACACACAACAAAAACAGATCTACTGAAGTTTTGATGGGGAGTGTATTGAATCTGTAGATCAATTTGAGGATAATGACAACTTTACAATACTAAACCTTTCAACTCATGAACAAGCTGTATCTCTCCATTTATCTAAGTGTTCCTTAATTTCTCTTAGTAATGATTTTTCAGTTTTTCTTTTTTTTTTTGATTTTTCAGTTTTTACATACAGAAGTGGTACATCTTGTGCCAGATTTATCCCAAAATATTTCGTATTTTTGATGTTACTATAAATAATTTTTAAAACTTCAAATTCTGAATGCTAATTGCTTTTATATAGAAAGTGGTTGGTATTCCTTTTTTGATATTTTTCTTGGTAGGGGCAAGTTGTAAATGTGCACCATGTGCAAATGTTCCATATTCTTTTATTTTTTTAAGAACTTTTAAAATGTAAAAGTGGAATTCTCTGGTGGTCCAGTGGTTAGGACTTGGCGGTCTCACTGCTGGGGCCAAGGTCTGAGCCCTCATCAGGGAGCTAAGATCCTATAAGCCCTGTGGCCCGGCCAATAAATAAATAAAATGTAAAAACAAAGAAAATTATGAACATCTTTCATGTAAATAGACCTTAAAATTAGTAAATATGATGACTTTGTTGAGAACAGGAATGTAAAAATAATTCTTAGCTCACAAACTGTACAAAAACAGGTTGTAGGTCAGATTTGGCACACGGGCTGTGGTTTACTTACTGTCTAAGTAGAGAATTATGGATTTTTGTACATTGATCTAGTATTCTGCAAAGTTTCTAAACTTGCTTCTTCTTGTAGCTTTTTTCTTTTTGGTAGATACTGACATGACTGTGTCATTGACTAAACTTCAGCCAGGCTGCTCCAAGCCCTATAGGATTTGATCTTGGCATCTGGTCTTGTCAGTCCTGCAGCACCCAACAGTAGCAAGAATCTTACTAAATCAATTTATGGAAATCTTTCAATCCTGATATCTGATCATTCTAGATAGCTGATCAAATTATTTATCCCTATGTGATATCTTCTCATCCTGGCCTGCATTCAGCCAGACTTCTGTGATATTAATTTAGTCAGAAACCTCCTTACCCTGATGTTTCCTCAGTAAATTTCTACCCACTGACCCTACCATGCAAATTGGCTATAAATCCCCACTTGTCCATGCTGATTCAGGATTAAGTCCAGTTCTATCCTTAGGTCTCTTTTCCCTGAGTTCCTGAATAAACTGGTTCCTGATAAAATCTTCTTTCATTGCTTTAACTTCTGTCCAGCGATGGTTTTAACAGTACCATCAGATTTTCTACAGAGAAAATGATGTTTTCTGCAAACAAAGAAATCTTCTTTGTTTGTATTTCCAAACTGGGTACCTTCTATTTCTTTTTCTTGCCTGATTGCACTGTATAGTGTTGAGTAGTACTGATGAAAATGGACATCCATATATTGTTCCTGGTCTTGACTATTAGAGGAAACACATTCATCCTTTTCCACTTAGTAAAAAAAACATAACCTTATGTTTTTTATAGATGCTGTTATTCAGTTTGGGAAAGTACCTTCTAATTCCAAGTTTGCTAAAAATTTTCATCAGGAATGAGTGGTGATTTTTTTTTCAAACCTTTTTCTATTATTCCTTTTTTTAGTACATTAACATTAGTGAATTACATTGATTTTTAAATATGCAAACAAATGTTCATTCCTGATATAAACTCCACTTGGTTGTGAGGCATTGTCATTGTTCTATATTGTTGTATTTGATATCCTAAAACTTTATTTATAATGCTTGAATATATATTCATTAGGGATATTGATATGTGCTTTTGTTTATATTTTTTCTATTCTCATAATATTTAAAATTTTTGAATTTTAGTAGTCTGTGTAGATTTAGTATTATGTCTTCCTTAAATATTTGGTACAATACATGCCTTCTGGGCCTGGGGTTTTCTCTGTGGGAAGTTTCCAAATATAATAACTACAATATCTTTAGAGTTTCCCATTGGAGAAGGAAATGGGAACCCACTCCAGTGTTCTTGCCTGGAGAATCCCAGGGACAGAGGAGCCTGGTAGGCTGCCGTCATGGGGTTGCACAGAGTCGGACACGACTGAAGCGACTTAGCAGCAGCAGCATGTGGTGCTAGTGGTAACCAAACCTGCCTACCAATGCAAGAGACAACAGGAGACACGGATGCCTTCCCTGGATCTGGAAGATCCCCTGAAGAAGGGAATGGCCTCCAGTATTCTGGCCTGGGAAATCCCATGGACAGAGGAGCTTGGGGGGGCTACAGCCCATGGGGTTGCAAAGAGTTGGACACCATGACTCAAGCAACCTAGCATGCAGGAGCAGCACATGCACACGTGGTAATGTTACCTCTCTCATTTCTGATATTGTTAGTTTTTTGCTTCTCTCTTCTTTCCTGAGGTTTTTCAATATTACTGATCTTTCCAACAAATCAAATCTTAGTTTTAAAGATTTTCTATATTTTCTGTTTTGTATTCCTTGCTTTGATTTCTGCACTGATTTTAACTATTCTCTTTTTTGGGACTTGAGCATGCGTGCTAAGTCATGTCTGACTCTTTGAGACCCCATGGACTGTAGCCCACCAGACTCCTCTCTCCATGCAACTGTGGGTTGCCATTTCCTCCTTCAGGGGATCTTCTAGGCCCAGGGATTGAACCCAGGTCTCCTGTGTCTCCTGCGTTGGCAAGCAGATTCTTTACTGTGCCACCTGGTTACTTTATATTTAACTTTCTTTTTTTATTTCTTAAGGTTGAATCTGCGATCATTGATTGAGACCCTTCTTTTGTTAGAATACAGGTGATTTACAATATAAATTCTCCTTAAATACAGCTTTAGCAGCATCCTACACAGTCTGATACTGCATTTTATTTTCATTCAATTCACAATACTTTCTTCTTTTTGTTTTAGTTTATTTTATAAAAATTCCTGTTAGTAGGTGTTTTTCAATTATATGTCCTTTGGGGTTAATAATTTTAACATGGTCATTTCTCCAAGTGGTAGGGGGATGCTTGCTTTCATCTAAGTTTTTCACATAAAGACATGAACTCCTTTGTATCCTCCTAAAATTACCTCTTGGACTTAGACCTGGCCATTTGTACCTTCCTTCCTCTGAATCAGAGATGTCTATTACAGAGGACTCTTTTGTTCTCCCCCGGTTTGACTGAACTGACACCCAAGAGTTTTACCATGTAATAAGAAATGCTACTTGGCAAGCCGTTGATTTCATTCAATTTAATGTATTTATTACCCTCCAGTTTCAAGGTCACTGGACCCAAGGTAACTTGGAAATGGCAAAAGATGCAAAGACTTTTTTTTTTCCCTGAAAACTTAAATGTCTCCTAGGCCACAAGAAACATGAATTACCAAATTTTGTACTTATTATTTTTGAAATCTACAGAATAATGATACAGAATAGCTGCATATTATGCATTCTTTTTTTATTCCTCATCAAAATTCTGTCTTCTAGAATCTCTTTGATACTCAAGATGCCTGAGGACCCTTTCTATTGGGTGGAGAGATAGTCATTTAATCGTGATACAAGAGACCCTTACTTTCCCAAAGATCAAAGATTCCTTATTTTGCTGTGCAGGGTCCCCAGGTCAGCATTCCCACTGTGATTAAGGTCTGAATTTGGACACATGCACTTTGAAGCAAAAAAAACTGTCCTTCCACCTCTTGTGCTTTAGCCTTGAAGTTAGCATTGGAAAGACTCTTCCAATTTTTGCTTTGTGAGGGAAGGACAAGACTTGCAGAGTATAATAGCAAGGCGACTTTGAGAAGCCAGCCTGAGGGAGAACTCCAGGGATAGAGAGCCTTCTGGTGTGGGTTACTGGTTTTCCCAGTGTAAATCAGCACTCAGGCCACTTCAGTCCCGGTGTTAGGGCATACTTACAGAATCTTTTTCTTGTCAACATTATGCCACTAATAAAAGCTCATCAGCTCCCTGAGAACTCTCCTGCTGCACATCTGTTATGTTGGGCTCTTTGCTACTTCTTCCCATTCCTACCTTCGTGGGGGTCCAGGCTCAGGCCATCCTGCTGAACTGCCTCCATGGTTTCCATTTCCAGAGACAGCTAGGCAGCATCTGGATTCTAGATAACAGACTCACCAAACAATAGCCAAACAGCCATAGCCTGGGTCTTTTCCCTCAATTGTCACAAAATCCATCTGCAACCTAAAGATTATTCTGTCTTTGTTGGCATACTCTCAGGAACTGTTTTGTATTCATAAACCTTTATTGCTTATCTTGTTCATTTTCAGTGTTGGTAAATATTTTACAAGTGAGACAGCAAACAAGTTTAAGTCAAGGGCTAGAATCTGTGCAGAGAAAACAAACTTTGTCATTAATTTTTGAAATATGTTTGTTAATATCACAGTAGGATTGTGGTTTGCAAATACGAAGTGGATTTTAATCACAGTATCTTTATTTGCCACCCTTGCATCATTCCCCCCAAATTTTATCACCATCTGTGGGGTGACTACTCAGATTTAGATACCAAGCATATTTTCTTCAATAGTTAAAATACATAAATGTAAACATTTTATGTTTGTGTGAATGTTTCATGTTCATGTAAATACCTTGTGTTTATGTAAAAGAGGCTGGAGTGCATGGGAAAGCTTTCTGTGTCAAAGAGACTCTTTGGAGATCACAGAGTAACTGGACAGAGCTGGGATGCAACAACAGGTCATCTGATACTAATGCTGTTAGAGTTCTTTCCAGTTCATTGTGCTATTCTTATCTTCAGAAGCAGATAGGAATACTTTGCCATTTTCACATTTTTTTCTACAGAAATATTTTACTTGCCGTATGATTAAGGTCGGTGACCTCTTCTGCAGAGGCATGTTTCATGTAACATTTTATAGACATATGTTATCACATATACAATAGCAAGCATGTTACAATGTTGGCATCAACAGTGATACTGTTGTAGCCACGCGTTCTGGGAAACAAACTCACTCAGAAGGACAATGCAGAGAGTGGAGTGCAGTTTATTACACCGGCAGGCCCAAGGCAGAGTCTCCTCTTAGCCAAGGACCCTGACCCAGCATCTGTGAAAATCTTTTATACCCCACGTATAAGTGTCTGAACCCACCACCCCAAATTCCTTAAGACTTACATAAACCAAGGAAAATACAATCCCAATAACCCCATCATTCACGTGCTATGTGCTCAAACAGTCAAACAATTAGCCAATAATCAATAAGCCTGAGGTTATACTCTGATAGATACAGAAAAATGTATGGCCTGTCTGCAGGAAGGGGTTATTAGTGTTATTATATGTTTTCTCTTAGGCGGTGAGTAACCTAGATACGATCTTCAAGGTTCCCTGGAGGGGGTCTTATCCTTCTGTTGTTGTTTTCATAGGCACTAAACACAGAGTTCAGAGTCCATTGGAAAGGTGGCTGAGCATGACCAGCATGAACAGGCCTAAGATGGAGCCCAGGCCCTATGAATTCCTTCTTCAATACCAGGAAGATTTGAGAGGCACTGACATGAGGTGAGGCCAGAGACATTTTAGCTGATTATCCCTATTTTGGAGTCTTTGGAGGCATTTTCTTGGGAACATGCCAAGAGACGTGAGAGGCAGATTAGCACATGGCAGGACTGGGAGGAAGATGTCAACTGGGTAAGTCCCAAGAGGAGTCCTGAATTCAGAGAGGGCATTAGAATTTAGGATTCTTCTATGGCAAAACGACAGCACCTCATCTTGTAGCCCTGTTGCTCTGTCCTTGCACCCTACCCATTTATGTGGAACTGCTCTGCTGGCTCTCTGTCAGGCCCTCTCAACTTACTGGGAGAGTTGTTGCTCCAAGATTATATAGGGAAAAGAGGAAAGGCTATATGTTGGAGAAGAGGCAATCTTCTATTTTCAGAGATGATGGTCTTGGTCATGTGACTCCAAATAGCCATCAATTCATGCTTGCAGCTGGAATGTTATCTAAGTCATAAATCTCTGGATAGCTAGTCCTGAAAAGCAAGAAAAAAGGAACAAAGAACAAATTGCTGAGAATCCCTAGTTATAATCTCACTGCCTCAGTAACACTCCCCATTGCCAGATTTTCCTTCCAATTTTACAGAAATGGGATAAAAATCTGTTTTCTATAAATTTTTCAAGCTGAACATGGGTGACAAGGATTTTTAGAATGAGAGGATCTGACACGGTATAAGAAATTTTCTTTGGTTCCGCTATTTGCTGCTTTGAATTCCAAAAGAGGCTTCTCATTACTCACTTTTTTAGTTATTTTTGCAAAGAGTTGTCATGCTAATCATGACACCCTTTGGCTCAGTGGGAAAGAATCTACCTGCCAGTGCAGGGATGTAAGTTTGATCCCTGGGTTGGGAAAAGTGCCCTGGAGAAGGAAATGGTGACCCACTCCAGTATTCTTGCCTGGAAAAATCCCATGGACAGCGGAGCCATGGACAGGGAAGCTACAGTGCATGAGGTCACAAAGACTCAGACACGACTGAGCACACACACATGGCTAGAAGATAAAACCCCACAGTAATTAGTAAAAGAGTTCATCCCAACTGAAAGATTCCTTTAAGCCTTATCCTAATCTCAGAGGGGATCTAAGAAAATAGGTCAACAAACCAATCCCATTCACCTTGAAATAGGGGAGTATGGTGATCTAAAGTCTGTTGATGTCAGGTGGTCTGCTGTCTAAGAGCAGCAGGTAAGGCCTATGTGCAAACAGCACAGTTAGCCCTGATGGTCATCATGAAACTGATCATGTAGGGCCTGATCTGTATCATCTTGATTATTTTAGATCAGGTGATCTTCAACTCAGTGTTGGTTCGTTCCCTTTCCCTTGAGGCCAGTTCTTGAAATCATGTAAGTCATAGATTCAGTACTGCTTGAGATGAAGCAGCTTATGTCAAGGTTATATGGCCATCATGCAGTTAGCATTTTCCCTCTGATAGTGGTTATAACAACTCAGGAATATGTATCAGACACTGTTATTGACGTCCTTCAGGGGAGAACTAAAGATTCTGTGACTCTATTGTCCTAATCATAACTGCTTGAGCCTGCTCTTTTGTGAGTGGGGGAGGCCTCAGATGCTAAAACTTTGCAACAAACAGGAGACAAGGCCCATGGAGGGCCTTGTTCCTGGGAGGGTCCCATGGGGGTCTTTCTTGATTTAACCTTCTCTGGGAAGCCTGTCATATTATATTCCTCTTGTCTCTCTTTCCCCAACTTTGTTAACCAAACTTTTAAATTTTAACTTTTCAAAACCAAGCGGGGAAAGGTGAGATCAGATGAAATGGGAGACTGGGTTTGACATATATACACTTCTATGTAAAAAGTAGACAACTAATGGGAACCTACTGTATAGCACAGGGAACTCTACTCAGTGCTCTGTGGTGATCTAAACGGGAAGGGAATCCAAAAAAGAGGGGACGTATGTGTACATAGAGCTGATTCACTTTGCTGTACATCAGAAACTAACATAATATTGTAAAACAACCATACTACCCCAAAAATTTTAAAAATAGATTACTTCAACCACTTTGAGATTACAGACATCTCTAATTAATAGTTGCTTGTAAAGGACACTTCCATTATAAGGAGAGAAGTACTGTTGATGAGGTGCAAAATAAGATCATACTCTAAACAATAAAGTCATCAAATATAACTTTTTAGCTGGATCATGAAAAATATTTAAGAATAAAATCATGTTTATTATTTTGTTGTTGTTATTCAGTCGTTCAGTCAAGTCTGACTCTTTGTGACCCCATGGACTGCAGCACACCAGCTTCCTTGTCCTTCACCATCTCCCAGAGCTTGCTCAAACTCATGTCCATTGGGTCAGTGATGCCATCCAACCATCTCGTCCTCTGTCATCCCTTTCTCCTCCTGCCTTCAATCTTTCCCAGCATCAGAGTCTTTTCCAATGAGTAAACTCTTTGCATCAGGTGGCCAAAGTATTGGAGCTTCAGCTTCAGCATCAGTCCTTCCAATGAATATTCAGGACTGATTTCCTTTAGGATGGACTGGTTTGATGTCCTCGCAGTCCAAGGGACTCTTAAGAGTCTTCTCCAACACTACAGGTCAAGACATCAATTCTTTGGCACTCAGCTTTCTTTAGTCCAACTCTCACATCCATACATGACTACTGGAAAAACCATAGCTTTGACTATAAGAAACTTTGTTGGCAAAATAATGTCTCTGCTTTTTAATAGGCTGTCTAGTTTTGTCATAGCTTTCTTCCAAGGATTAAGTGTCTTTTAATTTCATGGCTGCAATCACCATCTGCAGTGATTTTGGAGCCCCCAAAAATAGTCTGGCACTGTTTCCATTGTTTCCCCATCTATTTGCCTTGAAGGCAATGGCACCCCACTCCAGTACTCTTGCCTGGAAAATCCCATGGACGGAGGAGTCTGGTGGGCTGCAGTCCACGGGGTCACTAAGAGTCGGACATGACTAAGTGACTTCACTTTCACTTTTCACTTTCATGCATTGGAGAAGGAAATGGTAACCCACTCCAGTGTTCTTGCCTGGAGAATCCCAGGGGGAGCCTATTGGGCTGTCGTCTCTGGGGTCACACAGAGTCGGACATGACTGAAGTGACTTAGCTGCAGCAGATGAGACTGGATGCCGTTATCTTAGTTTTCTGAATGTTGAGTTTTAAGTCAGCCTTTTCACTCTCTTCTTTCACTTTCATAAACAGGCTCTCTAGTTTTTTGCTTTCTGCCATAAGGGTGGTGTCATCTGCATATCTGAGGTTATTGATATTTCTCCCAGCAATCTTAATTCCAGCTTGTGCTTCATACAGCCCAGCATTTCGCATGATGTACTCTGCATATAAGTAAATAAGCAGGTGACAATATACAGCCTTGATGTACTCCTTTCCTGATTTGGAACCAGTCTGTTGTTCCATGTTCAGTTCTAACTGTTGCTTCTTGACCTGCATACATATTTCTCAGGAGACAGTTCAGGTGGCCTGGTATTCCCATCTCCTTAAGAATTTTCCACAGTTTGCGGTGATCCACGCAGCCAAAGGTTTTGGCATAGTCAATAAAGCAAAAATAGATGTTTTTCTGGAACTTGCTTGCTTTTTCAATGGCTGACCCAACAGATGTTGGCAATTTGGTCTCTGGTTCCTCTGCCTTTTCTAAATCTAGCTTGAAGATCTTCAATTTCACATTTCACATACTGTTGAAGCCTGGCTTGGAGAATTTTGAGCATTAATTTGCTATTGCAAGCATTAATGAGTACTACTGTGCAGTAGTTTGAATATTATTTGGCATTGCCTTTCTTTGGGAATGAAATGAAAACTGACCTTTTCCAGTCTTGTGGCCACTGCTGAATTTTCCAAATTTGCTAGCATATTGAGTGCACTTTCACAGCATCATCTTTTAGGATTTGAAATAGCTCAACTGGAATTCTATCACCTCCTCTAACTTTGTAGTGATGCTTCCTAAGGCCCATTTGACTTCATACTACAGGATATCTGGCTCTAGGTGAGTGATCACACCATCATGAATATCTGGGTCATGAAGATCTTTTTTGTACAGTTCTTCTGTGTATTCTTACCACCTCTTCTTAATATCTTCTGCTTCTGTTAGGTCCATTCCATTTCTGTCCTTCATCGAGCCTATCTTTGCATGAAATGTTCTGTTGGTATCTCTAATTTTCTTGAAGAGATCTCTAGTCTTTCCCATTCTATTGTTTTCCTCTATTTATTTGCATTGATCACATAGGACGGCTTTCTTATCTCTCTTTGCTATTCTTTGGAACTCTGCATTTAGGTGGGTATATCTTTCCTTTTCTCTTTTGTCTTTAGCTCCTCTAAGGCCTCCTCAGATAACCATTTTGCCTTTGTGCATTTCTTTTTCTTGGGGATGGTCTTGATCCCTGTCTCCTGTACAGTGTCATGAACCTCTGTCCATAGTTCTTCAGGCACTCTGTCTATCAGATCTAATCCCTTAAATCTCTTAATCACTTCCACTGTATTATAGTAAGGGATTTGATTTAGGTCATACCTGAATGGTCTAGTGGTTTTCCCTACTTTCTTTAAGTGTGAATTTGGCAATAAGGAGTTCATGATCTGAGCCACAGTAAGCTCCCAGAATTGTTTTTGTTGACTGTATAGAGCTCTTCCATCTTAGGCTGCAAAAAATGTAATCAATCTGATTTTGGTTTTGACCATCTGGTGATGTCCATGTGTAGAGTCTTCTCTTGTGTTGTTGGAAGAGGGTGTTCATTACTTAATAACCATAAAAAAAAAATCACTGAGATTTTCTGAAAAAATACCTAACACTTTATAAAAATTACAACTTGTTCAAATAAGAATTCAAATAAATTCCCCACATTGCAAAAAGTTACTTATTTATTTTCTTTTGTAGCTCTTGACTATCTTACACTGCAACTGATCTGTTTGTGAATCTCTGTCTTCCATCATTCTGTCAGGTAGGAATTCCTGAAATGCAGCAGCTGAGCCTCTACAGTGACTACTGTTTGCAGCTTAGGATCAGTGGGCAGATCATCGTCTGCATCCACAGACAATGCGAATAGCCATCCTCTGTGATGTTGGACTGAAGACTCTGGATCATGCCATGCAGATGACAGAGAAAGCTATAGCAAGGCTCCCTATGGACACTGACAAGGCCAGTTGCCAGGAGGTGGGAGTGGGAAGCACAGAGCAGAGTCCACAAAACTGAAGCAACAGTACTGGAACAAAAGGCTCAGGCAGGCAGCAGTGGTCCAGGGGATGACAGTGTGTTATCCCACAGAAAAGACTGTCAGGTTTGGAATATTTGGTTTCTAAACCCAAATGCACATTATGTGTGTTTTTATCCCTGAGACCTAAATTAAAAAACACTTAATGAGCAATGAAGGCAGGAAAGAGCCACTGATTGTGCCGCTCTCTAAAAAAGCAAATGAGTCATTAAGATTGAAAGCAATAGCTAATATAAAAATTATGGATTCCCAGGTAGTGCAATGGTGAAGAATCTGCCTGCCAATGCAGGAGACACAGGAGACATGAGTTTGACCCCTGGCTCGAGAAGATCTCCTGGAGGAGCAAATGACAACCCATTCGAGTATGCTTGCCTGGTAAATTCCATGGACAGAGGAGCTTTGAGGGCTACAGTCCATGGGGTCCTTAAGGGTTGGACACAACTGAGTATACTTGCATCTTACTAAAACACGTTCCAGCATGCACTGCTCATAAGACTCCTATTTGCTTTCTTTCTTTTGCAGGCTTTGATCACAGCACTTGGAATGGGGAATGAACAGACTGGGTCCTTCTGGGACCTCAGCCCCCACCTTCATGGCCAATGTTTAGCCTGAATTAGAGAAGGCCCCTTGCAGTTGATCTCATTTTAATTAATTCCCAAACAAAAGAAAGCAGCTCAGAATAAATATCCTGTACAATTTTTTTTTCTTTTATGTCAATCTGTTGTTTGGGCTGTATTTGCATTTTATGCAGATTTTCTTGGAGAGATTTCTTGGCATAAATCTGGGGAAGGGATGAGCTAGAATGAGCTGGAGCTGGGCCGTGGACCAGCAAGCAGAGGAAGAGAGACTGAAACACACAGAAGGGACTTAAAATGCTGAGAAGAAAACAGGTGGGACATTGGGAAGAGGCCAGGTCCTAAGGTTTGGTCAAGAGCAAGGACTGATCGAATTGTACAAAAATTTCAGCCAAGTAAAAATAATTCTTCCTCAACACTGTTTGTTTTTTTTTTTAAACTGTAATTGCTTTTTAATGAAGCAATTTTAGTCCTGTATTAAGTTTGTTCAAATGGGATTTTATCAGCTATCTAATAGATTCTGGCTCTCATGGTCATCTCAGGGGATCACCATGGACTTTGGATTTGCAAATTTGGGAGTGTAGGGGAGCAGAATATGCTACCCCCCAGTTACACCCCTTTGGCATGGGGATTGTTTGGGGCTGATTATTTTTAAGAAACACCAGAGAGAGGAAAAGCTCTGAAAAACTGAGTAGTAGTGACCCTTTGTAAGAGACATTTGCAAGGTTGTCTCCTCTGTACTAGGAAGAGGAGGATGACTAAAACTCTAGAAACTCTCATCAATGGAGTAGACAAGGACTTAACTCTGTTTAACAACCTTTACCTTGTTTACTGTGCTTTTACTGATTATCTCCCATAATCAGTCCCCTTCACACAAATCGCCTTCTTTGGTCTGTATTTGGTGGCAAAGTATATGCCTGCCAATGCAATAGATGAGGGAGGGTTCAATCCATGGGTCGAAAAGATCCACTGGAGAAGGAAATGGCAACTCACTCCAGTATTGTTGCCTGGGAAATCCCATGGACAGAGCATTCTGGTGGGGTACAGTCCATGGGGTCACAAACAGTCTGACACAACTTAGCGACTAAACAACAACAACAAAACTAATTTAAGGTGGTGGCTTGGGCTGTTAAAGAGCTATTCACTTTTCCTGATTATTTCCCATGAATGTGGGGGCCTTCAGTTCAGTTCAGTCATTCAGTCGTGTCCAACTCTTTGGGACCCCATGAATTGCAGGACGCCAGGCCTCCCTGTCCATCACCAACTCCTGGAGTTCCCCCAAACTCATGTCCATCGAGTCAGTGATGCCATCGGCCATTTCATCCTTTGTTGTCCCCTTCTCCTTCTGCTCCCAATCCCTCTTAGCATCAGAATCTTTTCCAATGAGTCAACTCTTCGCATGAGGTGGCCAAAGTACTGGAGTTTCAGCTTTAGCATCATTCCTTCCAAAGAAATTCCAGGGCTGATCTCCTTTAGAATGGACTGATTGGATCTCCTTGCAGTCCAAGGGACTCTCAAAAGTCTTCTCGAACACCACAGTTCAAAAGCATCAATACTTTGGCACTCAGCTTTCTTCACAGTCCAACTCTCATATCTATATATGACCACTGGAAAAACCATAGCTTTGACTAGACAGACCTTTGTGGCAAAGTAATATCTCTGCTTTTCAATATGCTATCTAGGTTGGTCATAACTTTCCTTCCAAGGAGTAAGTGTCTTTTAATTTCATGGCTGCAATCGCCATCTGCAGTGATTTTGGAGCCCCCAAAAATAAAGTCTGACACTGTTTCCAGTGTTTCCCCATCTATTTGCCATGAAGCGATGGGACCAGATGCCATGATCTTCGTTTTCTCAATGTTGAGCTTTAAGCCAACTTTTTCACTCTCCTCTTTCACCTTCAACAAGAGGCTTTTTAGTTCTTCTTCACTTTCTACCATAAGGGTGGTGTGATCTGCATACCTGAGGTTATTGATATTTCTCCCGGCAATCTTGATTCCAGCTTGTGCTTCTTCCAGCCCAGCATTTCTCATGATGTACTTTGCAAAGAAGTTAAACAAGCAGGGTGACAATATACAGCCTTGATGTACTCCTTTTCCTATTTGGAACCAGTCTGTTGTTCCATGTCCAGTTCGAACTGTTGTTTCCTGACCTGCATATAGTTTCTCAACAGGTAGGTCAGGTGGTCTGGTATTCCCATCTCTTTCAGAATTTGCCACAGTTTATTGTGGTCCACACAGTCAAAGGCTTTGGCATAGTCAATAAAGCAGAAATAGATGTTTTTCTGGAACTCTCTTGCTTTTTCCATGATCCAGTGGATGTTGGCAATTTGATCTCTGGTTCCTCTGCCTTTTCTAAAACCAGCTTGAACATCAGGAAGTTCACGGTTCATATACTGCTGAAGCCTGGCTTGGAGAATTTTGAGCATTACTTTACTAGCGTGTGAGATGAGTGCAATTGTGCGGTAGTTTGAGCATTCTTTGGCATTGCCTTTCTTTGGGATTGAAATGAAAACTCTCCTTTTCCAGTCCTGTGGCCACTGCTAAGTTTTCCAAATTTGCTGGTATATTGAGTGCAGCACTTTCACAGCATCATCTTCCAGGATTTGAAATAGCTCAACTGGAATTCCATCACCTCCACTAGCTTTGTTTGTAGTGATGCTTTCTAAGGCCCACTTGACTTCACATTCCAGGATGTCTGGCTCTAGGTGAGCGGTCACACCATCGTGATTATCTGGGTTGTGAAGATCTTTTTTGTACAGTTCTTCTGTGTATTCTTGCCATCTCTTCTTAATATCTTCTGCTTCTGTTAAGTCCATTCCGTTTCTGTCCTTTATCAAGCCCATCTTTGCATGAAATATTCCCTTTGTATCTCTAATTTTCTTGAAGAGATCTCTAGTCTTTCCCATTCTGTTGTTTTCCTCTATTTCTTTGCATTGATCGCTGAGGAAGGCTTTCTTATCTCTCCTTGCTATTCTTTGGAACTCTGCATTCAGATGCTTATATCTTTCTTTTTCTCCTTTACTTTTTGAATCTCTTCTTTTCACAGCTATTTGTAAGCACCACCCCTACCCCCCTCCCCCACCCTCAGACAGCCATTTTGCTTTTTTGCGTTTCTTTTCCATGGGGATGGTCTTGATCCCTGTCTCCTGTACAATGTCATGAACCTCCATCCATAGTTCATCAGGCACTCTATCTATCAGATCTAGTCCCTTAACTCTATTTCTCACTTCCACTGTATAATCATAAGGAATTTGATTTAGGTCATACCTGAATGGTCTAGTGGTTTTCCCTACTTTCTTCAATTTAAGTCTGAATTTGGTAATAAGGAGTTCATGATCTGAGCCACAGTCAGCTCCCGGTCTTGTTTTTGTTGACTGTATAGAGCTTCTCCATCTTTGGCTGCAAAGAGTATAATCAATCTGATTTCGGTGTTGACCATCTGGTGATGTCCATTTGCAGAGTCTTCTCTTGTGTTGTTGGAAGAGGGTGTTTGCTATGACCAGTGCATTTTCTTGGCAAAACTCTATTAGTCTTTGCCCTGCTTCATTCCACATTCCAAGGCCAAATTTGTCTGTTACCCCAGGTGTTTCTTGACTTCCTACTTTTGCATTCCAGTCCCCTATAATGAAAATGACATCTTTTTTGGGTGTTAGTTCTAAAAGGTCTTGTAGGTCTTCATAGAACTGTTCAACTTCAGCTTCTTCAGCGTTACTGGTTGGGGCATAGGCTTGGATCACCGTGATATTGAATGGTTTGCCTTGGAAATGAACAGAGATCATTCTGTCATTTTTGAGATTGCATCCAAGTACTGCATTTTGGACTCCTTTGTTGACCATGATGGCTACTCCATTTCTTCTAAGGGATTCCTGCCCACAGTAGTAGATATAATGGTCATCTGAGTTAAATTCACCCATTCCAGTCCATTTTAGCTCACTGATTCCTAGACTGTCGACGTTCACTCTTGCCATCTCCTGTTTGACCACTTCCAATTTGCCTTGATTCATGGACCTAACATTCCAGGTTCCTATGCAATATTGCTCTTTACAGCATCAGACCTTGCTTCTATCACCAGTCACATCCACAACTGGGTATTGTTTTTGCTCTGGCTCCATCCCTTCATTCTTTCTGGCATTATTTATCCACTGATCTCCAGTAGCATATTGGGTACCTACTGACCAGGGGAGTTCCTCTTTCAGTATCCTATCATTTTGCCTTTTCATACTGTTCATGGGGTTCTCAAGGCAAGAATACTAAAGTGGTTTGCCATTCTCTTCTCCAGTGGACCACATTCTGTCAGACCTCTCCACCATGACCCGCCTGTCTGGGTGGCCCCACACGGCATGGCTTAGTTTCATTGAGGTAGACAAAGCTGTGGTCTGTGTGATTAGATTGACTAATTTTCTGTGATTGTGGTTTGTGTGTCTGCCCTCTGATGCCCTCTCGCACCACCTACCGTCTTAGTTGTGTTTCCCTTACCTTGGACATGGGTTATCTCTTCATGGCTGTTCCAGCGAAGCGCAGCTGCTGCTCCTTACCTTGGACGAGTGGTATCTCCTCACCACCACCCCTCTTGACCTTGAACGTGGAGTAGCTCCTCTCGGCCCTCCTGTGGGAGGCTTACATTTTACTAAACTTCTGTTTGTTTTCTCTTGTTAATCAGTCTTTTGTTACAAGAGGCTCTCAACCAAGGACTCTTAAGGGTGGAGAGAGAATGATTTTTCCTCCTTAGGGAGGTAACAAAGTGAAATAAGCATAAAGTGAGGAAACAAACAAACAAACAAAAGAAAAGCATGTGCCAAGGGCAAGCAGTTGTGTGGCTTAAAGCCAATGAATGTGTCTTAGGGTCAGATGACATGGGTTGGGAGCCAGCTCAGCCTCTCAGGGTGGCAGAGAAGCATGGAAACTAATCAGAGCTATTAATCCCCCCAAAGGCTGCATGCAGCAGCTCAGGGCAGCCCTCAAACAGTAAGCCTTGTAAAAAGTAAAACAAGTCACTTATTTGAGGATGGGGAGAAGTGCAATTAACTACTCATTCCCCATCTCCAGGACAAGACACTCTCACAATCCAACCTAATGTTGTTGAAAGAGCTGTGATGGTGATCCAAGCTTAGACAGGGACTTGAGTTTGGTTCCTGTCAAAGCTGCAAGAGGAGAAGGGGAAGCCCACAAGACTTCAGCCCAATAGGAGGGCTGTGCCATCTGCCACAGCTCCAATGATCTCCATCCTCAGAGAGGCTGCACCTCTCATCCTCAACCCCTCTTCAGACATAAGGTCCTAAACACCATTCACACAGTGCTCCTCCTAAGACCCAGCCAGAGAAGGCAAGAGGGCAGCAATGCACTATCACTGGCCCAACTCTGCTCCCTATTTGATGAGAATAAATGTGGGCAAGTCTCTGGAACCCATCTTTGCCAACACATCTGCCTACTCAGGGCCACAGAGTGTGCTATCACTTACAAGCGTCACAGCCCAGAAACAAGACAGCTGCCTGAGGGTGCTCAGGCCTCCGGGGTCACAGTTTTCTGTTGCTGTTCCAGACATAAACGTCCCTGGTTCCCTGATGGAGTTGCATAGCAGACTCTGGGCAGCAGGCTTCCCTGGTCTTCATGGTGGCAGCTCTGCCAATGCTGAGAGATCAGGGCGTCATTCCAGTGAGAAAGCAAAGTGTATGATTTGGGGCTGTTTCCCTAAAATGCTATGAGAAGCATATGAATAGGAACAGAAAGAAACAAAAGACAGATGGGATATTCCAGGTAATGTGCACAGTTGCTTTGAGGGTTTAAAGCCACCGTAGTTATTTACACAGTTCCCAGACCCAGCCTGTCCACAAGCTTCCCTGATGGCTCAGCAGGTAAAGAATCTGCCTACAATGCAGGAGACACAGAAACATTGGTAGGATCCCTGGGTTGGGAGGATCCCCTGGAGGAGGAAAATGGCAACCCACTCCAGTATTCTTGCCTGAAAATTCCTATGGACAGAGGAGCCTGGCAGGCTACAGTCCATGGGGTCACAAGGAATCAGACATGACTGAGCCTACAGCCTGTACACAGTAAACTCCTGTGAGTCTACCTGCTAGGAATTCACTTCAGGGTAACTATTATTAATATAAAACATACTTGATGATGTCACATTTTTCAAAGTTAAGGGCTGGAACTGAGTTGGAAGAAAGATGAAGACCTGTGTTATTTGCACAGAGTGTCACTGGCTCACTGAACATCCCTAGGGCTGTCGAATTTCCCTACCTGGCTAACAGGTTACTTCAATCAAAGCCTATGATGAAAAAAATCCCCTGGGACCAGTTGCAGTCCTGTTGGTCTTGGATCCTTTTTCGTGTTTTCATATTTTATTTACTGTCTCAAAAGGGATGATGGGCATCTGAAGGTTGATTCTTTCCTTCTGAAGATTGTTTTATGACCCCTGGTTTGGGAGAAAGATTGATTTTGGCTCAGAGGAAAATGATCTGTCCTGTATGAAATACAGTCCTGTGATGTGGACAACTGAACAGCATGAGTAACTTCTGCTGGAGAAAGACACACTGCAGCTCAACCTCTCTGCCCATCTCCACCTGCCCCTTCTGTCCATGTAGGAGTCACAGCAAACCATGGATCTTCTAGTTTGATTTTATCTTAATGGTAGGTATCACTGAATCTGACTTAACTTTCTTTTCTTTGAAGAGCTTGTGTTCCTTTGAGCATTCATCAGGTACCTGATGACCAATGGGCATTTCACATCAACCAGCTCTCTGACCCTCTCTACTTGCCTATGTGATCAGATCAGATCAGTCACTCAGTCGTGTCCAACTCTTTGCGACCCCATGAATCTCAGCACGCCAGGCCTCCCTGTCCATCACCAACTCCCGGAGTTCACTCAGACTCACGTCCATCAAGTCAGTGATGCCATCCAGCCATCTCATCCTCTGTCGTCCCCTTCTCCTCCTGCCCCCAATCCCTCCCAGCATCAGGGTCTTTTCCAATGAATCAACTCTTCGCATGAGGTGGCCAAAGTACTGGAGTTTCAGCTTTAGCATCATTCCTTCCAAAGAAATCCCAGGGCTGATCTCCTTCAGAATGGACTGATTGGATCTCCTTGCAGTCCAAGAGACTCTCAAGAGTCTTCTCCAACACCACAGTTCAAAAGCATCAATTCTTCACACTCAGCATATGTGGTAGACATCATTATTTCCCTTTTGTACCTTTTCCAGGTCCCGTGGCAGGAGGAGGTGACAAGGTCCCATTTGGAGCAAGCCAACCCCAGTCTCAGACTCCTGGCTGCCTAACTTTAAAAAAATGTGTAAATGGAATGGCAGAGCAGGATCCAGAGCCTAACTGCAGACTCACAGCTCACTGAGGTGCCAGGCAGTTCGGCTGGTCCTGGGCTCCAGATGAGGAATAAGGATCTGAAAAGCAGGGAAAGAGAAAGGAGCCACCACCTGTACTTTCTATGAGTCTAGGAATTGCCAGAGATCCCAGCCAAAGTGATGGGCTTAGCAGTGAGCTGGGTCTGAGGTCCCAGGTCACTCCTCTGGCCATGGAAGGACAGTCATTCTTCTCCTAAGTCTAGAGACAGGTGGCCTGAGAGAGGACTTCTTTGGGAAAGAATTATGTAACTGAAGTGCTTTCAAGTGCTCCACCAGTTGTGGCAGTGCTCAGTGCCCAGGACATGTGAGCAGCCTCAGGACAGCTGTTCCACTCACATTCACCCAGTTGAGCTGATTGCTGAGACCTGCTCCTCCCAGGAGGCACCCTGGGATTGCATGTCGGGGGAAAGGAAGTCAGGCATTTTCTGAACTAAGAAGCAGAATAAAACAAAGAAGAAATAAGAAACAATTAATAGAAGTGTCCACTAAACAAATATTTTTTTCTTTCAGTACTTGTGTCAGATTTTGGAAAGTTGACAGAAAAATAATGTGTCTATATTTCAAATATTCAAAAAAGAAAAGAAACATAAAATCGTATTTTTAAAGTTCACAACTAAAAGCAAAACAGATGTTTATAATATAGAGAGTAAGAATTCTTCATGGATGAGGTCTTTTTACAAACTTTTTAATACAATGAAATAAGTTCTTCTTAATCTTTTTTATACAGCTTGGGGGAAAAAGAAAAAAAAAAAAAAAAAACAACCTCAGACTGTGATAACCTGTGTGAGGATATACAGTTAAGTGTGCATGTTAACATAATCTTTCACTAAAGACAGAACACACCCTTAGGGTCAGATCATGGGCCAGGCACTATGCTTATAACTCTGGACAAGACTGGTGTGGTCCACCCCTCCTGGAGATCACCATCTAGAGACCCAGAGACACACAACTCAGGGACAGAAATGCATGAAATAAAACAACTCCAATTGAGTTAAGTAACAGGAAGGAAATACACTGGGTAATAATAACAGGAATGGAAGTTTCTCTGCTGTTGTTTTTTATTTTTGTTTGCTTGTTTTGTTTGGGTTTTTGGCCATACTCAGTGGCAAGTAGGATCTTAGTTCCCCAGGCTTGTACAAGGTGAGAGCCGCATGCAGACTGGCAAAGAGTTAACCAGCCTGAGAGGTGGGGAGCCCTAGAGGTGGGAGGAGCCAGGCATTGCCAGGAAATTATGGAGAACAGGCCACTGTGAGTGCTTCCCGGGTGCCTCAGTGGTAAAGAATCCACCTGCCAATGCAGGAGATGAAGGCTCTATCCTTGGTTTGGAAAGATACCTGGAAAAGGAAATGGCAACCCATTCCAGTACTCTTGTCTGGGAAGTCCCTTGGACAGAGGATCCTGGTGGGCTAAAGTCCATAAAGTACCAAAAGAGTTGGACATGACTTAGCAACTAAAACAACAAATTCTAGTTCGATGGTAAAGGGGAGCATGATGGGAGTGAGGTGAGAGAGATGGGCAACAGGGAGGTGGGTCAGTTAAGCTGGGACCCACTGGGAATGCCAGATCTGATTTTATTCTAATTGTAGTAGAGTCAAAGAAGAGTTCTCACAGGGCAGCAAGACAATCTGCTTAACTTTTTAAGGAGACTCTCAGGAGTATGCAGATAACGAACCAGAGAGAAGAGGCATGAGCCTCATGATTCAGTTATGAATCTGTTGGAAATCTGGACAAAGGAGAACCAAAGCTCTATCTAGGGTAATGATGCAGTGAGAAGAAGCATATTAACACCAAGGTCAAGCTGCAGGGAGGGAAATTTCAAAATGGACATCTTTGAGGGAAAACTCTGGCTTCACTGGATTGATGAGTGAGAGCTCCACGTGGAAGCATCCAGGGACTGTGTGATTACAGACCAAGGCTGAATTTTAGGAGAGACTTCTACAGCTGGGCTTCCCTGGTGGCTCAGATGGTAAAGAATCTGCCTGCAATGAGGGAGACCTGGGTTTGATCCCTGGGGTGGGAAGATCTCCTTGGAGAAGGGAATGGACACCCACTCCAGTATTCTTTCCTGGAGAATTCCATGGACAGAGGAGCCTGGCAGGCTACAGTCCATGGGGTCCCAAATAGTCAGATACAACTGAACGACAAACACTTTCTATGGCTCACCAAAGCAGAATACATTAGAGATTATTCCATTCTTGACAAAGGTAGAAAACTACAATGGTCTGGATTTTCTCTCCTGCCTTGCAGCTCTGTGGTCAGGGCTCTGGTTTAGCTCAGACATCTGGAGCCCTGGCTGGAGCTGTCTGTATTCATCTGACTCCCCGGATTGGGTGGGAAGGTGACTGGACAACACCCTGGCCCCAGTGGCATTTCCCTATAACTGTGGATGATCTCCTTGCTCTCCCTCCCCTTCCTGACCCCAGAAGTTTCCATCTGTGGAAGTCACTTTTTGTTGCTGGGTTTCATGATTTCTGCCCAAATATCATAAACTTGTGTCACACTCCTGATGATCAGCAGAGAAACTAGAAACTGAATGTCACTAAAGAAAGATGGCTCTTCCTTGGCAAATTCAATATAGACCCCATCTAGAACTTTGTACACCTGTGACTGTCCTTCCAAGGACATGTGGTAAGGTTTGGTTGGGACTGTGATATCCATCACTTTATTTATATTAAAGATCTCCTGGAAGAATTCTGCTTCTCTTTCTGCTCCAGCTTTCATTTTCTTTCTGAGGTACAAGGAATAAGACAAAACTAAACAACAAACAAGCAATTATGCTCTAAGAATTTACAAGAAAGTTGGCTAAAATTAACCTTTCAATGAATAAAAAAGGAATTTGGGGGTTGGTAAAAATCTAGTCTCGATAAGAGACATGAGGAGATGGAATATTTTAATGACAAAGACATACAATTTTGCAAGACCCTTAAATTCTTGAGAATCTTGTATTTGTATACAAGCGGTTGATAGAGCAAAGAAAAATCTTTCCTGTTGGGTAATGAAGGCTGGTCTCCTAAGGACCTTTCCTCCAGTAATTGGTCACCTGCTCCTTCATTACTGCATTTTCTCACAAATAATAAAGCTGAACTTCTTTAGAAATAGTCTGTGGCTTTTTAATGCCTCCCAATTATTCAGAGTCTGTGATTTTACAGAGCAGAGAGCTGCACAAATGAGGATATTACTCTTTGGATCTCAGCAGGCAGAGGCCTGAAGCACTTTAAGACACAGCAGGTTCAACATCACAGCATTTGCCATGCCCCATACCTGCTTCTCTCTGCCTCCTAATTTGGCTCTGCAGGCCCCAGCACTACACACATACACACACTTTAGATTTTGTGCTCATCCTAGAAGGGCCATGAACTCTTATTGTAAAACTTCTTCCAACTTCAGTACCTCCTGGATAAAGGCTTTACCTCATGTTTGCAGCCAAGAGAGACCCAGGCCCACATCCACTCACCTTGCTCTGGCCTCTGGGGTGATGGTGGCTGTTATAAATCTGATATACAGAAGCTTGTGGGTAATGTGACACTGTCAGAATCCCTGACAATGATGCATAGACTTCTGGAAGATTTCATGTCCACCTACCATCCTTCCTTACAAGAGCCAAAGTTAATTGCACTCTAAACAGCATTTTATCTTGTAGGCAAGAGCTAAGCTAAAAAAAAAAAAAAAAGTAATATATTCAAAGCATTTTTAGTGGGAAAATGCAATGCTTTCCAACTTGGTAATGCATGGAGAAAATGTTAAACATGATTAATTAATAGACGTAGGTATCTCTTCTCATCAGTATAATGCTTCTAAACCAAACCTAATATAATTCAAAATTATGTCAAAACCTTTAATAAATGATTCTCCAATAATATAAGTATTTGTAGTTTTCTGAGATTTTTTTTAATTGCTTACATCATTTTTGTTAAGATGATCAAATTTTTAAAATGTGTATGCTGGCCCGATTCACATAGCAAGCTGGCACCAGGGAGAGACAATTCCCCTCCAATGAAAATTACTTTAAAATTACTCACAGACATCAAGAGACATTATTCCTAAGTAAAAGCAGTAAATAACTACATTAAGTGAAATAAGCTGCATGATGTACCGTAGTTGGCAGTCTACATATGACCTCAGGTGATGGGGATACACTGGGGACAGTTTCTCTGGATGCAGTTACTCTGGTTGGTTAGGTTGTCCCGGTGGCTCAAATTCAGGAATCAGTTATTTGACATTTTGCTCTGCTTTTGTATGGAGATTTAGCCAATGCATGATTTCTTGGAGACATTAAGCAATCTAAATTTCTTATTTCCTTTCCCTTACTGGGAACAAACTTCTGATACCTTTTAAGTCTAAACCTAGACAGTCATTTGTGCATAAATACCCAGCTGCTCAGTCGTGTCTGACTCTTTGTGATCCCATGGACTATAAGCTTACCAGGGTCTTCTGTCCATGGGATTTTATAGGCAAGTATACTGGATGGGTTGCCATTTCCTCCTCTAGGGGATCTTCCCAGTCCAGGGATCAAATCCACATATCGTGTCTCCTGTGTTGCAGTTAGATTCTTTACCATTACAGCACCTGGGAAGCCCCAGACAAGTCCTTATTACAAAAACCAGAGCCATGAGACCTTTGCAGTCTAGTTGTTTTTGAGCTGCAGATGACATAGTTAAATGATATTTTCCAAGGAAAAGAAGCAATAGGAAATGTGGGGCCAAGCAGAGGACTAAATGAATAGCAGTTAGAATGGAGCACTTTCCAGGGAGGACCCGTCACTCCTCTAACTAAATAGTCCTCCCAGGAAGTCAATGTGAGGGACCCAGTGTTCACACCTTGCCACTCAACTTTACAGATCTAATACTTAGCTGGTAATTGGTCCTCACATGTCACAAGGATGTTGGGAGATTAATGAGACAATAAACAGAAAGCGATTTCAGATCTTTTGAGACAGACACTTTATAAATTCCCATCCTTGGGAGGAGGCCTCTGTTCTCTCCTTGACAGTTTAACCCATTGGTTCCATGATGCCTTTTATGGGCTTATATAGCCTTCATAGGCCATGCCTGGGGACTTGTATCTTGTTTGTGTCCCCAACAGTGATAGTTGAATGTCTGGTGTACAAGTGTAGAACCAATTAATTCAGGGATACTGGAAATAACTCCCATATGGCTAACTTCTTCAGTCTCTTAACTTTTCCCTTGGTGTTGATCCATGTAGAAATAAAATATTGCTCATCCACTCTGGGAATGTTACATATCACTAAAATCTAATGAGATTTTCAGAAAGTATCACAACCTTCTGAATTTCATAAAAGTCTGAATTATTTTAACTCTCATTCTAAATAGAACTGCAAGTGGGAGACCCCAGGAATTCCCTTAGTGTCCCATGGCCATCTGTTTTCTCTGATCATGGGTTGCACTATTGAACAGTCATTGGTTCTTCCTACCACATTAAGTAACCCACTCCAGTGTTCTTGCCTGGAGAATCCCATGGACAGAGAAGCCTTGTGGGCTGCAGTCCGTGGGGTCGCACAGAGTCGGACACGACTGAAGCGACTTGGCGCCAGCGGCGGTGACCACATTAAGTATGAGTATTTTGCCAAACTGTTCAGACATCTTCACATAAAATTGCATCCTTTTGTAAAATTGCATAAATACTAACATGCAGTATCTATATTTTTATTGGATTGTAAATGATTGTATGGGGCTACTAAGAGACAAAATATGTTAAATCAGGTATTAAATAATAGTGTTTTATTTTAAAGTGACTTTTGAGGGGGCAAGGTTCAATTTTATTTTAATTGTGAAAGGGAAAATGTATGCATGTGTGTATAAATAGTATGCTGATGATCTGTTCACACCTATAAGGTGCCCCTAAATTCTTAGTTTCTGATATCAAAACTGTACTATAAAATAAATAAGCTACAAAGATATATTGTACCATACAGGAAATATAGGCAATATTTTATAATAACTTCATTTAAGATTTTTTTGATGTAGATCATTTTAAAAGTCTTTATTCTTTTTAATGGCTGAGTAATACTCCATTGTGTATATGTACCACAGCTTTCTTATCCATTCATCTGCTGATGGACATCTAGGTTGTTTCCATGTCCTGGCTATTATAAACAGTGCTGCGATAAACATTGGGGTACACGTGTCTCTTTCCCTTCTGGTTTCCTCAGTGTGTATGCCCAGCAGTGGGATTGCTGGATCATAAGGCAGTTCTATTTCCAGTTTTTTAAGGAATCTCCACACTGTTCTCCATAGTGGCTGTACTAGTTTGCATTCCCACCAACAGTGTAAGAGGGTTCCCTTTCCTCCACACCCTCTCCAACATTTATTATTTGTAGACTTTTGGATCGCAGCCATTCTGACTGGTGTGAAATGGTACCTCATAGTGGTCTTGATTTGCATTTCTCTGATAATGAGTGATGTTGAGCATCTTTTCATGTGTTTGTTAGCCATCTGTATGTCTTCTGGAGCCTATTATACAGAGTGAAGTAAGCCAGAAGGAAAAACACCAATACAATATACTAATGCATATATATGGAATTTAGAAAGATGATAACAATAACCCTGTGTACGAGACAGCAAAAGTGACGCTGATGTATGGAACAGTCTTATGGACTCTGTGGGAGAGGGAGAGGGTGGGAAGATTTGGGAGAATGGCATTGAAACATGTAAAATATCATGTATGAAATGAGATGCCAGTCCAGGTTCAGTGCACGATACTGGATACTTGGGGCTAGTGCACTGGGACGACCCAGAGGGATGGTATGGGGAGGGAGGAGGGAGGAGGGTTCAGGATGGGGAGCACATGTATACCTGTGATGGATTCATTTCGATATTTGGCAAAACTAATACAATTATGTAAAGTTTAAAAATAAAATAAAATTAAAATTAAAAAAAAAACGTCTATTGAATTTCTTACAATATTGCTTCTGGTTCTTTTTTTTTTTTTTCTTTTTTTGGACATGAAACATATGGAATCTTAGCTCCTTGACCAGGGATCAAATCTACACCCCTTGCGTTGGAAGATAAAGTCTTAACCACTGAATCGCCAAGGCAGTCCCCAATATAATACCTTTAAATGAAGTATAATCTGTAAAAAATTTGAATCACTATGTTGTACACCTGAAACTAATATAACACCATAAATCAACCATGCCTCAATCTTTAAAATATTAAATTTTAAAAGCTTCACTGAATTTGCATTATTGCCGTTTCTTTACTTAATGCTAATATAGCATTCTGTGTTGTTGTTCAGTCACAAAGTCATGTCTGATTGGGGCTCTCATGGATTGTAGCTTGCCAGACTCCTCTATCCATAGAATTTTCCAGACAGGAATATGGGAGTGGTTAGCCATTCCCTTCTCCAGAAGATCTTCTTGACCCACAGACCAAACCCATGTCTCCTTCACTGGCAAGTGGATTCTTTAACATTAAGCTACCAGGGAAGTCCTATAGCATTCTATATGGGAAACTTAAAAAAAAAATCAAAATGTAATTGTAGGATAATTAAGAAAAACTGCAAACTCTTCTAAATATCTAAGTTTGAGAGAATTAGCTAGAAGTATTCTTTTTAATTTAACAACATCAATTATACTATTTTGAGAGATTATACTCATTTAACATGGTATCATAGACTTCAAAATTAGAACTTACACCTCATTCAGTAAGGTTAAACTTTTTTGAAGGGCACATAAATCTGAATAAAATTCTTCCAGGATGTAGACGAATAAAGCAGGTAGTGCAGCGTCACCCTGGTTGAAGAACAGGTGAATTCCTGGCCTCATCTTACTTCCCCATCTCAAAATGGTGATGGGTGGAGATCAAGGATCAATGTCAGAGGTCTTTAGTGAGGGTTACTTTATCACAGGAGCTTCCCCTCAACATTCCTCAAGAGTGTGGTCCATTGTACTGTCTTGCTCTGGCCGATAGCTCATTTTGGTTGGATAGTTATTCTTGCAAAAAAGAGAAAAAAGCATATTGAGTGACAATATATCCTCCTGTAGTTACATAGTTAAATAACCAACCTTTTAAACATCTTGCATTCAACAAAAGTATTATGTGTTGTGGATAATTAAAAAGCCTGAAGATTAAAGCACCTGTGGTTTGGACCATGTTTTACCCAAAGCATGGATTCCTTCATGAGTAGGTAAAATTATAGACAAGCATCATGCTTTTCATGCATCAGTTCTAAACTGCAGTATTGACAGAAAGTCACATCTCCACCCTTGCCTATGATCTAGGTTTTCATCAGATCACTGTTTATTCCAGATTCAGTAATAAGATGAGGCTCATTGGAAATGACCCTGATGCTGGGAGGGATTGGGGGCAGGAGGAGAAGGGGACGACAGAGAATGAGATGGCTGGATGGCATCACTGACTCGATGGACGTGAGTCTGAGTGAACTCCAGGAGTTGGCGATGGACAGGGAGGCCTGGCGTGCTGCGATTCATGGGGTCTCAGAGTCGGACATGACTGAACAGCTGAACTGAACTGAATGTTTGGTTTAACAGGGAAAACATAGGACACATTGATGGAGTGTTGGAAGTTTTATTGAGTTTTTCTGTGGTTTATACAAGTTTTTAATATGGTTATTCTGTTGTTAAGTTCTTCAGTCACCCTAGAATCATCCTGCAAGTTAGACCTTCTTCCAGGTCTTTTTTTTTTTTTTTTTCTAGAATAGAACCTGAATATGCATCATACCTGAGGTTCCAATTGAGATCACAGGCAGCCCTAGAGATAGCAGGGAGATATTCCTGCCATGAGAAAAGATTCTTGAAATATCCTTTTCCCCTCCCAGGACAGCATGGGATGGGGCAGCTTTTCTACAATGACTTTCATGATGGGATCCTCTGCATATATTTGGTCAATGCTCCTAAGAGACATCTCTCTAGAGAATCCCAAGAACCAGTTGTGATGTCATACGAGACTGAGGCTGGAGATTAGGTCTCACATGAGCACTGGTAATGGTGTGGACACTGGGTCCAGCAATGACATTAAATCAAAGCAATGAGAATGAACATTCTTTCTTGTTCTTGACTGTAGGGGAAAGCATTCAATCCCTCACCATTAAGTATGATAATAGCTGCAGGTTTTTTCACAGACAATTTTTATTAGACTAAGATGCCCTTTTTAAGGCTGGGTTTGCTGAGAGTTTTGTTTTTTAAAAATCATAAATGGATATTGAAAATTGCTGAATAGTTTTCTGTATCTAGTGAACTGATCATATTTTCTTTTCCTTATTTAATCCCTTTATATGATAAGTTATATTGACTGTTCTTCAAATGTAGAACTATTCTTAAATTCCTGAGATGAATTCCACTTGATCATGATGTCCTTATCCTTTTTTATATTTTGCTGAATTTGCATTTATTTTGTTGAGGATTTTTGCCTCTATGTTTATGAATGATCTGTAGGTTTCTGTTCTTGTCTTTGGTACTAGGGTAATTCTGGTTTCATAAATTTTTTTAAAATAGTTTACTGCTTTTTTATTTTCTGGAAGAGATTTTGTAGAATCAGTATTATTTGTACTTCAAATGTTTGGTGGAATCTGTTACTGAGTCAGGTTACATGCTGCAAGTTAAACACTGAGACTCAGAGGTTTGTAGCAGAGAAAGGATTTATTTACAGGGCAGCCAAGGTTACTTGACAATATGGTTTAGGTCATCTATATCCTTACTGATTTTTGGCTCCTTGTTATATGAATTACTAACAGAGGAATGTTGGAATCTCCAAATATAACTATAGATTTCTTTATTTTTCCTTTTAGATTTGTCAGTGTAGGGCTCTTGTTTTTTAAGCTCTTTTACAAGGAATATATACATTTAGAGCTTTTATTTTCTAGAGAATTGACTCCTTTAGGATTATACAATGTCCCTCTTTGTCTCTGATAATATTCCTTGTTCTGAAATATATTTTGTCTGAAATTAATGTAGCCATTCCAGTTTTCTTTGGTTTGTGTTTGCACTGTACATCTTTTGCCATCGATTTAGTTAACCTATGTTGTTATAGTCAAAGTAGCTCTTGAAGGTGGCATATAGTAGATTTTATACAATCTGATATTCTCAGTATTGTAAATCTAGCCTTCAAATTCCCCATGAACAGAGTGGTAATTGATATACTATGAATAAAACACTTAACCTTGTTAAATATTTTCTATTTGTTCCATTTGATCTTTGGTTATTTCCCCCCCCCCCCCTGCTCTTTTTCTATTCTCTCAGGGTTTAACTGAAGACTTTAAATAATTTCATTGTATATTTTATTAATCTATTATGTCTAACGTTTTAAAATAAATACTGTTTATGGCTGTATTAAGCTATAGTGAATCAATAATTTTCTTATTCTGCTTCTGCTTCTTTTCTATAAGTTTTACCTCAGTTTCCTTAGACAGAATGCTTCTAATCACTTCTGGGTTGGTGCTACCTCATTCAAAACATCATTTTCTCAAATTCCTAAAATTTTAGCATGTCGCAGTTTATCCTTTAACAGTTCTGATGTCAGAAGTAGGACCCAAACAAGACTCCTATCAATAGCCTCCAGGAGCATTAAGTAACTATGCAAATGACCATACACTGTAACCATACACTGACCCTGCTGAGCTCACGACATTCTTGCTGCTTCTGGAGGCTGTTGTAAGTCCCTCTGCAATCTGAGCTCCACAGTTTTTCCATTTGAAAGAGCTCCAAATTAATTTGATCATTTCTTTCTCTAGTCTGAGTTCAGAGTCAGCTGACTTAAATGAATAAAAACTGACTCATTTCTGGTAAGATTGGGTCTGTATTAGAAACTGGACTGTCTGACTTAAGTTGGACTGGGTCCAGTGCAAGGCCTCAGGCAAGAAGGAAAAATGAAAATAAAAGAAAAATAAGCTCTTCTGAGTCCACACAATCTGGGACTCTTTCATCCAAACCCCTGGCTAATCATAAGGATAAACAACTTGTATTTTTCTGAATCAGTGGATTAACCTTACCAAAGATAATCTTGAACTATCCTGCTTATTTAACTTATATGCAGAGTACATCATGAGAAATGCTGGGCTGGATGAAGCACAAGCTGGAATCAAGATTGCCAGGAGAAATATCAATAACCTCAGATATGCAGATGACACCACCCTTATGCCAGAAAGTGAAGAGGAACTAAAAAGCCTCTTGATGAAAGTGAAAGAGGAGAGTGAAAAAGTTGGCTTAAAGCTCAACATTCAGAAAACTAAGATCATGGCATCTGGTCCCATCACTTCATGGGAAATAGATAGGGAAACAGTGTCAGACTTTATTTTTTTGGGCCCCAAAATCACTACAGATGGTGACTGCAGCCATGAAATTAAGAGATGCTTACTCCTTGGAAGGAAAGTTATGACAAACAGCATATTAAAAAGCAGAGACATTACTTTGCCAACAAAAGTCCATCTAGTTAAAGCTATGGTTTTTCCAGTAGTCATCTATGGATGTGAGAGTTGGACTATAAAGAAAGCTGAGTGCCAAAGAATTGATGCTTTTGAACTGTGGTGTTGGAGAAGACTCTTGAGAGTCCCTTGGACTGCAAGGAGGTCCAACCAGTCCATCCTAAAGGAGATTAGTCCTGAGTGTTCATTGGAAGGACTGGTGTTGAAGGTGAAACTTCAATACTTTGGCCACCTCATGTGAAGAGCTGACTCATTTGAAAAGACCCTGATGATGGGAAAGATTGAGGGAAAGCAGAGAAGGGGATGACAGAGGATGAGATGGTAGGATGGTATCACCGACGCGATGGACATGAGTTTGGGTAAACTCTGGGAGTTGGTGATGGACAGGGAGGCCTGGCCTGCTGCAATTCATGCAGTCGCAAAGAGTTGGACAGGACTGAGTGATTGAACTGAACTGAACAGCAACCAAAGAGGGAAACTACCAACCTAGATAAGTTTAACCATTTATGAGGTATTCTAGAGAATAAACGGTCCCAAATTTCCCCCAACAATGAGATGCATCTTTAATTGGAATGCAGAAGCTTCTAAGATCCTAAATAAATGAAAATTCCCTCTTTTAAAGAGTCTTTACAAAAGGTAAATGAAAAGCTTAAGCAACAAGTTGACTGTGAATCTGTAAGGAAACATACACTAACTTGACTTCTGACTGCTCCAACTGCTCCTTCCCTTTATCATCCTCTTCTCAAATACCCTGAACCTACTAATTCCCTTACGCAACTGCCTTTTCACTATAATGATGAGACAAAGGTTAAACAAATGCCTCCCCCTCATGCACACACACTGTTTTTTTTTAATTGGGACATAGTTGCTTTACAATGTTGTGTTAGTTTCTGTGGTACAATGAAGTGAATCAGCTATATGTATACATATATCCCCTCCTTCTTGAGCCTCCCTCCCACCAACTCCCTGCTCCCCGTCTCCCCCCCTCCCCGGTAATCACAGAGTATGGAGCCAAGATTTCTGTGCTTTATAGCAGGTTCTCACTAGCTATCCATTTTACACACAACAGTGTATGTATGTCAGTCCTGCTCTCTCAATTTGTCCCACCCTCCCCTTCCCATGCTGTGTCCACATATCTATTCTGTACATCTGTGTCTCTGTTTCTTCCCCAGAAACAGGTTCATCTGGGCCATTTTTATAGATTCCACATATATGGATTAACATACAATAAACAAATGCCTTTTAAAGAGAAGCCTTCCACTGAGCCTGGAATATCAAATGTAACTCTCTTTTTTCCTGGTTAGAAGCCAAATGGAGGCCCACCATCAAAGATTTTGCCAACCCTGAAGAGACTCCCTAAAATTTTATGAAGAATTTAGAATTTCAATTGACACTTTTAATCTGGGGCTCCTAGATTCTTCCCAATTAATTCATGTGATGTTAGGGCCTGGCAACACCTGAAAATGGATGGCTGAAGCCAAATGGAAAGATTCCAAGGGTGATATAGAAGAGCAAAATACTAATGAGTCTGCCAGGGTGAGCCCAAAATGTGCACAAAAAACAGCCTCAAAACATTGACTAGTCTATCATTCAACCTTGTGAACAAAAAAGGATGAACCAGGCTCAGACTGTAAGACAAAACTGGAAGTTCTTTTTGTGAAACATTCTGGCTGTTCTTTAATAAATGCAGACACACTTAATCCCAATTTTCTTATTCATTAGCAGGTTCCAGCATTAACTAAGTAGTCTGAAAAAGAGATACAAGCCAGGCTGGGAAGATTCTCTTCTTTTTTTTCTATATTTATTTTTAAAATTTATTTTAAATTGAAAGATAATTACTTTACAATATTCTGTTGGTTTTTACCATACATTCACATGAATCAGCCATAGGTATACATATGTCCCCTCCCTCTTGAGGAAACTACCCTTCTTAGTAAATTAACAGCCTTAACTGAGTTTGTAAAAACCTTGGAACAAAATAAAATTTAAAAAGCCAGTACACTTATGGCCCTGAAGTTACAACAGCTCCAAGACTTGAAAGGAACTTCATGTACACATTTCCAGCCAGGACCTAGAGGTCCTCCACTCAGGAACACAGTGCCCCAAGTGCGTGCCTTGATGATAAACAACCAAGGCCCTAGAAAAAGTAGCACCCTCTGCTGAACCCACCCTTTGGTAAACCTTCACCTATTAATCCAGGCTTTCCTGGTGGCTCAGACTATAAAGAATCCGCCTGCAATGCAGGAGACCTGGGTTCCATCCCTGGGTTGGGAAGATACCCTGGAGAAGGGAATGGCTACCCACTCCAGTATTCTTGCCTGGAGAATTCCATGGACAGAGAAGCCTGATGGGCTCCAATCTATAGGGGTCGCAGAGTCATACATGACTGGGTGACTTTCACTTTCACCTGTTAATTCAGACTGTTTTTCCATCAGGGGAAATCTTAACAACTTTGATTACTGAAATACTAATAAACCTAGATGGGGCTCTGAGCAGCCCTCAGTAAACTGCTTCCCATGATTCTTCTAAATGAGAAAGGGGGAAACTAAGATAAAATTAATGGAGAGTCCTATATGGTACTGGTGGATACCAGAGCCACTTCATCCGCCTTAAACTCCACTTTCATAAAATAGAAAAGCTCCGTGAAGACCTAGAAGGATGGAATGGGGAGGGAGGCTCAAGAGGGAGGAAGTACATATATATATATATATATATATATATATATATATATATATATATACACACACACACACACACACACACATACATATACATATATATATATATATGATGACTGATACACATTGATGTATAGCAGAGACCACCACAACATTGTAAAGCAATTATCTGTCAATAAAAAGATAAAGTGGATAATCAATAAGAACCTAGTGTATGGCTCAATGTTTTGTGGCAGCCTGGAGGGGAGGGGAGTTTGAGGGAGAATGGATACATGTATATGTATGCCTGAGTCCCTTCCCTGTTCATCAGAAACTATCACAGCATTGTTAATTGGCTATGCTCCAATATAAAATATTTTTTAATTAGAAAATACCTGTAGTAAAGGGAATATTTTCACAGTGGGGGTTTATAACAAAATTAAAATGATTCCTGTGCCTAAACTAGTCCAGATGACACTGGGGAGTTCCTTATGCATGACACTGCCCCAGTAAATGGTTAGGATGAGATTTGCTTTCTTTTCTGTTAAAAAAATTTTTTTTTAATTTTATATTTGAGTACAGTTGATTTACAGTGTTGTGTTAGTTTCAGGTGTACATCAAAGTGATTAAGTTACACATATATATATGTTTTCAGATTTTTCACACATAAATTATTATAAATTATTGAGTGTAGTTCCCCATGCTACACAGAAGGCCCTTGTTAATTACCTCTTTTATATATCATAGTATATGTATGTTAATCCCAACCTCCTAATTTATCCCGACCCCCTACCTTTCCCTTTTGGTAACCACAAGTTTGTTTTCTAAGTATGAATCTGTTTTATAGATAAGTTTACTTTATCATTTTTTTAGATTCCACATATAAATGATATCATATGATATTTGTTTTTCTCTGTCTGACTTACTCAAGATTTGCTTTCTAAATAAGGAGTCATATAAGATTTAACTCAGAAGAAGAAATAATCTCCAAATTTCCTGACTCTCCTGAGCTGCTTTGCTCTCTGGAAGCAGAAATTGATGCAACTGAGGCTCTGAAATATGATATTCTCAATCTCTCTAAAGTACCCAAATGCCTGTGAGCTTCTTCCTCAAACCACATAGGCAAAATTAAGAGTGTGGAATGCATAAAAATCCAAACAGATCATTACAAGCTCTTGCCTAAATTTCTTCAACATCCACTAAAACCAGAATTTATCTGCGGGCTCTCACCAATTGTAGAAGACTTAATTAAGCAAGGACTTATAATTCCACACACTAGTCCCTGTAACACCCTGACCTTACCATTAAAAAACCAAATTGACAAGACTGAACGTTTGCCTGCAGTTAGTAAAGTCATGATGCCAAGTTTCCAAACCCCAATACATATTTATCTAATGTAACTACAGACTCAAAATGGTTTACTCTGCTTTCTTTATTAAGATTTGCTTTCTTTAGCATCCCAGTTGACAAAGAGAATCAATAAAACTAACAATATACATAGGCTGTAATAATACAAGCATTCATTGAAACCCCATCCTATTTTCCATAGGCTTTATATCAAGACTTGGCAATTTTATAGCTCCCTAAGAACTATATGTTCATTCAATATGTTGATGACTTATCGCTATGTTCCCCTACAAGAGAGGACTCAGAAATAGATTCAGTTTATTTATTATAGCAATTAGCTTGTAAAGGCCATAAGGCCTCCAAGGAAAATCTTCAATTCTCAAAAGATAAGGTCCACTACCTAAGACATAATTTGACTATAAAAGTCATTCCCTTCTCATATGAAAGAATAAAGCCTATCTAATACTTCCCTAGACCTATAACTAACTAAGAAAATTTCTAACTAAAAAACCCAAGGATATTATAGATCTTGGGTTCCAAATTTTTATCTGATTTTCACCCCCCTGCATGAGTTGATACTAAACTCAGTTCCAGAGCCTTTACCATGGGAACAAACTCATAAGCAAGTCTTTAGTCTAGCCCTACCAAACACTTTGGCCCTAGGGTTCCCGAATAATACAAAACCTTTTACCTTATTTATCCACAAGCATGAAAACTAGCCTCTAGGAATTCTAACACAAGATTATGGAGGAAAACAGACCTGTAGCTTACTTTCAATTAGATCCTGTAGCCCAAACATATTCAAGCTGTTTGAAAGCAGTAGCTACAGCAGCTAAATTAGTGGAAGCTTCAGCTGAATTTTTAGGATGTGACTTATACTTACAAGTACCTCGTGTCATTGAGAATCTACTAAACTTACAACAAACTCAACATTTTTCAGCAAGTTGAATTATACGAGCTCTTTCTGCTTTCATTTTTTAACCCCTATCTTGAGTCCTGCAACTTTCTCAACCCTACTAACCTTTCTACCCTTGTCTGGTGGTACTACCCATCACAGTAACCATACAGATGTGGTATCAAGGTTCTTGACCTCTGACATAGACTAACAAGACACACCTTTAGAAAACCAAGATTTGATACTCTTTGCCCATGAATCTTATGCTAAGAATGAAGAAGGGAAATATCAAGCAGAATATGTTGTAACAACTCAATAAGAAAGATTAGTAAAAGAAATCTTTCCCCAGTTTTAATATGCTTAACCAGTAGAATTACATGTTCACCCTTGGGCTTGTCATCTATCCAAAAGAAAATCAATAAACATTTACACCCATAGAAAATATACCTTTAGGGTGTTCCATGACTTTGGTATGTTATGGAAACAGACAGGGATCTTCACTTCTAGCAGGACCCCAAGTAAAGGAATTGCCTTCTGCCTTTCTATTGCCTAAGCAAATTAAAATGATTGAAATTGAAGTTCATCCTGGAAAAACAGAACATGAATATCAGGGAAATGCTCTAGCAGACTTCCATGCTAAATCAGCCAGCAGTAGAGCTGTTCCAATACACAACTTGAATAAACTCCATAAGATTGATTCTAACCAAATTACTTATGATAATTTATATAAAAGACAAAACCAGACTTCTGAGCTAGAACAATAATGCTGATACCAACAGGGTTGCAAATTGAATATTAAATGCGGTCTCACTGAGGGCCTGGAGAGCAGCCTGGTTTTTCTTGAGTCCTTAAAAATGTCATTACTCAAAGCTTTACATTCTGGGACTAATCATGGCCCAGATAAAATGATCCAAATTATGAAAAAGTATTGGTGGCATGACTCTAAGTAATCTCACTGGAATCTCAATGCCACTGTATGCCTAAATTTTTCCACACATCTCTTTTATAAATTAAAACACTAAATCCATATATCCCTATTCCTTGCCTCAATTTAAGTCTGGCCTGGGAATAAAAAACAAGATCTATTGCATATGTATATATATATATATCCCTTCCTAATACTTCAGAAACTCAACATTGGTCCACTTCTTTGAATTTATGAATTTATACAATCAACCAAAACAATTTTACCAGCAGATGTTAACCCCCTAGATGAATGTCATTTGATAGGCCCTTTCCCCTTGATTTGGAGTTAGTACAAACAAATAGAAAGTTCTTCTTAATGCTGGCAACCACTGCTGAGTCTACTGATAAAGGTAACAGTTGCACAGCAAAAGGCCTAGGCTCTCTTGCTATTATGGTTTTAAAAGTGAAGTGTTACTGTTGGTGGGAATGCAAACTAGTACAGCCACTATGGAGAACAGTGTGGAGAGTCTTTAAAAAACTGGAAATAAAACTGCCTTATGATCCAGCAATCCCACTGCTGGGCACACACACTGAGGAAACCAGAATTGAAAGAGACACGTGTACCCCAATGTTCATCGCAGCACTGTTTATAATAGCAAGGACATGGAAGCAACCTAGATGTCCATCAGCAGATGAATGGATAAGAAAGCTGTGGTGCATATACACAATGGAGTATTACTCAGCCATTAAAAAGAATACATTTGAATCAGTTCTAATGAGGAGGATGAAACTGGAGCCTATTATACAGAGTGAAGTAAGCCAGAAAGAAAAACAGCAATACAGTATACTAATGCATATATATGGAATTTAGAAAGATGGTAACAATAACCCTGTATACAAGACAGCAAAAGAGACACTGATGTATAGAACAGTCTTTTGGACTCTGTGGGAGAGGGAGATGGTGGGATGATTTGGGAGAATGGCACTGAAATGTGTATAATATCATATATGAAATGAGTCGCCAGTCCAGGTTTGATGCACGATACTGGATGCTCGGAGCTGGTGCACTGGGATGACCCAGAGGGATGGTATGGGGAGGGAGGAGGGAGGAGGGTTCAGGATGGGGAACACATGTATACCTGTGGCAGATTCATTTCGATATATGGCAAAACCAATGCAATATTGTAAAGTTAAAAAATAAAATAAAATTTAAAAAAAAAAAGTGAAGTGTTAGTCACTCAGTCATGTCAGACTCTTTGTGACCCCATGGACTGTAGCCCACAAGGCTCCTCTGTCCATGGAATTCTCCAGGCAAGAATACTGGAGTTGCCATTTATCCTGATCCACAGACTGAACCCAATTCTCCAGCATTGCAGGCAGACTCTTTACCAACTGAGCCACCAGAGAAGCCTGGTGTGTTTTTTTAAAAACAGGCATTATTTTAGATAATAATGTGGTTTTAGATGACAGAATTCCTTTAGATTACTTGTTGGCTGAATAAGAAGGAGTCTGTGCCATAGCAAATACCTCCTACTGTATCTTGGTAAAGCCTCTGAAAGTGAAAGTGTTAGTCAATCAGTCTTGTTGACTCTTTGCGACCCCATGGACTGTAGCCTGGAAGGCTCCTGTGTCCATGGAATTCTCCAGGAAAGAATACTGGAGTGGGTAGTCACTCCCTTCCCTAGGGGATCTTCCTGACCCAGGGATTGACCCTGGGTATCCGGCATTGCAGGCAGATACTTTACCATCTGATGCACCAGAGAAGCAAACATGCTATTTGGCTAAACAGGTTGATACTCTATCAGGCACATTCTTTGATTTATTTTATAGGGACTGGTTTGGCTCATGAAGATTCTGGCCAAGCAGTATATACTTTATTCTCTTGGTATTCTCCTCTTGATAGTCATCATTGTAGTCTCCCTGGTGTGCTGTGTTCTCTCAAAGACCTTAATTGTGTATTTGCAGCCATTTGCAACACACCAGATGGTTTCACTGTGCTTAGAGAAACAAAAGCAAGATGAACAATGGGATAAAAAGCAAAAGCAATTCTTCCTCAGATCTGACATCAAAACCTATGAGCTTCATGATGAGACAGGAAGAGTTTAAATCTGATGATCACTAAAAGTGGTGTTAATATCAAATTTTGGTCAATCTATCATGTATGAAAAAGGAGAAATTATTAAAATAATTTTTTTTAGTAAGTCATTTGCCTGACATGACTCTAATGCCTAGGGTGTTTGCATCAACAAACCAAAATTCAAGCTTGTAAATATCCTAAGGTTACACAAGAAAAACCTAAGGACAAGCAACCATTAACAATCAGTAATTTCTAAGACTGCCAGAAGAAATACCAACAACTTCAGATATGCTTCCCTGATAGCTCAGCTGGTAAAGAATCCACCTACAATGCAGGAGACTCCAGTTCGATTCCTGGGTCAGGAAGATCCACTGGAGAAGGGATAGGCTATCCACGCCAGTATTCTTGGGATTCCCTGGTATCTCAGCTGGTAAAGAATCCACGTGCAATGTGGAAGACCTGGGTTCAGTCCCTGGGTTGGAAAGATCCCCTGGAGAAGGGCACGGCTACCCACTCCTATATTCTGGCCTGGAGAAATCCATGGATTGTGTAGTCCATGGGGTTGCAAAGAGTTGATCATGACTGAGCAACTTTCACTTTCACTTCCAGATATGCAGATGATAACACTCTAATGGCAGAAAGCAAAGAGGAACTAAAGAGCCTCTTGATGAGGGTTAAAAAGGAGAGTAAAAAAGCTGGCTTAAAACTCAACATTCAGATAAACTAAGATCATGGCTGCAGACCCATCACTTCATGACAAATAAAAGGTGTAAGAGTGGAAACAGTGACAGATTTTATTTTCTTGGGCTCCAAAATCACTGCAGATGGTGACTGCAGCCACAAAATTAAAAGGCACTTACTTCTTGGAAGGAAAGCTATGACAGTTTATTAAAAACAAAGACATCACTTTGCCAACAAAAGTCTGTATAGTCAAAGCTATATAGTTTTTCCAGTAGTCTTGTAGGGATATGAGAGTTGGACCATAATGAAGGTTGAGCACCAAAGAACTGATGCTTTGAAATTATGGTACTGGAGAAGACTCTTGAGAATCCCCTGGACTGCAAAGAGATAAAACCAGTCAATCCTAAGGGAAATCAACCCTGAACATTCATTGGAAGAACTGATGATGAAGCTGAAGCTCCAGTACTTTGGCCACCTGATACAAAGAACCAACTCATTGGAAAAGATCCTGATTCTGGGAAAGATTGAAAGCAGCAGGAGAAGAAGGTAACAAAGGATGAAATGGTTGGATGGCATCACCGACTCAATGGACAAGAGTTTGAGCAAACTCTGGGGATAGTGAAGAACAGGGAAGCCTGGCCTTGTGGCAGTCCATGATGTTTCAGAGACTTAGCAAGTAAAGAATAACAATTATTTCCTGATTTTGCTTCTGCCTTTTCTCTAAAGAGTTTTCCCCCAGCTCATCAACAGAGAAGTTCTAATCACTTTTGGTTCATGCTGCCGAATTCAAATAAATTTTTACTCAAGTAAATTTCTAAAATATTAATGCACTTCAATTTGTATTTTAACTCACTGTACCCATGACTATAACAAAGCTTTTTGATGAGCAAAAACAGACTAAGAAAAGCTGTGAAAAATAAAGAAGTTAGCTGTCAATGAAGACTAAGTTCGATTTAAAACCACTGCCAAAAAGACTAAGTCCATTTTATGTACAGAAATATTAAAAATATATCTGTGTAAATCAACACATGGGTCTCTGGGAAGAGACTTAAAAGTACACACTATTTGAAGAGACATTCTTCAGGCTCAGAGACTCTTGGGGAAAAAAAGGCTAAAAGAAAGGAAGAAGTGTGGCTTGGCAAAAAAAGTGGAAGAGAGGGAAAACAGCAAAAGGGAAACATTTAGAGTTTTGTAAAACAAAAGAATACCAAAGGAATTGAGGACGTACAATATTGCTCCAGCCAAAAACAAAACATAATCCACTAAAGTATCTGAATTTGGCCAAACTTACAGATAGGGGAGCCTTTGAACTAAGAATCTTGTAAAACTTCCCAAAGTCATAGAAGTAACAAGGAAAAGATTAACCAATCCATAGAATTACTGCAAAGTAATTATAAGATAAAATTCAGCACAAATCAACAGAGGAAAACTCCTCCCTCACAGAAACAAAAGAGGGCAGAATAAAATTTAAAGATAGCACTACACATGGAAATAGATGAATATGTAAACAATTATTGGTGTGTATTATAAAAAGTGTGTATTAGAAATTTAAGAACAAACAGAAAATAATAAAAAAAAGAAGAAACAATGAAAATAATGTTGATAAAAATCTTAAAAAGAAATGAAGTGAAATACAAAGTTAACTACATTTGATAGAGAAAACAATAGAAATTACAACAAAATAAAAAAATTATAAAATATTATAATAAAGTTGAGATTTATATAAATATGTCAATAAATATGAATGCACTTAACCATTAGAAGGAAAAGCATTTTCAATTTGTATACCCATGGCTGATTCATGTCAATGTATGGCAAAAATCACTACAATATTGTAAAGTAATTAGCCTCTAATTAAAATAAATAAATTTTAAAAATAAATAAATTTAAAACAAGACTTAATTCCATGCTCTATGCAAGAGACACAACTAAAAGAAGTAATTCAAAAAGACTACAAACAAAATAATGGACAGAATTATGGAAAGCAAAAGAAAACTTAAGAGCAGTTAACTTGATGTCAGACAATGTAGCATTTAAGCTAAAAATCACAGGATGTAATAAAGAAGCACATAAATTCATACCAAAGCCACCATTTGGAAACTATAATACTAATGAATATTATGTATCAAATAAGATAACAAACATCATCATAAAGCAAAAACTTTAGGAATAGGAGGGAAATGCATAGAAACACTGCTAGGAGAAGACTTGATTACACCACTCTCAGTACAAGACAGATCAAGTGAGCAAACAACATGAAGGAATAGAGCCTAAACCACATCCTCAATGTGGTGGATCTTATTGAAACATGTAGAATTCTACACCCTGATAATAAAGCATGCTCTTATTTTTCACAAGCCTATGAAACTTAACAAATGTGTATTAGGTCATATGGAAAACATCAGCAAATTCTGATTTCAATAAAATTAGAAATTACAAATAGAACACACAAAAGTCCTTCCACTTGGAAATTAGTATCCCTTATGTTGAACAAACCTTAAACAAAGACACAGATGTATAGAACAGTCTTTTGGACTCTATGGGAGAGGGAGAGGTTGGGCTGATTTGGGAGAATGGCATTGAAACATGTGTAGTATGATATAAGAAACGAATCGCCAGTCCAAGTTCAATGAAGGATACAGGATGCTTAGAGCTGGTGCACTGGGATGACTCAGAGGGATGGTACAGGGAGGGAGGTGGGAGGGGGGTTCAGGATGGGGAACACGTGTACACCTGTGGCGGATTCATGTTGATGAATGGCAAAACCAATACAATATTGTAAAGTAATTAGACTCCAATTAAAATAAATTAAAAAAAAAAACCTCAAACAAAAGGAAAAATGCAAACTGAAATTACAGAGTTTTCTAAAAATTAAAATGAGAACAGCACATACCAGAAAGCAATGATCAGGGAAAAATCAGTAACACTAAAATACTTTTAACATTAGATTTTAAATAATTAAAATAATAAATTTCCAGTTTAAAGAATTGAAGACAATAGAATAAATCAAAGAAAACATGAGGAAGG
Organism: Bos indicus x Bos taurus; assembly: GCF_003369695.1. NCBI lineage: Eukaryota > Metazoa > Chordata > Mammalia > Artiodactyla > Bovidae > Bos > Bos indicus x Bos taurus. The sequence goes on along the minus strand of NC_040083.1, from coordinate 66,053,920 downwards.
AGATAAAAATAAAACCAAAATTAATGACATGGAGAATATAAACAGCAGCCTTAATTAAAAGAGAAAAATTCTGTATTTTGAAAATATTTAAAAATATACAAGTTACTGTCTAGCTTGATTAATATAGGGAGAAAACTCAAATATACAAAATATAATATAAGTACATCACCATTGAAAAATATTTTTGAAAAATCACCAGAGAGTACTTTGCAGACCTTTACAAAAATGAATTTGAAAATCTAGTTGAAATGGTTAAACTCCTTCCTCACATAATATGATTTGCTGGGGGAAAAAAAAAGTTATTTTATTAATGAACCCAAGTTCACTCAAGGAAAGCCTTGGTATTCAAGCTACAGACAGATAGCAAAGCATTCCTCTGTGTTTAGGGGCTTCCTTGGAGAAAAGGAGGATCTCTTTGAATATCTGGGATCATTAAAATGATATATTCGTTTGGTTTGTTAAACTTCTCATCCATTGGATTTTGCTTGAAACCTCCTTAGGAAAAGGAATCAAGGCATTACAGAAGGGCACTACAGCACCACGTTGCAGTTTTTAAAAGGCTGCTTAATTTTTTATATAGATAGAACTAAACTGAATGCCAGTGTTGCAGAGGCTGGCAGGACTCCATGATCTGCTCTTAGTAGTTTTGAATATCAATGAAGGATTACGTGTTAAACTGTCTGATGGGCTGTTTTGTACCTTTGGGCAGGGAGTGGAGCCCCAAACTGTTTATGTAAATGTATTAATGGATAAGGGAGTGTAGGAGTTATGACTATTCGTGAAGGAGCCCTTTGCGATTAGCTGTCATGGACTTACCTCAGCTTGGAGGAGCACACAGGAGCAGACACCTGAAATGACTAGGCTGCCATTGCTGGCACCTAATATCAGTAGCCATCCTAGTAATAAATACCGCATGTTAATATTTTTCTTTATTGAAATGTGACTTGTCAAACTTTACTAACATGACAGAATGATCAGAATTCAAACAGCAAAACACTTCCCAAAATAGCTTGCTCATACACTCTGCTCACAAATGTCAGCAGAGTGAGGTGTCAGAAGGATTCATATGAAAGATTGGTATCTGTTGTGGTAGGCACAGTTACTCTTACAGATAATTCATAAATAGAATTGGTTTGGAGAAAAGCAGGAGGGCAGATATCATCAACAATTAGAGAATCTTTTGAAAAGATGGCCTTTGCAGTCACAAATGGAGGCCCTATCACATTAATGCAGCTTGTACTGGAGAAGTTTGTGTCTTGCTCTGTGCTCTCTGCCTGCAGGCCAAGCCCCTGACACTCTGTGTCAATCTTTCCCAAGGAGAGAAAGCCCAACCCCTATAGCCCAGTCTCAAGGCTTAGATTAGCAAGTGGGATGAAACCAGAACAGCACACTAGCTTTCACTCGACCAAAGGACATTATCACAGGAACTTCTGTTTTCTGTGAGCTTTGAAGCATATTAAATAAACAAGAAGATTAACAAAAAGTTTCAAAACCCAAGTCTAAGCCACAGAGCTAAGTCAAATCCTTTGGGGGAGTACTGTCAGTTAAAACAGCATCGTCCTTTTTACAATTCTATAGCCTCAATTTCCACTTAGGTTCAGTTGGAGGCTGGATCACCCTAATCTCATCACCACTTGCAGAGGCTCCTATGGACTGAAACTTCCTGTTCCTCTTGGTGTTTTGCCACTAATCAGCCTCCAACCTCTTTGTACCCTGGCCCCTTGGAGGTCTCTCTGTTCTTCCAGGCTCTTACACTCACTGTGATCTTTGCCAGCTTGGACCATGGCAGCCAAGCCTTGTCTCAACTGAGAATCACTCATGTTGATGTCAAGTCATTTCTATGTCACTGTCCCCAGTCCTGAGTGGACCTCGTTGCTCTCCTCTCCATGTGCTATGCTACGCTAAGTAGCTTTAGTCGTGTCTGACTCTTTGTGACCCTATGGACCATAGCCCACCAGGCTTCTCTGTCCGTATAAGAATACTGGAGTGGGTTGCCATGCCTTAGTCCAGGGGATCTTCCCAACCCAGGGAGCAAACTTGTGTCTCTTATGTCTCCTGCATTGGCAGGTGGGTTCTTCATCACTAGCACCACCTGAGAACCCCTCTTCAGGATTCTGGTAAAAAAAAAAAAACAAAACCACAAAGTAAAACAAAAAAAGCCAAAAAGCCAACTACATAAACAAACTGTAGCAAATTAGGTCCTCTAATTTATAATTTCTAGTATCATTTGTCTCCCTCCACGCTGTTGCTCAGCATATATGAGTCAACCTCTTTCTTTGAACTCCCTATCATATTTTCCATTTAATTCCAATCTCATTTTCCTCATATCCTTTAATTCATGGTCACTTTTCCTGGCTCTCAGGAGAATTCCTAAGATGAACACAGATCTAAACATAAGTTTGCTCAAATACCATTCTCCCAACTTCAGAACTATTACATATTTATTTTTTGTAGCTCCTTTTCTTGAAGATGATCCCCAATAATGCTTACTATTTTCCACAGTTCTCTTCATCCTGTTTCCTTCTGTAAACTTTAAAAAATTTGTTCCACCCATTTTCCCAAATACTATGCATGTTGCATCCCTCTTTCTCTGTTGACTGCTTGTACTCAGCCTTGAAACAAATCACTTGCTTGTACGACACAAATGCTGTTGTTCAGTTGCTTAGTCATGGCTGACTCTTTGCAGCCCCATGGACTGCAGCATGCCAGGTTTCCCTGTCCTTCACTTTCTTCTGGATTTTGCTTAAACTCATGTCCACTGAGTCAATGATGCCATCCAACCATCTCTTCCTCTGTTCCCCCCTTCTCCCCCTACAGATATCTACTACCAGAGAAGGATACTTTACTTCGAATTCAAAAAAGTGGACTCTGTGGGAGAGGGAGAGGGTGGGGAGATTTGGGAGAATGGCATTGAAACATGTATAATATCATGTATGAAACGAGTCGCCAGTCCAGGTTCGGTGCACGATACTGGATGCTTGGGGCTGGTGCACTGGGACGACCCAGAGGGAGGGTATGGAGAGGGAGGAGGGAGGAGGGTTCAGGATGGGGAACACAGGTATACCTGTGGCGGATTCATTTCGATATTTGGCAAAACTAATACAATATTGTAAATTTAAAAATAAAATTAAATTAAAAAAAGAAGAAGAGTTTTAGGTTTTATTGCCTTTAATAAGATTTGTAGACAGAGTCTTTATATTATTATATGAAATTGAAAATTGATAATCCATATATGATTAATATAACTCTCAGTTAATCATAAGGATAAAAGAAAACACCCTTAGTTATTCTTGAAAAATATAAATTTACAACAGATATTCAACTTCAATAAAAATTTATAAAGTTGATATTATTTGGGCTGTGAAGTTGATTATCATTGAATGATATATGACATTTATTTTCACTTGCCATTTCAAAAATATTGCTTGGTGTTCCAAAAGTACAAACTATATATTAAGTTAGTTAATTTAATAAAATTTTACTTAGTTTTATGTAGTAATGGTCATACATACAGTGGAAACAGTGATAGACTTTATATTTGGGGGTCCAAAATCACTACTGATGGTGACTGTAGCCATGAAATTAAGATGAGTGCTCCTTGGAAGAAAAGCTATGACCAACTTAGACAGCATGTTCAAAAGCAGAGACATTACTTTGCCAACAAAGGTCTGTCTAGCCAAAGCTATGGCTTTTCCAGTAGTCATGTATGGAAGTGAGAGTTGGACTATAAAGAAAGCTGAACGCCGAAGAATTGATGCTTTTGAACTGTGGTATTGGAGAAGACCCTTGAGAGTCTCTTGGACTGCAAGGAGATCCAACCAATTCATCCTAAAGGAAATCAGTCTTGAATATTCACTGGAAGGACTGATGCTGAAGCTGAAACTCCAATATTTTGGCCACCTAATATGAAGAACTGATTCATTGGAAAAGACCCTGATGCTGGGAAAGATTGAAGGTGGGATAAGAAGGAGATGACAGAGGATAAGATGGTTGGATGGCATCACTGACTCAATGGACATGAGTTTGAGTAAACTCCAGGAGTTGGTGATGGACAGGGAAGCCTGGTGTGCTGCAGTCCATGGGGTTGCATGTTGGACACGACTGAGCAACTGAACTGAACTGACTGAATACTGAGCTTTTTTAGGATTTCCCTGGTGGCTTAGTTGGTAAATAATCTGCCTGCAATGCGGGAGACCTGGGTTCAGTCCCTGGGGTGGGAAGACCCCCTGGAGGAGGGCATGGCAACCCACTCCAGTATTTTTGCCTGGAGAATCCCCATAGACAGAGGACCCTGATGGGCTACAGTCCATGGGGTCACAAAGAGTTGCACATGACTGAGTGACTAAGAACAGCACAGAACTTTTTTAACTCGTAAAAATTCATTTCTTAGGTTACTTTCAGATCATCTAATATGAATCTATTGACTGGAATGCAGACTGATGAGTGATATTCCCCTTAAAACATTTGTTTTTAACTAGCAATTCTGATTTTTCTTTTCACTTTCTTTTTCTCTTGCAATCCCATTATTCAAATTGCCTTAGTTAAGTGGAAAGCTGGGGTTTTTTTTTTTTTAATATTCTTTCTGCATTTTATTATCAAATCCAGGAGAACTATTCCATGTTCTCTTTATTTCAGTGATTGTACATTTTTATTGTAGAGATTTTACTATAGAATAAAGAGCCAATAAAGGAAGCATTTAAGATTAGAGTCAGTCCCCACCCTATGTTTTTGGTATAAACCTTTTCCTAAGGATTGAACAATTTTCTAGGTAGCTGTAACAATTCCCAAATCTGAGTAAGAATTGGGTGGCATGGAGTCCATGAGATTTTTCTATATTTATTTCAATATACAAAATCTAAGAATAAATGTTTCTTTCTTTCTTTTTTTTTTTAAGAGGAAAATTGCTCTACAATGTTGTGTTGGTTTCTGCCATACAGTAATGAGAGTCAGCCATAATTATACATATATCCCTTCCCTCTTAAGCTTCCCTTCCCTCCCCCATTCTCCCCCTCCAGGTCATCACAGAGCCCAACAGAGGGCTGGGCTCCCTGTTTTATACAGCAGTTTCTCACCAGCAATCCATTTTACACATAATAGTGTATATATGTTGATGCTACTTTCTCCGTTCATCTCACTTTCTGCCTCCCTCACTGTCGCCACAAGTCCATGCTCTACATCTGTGTTTCCATTCCTTCCCTGCAAATAGGTTCATCAATCCTGTTTTTCTAGATTCCACATATATGCATTAATATACGATATTTGTTTTTCTCTTTCTGACTTATTTCACTCTGTACAACAGGCTCTAGCTTCATTCACCTCACTAAAACTGACTGATATTCATTCTTTTCTTATGGCTGAATAACATTCCATTGTATATATGTACCACATCTTCTTTATCCATTCATCTGTTGGTGGACATCTGGGTTGCTTCTATGTTCTGGCAATTGTCAATAGTGCTGCAAAAACACTGGGGTACATACGTCTTTTAGAATTTTGGTTTTCTCAGGGTATATGCCCAGTAGTAGGATTGCTGTGTCATGCAGTAGATTTAGTCCTATTTTGTAAAACATCCCCATACTATTTTCCATAATTGCATGTATCAGTTTAAATTTCCACCAACAGTGTAAGAGGGTTCCCTTTTTTAAAAAAATGAAAAGCTGTTCATATAATTCTAATTTTAAATTGATAAATTAAAGTGAATCTCTACAACCTACAGAATTTGTGTTCAGATTACCTTTGCAGTATTCAGTAAGACATGTATGTTTAACCAACAAAGACTTACTGGAGAGCACAGGGAACTGTACTCAGTATTTTAAAATACATTTAAAAAACGGATATATAGGTATGTATAATTGAACCACTTTGCTATACACATAGAACTACAACAACATTGTAAATGAACTATACTTCAATAAATAAATTTTAAAAAGGAATACATGTGTGTGTGTGTAATGTGTGTCTTTGTGTGGATACTCTACCACCAAATCTACCCCTAGATTTTCTGAGTAAAGAGTGAAGCACAGAACCAAGACCAGCTTAGAACATAGGAAGTGCCTAGCAGAGCCCAGCAACCTGGGCATCCAGTACAGAAAGGGCTCTGGAGAGATTTCTCCCCTGAGGCAGAGAGACAAAAGCAACATTCACTGGTTGGCTGATGGGTGCAACCACCACAAATACCTGAATCACTTTGGGACCAAGTACCCCACTCTGGATAATTTGTGAAACAAATTTCAATGTTGCTCTTTTATATAATTTGCAAAATTGTTAAAAGGAGGAGGAGGAGTTCCTCCAAAAGAAGAAAGTACTGGTTTATGAGAGAAGAGCCCAGGAAGAATACTCTGGTCATTTGGGGCTGACTTCCCTCACATGACTTTAGTCACCATCTGCAAAGTCCATAAAGCATGAAAGTCAGATGAAGGCAATACTCAACCCCCATGAATGTGGAGTGTGAAATGGTGAAGGATTTCTCTTTTCACCAATAGTGAGTAAAGCAGTGAGACGCCACTTATATGGCTTTGACTGCTGACTTCCCCTCTTGGGTTTGGTGTCCAGGTCTCATCAGGACTCTGACAAAGTGAACTTCCCCTGGCAGACAGTGGCCAGGCCCTCCCTGACCCACCCCCCTGGCTGTTGTTGCTAGTGGTGCTGTACTTGGTCTGCTCCTCTCGGAGCCCATCACTCTTTTTACCTGTTTCACACTATTTATGAAGCAGAAGCATGGTGATTTATTTTCTCCTTCCACATTCATTAATAATAATGAGTCCTTTACATATTTATTAAATCAGACACTTTTTTGAGTTAGAAAGGATTATGAATGGTCCAAATCTAACATACATTGGTACTGAGGCAGAAAGAATTCTGAATATTTCATAACAAAATTCTTTCAATAAGGAGGAAATAATTTTCTTCAAATATATTTATCAATTTAAAGAAATAGAAATGGCAAATGATAGATTTCCTCATTTTACTTTCATACATCCATTTTCAATAGATTTTATGGGTTTTACTGTAAAAATATGATAATTTTACATTATGAAAATATAACAGAATACGAAATACAATATTGAGAATATGGACTCACTGTAGAGAAGAAGCTACATCTTAAGTGTCTCTTCTAATATTTCCCTACACCCCACCTCACCATGGAGATGTCAGTAATGCTGCATTTCTCACTGATATACCCTATATAAACCACCACATCCACTCACACATCAAGAGAATTATATTGATACATCTTTCACCTTTATTTATTTATGTATGTTTTACTTATTTATTTAGTTAGTTAGTTTAGACAATAGAAATTAATTCTCTAACAGCCCTAGAGGCTAGAAATGTGAGATAAAGGTCTGGGCAGGGTTAGTGCCTTCTGAGGCTGTGAGAAGTTTGTTCCAGGCCTCTCTCCTAGCTCTTGGTGTGTGCAGATGTAATGGTGCTCCTTGGAAAATGGTCAGAGCACATGTGGTAGCACATATGGTAACAATGATGTTTGGGATAAAAAGTCTCTTGAATATGAAACCTGAATTAAAACCCCAGCCATACAATTTTTTTTTTTTTTTGGCAGTGTTGAGTTTTCGTTGCTGTGCATGGGCTCTCTCTATTGTGGTGTGCAGGCTTCTGTAGTTGCACCTCTGGATCTCTGTGCTCCTGGGTTCTGGAGCCCACGAGGCTCCTCTGTCCGTGGAATTCTTCAGGCAAGAATACTGGAATGCGAAGCCATTTCCTTCTCCAGGGGATCTTCCTGACCCAGGGGTCAAACCCAGGTCTCCTGCATTGCAGGCTAATTTTTTACCCTGAACCACCAAGGGAGAGAGCTCTTGGTGACTTGATAGCACTTTTTGATATTCCTTGGCTTGTTGACACATCAGCCATATCTCTGCCTTCCTGTGTGCATGACATTCTCCCTCTGTGCATGTCTGTCTCTATGCCCCAATTCTCCCTTTTTACTAAGAAACCAGTCATACTGATTCAGGCTTCCCAGGTGACTCAGTGTTTAAAAAAAAAAATTAAAGAAAGAAAAGAAAAAACCTGCCTGTCAATGCAGGAGATGCAGGAGTCTCAGGTTTGATCCCTGAGAAATGGGATTGCACTTCAGTATTCCATACTGGAGTTGCAACTCCAGTTGCCAAAAGGAAATGGCAACCCACTCCAGTATTCTTGCCTGGGAAATCCCATGGACATAGGAGTCTGGCAGGTTACAGTTTATGGGGTCGCAAAGACTTGGACAATACTGAGCACAGCACAGCAGCAGCATATTGATTCAGGGCCCCCATCCTGCTCCCCTGTGACCTCATCTTAACTATGTCTGCAATGTCCTATTTATAAATGAGGTCACTTTCTGCAGTATCAGGGGTTAGGACTTCGACATATCTTATGTTGGTTCAGTTCAGTCATTCAGTCGTTTCTGACTCTTTGTGACCCCATGAATTGCAGCACGCCAGGCCTCCCTGTCCATCACCAACTCCTAGAGTTCACCCAAACTCATGTGCATCAAGTCGGTGATGCCATCCAGCCATCTCATCCTCTGTCGTCCCCGTCTCCTCCTGCCCCCAATCCCTCACAGCATCAGGGTCTTTCCCAATGAGTCAACTCTTCACATGAGGTGGCCAAAGTATTGGAGTTTCAGCTTCAACATCAGTCCTTCCAATGAACACCCAGGACTGATCTCCTTTAGGTTGGACTGGTTGGATCTCCTTGCAGTCCAAGGGACTTTCAAGAGTCTTCTCCAGCACCACAGTTCAAAAGCATCAATTGTTCTGTGCTCAGCTTTCTTCACAGTCCAACTCTCACATCCATACATGACCACTGGAAAAACCATAGCCTTGACTAGACGGACCTTTGTTGGCAAAGTAATGTCTCTGCTTTTGAATATGCTATCTAGGTTGGTCATAACTTTCCTTCCAAGGAGTAACGGTCTTTTAATTTCATGGCTGCAATCACCATCTGCAGTGATTTTGGAGCCCCCCAAAATTAAGTCTGACACTGTTTCCATTGTTTCCCCATCTATTTCCCATGAAGTGATGGGACCAGATGCCATGATCTTCGTTTTCTGAATGTTGAGCTTTAAGCCAGCTTTTTCACTCTCCTCTTTCATTTTCATCAAGAGGCTTTTTAGTTCCTCTTCACTCTCTGCCATAAGGGTGGTGTCATCTGCACATCTGAGGCTACTGATATTTCTCCCGGCAATCTTGATTCCAGCTTGTGCTCCTTCCAGCCCAGAGTTTCTCATGATGTACTCTGCATAAGTTGGTTGAGGGGACATAATTTAACATACACTATTTACCATATGTTACTTTTATGACACAATGCATCACTGAACTTTGCCAGTAACTTGATGTGTGGCTGTCCTGAGCAACCAGGAGACTGGGTAGAAGTGGGCAGATTTTTTGCAGATGTAACGGTGCTCCTTGGAAAATGGTCAGAGCACATGTGGTAGCACACATAGTGACAATGATGTTTGGGATAAAAAGTCTCTTGAATATGAAACCTAAATTAAAACCCCAGCCATACAATTCTCTCTTTTTCTTTCTTTTTTTTTTAGGCAGTGTTGAGTTTTCATTGCTGTGCATGGCTCTCTCTATTGTGGTGTGCAGGCTTCCGTAGTTGCACCTCTGGAGCTCTGTGCTCCTGGGTTCTTGAGCACAGGCTTAATAGTTGTGACACCTGGACTTAGTTGATCCCCTGTCCCCTGCATTGCAGGTAGATTTTTAACCCCTGGACCATCAGGAAGGTCCCTACAATTCTTAATAAAGTGGACAAAAAATTTATACTTGAAATTGATCTCTTAAACTTTGCTTAAGAAAGTCATTAGCTGTGATCAACTTTACGTATATGTGTATATATGTATTATTTATGTGTACATGGGTGTGTAGGGATATATGTAGATATATAGATGTGTGTAGATATGCATATATATGTCCATCCCTATATTTTTCTGGATGATTTATTTATGTTTTTGCTTGTTCACTGTTCTCTAATCGCTGTATTTTTATTCATAATTATATCCACATAATTGACTGTGACAAAATTAACTATCTTGCAATTGCAACATGAGAATGTTTGCCTACTGAAATATTTTTGGTTATTGACAAATTTTTGGTTATTTATAAATTTTTAAATAAAATTTTTAATAAATTTTAAGAAAAATACATTTTATAAATTTCTTAAAATTTTATAATTTTTTAAAAATCATAAGTTTTATAAGCATTTAAAATTTTGTCCTTTCACCTTGCTTATAGTTTCCTTTAAGTTTAATTAGGTCCCATTTGTTTATTTTTGCTTTCATTTCCAATATTCTGGGAGGTGGGTCATAGAGGATCCTGCTGTGATGTATGTCGGAGAGTGTTTTGCCTATGTTCTCCTCTAGGAGTTTTATAGTTTCTGGTCTTACGTTTAGATCTTTAATCCATTTTGAGTTCATTTTTGTGTATGGTGTTAGAAAGTGTTCTAGTTTCATTCTTTTACAAGTGGTTGACCAGTTTTTCCAGCACAACTTGTTAAAGAGATTGTCTTTAATCCATTGTATATTCCTGCCTTCTTTGTCAAAGATAAGGTGTCCATATGTGCATGGATTTATCTCTAGGCTTTCTATTTTGTTCCATTGATCTATATTTCTGTCTTTGTGCCAGTACCATATTGTCTTGATGACTGTGGCTTTGTAGTAGAGCCTGAAGTCAGGCAGGTTGATTCCTCCAGTTCCGTTTTTCTTTCTCAAGATTGCTTTGGCTATTTGAGGTTTTTTGTATTTCCATACAAACTGTGAAATTATTTGTTCTAGCTCTGTGAAGAATACCGTTGGTAGCTTGACAGGGATTGCATTGAATCTATAAATTGCTTTGGGTAGTGTAGTCATTTTCACTATATTGATTATTCCAATCCATGAACATGGTATATTTCTCCATCTATTAGTGTCCTCTTTGATTCCTTTCACCAGTGTTTTATAGTTTTCTATATATAGGTCTTTAGTTTCTTTAGGTAGATATATTCCTAAGTATTTTATTCTTTTCGTTGCAATGGTGAATGGAATTGTTTCCTTAATTTCTCTTTCTATTTTCTATTTTCTCATTATTAGTGTATAGGAATGCAAGGGATTTCTGTGTGTTGATTTTATACCCTGCAACTTTACTATATTCATTGATTAGTTCTAGTAATTTTCTGGTGGAGTCTTTAGGGTTTTCTATATAGAGGATCATGTCATCTGCAGACAGAGTTCAGAATGGGAGAAAATAAATAGCAAATGAAGCAACTGACAAACAACTAATCTCAAAAATATACAAGCAACTCCTACAGCTCAATTCCAGAAAAATAAATGACCCAATCAAAAAATGGGCCAAAGAAATAAATAGATATTTCTCCAAAGAAGACATACAGATGGCTAACAAACACATGAAAAGATGCTCAACATCACTCATTATCAGAGAAATGCAAAACAAAACCACTATGAGGTACCATTTCATGCCAGTCAGAATGGCTGTGATCCAAAAGTCTACAAGCAATAAATGCTGGAGAGGGTGTGGAGAAAAGGGAACCCTCTTACACTGTTGGTGGGAATGCAAACTAGTATAGCCACTATGGAGAACAGTGTGGAGATTCCTTAAAAAACTGGAAATAGAACTGCCTTATGATCCAGCAATCCCACTGCTGGGCATACACACTGAGGAAACCAGAAGGGAAAGAGACACGTGTACCCCAATGTTCATCGCAGCACTGTTTATAATAGCCAGGACATGGAAGCAACATATATGTCCATCATCAGATGAATGGATAAGAAAGCTATGATACATATACACAATGGAGTATTACTCAGCCATTAAAAAGAATGCATTTGAGTCAGTTCTAATGAGGTGGATGAAACTGGAGCCTATTATACAGAGTGAAGTAAGCCAGAAAGAAAAACACCAATACAGTATACTAATGCATATGTATGGAATTTAGAAAATGGTAACAATAACCCTGTATACAAGACAGCAAAAGAGCCACTGATGTATAGAACAGTCTTTTGGACTCTCTGGGAGAGGGAGATGGTGGGATGATTTGGGAGAATGGCATTGAAACATGTATAATATCATATATGAAACGAGTCGCCAGTCCAGGTTTGATGCACGATACTGGATGCTTGGGGCTGGTGCACTGGGATGACCCAGAGGGATGGTATGGGGAGGGAGGTGGGAAGAAGGTTCAGGATGAGGAACACATGTATACCTGTGATGGATTCATTTTGATATGTGGCAAAACCAATACAATATTGTAAAGTTAAGAAATAAAATAAAATTAAATTTAAAAAAAGAATTTAAAATTGATAAATTTTTAAGAAAATTAAATTTATAAATTTTTAAGAAAATTTAAAGATTAAGACAGCCTGAATTATAGAGAGTTGATGTGTGGTTTTAATAACAGCCTGAAGGAATTCAAGTCAATTTTGATTTGAAGGACACAAAGATAGACTGCACATGACTAGAGTTTTTTGGTTTGTTTTCAAGTACTGTAAACTCTCCTTTCTGACTTGCAAAGTATGAAGGTTATTCATAAAGTAGCTTCATCTCTCCCAACTATCATAGTAGAGGCAGGCCTACTTTTTAGAGTAATTTTAGGTTCATAGTAAAATTGAGCAGAAACTACAGAAATTTCTCATATACTCCCTGCCCCTACACAAGCATAGCTTCCCCCACCATCAACATTGCCCACTAGAGGGTTATATTTGTTACAATAGATGAAGCTATGTTAGCACATCATAATCACTTAAAGTCCATGGTTTCCATTACAGTTTATTTTTGGTGGTGTGTATTCTGTGCATTTGGACAAATGTATGATGACACATATCCACCACTGTAACATCATACAGAATCATTTCACTGCCCTAAAAATCCTCTATGCTCTGCCTTTTGATCCCTCCCTTTCCCCCCTGCCATGTTTCCCTATATCCATCCCACTGTGAAGGTAAGTCAACAATTTCCTATTCATTTCGTGTTCCAGATACAAACCAATACATATATCAACAGGATCATATTGTGTATGATGTTCCTTATCTTGTATTTTATATTCAATAATAAATAATGGAAATATTTCCAATACATAAAATTTTTAAAAAATATTAACCTTCACACAAATCCAGTAGACTTTCACTAAACTTTCTTTTCAATGGCTTCAGAACACTGCTAGAAAAAATTCTGATTGGTAAATTTGGGGGAATTTTTACTGCTCTGTTCCAGTTGCATCCCATAATAGGATGTTGCATGGAATTTCTCTTTTGAACTCTCAAATGATCATTAGAATTCTAAAACAAGTAGGTACTAAGCAACCTATATTCTTGTCAACTAAAATAAAGTCACAGCCTGAAGGTTGAGAGTCATGTGCCTGGGAGGCAGCATCTCAAGTAGCCCAGAGAAACTGTTCTGAGCAGGCAAGGGAGAGGGGAAGAATCAGGTTATATAGAAGATGCCAACAAATGGGACAGATAGCCTAAACATCAAAGATTATTGTTAATTAAAGAAAACCAGATATCTCAAGTTAAGGAATGTAGTTTTCTTTTATCTATAAGAAGATACAAGTATCTGGGCTCACTGAACTCATTCCTTTCATATGAATCTCAGCTATCTAGCACCAGCATCCTGCATTTTCATATTTCCCAACCTTCCATCCATAGGGAGTGGCAGCAGCTGTATTGCAGCATTGTTCTCCCTTTGGGGGGCCTTCCAGTCTCAGCATTCGCATTTGGAAGGCCAGAATCATGGATGGCTCTAACATTTCACATTCTAGAGAGAGCTATCAGTGTGTGGAGAACCTTTCCCATACCTTACAAGTAGTCATAAGAATCCTCCTTGCCTCCTCTATGAGTCAAAAATTTCTCACCACACTCCTCTCTTCAGTCTATACTCTGAGATTATTGATTGGAAGGACATCAGAGAGCAGTTGCAGGAAGCAGGAGTGAGAGCTCTCAGAAGTTCAGGGTTATAGGGAATAGGCCTTGTCTCACTCTCCAAACTCCAGGAAGTCTGAGTGGGTGGAGCTCTGTGAGAATCACTTGAGAGGTAGGAATGCTTATAAGGAGAGTTGTGTATCTTAGTCTCCAGCTCAATGGCTGCTGAAATGAGAACTTTATGTGAAGACCTGGGGCTGCCCCTGGAATGGGAAGAAATGTAGGCCAGACATTCTTGGGAGAGCTTGGCCTGTGTCCCTGAGTGTCTGTAGGATGATGGTAGCATGACTGCCTACTCAGTTGCTTCAGTCATGTCCAACATTTTGTGACCACATGGACTATAGCCCACCAGGCTCCATGGATTCTCCATATAAGAATATTGGAGTGAGTTGCCATGCCTCCTCCAGGAGAATGATGATAAACTGGTGCCTATTTCTTACATGGAAATTTTACAAAGATTGAAGCTTACTGGATAATCCTGCTCTAGTAGGGATGGTTCATACTATAGTGTCACGTTCCTGGGAAGCAGAGAATGAAAGGATTATTTCATTGTACAGTGAAGAAGAGGATCTCAACAGTTTCTGGCGTTCTACCCAAAGTTAGGTGAAAGATAAAGCCATGTGGTGCTGAAGGGAGACTGTCTTTCTCTGAGAGCATTTGCAGTAACAGATGAAGCCAGGATAGAGCAGAGTATCACCCTAAGGAATCATGGAGATCTTCATGGTCTTGTTGCAGAAGAAATCGAAATCTAGAACCCATCAGAGATATCTCCTGGTAATCAAGAGTTTGCTAATTCTCCAGGGAGATCTTCTATCCTCTATTCCTCACCCCAACAAAGTTAGCCTTGGAAGAGGAGGGAGTGAGAGGTACATCAGAAGTGAATTAATTCATTCTCACACTCCAAAATGCTTGAGTAGAAGATGTGAGTGAGCAGATCACTCAACTGTATACTGAGTTGACTGCCTTGCCCAGGTCCAAATGAGTAGATAGGGTAAAATTTGAATACAATTTGGAGTTTTCAACTGGGTTATATTTTACTTTTCAGAACCTGAGTACAGTTCTGGATTCTGCTTAGGATATCTGTAAGAGGTGGAGAAAATGGTTTTGATGAAAGAAGATAAAGACAATAAGATGAAATAAAGCTGGTTTATGGAAACATCCCATAACTGAGGCTGTTGCACAAACTGGATTAGTTTTTCTTAAGGCAAAGTCATATCTATATACCAGTTCAAATCAACTTCTTCCTCAGGGTACATCTCAGAAAAAAGTACTATTTTCTCTAGGATGAGTTACTTCTACCTTTGATTTCATATGGTAATCTGAAGATCAGTGATGCCCTATAGGTGGAGAAGGCCTCATAGAAGAAAGTCATAGAGAAAAATGTTACTTCATATCAACCAAAAGTGATATTCATTTTGATATGTTAGTCCACTGAAGACTCAATAAAAAAGTAAATAAAAGAAGGCAAATATGGTGGAGTGGGAGTACATAGAGTTCACTAAGTCCCACAAACACATCAAAAATGCATCTACATGTGAAACAATTGTCACAGAAAATGAACTAAAAACTGGCATAAGGCATAAGAATTCTTACACAATCAAAGATGCAAGAAAGGTGTCATGAAAACCAAGTAGGACCAGAAAAAAGACATTGGGTCAGGACCTGAACCCTGGAAAGAATCTTAAGGAAGAGAAGGTCTACGCAAGTGAACCTCTAAGCTAGGTAGTGAGCAGATCGAGGTATAATCTGGACCTCACAGCCCTCGTGTCTCGTTCAGATAAGAGGTCTGAAGAAGCTTAGACTCTATTCATGAGGAATGCATGCAACCTGACATGCTACCAAGCAGGGTGGAGAAAACCTTGCACTTGCGGCTGCTGCCTCACTGAACTTCCCAATCCAAAGGGGTGAACATACCATTTTATGGATCCGAAATGCAGTTTTCCATGGAAGAATCAGTTTACATTCTCATCAACAGTTCATGAAGGTTCTCTTTTATGCACATCCTTGTAAACACTTGCTATTTCTTGTCATTTTGGTAATAGTCATTGTGACAGGTGTGAGGTGATATCTTACTGTTTTGATTTATATTTCTCTAATGATAAGTGATGTTGAGCATTATTTTTCAAGTCTGTCTTTGGAAAAATGTCTATTCTGGTCCTGTCATTTATTAATTAGATTGTTTGTTCTGATGTTGAGTTATATGCATTATTTGTACATTTTGCAAATTAACCTATCAGATATATTGTTTACAGGTATCTTCTCTCATTCAGTGGGCAGTCTTTTCATTTTTTTAATAATTTTCTTTTCTTCTTAAAACCTTTTTAGTTTGATGTGGTCCCATTTGTTTATTTTATTTTATTTTTTTTTTTTTTTGCTTTCTTTGCCTAACGAGACATATCCAAAGAAATATTGCTAAGACAGATGTAAGAAAGTGTACTTCTTATGTTTACTCTAGATTTTTTATGGTTTCATGTCTTATACCTTTTAGTTTATTTTTGTACAGGGTAAAACAAAGTAGTATACAGCTTTCAAGTTTTCCCAACACTATATATTGAAGAAGTTGTCTTCCCACCCCCTGTATATTCTAGCCTCCTTTGTCCTATATTAATTGAACGTATAAGTATGTGTTTGTTTCTGGGCTTTCTATTCTGTTCCATCCATGTATGTGTCTGTTGTGCCAGTACCATATTCTTTTGAGTATTATAACTTTGTAATGTAAGTTTGAAATCAGGAGCCATAATACCTCCAGTATTCATTCTTCTTTCTCAAGATTGTTTTGGTTCTTTGAGGTATTCTGTGTTTCCATACAAACTTTGGAAATTTTTATTTTAGTTCTTTAAAAAATACCATTGGTATTTTGATTGAGCTTGCATTAAATGTATACAGTGCCTTGTATAGGTATGGTATTTTAACAATATTAAGTCTTTCAATCTATGAACACAATGTATCTTGCCATTTGTTTGTGTTCTCTCCAATTTCTTTTAGTGAAGTAACATGAAGTGAAATTCACTCAGTCGTGTCTGACTCTTTGCGACCCCATGGACTATAGTCCCTGGAATTCTCCAGGCCAGAATACTGGAGTGGGCAGCGTTTCCCATCTCCAGGGGATCTTCCCAACCTAGGAATTGAACCCAGGTCTCTCACATTGCAGGCAAATTCTTTAACAGCTGAGCCACAGGGGAAGCCCAAGAATACTGGAGTAGGTAGCCTATCCCTTCACCAATGGATCTTCCTGGCCCAGGAATCAAACCGTGGTCTCCTGCATTGCAGGTGGATTCTTTACCAACTGAGGTATGAGGGAAGCCCCCAATTTCTTTTATCAGTCTCTTATAGTTCTGTGCCAAAGAAGGCTCAAACTACTTGCACTCATCTCACACACTAGTAAAGTAATGCTCAAAATTCTACAAGGCAGGCTTCAACAATACATGAACCGTGAACTTCCAGACGTTCAAGCTGGTTTCAGAAAAGGCAGAGGAACCAGAGATCAAATTGCCAACATCCGCTGGATCATGGAAAAAGCAAGAGAGTTCCAGAAAAACATCTATTTCTGCTTTATTGACTATGCCAAAGACTTTAACTGTGTGGATCCCAATAAACTGGAAAATTCTGAAAGAGATGGGAATACCAGACTACCTGACCTGCCTCTTGAGAAACCTATATGCAGGTCAGGAAGCAACAGTTAGAACTGGACATGGAACAACAGACTGGTTCCAAATAGGAAAAGGAGTACATCAAGGCTGTATATTGTCAACCTGCTTATTTAACTTATATGCAGAGTACATCATGAGAAACACTGGGCTGGAAGGAGCACAAGCTGGAATCAAGATTGCCGGGAGAAATATCAGTAGCCTCAGATATGCAGATGACACCACCCTTATGGCAGAGAGTGAAGAGGAACTCAAAAGCCTCTTGATGAAAATGAAAGAGGAGAGTGAAAAAGTTGGCTTAAAGCTCAACATTCAGAAAACGAAGATCATGGCATCTGGTCTCATCACTTCATGGGAAATAGATGGGGAAACAGTGGAAACAGTGTCAGACTTTATTTTGGGGGGTTCCAAAATCACTACAGATGGTGACTGCAGCCATGAAATTAAAAGACGCTTACTCCTTGGAAGGAAAGTTATGACCAACCTAGATAGCATATTCAAAAGCAGAGACATTACTTTGCCAACAAAGGTCCGTCTAGTCAAGGCTATGGTTTTTCCAGTGGTCATGTATGGATGTGAGAGTTGGACTGTGAAGAAAGCTGAGCCCCGAAGAACTGATGCTTTTGAATTGTGGTGTTGGAAAAGACTCTTGAGAGTCCCTTGGACTGCAAGGAGATCCAACCAGTCCATTCTGAAGGAGATTAGTCCTGGGTGTTCTTTGGAAGGAATGATGCTAAAGCTGAAACTCCAATACTTCGGCCACCTCATGCAAAGAATTGACTCATTGGAAAAGACTCTGATGCTGGGAGGGATTAGGGGCAGGAGGAGACGGGGACGACAGAGGATGAGATGGCTGGATGGCATCACTGACTCAATGGACATGAGTTTGGGTGAACTCTGGGAGTTGGTGATGGACAGGGAAGCCTGGCGTGCTGTGATTCTTGGAGTCGCAAAGAGTCAGACACAACTGAGCGACTGAACTGAACTGAACTATAGTTCTGTGAATATAGGTCTTTTATTTCCAAAGTTAATAGACGAAAATAACAATAAATATCAAAGCAGAAATAAAAATAGAGCCTTGAAAAGTAGAAAAGGTCAATGAAACTAAGAGTTGGTTCTTTAAATAGATAAAATTAATAAACCTTTAGTCACACATCAAGATGAAGAATCAAAATAAATAAAAAGTAGAAATAATAGAAATATTAATAGATAATGAGAAATTATAATTTGTTATAGCTGATTTCACAAAAGTACAAAGAACAATCATATATAGCAATAAAATATAACGTAGATAAAGTAGTCAAATTTCTAGAAATGTACACTCTCTCAAGAATGAATCAGAAAAAAAATAAACTATTAACAAACCAATTACCAGTAATGAAATTGAATAAATACTAAAAACAAAACACAATTACAATTCCTAACAGTTCCAGGGCCAGATGTATTCACAGGTGAATTCTACCAAAAATTTAAAGAAAATGTAACACCTGTCTTTCTTAAACTATCCCAAAAAATTATTGAGGGAGAAACACTCTTGAACTCATTCTACAAGTCCAGCACCACTTTGATACAAATCCAGAAAATATATCACAATAAAGAAAATCACAGGTCAATAACTGATGAATAAAAATGTAAAAAATCCTCAACAAAATATTATCAAACTGATTTCAACATTACAAAGATCATACACCATGAACAAGTGGGATTTATCACAGTGATAAAATCATGATTCAATATTCACAAATCAATATATTGCATTAACAAACTGAAGAATAAAAAGATATAGTCATCTCAATAGAGGCAGAAAAATCTTGTGAAAAAAGTTCAACACCTATGTTCTCCTCTAGGAGTTTTATAGTTTCTGGTCTTATGTTTAGATCTTTAATCCATTTTGAGTTTATTTTTGTGTATGGTGTTAGAAAGTGGTCTAGTTTCATTCTTTTACAAGTGGTTGACCAGATTTCCCAGCACCACTTGTTAAAGAGATTGTCTTTAATCCATTGTATATTCTTGCCTCCTTTGTCAAAGATAAGGTGTCCATAGGTGCATGGATTTATCTCTGGGCTTTCTATTTTGTTCCATTGATCTATATTTCTGTCTTTGTGCCAGTACCATACTGTCTTGATAACTGTGGCTTTGTAGTAGAGCCCGAAGTCAGGTAGGTTGATTCCTCCAGTTCCATTCTTCTTTCTCAAGATCGCTTTGGCTATTCGAGGTTTTTTGTATTTCCATACAAATTGTGAAATTATTTGTTCTAGTTCTGTGAAGAATACCATAAGTAGCTTCATAGGGATTCCATTGAATCTATAAATTGCTTTGGGTAGTATAGTCATTTTCACTATATTGATTCTTCCAATCCATGAACATGGTATATTTCTCCATCTATTAATGTCCTCTTTGATTTCTTTCACCAGTGTTTTATAGTTTTCTATGTATAGGTCTTTAGTTTCTCTAGGTAGATACATTCCTTAGCATTTTATTCTTTCCATTGAAATGGTGAATGGAACTGTTTCCTTAATTTCTCTTTCTGTTTTCTCATTATTAGTGTATAGGAATTCAAGGGATTTCTGTGTGTTGATTTTATATCCTGCAACTTTACTATAATCATTGATTAGTTCTAGTAATTTTCTGGTGGAGTCTTTATGGTTTTCTATGTAGAGGATCATGTCATCTGCAAATAGTGAGAGTTTTACTTTTCTTTTCCAATTTGGATTCCTTTTATTTCTTTTTCTGCTCTGATTGCTGTGGCCAAAACTTCCAAAACTATGTTGAATAGTAATGGTGAAAGTGGGCACCCTTGTCTTGTTCCTGACTTTAAAGGGAATGCTTTCAATTTTTCACCATTGAGGATAATGTTTGCTGTGGGTTTGTCATATATAGCTTTTATTATGTTGAGATAAGTTCCTTCTATTCCTGCTTTCTGGAGAGTTTTTATCATAAATAGATGTTGAATTTTGTCAAGGCTTTCTCTGCATCTATTGAGAAAATCATATGGTTTTTATTTTTCAATTTGTTAATGTGGTGATTAATGACATTGATTGATTTGCAGATATTGAAGAATCCTTGGTCATAGTGTATGATCTTTTTAATGTGTTGTTGGATTCTGCTTGCTAGAATTTTGTTAAGGATTTTTGCATCTATGTTCATCAGTGATATTGGCCTGTAGTTTTCTTTTTTTGTGGGATCTTTGTCAGGTTTTGGCATTAGGGTGATGGTGGCCTCATAGAATGAGTTTGGAAGTTTACCTTCCTCTGCAATTTTCTGGAAGAGTTTGAGCAGGATAGGTGTTAGCTCTTCTATAAATTTTTTGTAGAATTCAGCTGTGAAGCCGTCTGGACCGGGGCTTTTGTTTGCTGGAAGATTTTTGATTACAGTTTCAATTTCCATGCTTGTGAACATAGGCAAAACACTCTCTGACATACATCACAGCAGGATCCTCTATGACCCACCTCCCAGAATATTGGAAATAAAAGCAAAAATAAACAAATGGGACCTAATTAAACTTAAAAGCTTCTGCATATCAAAGGAAACTATTAGCAAGGTGAAAAGGCAGCCTTCAGAATGGGAGAAAATAATAGCAAATGAAGCAACGGACAAACAACTAATCTCAAAAATATACAAGCAACTCCTACAGCTCAACTCCAGAAAAATAAATGACCCAATCAAAAAATGGGCCAAAGAACTAAATAGACATTTCTCCAAAGAAGACATACAGATGGCTAACAAACACATGAAAAGATGCTCAACATCACTCATTATCAGAGAAATGCAAATCAAATCCACAATGAGGTACCATTTCACACCAGTCAGAATGGCTGCGATCCAAAAGTCTACAAGCAATAAATGCTGGAGAGGGTGTGGACAAAAGGGAACCCTCTTACACTGTTGGTGGGAATGCAAACTAGTACAGCCACTATGGAGAACAGTGTGGAGATTCCTTAAAAAACTGGAAATAGAACTGCCTTATGACCCAGCAATCCCACTGCTGGGCACACACACTGAGGAAACCAGAAGGGAAAGAGACACATGTACCCTAATGTTCATCGCAGCACTGTTTATAATAGCCAGGACATGGAAGCAACCTAGATGTCCATCAGCAGATGAATGGATAAGAAAGCGGTGGTACATATACACAATGGAGTATTACTCAGCCATTAAAAAGAATACATTTGAATCAGTTCTAATGAGGTGGATGAAACTGGAGCCTATTATATACAGTGAAGTAAGCCAGAAAGAAAAACACCAATACAGTATACTAACGCATATATATGGAATTTAGAAAGATGGTAACAATAACCCTGTGTACAAGACAGCAAAAGAGACACTGTTGTATAGAACAGTCTTATGGACTCTTGCAGAGGAGAGGGTGGGAAGATTTGGGAGAATGGCATTGAAACATGTAAAATATCATGTAAGAAACGAGTTGCCAGTCCAGGTTCGATGCACGATACTGGATGCTTGGGGCTAGTGCACTGGGACGACCCAGAGGGATGGTATGGGGAGGGAGGAGGGAGGAGGGTTCAGGATGGGGAACACATGTATACCTGTGGTGGATTCATTTTGATATTTGGCAAAACTAATACAATTTGTAAAGTTTAAAAATAAAATAAAATAAAAAAGTTCAATACCATTTATGACAAAAATCTCCAGAAAGTAGATAGAAAGAACATATCTCAACATAATGAAGGCCATATATGACAAGCTGACAACTAACATACTCAGTGATGAAAAGTAGATCTGTAACAAAACAAGGACACCCAGTCTTGCCACTTTTGTTCAATATAGTGTTGGAAGTTCTAGTCACAGCAGTGTGACAAGAAAAAAGTAAATAAAAGGAATCCATATTGGGAAAGAATAAATAAATCTGTCAATGATTATAGATGGCGTAATACTATATATCAAAAATCCAAATATACCACCAAAAAGAAAAAAAAAACCTATTAGAACTCATCAATGAATTCAATAAAGTTGCAAGATCAAAATAAATATATACAAATCTGTCATGTTTCTCTACATTAACAACAAACTATCAGAAAGAGAAACAAAATCTCAATCAAAATTGCATCAAGAAGAATAAAATATCTTGGACTAAATCTATTCTGTTCTTCACTAATTTTTTCCATCTTCTAATTTTGCGTTTAATTTACTTCTTTTACTCAAAGTGGAAATTTAGGTTACTGATATAAACTACTTTTTCTCTTTTGTAACATGAACATTTTATAAATGTCAATTTCTCTCTGAGCACTGCTTTATCTGTATCCTATATGTTTGGATATGTTGTATTTTTATTTTCGTGCATCTCAAAGTATTTCCTAATTTTTTCAGGATTTTTAATTTGCTCTTTTTGCTATTCAAGACTATTTTGTTTAATTTGCGCTCATTTGTGAGTTTTCCACATTTCCTTTGTTACTGCTTTTTAATTTAGTTCCATTGTTGTCAAAGAGCATATTTTGTATGATTTCATTTCTTTTAAATTTATTGAAGCTTGTTTTACGGTCAACCATATGGTCTATCTTAGAAAATGTTTCATGTGCATGGCAGAAGAGTATGTATCCTGCTGTTGTGTAATGCAGTGTTCTATAGATATCTGTTAGGTCTCATTGGTTTATAGTGCTGTTCAAAATTTTAATTTCCTTGTTGATCTTCTGTTAAGTTGTCATATCCATTACTTAAAGTGGGGCATTGATGTCCCCAACTAAAATTACTGACTTGTCCATTTCTCCCTTAAATTTTTTCAGATTTTTTTCTCTATGTATTTTGAGTTTCTCATCTTAGGTACATATACTTTAAATTGTTATATTTCCCTGAAATATTGATGTTTTAAATATTATAATGCATTCTTCATTTTGCTCTACTTTCCCATATGTATTATATCTTTTTGTTCTCTGGGCCCATTTACTCACTTCTTTTGCATTGGGTGGATGTTTACGCTTTAAACTATTAATGATTAAAATAATTTTGACTATATATTTTAAAGTTTTTCTTAGTCATTATTCTAAGTGTTGCCACCTACACATAACTTAGGATAGTCTACTTCAAATTTATATTGAATTTATTCTAGGTACAGATAATTTGGGCTTCCTAGGTGGCTCAGTGATAAAGAACCTACCTGCCAATGCAGGATACATAAGAGACACCAGTTCAATCCCTGGGTCAGGAAGATCCCCTGGAGGAGGGCACGGCAACCTGCTTCAGTACCTTGTCTGGAGAATGCCATGGACAGAGGAGCCTGGTTGGCTACAGTCTCAGTTCAGTTCAGTCGCTTAGTCATGTCTGACTCTGCGGCTCCACAAGCTGCAGCATGCCACGCTTACCTGTCCATCACCAACTCCCGGAGCTTAATCAAACTCATTCCATTGAGTCGGTGATGTCATCCAACCACCTCATCCTCTGCCATCCCTTCTTATTCTGCCTTCAATCTTTCCCAGCATCAGGGTCTTTTCAAATGAGTCAGCTCTTCACATCAGGTAGCCAAAGTATTGAAGTTTCAGCTTCAGCATCAGTCTTTCCAATGAATATTCAGCACTGATTTCCTTTAGGTTTGACTGGTTTCATCTCCTTACTGTCCAAGAGACTCTCAAGAGTCTTCTCCAACACCACAATTCAAAAGCCTCAATTCTTTGGCTCTCAGCTTCCTTTATAGTCCAACTCTTACATCCATACATGACTACTGGAAAAACCATAGCTTTGACTAGACAGACCTTTGTTGGCAAAGTAACGTCTATCCTTTTTAATAAGCTGTCTAGGTTGGTCGTAGCTTTTCTTCCAAGGAGGAAGCATCTGTTAATATCATGGCTGCAGCCACCATCTGCAGTGATTTTGGAGACCCAAAAAATAGTCTGTCACTGTTTCCATTGTTTCCCCATCTATTTGCCATGAGTGATGGGACCAAATGCCATGATCTTCATTTTTTGAATGATGAGTTTTAAGCCAACTTTTTCACTCTCCTCTTTCACTTTCATCAAGAGGCTCTTTAGTTCCTCTTCATTCTCTGCCATAAGGGTGGTGTCATCTGCATATCTGAGGTTATTGATATTTCTCTCAGCAATCTTGATTCCAACTTGTGCCTCATCCAGCCCAGCATTTCACATGATGTACTCTGCATGTAAGTTAAATAAGCAAGTTGACAATATACAGCCTTGACGTACTCCTTTCCCAATTTGGAACCTGTCTGTTGTTCCATGTCTGGTTCTAACTGTTGCTTCTTGACCTGCATACAGATTTCTCAGGAGGCAGGTCAGGTGGTCTGATATTCCCATCTCTTGAAGAATTTTCCAGTTGTGGTGATCTTCACAGTCAAAGCTTTGGTGTAATCAATAAAGCAGAAGTTGATGTTTTTATGGTATTCTCTTGCTTTTTCTATGATCCAGTGCATGTTGGCAATTTGATCTCTGGTTCCTCTGCCTTTTCTAAATCTAGCTTTAACATCTGGAAGCTCACATCTGGGCTACAGCCTACAGGGTTTCAAAGAGTAGGACACAACTTAACTGTCTCAGCACATAGATGATTTATTCTCGTATAGCTCTTGCTTCTGTGAGTATTATGTCTACATATGTTATGCTTCAAAAACATATTTTGATAATTATTACTTATAATTAAATTTAATGAAGCTGACACAATAAAGATAGCAAATATATATTTCTAGGTTTTCTTATATTAATCTTCTTATTTGCTATTTCTGGTTCTCTTTTTTCTTCCAATGGATCTGAGTTATCTAGTATTATTTTCTATATATTTTCAATGTAGTTTTGTTCTCACCTTCTTGCTTTTTAATATTTTGTCAAATATATTACAGTATACAGTTTATATGTTATAGGACCAATAATACTAGATAGATATATAAACATTTCAAATCATTTAAGAAAAGAAAGAAAAAAAATATGCAATTATATTGCCTTTTATAATTATGCACATAATTACCTTTACCAATGCTTTTTATGTTTTCTCACCCTGTGGATTTGAATTATTGACTGGTTTCTTCTGCTTTCAGCCTGAAGAATTTCCTTCAGTGTTTTGTATAAAATAGATTGGCTAATAATGAGTTCTTCTCACATATAACTGGAAATTACTTTATCTCCCTTTAATTTTTGAAAAATATTTTACATGATGTAAGATTCTTACATGAAATTCTTTCCCTTTCGGTTACTCAAATATGCTATTCTATTGCCTTCTGCTCTTCACTGTTGTTATTAAGAAGTTAACTGTTAGCCTTATTGCCTTTCCATTATATGTGATGAGTCATTTTTCTCTTGCTGATTTCAAGATATTCTCTTTGTGTCTGGTTTTCAACATTTTGAGAATGATATGTTTAAGTGTAGTTCTCAGCCCCCCAAACTCAGAAAATCTATTTAATATTTAAGAAGACTGCTGTTTTGATCCATGACAACTATTCCAGGAAGGGCTTTTAGGTCCAATGAGCTGCACCTTTGCCCTCTTGATCTCATTTTTACTTTAAATTTGTTGGATTTTTTTTTTTAAATACCCCACTAACCCTAATTCTAGGAACTACATTGATCATTGTGAGCAAGTCACTCAACATTTCTCACCTACAGAAATAAGAACGATTTCTTTAAATCAGAGGATTAGTTGCCTGTACATGAAGCAATTTCAACATGCTTTCATGTGATCGTGAGTGGGAATTTGAAAATAGTTTACAAATGAATATTCTTTTCATATTTTGAACTTTGAAAGAATTTTATATTTGGTGTAGAACTCTGTCATTTTGATCACTTGATTCTATGGGTGCTATCCTAAATAGCACAATTAGAAAATCCAAGTTGCCTTTAGTAAATCACATGAAACCACTTCTAGGTGAGGCAATTTGTATCTGAAGTTATAATTCAAGATTTGGTATATGAAAATGTAAAATGACCCTAGAGTTTTCCCCTGATACCTTAGCTGAAATAATTCTAGTTTGTTTAAGGAGCTAAGTGATATAGCTTATGAAAAAGATCATTGTTAGCCTCCAAACTAATCAATTTCTTTCTTGTGGGGAAACAGTACATCCTTGATAACAGCTCTCCAAGGTCACAGAGAACCCCATGACTATCGAAGTAAAGTAGATTTTTTCTCCTTAAGACACCTATGTTAGAGTTTATGCATGGGTGACCCAAAGAAAATACTCCAAAAAAGTACCAATGGTACTTTTTTCAAAATTAAAATACTGCAATCAGTCTATGAAATATCACAACATCAACTATAATATGAATGGTTGCAACTCTAATGAAAAATTAATTACACTATCTAGCAATAAATTTGGAGACAATTATTTTAAAGTGTTATTGGACTTTAACAAATTGCAATCATATTTAGGCTATGAATAAAACAACAGTAAAGTTTGCTAAATAGTGTCATAAAATTCTGGATACATACTTCATTGGATATGGAACTCCTTATTCATGTAAGTGATAATAAATGAGGTAATACTATGCTCCAATTACTCTATATGAGATGGCACATAAAAATAATTGTGTCTAGTTGAATCGATGTAAGGTATTTTAAAAATTGCTTTCTATTGCCCCTTCATTCCATCTCAGATAATTTAAGATTTTATGCTAAATCATTAGTGGTTAATTTAATAGATGTTAAATCAACGCATTGGAATAATGTAAACTAAGTAATTTCATCTGAATAGCTATTTTTTTCCAAAAGCAAGTTTGAAAAAACTTTTTTCTAGAAGCTTTTACTTTTATAAAGATAAAATTTGACAACTGATGCTTAATTTAAAAAAAATTGATCTCTTCATTTTGCTTGTCTTTATTTGGCCTCAGGATGATCCCTGGCAACTCCAGACCACAGCCAATTGATGTTTAACATTTTGGTCTATCCCTATTTTATGTTACATAAATATTCTATATTTTTGGAAAATTCCTATTAGAGTTATTTGTATTTTACATTCTTAGTAATTCCATTTTAAAAAGTTAACTCAATATTTTTAATTTTAGAAGTAATTGCTTAGCCTAGTGTAAGCATACTTGCCTTATTATTTGTCCAGGAAAGTTTTCAAAATATCTATGGAAAGTTTTGGGGTGTGAAAGATTTGGAATATGAAAAACTGGTCTTCATCTGGAATCTAATCCATTCAGTAAAGAACTTCAACCACTGTAGAACTCAATGCATCTGCATAAATGAAAATCAATTGAATTGATTTTGACAGACTTGCTCTACTGACTTCAATTCAAAACTCAATTACACATAGTGTTCCAGAATAAGATAATTACAGTGACCAACAGAAGCCGAGTTTTATTTAATTTTGCAAAGGTCTTGCATTGTTTGAGTTTTCAGTGAAATGAAAATGTTTTAATTTAATCACTTATAGTATGAATCTATAATATGCTTATACTTGGCAAGTGCAAAGAAATCTATTCTTTCACTGATGTGAGAAGAATATAGATGGACAATTACCAGCACTAATGGTTCAGCTCTTTTTCTCCAGACATTTGCAGCATGTACACTTTCTGTCCAAAGGATTCTGATGGGTCATTTTGTGGATAATTTGACATCAACATTTCAGCACTATGAAAGGAAAGGTCTGAGATATAGGTGCTTTTTCCCATTTTGAGGAAAGCCCAGGGGAAAGAAAGAAGGCAGGTGATTCAATCTTACCATCTTATAAACTTGCTACTGACACACAGGAGATCCCTTTTCTATCAGTTGCTTTCAGTACAATATGTGATGTTGTTTAAAACTGCTCCTGATATAACAAACAAACAAACAATGGAAACTTCTGGACTTCTTGGGTACAGTTGTCTGGAAAACGTGGTATAAGCTATGTACTTTTCTAAGTATAAAATGGGGATGATTTACAGCCTAAATGGCATTTTCTGTGTAAATGACCACACACCTCTGCTAAGACCTAAGATGTTAATGCGGGCCAAAGCATGTCCAATGTAGGGAGAAAGAACCTGGGAAGCTTCATTAAGGAGACTTGATTATCTGGAAATGTCTTATTTTCCTTTCACTTTTTAAAGTTTTCCTAGGTACAGGTTTCTTGATCCACGGGTTTTTCTTTTAGCACTTTGAATATGTCACTGCACTTTGAATATGTCATTGCAAAGTCTTCTGACCTTCAATGCTTCTAATAAAAAGTCCATTGTTAATCTTAAGAGATTCGCTTGTACATTAAAAGTCATTTTTTCTTTCTTCTTTCAAAATTTTCTCTGTCTTTGGCTTTCAATAGTTTGAGTATTATATGTCTAGATAAAGATTTTGTTGTGTTGGGGACAATTTTGTTGTGTTGGAGGAGTTGAAAATTGATGTTTTCCATCAAATCTAGAAAGATTCCAGTCATAATTTCTTCAAATAAATTTTCTGTCTTTTTCTCTCTTTCCTCTTCTGGATTTTTCATTGTTTACATGGGTATACATTAATGGTACTCCACACTTCTTTAAGACTCTGTTCATTTCCCCTTATTTTTTCTTTCCATTCTATTGATTAGGTAATCTCTATTGATTGATCCTAATGTATGTTTTTTTGTTTGTTTTTCCAGCAGCTCAACCCTTTTTTTGAGCCCTTATAGAGATATTTTTGTTTAAATTATTGTATTTTGCTAATTGGAGAAGGAAATGGCAACCCACTCCAGTATTCTTGCCTGAAAAATTCCTTGGACAGAGGAGCCTGATGGGCTACAGTCCAAGGGTTGCAAAAGAGGTGAATACGACTTAGTGGCTAAACAACAACAATTTTCTAAATAGACTGCTTCAAACTATTGGTCTGCAAAGAAGACTCAGACTTTAATATCCCAGACTTTAATCTTCAGCATATCAGAGTTATGAAATATTCATAGTATGAAAGGACCTGAGAGATTATTTAGGACAATATCCCCATTTTATATATAAGAGAAATAAGGAAATAAAAATAAGAAATAAAAAACAATGATCTCTTTATCTAAGAATGAGAAATTTCATAGACTAAACTTATATTCATCAGTCACAAATAAAATGAGATGACCATTTCAACATGTAATACACTAGGGGCTATGGCACATACACAAATTACTAGCATAAAAGTAGAAAGTGATTTATGAAATAAGACAACAATAATATTAAAATACACTTCACATTACACTTACTTCATCTATTTATTCATTTAGCAAAGACTTTCGGAACACCTAGTATGTATTTGTAACTTACAAAAAATAACAGCTAATATTTGAGCTTTTACTAATCTTTTGAATACTGTTTTAAGCACTCTGTACCCTCTAACGTATAACAGGTACTCTTATAATCTCAGTTTAGATGGGAGAACCAAACTACCAAGAGGTTAATAGTAACAGCGTCATGTAGCACTAATTTAGGCCAGGCACAGCTATAAGTTGGCTTCCCTGGTGGCTCAGTGGTAAAGAATCCACCTGCCACTGTAAGAGATTCAGATTCAACCCCTAGGTCAGGAAGACCCCTGGAGAAGGAAATGGCAACCCACTCCAGTAGTCTTGCCTGGGAAATCCAATGGACAGAGGAGGCTGGCAGACTGCAGTCCATGGGGTCACAAGAGACAGATTCAACTTAGCAACTAAACAACAACAGCTGTTTTAAGTATTCATTTAGTCTTCATAATAAAGTTCTGAGGTAAGTCTTGCTATTTTGTTATTATTCTTGTTTGCATTTAACAGATGAGGAACTAAATCACAGATAAATTACATAATCTATATAAGAGCAGCCATGAAATTAAAAAACGCTTGCTCCTTGGAAGGAAAGCTATGACAAATCTAGAGGGCATATTAAAAAGCAGAGACATAATTTTGCCAGCAAAAGTCCATATGAGTCAGTGTTATGGTTTTTCCAGTAGTCATGTATGGATGTGAGAGTTAGACCATAAAGAAGGCTGGGCGCCAAAGAACTAATGCTTTTGAATTGTGGTGCTGGAGAAGACTCCTGAGAGTCCTTTGGATTGCAAGGAGATCAAACCAGTCAATCCTAAAGGAAATTAACCCTGAATATCTGTTGGAAGGACTGATGCTGAAGCTGAAGCCTCAACAGTTTGGCCATCTGATGCAAAGACCCAATTCTTTGGAAAAGATGCCGATGCTGGGAAAGATTGAATGCAAAAGGAAAAGGGGGCAGTAGAGGATGAAATGGTTAGATAGCATCACCGCCACAATGGACATGAGTTTGAGCAAACTCTGGGTGATAGTGAAGGACAGGGAAGTCTGGTGTTTTGCAGTCCATAGGGTCACAAAGAGTCGGATGTGACTTAACGACTGAACAACAACACAACAATAAGAGCAGACATGCAGGAAGTGGCAGAGATGCCATTTGAACCCCAGAATCTGGCTTCCTAAGTTTGCCATGTTGCAACCATGATACACCCGTGCTTCTGCTCTTAACAGCTATGTTATGCCATACCTGGGCAACAGCTATCTGTCTGGTAAGTGATACTACAGACCTTAAGACTACTAAATTATTTTCCTAAGCTGCTATAAAAATGTACCCTGAAAATCTGTTTAAGATAACAGATATTTGTCGTCTCCCAGTTCTGGAGGGCAGAATTCTGAAATTAAGGTCTCAGCAGGGCCATGATGCCTTTGAAGCCTCGAGGAGAAGATCCTGCCTTTCTTCTTTCTTTCTGTTAGCCCCAAGCATTCTTTGTCTTGTGGTAGCATAGCTCCAGTCTGTTTCCATTTTCATGTTGCAATTACCCTCCTTATTGCCAAATTCAGACATAAATTGAAGAAAGTGGGGAAAACCACTAGACCATTCAGGTATGACCTCAATCAAATCCCTTATGATTATACAGTGGAAGTGAGAAATAGATTTAAGGGACTAGATCTGATAGACAGAGTGCCTGATGAACTATGGACGGAGGTTCGTGACATTGTATAGGAGACAGGGATCAAGACCATCCCCATGGAAAAGAAATGCAAAAAAGCGAAATGGCTGTCTGGGGAGGCCTTACAAATAGCTCAGAAAAGAAGAGAAGCAAAAAGCAAAGGAGAAAAGGAAAGATATAAGCATCTGAATGCAGAGTTCCAAGGAATAGCAAGGAGAGATAAGAAAGCCTTCCTCAGCGATCAATGCAAAGAAATAGAGGAAAACAACAGAATGAGAAAGACTAGAGCTCTCTTTAAGAAAATTGAGATACCAAGGGAACATTTCATGCAAAGATGGGCTCGATAAAGGACAGAAATGATATGGACCTAACAGAAGCAGAAAATATTAAGAAGAGGTGGCAAGAATACACAGAAGAACTGTACAAAAAAGATCTTCATGACCCAGATAATCACAATGGTGTGATCACTCACCTAAGCCAGACATCCTGGAATGTGAAGTCAAGTGGGCTTTAGAAAGCATCACTACGAACAAAGCTAGTAGAGGTGATAGAATTCCAGTTAAGTTATTTCAAATACTGAAATATGATGCTGTGAAAGTGCTGCACTCAATATACCAGCAAATTTGGAAAACTCAGCAGTGGCCACAGGACTGGAAAAGGAGAGTTTTCATTTCAATCCCAAAGAAAGGCAATGCCAAAGAACGCTCAAACTACCACACAGCTGCACTCATCTCACACGCTAGTAAAGTAAGGCTCAAAATTCTCCAAGCCAGGCTTCAGCAGTACATGAACCGTGAACTTCCAGACGTTCAAGCTGGTTTCAGAAAAGGCAGAGGAACCAGAGATCAAATTGCCAATATCCACTGGATCATTGAAAAAGCAAGAGTTCCAGAAAAACATCTATTTCTGCTTTATTGACTATGCCAAAGCCTTTGACTGTGTGGATCACAACGAACTGTGGAAAATTCTGAAAGAGATGGGAGTACTAGACCACCTGACCTGCCTCTTGAGAAACCTATATGCAGCTCAGGAAGCAACAGTTCGAACTGGACATGGAACAACAGACTGGTTCCAAATAGGAAAAGGAGTATGTCAAGGCTGTATATTATCACCTTGCTTATTTAACTTCTATGCAGAGTACATCATGAGAAATGCTGGGCTGGAAGAAGCATAAGCGCACAAGCTGGAATCAAGATTGCCAGGAGAAATATCAAGAACCTCAGACATGCAGATGACACCACCCTTATGGCAGAGAGTGAAGAGGAACTAAAAAGCCTCTTGATGAAACTGAAAGAGGAGAGTGAAAAAGTTGGCTGTAAGCTCAACATTCAGAAAACTAAGATCATGGCATCTGGTCCCATCACTTCATGGGAAATAGATGGGGAAACAATGGAAACAGTGACAGACTATTTTGGGGGCTCCAAAATCACTGCAGATGGTGATTGCAGCCATGAAATTAAAAGACGCTTACTCCTTGGAAGGAAAGTTATGACCAACCTAGATAGCATATTCAAAAGCAGAGACAGTACTTTGCCAGCAAAGGTCTGTGTAGTCAAGGCTATGGTTTTCCCAGTGGTCATGTATGGATGTGAGAGTTGGACTGTGAAGAAGGCTGAGAGCCGAAGAATTGATGCTTGTGAACTGTGGTGTTGGAGAAGACTCTTGAGAGTCCCTTGGACTGCAAGGAGATCCAACCAGTCCATTCTAAAGGAGATCAGTCCTGGGTGTTCATTGGAAGGACTGATGCTGAAACTGAAACTCCAATATTTTGGCCACCTCATGCGAAGAATTGACTCATTGGAAAAGACCCTGATTCTGGGAGGGATTTGGGGGCAGGAGGAGAAGGGAACAACAGAGGATGAGATGGCTAGATGGCATCACTGACTCGATGGACATGAGTTTGAGTGAACTCCTGGAGTTGGTGATGGACAAGGAGGCCTGGTGTGCTGTGATTCATGGGGTCCTAAAGAGTTGGACACAACTGAGCGACTCAACTGAACTGAACTGAAGTGATTACCCTTTTGTGTGTCTTTCTCCTTCTTTATATAAAGACACCAAGCAAAGCAATCAGATTGAGATAGGAGCCCAGGCTATTCCAGTATGGCCTCACCTAGAGTGAAAAGTGAAAGTCACTCAGTCATGTGTGACTCTTTGTGACCCAATGGACTATACAGTCCATGGAATTTTCCAGGCCAGTATACTGGAGCAGGTAGACTTCCCTTCTCCAGGGGATCTTCCCAACCCAGGAATCGAACTGGCATCTCCTGCATTGCAGGTGGGTTCTTTACCAAATGAGAAATCAAGGAAGCCACATGGTCTCACCTTAACTCAGCCAAATACATTTGCAACAATCCAATTTCCAAAGGAGACATTCTGAAGTATTGAGGATTAGGACTTCAACATAGATTTGTGGGGACACAGTTCAAACCACGTTTTTCAGTCTTGATGACCCCATGGACTGCAGTATGCCAGCCTTCCCTGTCCTTCACTATCTCCTGGAGCTTGCTCAAACTCCTGTCCATTCAGTTGGTGATTTTATCTAACCATTTTATCCTCTATCACCCCATTTTCCTGTACTCAATTTTTCCCAGCACCAGGGTCTTCTCCAATGATCCGGCTCTTTGCATCAGGTGGCTAAACTATTCAACCCATAACCACTACAAAATCAGAATCTCCTTCTGGTGAAGTAAACAAAAGTACAAACACACACACACATACATATGCATACAATTACGCTATTTGAGAAATTTGATAGGGTTCCATTTGTCCTACTTTCCATCATTTTGTGTTTTTATTGTGGTAAGTGCACTTAACATGATGTCTACCCTCTTAACAATTTTGAAAATGCACAGGACCCTATTGTTAATTCTAGACACTATGTTTGTACAGGAGATCTTTGAAACTTACTCTTCTTGCATAACTGAAAGTTCATACCCATAAAAGCAAGAAATTAATACTTCTAAAAGCTGAAAAAAATAATTGATTCATTCCCTATCCTAATGAAACCCCTGCCTTTAGTTTTGATTTGTCCACATGTACAAGTCTAAAGAAAGGAAAACTGTAATTTATATGCATTTCACATATTTATCATTTTTTATGCCTCTAAAGAAACTTTATAGATACCAAATTTGTGGCTTTCTTAGTTTATTGCTATATGTTTTGTGGGTCTTTTAATTTATATTATTATTAGATATTTAGGAATTTTTCATTTATTTCAACCAAGATATTAAAGTATGATTAATATTTTCCAAAATATATTTTTAAAATTTATGCTTAGGATCTATTTTTAGGAGTAAGGTTTAATAAATAAGTACATTTTGTAAAATAATGAAATACTATTGTATCCTAGTATGCTATTGTACTATTTTGTATAGTCAGGAGCAAAAGACATTTTCACCTCTTCCAACTTGGATGTAAACTTCTCGAAAGAAATGGAAACATATGTCCACACAAAAACTAGTGCAGAAAAGTTTACAGCAGCATTATTCATAATAACCAAAAGTCAAAAGACTCCAGATGATGATAAACTGTGAATAAACAAAGAAGATGCGGCATATCCATGGACTGGAATATATTTTGGCTATAAAAAAGAGTGAAGCACTGATACAGGCTATAACATGGGTAAATTTGAAAATATTATGCCAAGTGAAAAAGCCACATACAAAGAGGCACAACTGTATGATTTATTTCATGTGAAATATCCAGAAGACGCAAATCCAGAGACACAAAGAGATTAGTGGTTGCTTAATTAAATTAACTAAACCCCATTTCAATTAACTGAGTTTAATTGAAGGGATGGCCAAGAGGGTTTAAAATTAGATTGTGTCGAGGTTGAACAACTCGGTAAATACAAAAAAGCTATTGAATATCCTCATTGCAAATGGTATCATATTCAATTATGTCCCAATAAAACTGTTAAGAAAACAATATACGGAAAATTATATGAGAGTACAGACAGTACCAATTCTGCCAAAGACTCCAAATCAGTAGGCAGAAAGTTAACGTAAGCCGAGGAAGGATTTTAATGTGTACTTGCTCCCCTGTTTAGAAAGATGAAAATAGGAATGCTTGTAATAAGAAATAGTGGTGTTTATTCCACACTAACTGCTGAATCTTCTCAAAAAAGTCCTTGTGCGGTACGCAAAGACACATGAAGACTGAAAATCCTGGAGATGTCCTCCTCACCCCAGGATTCCAGCATTTTTATCAGGACCTTCATCTACATAATAGATGCCTAACTCATCTGAGATTGGTATTGCTCTTCCAGTCTTATACCTAGCACCCAGTACTAAAAAACAATGAAAAAAATAAAGATAAAAATTGTTAGATAGTAAAGAATCTGCTTATAGGTTAATTGAAAAGTATAGTTTTAGTTCTTTGTTCTTATTATTGATAGGAAATCAGGAAAATGCTAGTCTCCCATAAGAAGTCAGATCTTCCTACCAAAAAGCTGAAGGTACTTAAAGGGAAATCCTCTTATAAGTGCCCAAAAAGACAAAAAAAATTAAATTGTGTCCCCAGCTATCGCAGATTGATCTCTGAGTGGCTCAGTTTGTGAGGTCTCACTGAGAGAATGAGAACAGCACCAAGTGAGGTAACTTGTCCCACTCAGTCTTGGAAACTGAGAAAGAAATTAAAGAAGAAATCAGTGTTGGAGTTCCAGCTGGGTTTATAAATGAGGAAAAGTATTTAAATATGCTGCTCCAGTAGCACTGGCTGACCCCAGAGCACCGCCTTAACTTATTAATAGCAGTTCCTGAATCTTGTTTTTTAATGTAAGTTACTGTGCAGAAACTTTCCACCACCTCTTAAATGGCTTCAAGAGGCTTCACTGTAACCTGAGAGGAATTTAAGAGAAGGGAGAGAGAGCTAGCAGAGAAAGAGTGTTGGATGAGATGGACATCTGGGAAAGTAAACGGACAGACTGTCGGAGGAGGTCACAAAGAGACCCAAACAAAAGAAATACAAACCTTAGTACCAAGAAAGCAACAAAGAGACAGAACTACAAGCAAAGACAAAATAGTGATGGGGAGAAAAAGAGATGATGAGTAGAAAAAAAAATTTTTTTTTTAATCAGAGCACATTAGTCTTTCTTCAGACATACTAGGTTTCTAAAGCCACTAATGTGACTTGCCTCATATGCTGAGGACTGAATGATTGTTATATCCTGAAGGGCCTCTGAGAAGTTTGGCCAGTAGATAACTCTGAAAGGGGGAGGGGGAGGGCTGATTTTTAATTTGGAAAAAGATTTCCAGGAAGCAGGCTGTTGTCCAGGATACAATATCTCACAAAAGTACACTTATTTAGAGCTGTTTGTGGGAAATGGTTTGAGGATAGTAGAGAAAATAAAGGCCATTTTAAAAACCTGTTAAAAATGGTAGGAGTTGAATAGGTAAAAGAGATAGGGGAGAACAGTTAAGCGGTGTTAACGCGTGAAGGAAGAGAATAGAGTTGAAGCGAACATCGTCACAGAGCAATGACGAAACATGTCAAATGGAGTGAAGGGCACAAGTTAGGGAATAAAATGTAACATTTGGATCAGTTGCAGAGGCAACTTGATGTCAATTTTTGCTATCAGTGCATGTGTCAATTTCATATGTAAAAATATTAAATGAAATATCTTAGGAAAAATACTTAAGACAGTGCCAGGTACATTTTACATACTCAAAATCTGGTTGCAAAATTTTTCATATATTGGGATATTTTGAAATTTAGATAAGCCAAGACAAAATAATCAGATAATATTGCATTTTAACAAGTGAAATGATTATCAAAATTCACAAGAACATCTTTCAGTTAATGTATAGAATATACATGGAGAGATTGCCCTCAAGATGTAGGACTTCCCTCACTCAGATTGAGTAAATCAATACAGCTATTATTAAATATGTATGTTGCTCAATACTTCCCAAATCTGATGCTATTTCCCTTGATTGACATAAACTTTTTTGAAGTAAATAGGACAAGAATCAGGATTTCCTTTGAACATTTAAAGAAAGTAATTTACAGAGAAGTTATTCTTATTTAAGGTTATAAATTTAATAAGTGACAAAAAATGATAAGACTGAGGTTGTTTCATAATTTTTGTTTGTTCAGATTTAGTGTTTTTGTCTTTTCTAGATTTAACATAGAGCTCTCATTAAATCCTGGTACATCTTGTTTCTATAACAAAAAATGGTGAAATGACTGAAAAGTCTTAAAATTCAAGTATTCTGGGCTTCACTGGTGGCTCAGAAGGTAAAGAATCTGCCTGTAATTCAGGAGACCCAGGTTCAATCCCTGGATTGAGAAGATCCCCTGGAGGAGGGAATGGCAATCTCCTCCAGAATTCTTGCCTGGAGAATTCCATGGACAGAGGAATCTGGGGGCTACAGTCCATGGGGTCACAAAGAATTGTATATAACTGAGTGACTAACACTTTCACATTCTGTTCATAGGTAATGCCAGCTTGAATAAAGGAATGTTACTTTTTCCAGTCTGACTGTGGATCACTCCACTTATCTTGAAAACAATGTTAGAAAATTAAGGAGAGACCGTTTCTTTATTTGGTTGTAAAACTGTCAAAATTAAACTGAAAACAAATAACTAGGGTTTTATTTCACAAGCAAGGCCTTTCCAAAAAATAAAGCAAAAAAAATTTTTTTTAATCTATGATTCTCCTAGGACCCAATATGTGTGAATTCTCATTTTTAATTAATACTCTCACAAAGAAAATTATTGCTTGAAGTGTAAACAACAGAAAGATTAAGTAGATTATTACAGTATACATTATCTTCACTTTGTATCATGTGCAGTGTGCGAGGATTATGGAATTACTTGATCATTTTTAAATCCTCATTCTCACATTCTTTGCACTGTCAAAAGTTGCTACAAACAAAATCTAGTTGAAAGCAAACAAAAAGAGAAGAAAAAAAGGAAGACTTTTATTGCTATTTGTTGAAGCATTTAGAAATGACAAATATGTATGTGGATTTTCTTTATATGTAATAGGTTTGGCCCATAAAAAAGATAAGCTGTTTTGTCAGATCACCTGTCAATAAACTGTCAGTGTCAGATAGGAGTACATTTCAGCGATGTGTTCACTGAATAGAAATCACATTTGTCTACTGCCCATTTAAAAAAAAAAAAAAACTTGTTTCTTTGGGAAGGAATTACACCATGAAAATTGGTTTAAATGATTATTTGCTTAACAGCATTTGAATTGACATTTCTTAAAGATTGTAAAGATGAAAATGAACAAAGGATGAGTCTAGATTTTTTAGTGCTGTTGAGAAATTAAAATATTAAAAAAGGGCAAATGATCTACCAGCCAAGCTGAACATTATTGTGAACATTATTGTGTATTACTGAGACCTTTCAACAATCATGATGCCTCTTGTTGCCCATGTGTATGTTAGCTATTGCTATTGCTGCATATAAATTCTTCCAAAACATGCACAGCAGCTTAAAAAACAAATGCATAATGGCTCACGTAGTCTCTGAGGTTAGGAATCTAGGAATGGCTTCACCAGGTGTTTCTAGCTCAGGGTGTCTCATGAGACTGCAGTTGAGATGTTTGAAAGGACTTCAGTAATCTAAAAACCTGATGGAAGCTGAAGAAGTCAGTTCCAAGGTCTTTCCCTTACCCATGAGCTGCAGCCTTCTTTTCCTCCTTTCTTCATATGGATTTTTGATATGGTAGCCAAGTTCTACTGCAAGGCTCGAATGTACTTTTTTAGTATCTTTGAGTAACTTATCAGTAACAGGTACTGATATTAAATTAAAATATTTAATGAGGAATTATTGGCTGTTTAGGTCATTTCTAAGAAGCTTGACTATTAGCATAATTGTACATTCACATACTTTTCTTTTCCAATTTATATGCCCCAGAGAAGCTGTATCTTTGATACATGTTAATAAATGTATTCATTTTTGCCACTTTGAGAAGTTGTATGAGGGATGTTTAAGGTTTTATACAGTTGTTATAAATACTGAAAAGTACTGCAGTATTTTTTAAAGTATCTCTTAAAATGCTGGTGCAAGATGCAGAGTTCAGTTTTCTACACTATTATAAAATAGAAATTAATTACTGTGGTTAGAAGTGATAATATAAGTGGTCTGGAACTGAAATGGAGAAATTCTAATATTTCATGTATTGGTTCATTTAAAAATAGCAACAATGAACACATTTTATGTTAATAGTATCTTGGTATTACCATGAAATTAATTCTGATCTCACAGGACACCTCAGGCTTCCCTGGTGACTCAGTGGTAAATAATCCGCCTGCACTGAAGGAGATACAGGAGACACAGTTTCAATCCCTGGGTTGGGAAGCTCCTCTGGAGAAGGAAATGGCAACCCTCTCCAGTATTCTTGCCTGGAGAATCCCATGGACAGCGGAGACTGGCGGGCTATAGTTGCAAAGAGTCAGACACAACTGAGCAACTGAGCGCACACACACACAGGACTGTTGATATCAGACATTAAGTTTTGGTGATTTTTGGAACAGGAAAGAGCATAATTAAAGATAAAATTTGGAAAGTAAATTTATTTGCCTTGGCTTATTTACCATAGTTTGAAGAATCATGAAATGCGTTAACATTTAGCCAAGTGTGTTGACTTGTGATATTGTTTACTGCCTTGCCTACAATATGAGTGGTGCACTAATTTTCTATGGGCGCCATAGTAAATTACCACAAACTTTTTAATCAGTTCAGTTCGGTCACTAAGTCATGTACAACCCTTTGTGACCCCATGGACTGCAGCACCCTGGGCTTCCAGCTTTCAAAATGGATCAGTTGTGTCCACAACAATCAGTTGTGGACAACTGATTTTTAAAAATTTTTATTTCTTTATTTACTTATTGGGCTATGCTGAGTCGTAATGTGGCACATGGGAGCTTCGATCTTCACTGCGGTATGCAAGATCTTTAGCTGCAGCATGCAAACTCTTAGATGGGGCTTGTGAGTTCTGGTTCCCCCACCAGGGATCAAACCCAAGCTTCTTGCATTGGGAGCATGGACTCTTAGCCACTGGACCACCAAGGAAGTCCCACAGACTTGTAGTCTTGAGGTAATAAACACTCATTTACTATTTACAGTTCTGTAAAATCAGAAGTCCAGGTACAGCGTGGCGTATCCAGTTGTTGTCTTAGATTCTTACAGGCTAGTCAAGGTGTCGGCAGGGCTGCCTTCCGTTCCAGAGAACCTGAGAAAGAATCAGCTTTTAATCTTATTATTGATGGGTTATTGGTTCAAATCAGTTCCTCACAGCTGTAGAACCGAGTTCTATTTCCTTCCTGGAAGTGAACTGAAAGTTTTTCAAAGCCAGCAATGTCAGCATCCCTTTTTTCTTCTCTCTGCCTCCACTTTTACTTCATTTCTTCTTTTCTCTCCTCCTCTCTTTTTCAGGGCTTGTGGGACTATACTGACATTCCCCAGATAATCCAGAAAAACCTCCTTTTTTAGAATCAGCTGATTAGTAGCCTTAATTACATCTGAAAAGTCCCTTTATAGCAGTACCTAGATTAGTATTTGACTGAGTCACCAGGGACAGGAACCTTGTGGGGACATCTTTAGAATTCCACCTACTACAAAGGATTATTTTAGTTTCCTATATAAGCTCTCTAGAGAGCAAACACTCTGTGATATACTGAAATAATTTTTTTCTGCTTTATATTGTCATTACTATTCCTTTTTATTATTTAAGAAAACAATGTTTCTTCATTTATGAAATACCTAAGATTCTTTTTTAAACAATCATATTACCTTTTTTGTTTACTTATAGATATTTACTGTCACTTTGATTAAATATGTAACCAGACTTTCTTCCCTCAGGCACCCATGATTCTGATTTGGAAACTTTGATAACATCTTTTCTTTTTTTTTTTTTTTAACTATCAGGTTCATAAAATCCTATCCTAAGTATAATAAAAAAAATAAATGAAAAATTTTAGGGTATCTTTTGCACCTAAAACTCAGAGATTCTCCAGAAGATACCTGATAATTTACAGAGATTTGTTGCTTCATCTTATAAAGAGAGAGTGCTAAGAGTAATTAGTTTTTGTGTTTTGGCCTTGCAGCACGTGAGATTTTTGTTTCCTGACCAGAGATTTAACCTGAGTCGCCTGCAGTGGAAACACAGAGTCTTAACCACTGGACAGCTAGGGAAGTCCCTAGTGTTTTTTTGTGTGGGTTTTTTTTTTAACTTATCAGTATTGATGCATTTTGTGGGAAGAGTTGTCAAATCAGCAGAAATTCTCAGTCATAGCCAAGTTAAATTTGTTTAAGTCAAATGTCTTTTAACTTAAACATTTTAGAAAGTATATACTTCATAAGATGTGCTTAGGAGTTTGTTAATGCCCTCACTTTCCACATGTTATAACATTAGGAGAAGCACTAAAATGCTATGAAATAGCTCCATTGAGTTTTCCTTTGTTTTTGGAGGCCTGGTGGTGCTTTGCATTATATTAGGCAAATGGCCTAATTAGCTTCCTTGGTGGCTCAGATGGTAAAGCGTCTGCCTGTAATGCGGGAGACGCAGGTTCGATTCCTGGGTCTCCTAATTTCCTTGGAGAAGGAAATGGGAACCCATTCCAGTATTCTTGCCTAGAGAATCCCAGGGACTGAGGAGCATGTTGGGTGCCGTCTAGGGGTCGCACAGAGTCGGACATGACTGACACAACTTAGCAGGCAAATGGCAGTGTAGAATTAAAATCATTTGTCATAATTTATTCTATAAAATGCTTACTTGACTACACCATTATTTTTCATTTTTATTCTAGCATCTTAGAGCAGCGGTTCTAAGATGGGTATGTACATCAGATTTACTTATGAAATTTTATAACTATACAGATATCTAGGCCTTACCCCAAATTCACTGCATCTCTTTATTTGATACTATTGGTTTATCTGTGGTGTAGTATGTATATAACATCTCAAAATTATTATATGTTACTTGTCGAGATACTTCCCTTACAGATTATGTTCATTCATTTTTATATATGAGCTGTATCCTTCTCTATCTTTTTTGAAAATATGCTTAATTAGTGTGCTTATTCAAAAGCAGAGACATTACTTTACCAACAAAGGTCTGTCTAGTCAAGGCTATGGTTTTTCCAGTGGTCATGTATGGATGTGAGAGTTGGACTGTGAAGAAAGCTGAGCGCCGAAGAATTGATGCTATTGAATTGTGGTGTTGGAGAAGACTCTTGAGAGTCCCTTGGACTGCAAGGAGATCCAACCAGTCCATTCTAAAGGAGATCAGTCCCGGGTGTTCTTTGGAAGGAATGATGCTAAAGCTGAAACTCCAATACTTTGGCCACCTCATGAGAAGAGTTGACTCATTGGAAGAGACCCTGATGCTGGGAGGGGTTGGGGGCAGGAGGAGAAGGGGATGACAGAGGATGAGATGGTTGGATGGCATCACCGACTCAATGAACGTGAGTTTGAGTGAACTCCAGGAGTTGGTGATGGACAAAGAGGCCTGGCATGCTGCAATTCATGGGACTGCATAGAGTCGGGCACAACTGAGCAACTGAACTGAACTGAACTGATAGGTATTTTGTTTTAAGCTTTTTCTTCCATCTAACTTTATTATATTTTGCATTCCCCAGAAACAGCCAAATTTCATGTCAGTTGATTATTCTTGATATGAACTCATCAGAATCCTCACATTTGAAAATTATGGGTAATAAATTAATTACAATCATTTTAAGTCTCTGTCATCTACAGATTCATAACAATGCATAACAATTTAGTAGAATCTGCTTTTGTAAATTGTAATGAAACACTTTAAATGATATATTATTCTTACTGATTCTTCCCCCAAAACGTGGAAATCTCACAATTCAGAAATTTCTATTCAGTCTTCTTATTTTGCATGACATATAACAATTTGCATCAAAACATGGAAACCCCACAATTCAGAAACTTCTATTCAATCTTCTTATTTTGCATAGAAGTATAAGATTTATATAAGTTCAATAAGAAGTTGTCCTCCTTTTTAGCAGAATATAATTGGAAAAATTGATTATGCAATCAAAACCTTGCCCAGAATGTCATATTTGAGAATAAAGGCTGGTTTAATCAGGTATGCCTAGCAACTTTTAAGGAAGTAAAGTTGACTCTAGGGAACTAATGCTTTCAAAGATTTCTTGGGAAAGTTGACTTGATATTTGACTTACAGGGTTCAGCTTACAAGTTAGTAAGGAGGATCCCTACTTGGCAGGTAAGGATTCTGTAAGGACAGGTAAGGGATGTTTGAGTATACCAAGAAAAGAAAAGTTCACCTAAATTCATAGGTACTACAGGTGAATCTTGTTTTGATGGCTTATCTTTTTATGTTTACCTTAGAACAGTCAATAATGAGGCAAACATGTAGAAATCATATAGACGTTCTATAGATTAATTTCCAGCTTACCACAATGTGGTACCATAGTGGCATTAAGTCAAAACCAAAA
This sequence comes from Bos indicus x Bos taurus, assembly GCF_003369695.1. Taxonomy (NCBI): domain Eukaryota; kingdom Metazoa; phylum Chordata; class Mammalia; order Artiodactyla; family Bovidae; genus Bos; species Bos indicus x Bos taurus. Next base: position 66,010,154 of record NC_040083.1, on the reverse strand, counting down.
TCAGCAACAGAAACAAGCCCCCTCAAATCTTGTAGTTTGTGGAAGGGTGAAGTCCATGACCTAATTGCTTAATTAGTGAACTAGGATTGTCCCAAGTGGGAAATATGTGACAGAAGTATAATACTAAAAACAATTTTTGATACAGGGTTTTTAATATGAGCAAGAGTCCATCTTCTAGTAAGATTCTTGATTGGTGCATTAAATCTTCTCTAAGGCAAATTATTGTGATGAGAAAATGCTGCCTTAATTCATTTACATAGTCATGAAGTAAAATGGTCTTGAGAATGGACACTGAGAAGGGCCGTGAGAACCCCCCCACTTAAGTTTTAATTTCATCTTTGTAAAACAAAAATAAGATAGGACTCTGTATGAAATGCTGAGAGGATCAATGAGAAAGGCAGGTCAAGAATTTAACACAGATTAACATAGAACAGGAAAGGCATTACACTTTATCCCCCACATACATAGTCATGCATGCATACATGATCGTTGCTTCAGTAGTGTCCATCTCTTTCTTTGCAACCCTATGGACTGTAACCTACCAGGCTCCTCTGTCCATGGCATTCTCCAGGCAACAATACTGGAGTGGGTTGCCATACCCTCCTCCAGGGCATCTTCCTGAACCAAGGATCAAACCTGCATCTCCTGCAAAACCTGCAAGCAGATTTTTTACTGCTAAGCCACTAAGGAAACACTCACACACACACACACATACACACACACACACACACACACACACACACACACACAATCTATCGCATTATGGTGGTGGCTGTCCTATACTTTTCCAGAAGTGATTTAAGAAAGTGGAAATACTACATTATTACTAAAATGACTGAGAAGTGCAAATGATACTCATACAACATATGTATAATCAAAGCCAAGTGTTGCGGAATCTTATTTGGCCTATTCCAAGGCAAAAATCAAACTTAAATTGAAGAAAGTAGGAAAAACCACTAGACCATGGGGTCACAAAGAGTCGGACATGACTGAGTGACTGAACTGAACTGAAAGGTGGACAAACAAGAAATGGAATACATTAAGTTTTTGGTTTGGGAACCACATTTGTCTTTCTTTGATTGCTCTCAAATTGGAAGCAGGAGCACAAAATAAGGAAGTTGACTTCACTGACCTAGCTCTGACTTCTCTGGCTGATGGTTGCAGAAGTTATGGGTAGAGTTCTATTGTCATATATGGTCTGTCCACGTCCATTTGCAAGTTCACTCTTTCACTGGGCTGCTAATTATATTGTTTGTAGAGCCTATTGTGTTTTCAAATCGAAATTGCTACAGAAGCAGAGAAATGCTTTAAGAAACAAATGTTGGTTCCTAAGCAAAGACATTTGTGAGAAAAGAAAAATCAGATAAATAATAGACCTGTCTCAAAATATCACATTAGCCCCCTTGGTAACATTATTGATCTAGATGGAAAGTTTTGCTTGCAAATGTTTATTGAAGTAATAAAGACTGACTGCTGTTTGTTTTCAAAAATTGATCACATTATAAAATTTACTCTCTTTGAATTAAGGAGACATCTGTTAGAGCTCTGGTTGATTCCTCATTGGTTTAAAACTTGGAATTTAAATTTGTTGTGGTTGGTTTAAGATGGGAAAGCATATTCCACAAGGAGATATTGTGTAGACTCAAAGGCATATTCAATTCTGCAGAGTCCTGAGAGACAAGTGCCTTCAGATTGAGATACATTGTACCCCTAAATTGTATCTGCATCCCAGACATTCTTGATTGCCTTTCCTTCCAGTTCAGTGAGGCCTCCTTTCAGGAAAGTCAAACCTGTCTACTCCTCTCACCTCCTTTGAATTAGCCCACTTTCCCTTGGAAACTTATTTCACTTTCTACCAGTTTCTCACCATCAACTTTTTTTTTTTTTTAAACTTTACATAATTGTATTAGTTTTGCCAAATATCAAAATGAATCTGCCACAGGTATACATGTGTTCCCCATCCTGAACCCTCCTCCCTCCTCCCTCCCCATACCATCCCTCTGGGTTGTCCCAGTGCACCAGCCCCAAGCATCCAGTATCGTGCATCGAACCTGGACTGGCATCTTGTTTCATACATGATATTTTACATGCTTCAATGCCATTCTCACCATCAACTTTTAAACTTATTTAATTATTACTCTTCTAAAAACAAGTAAATACTCTTTTGGCTATATTTTCTTATAAACATCTTTCCTCTGCACCATGAAAGAATAGTTGCTGTTTGTCCCCACTTATTTCTCTTTCACTTACTCTTCACTCTTTTCCAATCTAATTTTCATTCAGCCAACTATGATTTTTCCAGTAGTTATGTACCGGTGTGAGAGCTGAACCATAAGGAAGGCTGAGCACTGAAGAATGGATGCTTTCAAATTGTGATGCTGGAGAATACTCTTGAGAGTCACTTGGATCACAAGGAGATCAAACCAGTCAATCCTAAAGGAAATCAACCCTGAATATTCATTGGAAGGACTGATGCTAAAGCTGAAACTGCACTACTTTGACCACCTGATGCAAAGACCCAACTCATTGGAAAAGACCCTGATGCTGGGAAAGATTGAAGGCAGGAGGAGAAGGGATGACAGAGGATGGGATGGGTGGATGGCATCACTGACTCAATAGACATGAGTTTGAGTATCTGGGAGATAGTGAAGGACAGGGAAGCCTTGCATGATGCAATTCATGGGGTAAAGGAGTGTCAGACATGACTTGGCAGCTGAACAATAACAATAGCCCTAATATTGTTTTTTTCTGCAGAAAAAAATACAAAACATTTCCACCAGATTTTTTTCCTTTTTTTCTGATTTATTGTATCTTTCCACTTCCTTTCCTTTTCTCCTTCATGGTCTATCTTCAAATGCATACAACTTAATTCAGAGATCCGGATCTTGGTCCTCTTCCTATTGTATAGTAGTTATTCCTGAAAAGTATGATTTGCCCTTGGACTTCAACTATTGAAATGTTGTTGACCCCATTAACTACATCTCTAGCTTGGAACTCTCTCCAAAGGTATGTATTCTTTTTTAAAATTTTTATTTACTGAAGTATAGTTAATTTATAAGATTGTGTTGATTTCTACTGCATAACAAACTGATTCTGTCTTATATTGCATCTGCTAATCCCACACTTCCAGTCCATCTTTCCCCACTATCTCTTTCCCTTGGCAACCACCAGTCCATTCTTATGTCTATGAGTCTGTTTCTGTTTCATAGATAAGTTCATTTATCTCATATTTGAGATTTTACATATAGGTGATATTTTTTAGAAATCAGTAATTGAGAAACCAAGCACCACACTCAAAGAGTTGTAGAGCTCAGGTTTGTTACACCGGTGGGCCTAGAGAAGTTAACATTCCAAGCTCTGAGCCCTGAACAAAGGGGTTACAGAGTTTTTATAGACAGACTATAGTGGGCAACACTAGCCACTAATAGTCTGGTTTAAACTAAGGGATTTCACACGTGGGAACAGCAGTCAAGATGGGGAGGGGAATGCCTGATCTTTACACAGACAGGCATGATTAAGCAGGTTTGCAGGGCCTGGGCAATTGCAAACAGTCTGACAAGGGTGAGTGAGTTAAACTCCAGCTCCTGTATTGTAAGGCCCCACTTTCTGAGACTACATGACCTACTTGATCCAGACTTTGCAAGGAGCAAGCTGAGTTACAGAGGCAGAACAAGCAGGAGGTTATGTGAAATTTTAACTTTTCCTCTTCAATATCATAGAGTTTTCATCTTTCTCATTTTGATTTACTTCACTTAGTATGATAATCTCTCGGTCCATCCATGCATGCATGTTCAGTTGCTTAGTCATGTCCGACTATTTGCGACCTCATAGACTGTAGCCTGCCAGACTTCTCTGTTCATGGGGTTTCCCAGGCAAGAATACTGGAGTGGGTTGCTGTTTTCTCTTCCAGGGAATCTTCCCAATCCAGGGATCAAACCCAAGTCTCTTGCATTGGCAGGTGGATTCTTTACCACTGAGACACCTGGAAAGCCCCATAGGTCCATCAACTAGCTACAAATGGTATTATTTCATTCTTTTTAATGGGTGAGTAGTATTCCATTGTATATATGTACCACATCTTCTTTATCTATCCATCCAAATGTCAATGGACATCTGCATTCCTTCCATATCTTGGTTATTGTAAATAGTGCTGCAAGGATTAAGGTACATGTATCTTTTCAAATTATAGTTTTGTCTGGGCATATAGTTATATGCCCAGGAATGAGACTGCAAGGTTATATGGCAACTCTATTTTTAGTTTTGTGAGGAACAGCCATAATGTTTTCCGTAGTGACTGCACCAATCTACATTCCCACTAACAGTGTAGGAGGATTCCTTTTTTCCATACCTCTCCAGCATTTGTTGTTTGTAGACATTTTAATGATGGCCTTTCTGACTTATGTGAGGGGGGTACTTCATTGTAGTTTTGATTTGCATTTCTCTTGATGAAAGTGAAAGAGGAGAGTGAAAAGTTGGCTTAAAGCTCAACATTCAGAAAACTAAAATCATGGCATCTGGTCCCATCACTTTATGGGAAATAAATGGGGAAACAGTGGAAACAGTGTCAGCTTTTATTTTTGAGAGCTCCAAAATCACTGCAGATGGTGATTGCAGCCATGAAATTAAAAGACACTTACTCCTTGGAAGGAAAGTTGTGACCAACCTAGACAGCATATTCAAAAGCAGAGACATTACTTTGCCAACAAAGGTCCATCTAGTCAAGGCTATGGTTTTTCCAGTGGTTATGTATGGATGTGAGAGTTGGACTGTGAAGAAAGCTGAGTGCCAAAGAATTAATGCTTTTGAACTGTGGCGTTGGAGAAGACTCTCTAAAGTCCCTTGGACTGCAAGGAGATCCAACCAATCCATCCTAAAGGAGATCAGTCCTGGGTGTTCATGGAAAGGACTGATGCTAAAGCTCAAACTCCAATACTTCGGCCACTTCATGTGAAGAGTTGACTCATTGGAAAAGACCCTGATGCTGGGAGGGATTGGGGGCAGGAGGAGAAAGGGACAACAGAGGATAAGATGGCTGGATGGCATCACCAACTCGATGGACATGAGTTTGGGTAAACTCCAGGAGCTGGTGATGGACAGGGAGGCCTGGCGTGCTGCGATTCATGGAGTTGCAAAGAGTCGGACATGACTGAGTGACTGAACTAAACTGAATAATTAGTGATGTTGAGCATCTTTTCATATGTCAAAGGTAATTTTTATTCTTGTCGATATTTTCATGTTCGTGTTACACATTAGATAAACCATTTTATGTCTTCTTAAATCCATGAAACCAATTCCTGTGATTTCTTCAGAGTTAATGTCTACAGGTTACTGATTCCACAGATGCAGGTTATTGTGCTGGAGGCTAAACCATGGGCCACTGCCCTCCATGTGTGGATTCTGTGTAAGTCAGGGTCATGGAAGGCCATATCTGAGGGTGGTGAAAACCCAATAGGTAAAATAAGGCACAACCATGTACTTTATCATCTTGTTTTTTCAATGACTTGTTTTTATTTAAGTACCACCTAATTCTTATTTATCTAATATTTTTATTTTAAAAATAATATTCATGATTATAATTCTGTTTTTATTGTTGCAAAGCTTTAACTACTCTAATGATAATATATTTCATGAATCACTATTTCTTATGTTTTCTTTTGTGATCATTCTTGTGTAATGAAAGAAAAATGTATGTGATTTTTTTTAATGGAATATTTTTAGAGCAGTTTCAAGTCACAGAAAATTGAGCAGAAAGTACAGAGAATTCTTATATACCCTCATCCTCACAAATGCAAAGCCTCCACTATCAACAGCCTACTCCTAGGTGGTACATTTTCTACAATCAATGAACCTATATCGACCTAGCTGACTATATTTATGTGGATCTATTATACTTTGGGCTCTTTACTCTACTTCATCAATTGATCAATCTTTCGTTTTTTAGTCAATATCACACTATCATTACTGTAGCTTTATAGTAAGTTTTAAATCTAGTATTGTTTTCCTACTCCATACTCTTCCTTCAGTAGTGTGTTAGCTATTCTGGGTTTCTATATAAACTTGAGAATCAGCATATCAATGTATACTAAACATATTGCTGGAATTTTGACCAGAATTTTGCTGAGCCCAGAGATCAAGTTTGGAAGAACTGATATCTTGACAACATTGAGCTTTTCTATCCATGGAATATCTCTCCATTAACTTAGTCCTTTGTTTTCACTTATCTGTATTTTAAAGTTTCCTCAGTATAGATTTTGTACATATTGTGTTAGATTCATATCTAAGTATTTCATTTTTGATGGTATAATATAAATGTATTATGTGTTTAATTTCAAATTCCCCTTGTTCATTACTGGTTCACAAAATAGGTGGCTTTGCTTTTTTAGCTTTCCTGTTACATAGGTTCAAGATAGAAATATAATAACCCGTGACACTTACCCATTTTTTTCAGTAAATATCTGCACTCAACAAAAGTGAAAGTGAAAGAAAATGAAGTCGCTCGACTGTAGCCTACCAGGCTCCTCTGTCCATGGGATTTTCCAGGCAAGAATACGGGAGTGTGTGGCCATTTCCTTCTCCAGAGGATCTTCCCTACCCAGGAATTGAACCTGGGTCTCCCACATAGTAGGCAGACACTTTACCATCTGAGCCACCAGGGAAGTCCATCTGTACTCAACAAAACTAAAACTTAAAATATGAGAAAATGAGCCTTAATTTCCTCCTTTCCACTTTCTACAAGTCAACTAAAATTGAATGGATATCATTATTCTTAAATGAATAATGAAGAAGCTCAAAAGATAAATCTGAATATTTATATACTAAAATTTATTTTTCAAGGACAATTCCTGAAGAATTAATGCCTATATTTCATTTGAAAAAAAAAATAGAATGCTTATTCACACTCAATATGGTCATTGCAGAGCTCTTACTTCACTGGTCTACATGGGACTGTATCTGCCAGGTCATTATTCTCCAGTCAGGGAAGAAATAACTCCTTTAATCCTTTCTATATGTGCCATTGACAATGGACCTCAAAGGAATGCGTTTCTCAACATAGATAAAAATTATAATATCAGTCGAAAGACTGACATATTGGTTGGCTTAGAAAGGTTTATTATTCAAGATACTCTTGATAATTATTGACACCAAGCCATATGCTCAGACTCTTTATCATATTTGGAATCTGAGAGGTATATTTTGCAGGAGATGTGGAATTAAAGCTCACATGTATTAATTTAAACCTTCTCTCTTTAAATGTGCAGCAGCTTGACAAGGTAGAGTCTTCAACTGTCTGACAAGAAATCAAATTATTATAGATGATTCACACATCCTTCACCTGCAGACCTCAAGAGCCTCATGAAGAGCCTCCCTGTAGCTCTTAGGTTGCTCAAAACTAATAGAATGGCTTTTATTTTTAGGTCTAGCATAAGGTATTGTTCCTACAAGGCTGGCATTTTTGTGAATGCCACTGTTATCACTTACCACATGAAAAGCAAAGCCTGGAATAATTAGTTAAATCATAATACAATGCAGTTATTAGTTTGGACCTTCTCTTTTCTCTTGAGAGTTTGATGAAATCTAATGAAATACTCAAATCCAAGTCCTGTGGAATCCCAACACCTTCCTCAAAAGTTGTGAAATTTCCCAGATAAATTAAGATCTCATGGCCTTTTTGACTAAGAACTTCTGCTTTGTTTCATAGATTACCTTATATTGATAATCCACATAGATTAACTCATTAATAAAACAGTTTCCTTCATTAGTTTCAATAACCATATAAATAAATACAATTAGTCAGCAAATGAGGAAATAATAATGCTTCTATATAAATATAGGGCTATAAAATATGAAAATGACCAACTGGACATCTTGGAAGTGCAAAATGACATTAAAATAAAAATATAGATAAACAGATAAACCTCAAATTATGAGATGAACAGAAGATTAGTAGAAGCAATTTATGGTATAATTTCTAATTTTATAATTTGTTCTGAAATGAAATTTTACTTACTTTGGCTGGAATGAGAGCTGCTTTCTGAACACAGTACAGTGACATTACAAATCAAAAAAGTACATGAAAGAGTCATTAAGAGAGACTGAGAATGTCCATTGAGATGAACCAAATAAAAATTAGTGAAGTTCCAGAAGTATAATAGTGAAGAGAGGGGAATTATTTAATTTCATTTTCCTGATTCAAAAATAGAATCTACCAGTGACTTCTGAAATTACTACATCCCTCTGCCCTTACCCAGGTCATCTTGTTCAGATGAGAGAATCAATAAAATTGTTCTTCCTTTGACATTCTTTCACCTCTCCCTTTGAGTTTTCACTGAATATGTCAATTCTGCATCGTCAAGACATTTTTCTTATGTCCAGGTTCGAGTCTCCATATTTGTTTTAGTATCAAAATTGATATATACAAATTTCATTGCCAATGTTTTTGCTTTATTTTGCTGGTAGGTCTTGATTAGAAGAAATTTATTCTCCAAAAGTTTCTTCAAGTAGTATTCACAGGAAAAATACCCTTTGATTTTTTGCATGTTTAACACTATCAGTTAGACTGGTTGTATAATTTTAGGTTCATGCTAAGTATGAAAGTTATTTTAAAATGTAGTATTTCAGTAATAGTATATAACATTATATTAAGACATATCAACCCCTTTATTAATTCTTTCAAAATATACTTTGAAGACTCTGCCTCCCAATGCATAAGAGTGTGGATTCGACCCCTGGTTGGGGAGCTAAGATCCCACATGTTTTGTGGCCAAAAAAATCAAAGCATAAAACAAATCCAATACTATAACAAATTCAATAAAGACACACACACACACACACACACACACACACACATATATTCCTGGTGGCTCAGATGGTAAAGAATCTGCCTGCAATGCAGGGGACCCAGGTTCAATCCCTGGGCCAGGAAGATCCCCTGGAGAAGGAATGGCAACCCACTCCAGTTTTCTTGCCTGGGAAATCCCAGGGACAGAGGAGCCTGGAGGGCTACAGTCCATGGGGTCACAGAGTTGGATACAACTGAGCAACTGAGCGTGCACGCGTGCACACACACACACAGAGAGAGAGATATATTTTTTGAGTACCAATTCTATTGGCATCCCTGTAATAAAAATGGAAAACATAGAGAAGGAAAATATATCAGTCTTTTTAATGAAGACAAAGTATAGTAAAGAGAACATAATTAAATAAAGACAATTATGAGCAAGTTATCTTATTCTAAAGTAAATGGTCTTAAGGAAAGAAATTCAATTCTCTCAGATTTTACAGAGGAACTCAAATCCAGCCAGTAAAGACTTCCCCAAAATTTTTATTTTATATTGGACTGTAGTTATTTTACAGTGTTGTATTAGTTTCAGGTGTACAGCAAAACCTTTCAGTTATACATATACATATATCTCTTCTTTTGCAAAGTCTTTTCTCAGTTAGGTTATTACAGAGTGTTGAGCAGTTTCCTGCGCTCTATCATAGGTCCTTGATGGTCATCCATTTTAAATATTGTAGTGTATACATGTCAGTTCCAATCTATCTCTCTTTCCCACACCCTTCCCTCTGGTAACCATAAGTTTGTTCTTTTAATCTGTGATAAAAAATGGAATGCTTCATGAATTTGTATGCCATTCTTGCACAGGGGCCGTGCTAATCTCTGTATGGTTCCAAGCACCAAAGAGCTTGGAGTGAAACTCCAAGACAAAAATACCAGGATGGTCAGCAGGAATGAGCATTAACTGTGCAGGTGATACGGTCTTCAGGTGAAACACCATCCACAGAGCCTCATGGTGAAGAAGGTGTGAACAACTGGAGAGAAGGCCCTTTGACTATGGGAGCAGGAGATGGAGGGGAAGCACTGGATGAGGTTGGAAAGCCAGGCATGGTCCTGGACATCCTGGGCCTTAAAGGCTGTGAAAAGATGTTGGTATTTATCCTGAGAGCAATGAGAAACAAGTAATGGGATTTAATAATGTGTGTGTATATGTAGGAGGATAAAATTATTAGATCTATGTCATGAAAAGAATCTGGCGTCAGTCTGAAGAAAATAAGAGAGAGAGAGAGAGTTCAATTAACTTAAGGAATCCAGTTAGTAGCAATCTCAGGCGGCCTTGGCCTACCGTGGCTTGAAGCAGGATTTTGGTTCCTGGCCAGAGATTGAGGTTGGGTCATAGTGCTGAAGGTATCAAATCTTAGCCACTAGACCAGTGTGGTGACAAGGCCCTGGCCCTTCAACTTTACAGAAAAAAGAATTCCCACAAAGACAAAAAGTAGTGAAATAAGTAAAGTGTTTATTAGGAGGAAAGAAGAGTACAGTATGTGTGGATAGACACACAGGCAGACAGAGAGAGAGAGAGAGCTGAGTCCTCGTGGTAGTTTCAGTCACTTCTATGGGGCATTTCTCCTGGATTTCCTCTGGCCAATCATTATGATTTCCCTGGTTCAGAGTCTGTATTTGGTTTATCTCAGAGTCCTCCCATGTGCTTATGCATCTCTCAGCCAAGATGGATTCTACCAAAGAGGCCTATGGGTATTTAACATCACTGAACATCACTCCCCTTTGGACCTCCAAGGAGCCTTTTTGCTCATGTATAGTCGGGGACGTCTCTTGACTTTGAGAATGAGAAATATGTGATCGCTTATATTCTATCTGGGAAGGTCTCAGCCTTCTCCCTCGATTGTCCTGCTATTTTTGTCTTGGAGTTTCAGTCCACAGAGAACAACTCCAGCTATTTGCCCCAGCAGTCCATCTATCTCCTGCTTCAGTACGGTTAGAGATAAAGTAAAGACAGTTTTCTGGCCTGGAAAATCCCATGGATAGAGGAGCCTGGGAGGCTACAATCCATGGGGTTGCAAAAGATTTGGACACAACGTAGCAACTAAATAACAACAACAATGGCTATTTACTTTGCAATGGTAGCAATGGGTGAATGAAATAAATTAACATGAGATCTAAGAAGAGACTGAAAAGGGACTTAATGATCAAATTAAGTACAATTTACATAAAATCCTATAACAGAGATAGGAAACTGATAACCACCAAGATATGCACCTAAGAGTTGGGTCAACTTAGCAGATGATACTTTGATACTTGAAGTGATGGTTAAGGAATTTGAACAATGCAAAGTTACATTTGTGTTATCTGGGTCTTTATCAAAGCTTAACATATTCTATCCAGTTTTCTCTTGTCTATCTAGTTTTCTCATTTATTTTTCACAGATGAGCTTTTAAAAATTCCTCTACTGGAAGCTGCTCTTTTAGAAGTGAAGTGACTGCTGTTCAGTGAGTAATTTCTAACAGTGTGATATTAGCTGCAAATATTTAGATAATCACATGGCTTGAAAAGAGGTGCCTGTGACAACTTGGCTTACTGTTGACTCTTACTGCATACTTTGGCAGCTCACATCTCCTCTGTGCATCTGCAGGGCTCTAGGACCAACCATGTAGAATAAGATTCAACATGGATTCAATGATAGAGTTTATTAAAGTTATAAGAGTTATTTTTATAGCTATTGATTCTATGTTGTCCAGTGTTTTCCAAGCAGATGTTCAGTTAAAGTGGTAACTTTTTTAAACATATAAGAGATATACAAATATGTTTGCATGTTTGAATCAATAGCACTTAAGTTTAAAAATGAGCCAATAATTTATTTCTGACACTAGGCAGTTGTCAAACAATATTAATGTCTGTAAATCAACAGATGAACACAGAAGAATTGCATTAAGCCCTGTGACACAGATAGCAGTGTAATGGGGTCCATCTTTCATCAACTTAACTAAACACCTCCCATTCCTAATGCCTCTTCCCTTACAAAAGTGAGCTTTGGAATGACATGTGTACAAGTGAATCTCCTACTTAACAGCTGCTGAGGGGTGAGTACTGACAGTAAACAGCCAGATGGTTATTAGACAGATCTCTTGCATGATTCAAGTAGAATGACAACTCTATGCAGAGGTGACAAGGCCTGGACAAACTTTTCATGTAAGTTTTAGAAAATTAGAGTAAATCAAGAATTTATAAATAATATAGTTGAACGTCCCAAACTGGCTGAACTTAGTAAATGTTTCACTAGTAAATCAACTGGAAGTCCAAGCCAAAGTACACTTAGAAGCTGTATGGACAGGAGCTAACAAAGCCAAGTGGTGGTCTTAGGGGGAGATTTTGGCAGCCCAGTCAGGTTACTGAGAAAAGGCTTAGGGCTTAGGACCAGCCAGCACCTCTGGGGGCACCACAGGCTGTGACTTGAGCCTCATCTCCAGGGCATCAATCAAGAAGGGAGATGGGGAGAGCAAGTTTGAAGTGGTCAGAGGAGTTTTTTGCCCAAATTTCAACTCATCCTCAAAGAATATAGTGTCTGCTTCCACCTGTCATCTAACAGGAATGGGCAAGCCCATTCTGTAAGAGATGGCAAACCTTCATGTGTCCCCAGAGTTTTCCTTCTGGGGAGTCTGCTTTACTGTAATTGTCAAATCAAGTGAAGATTCCCCAGCCTCACGTCCAGCTTCTGAATGAGAATCTCCAATGAGATAGATAAAGCCCAGGAGTTCATACAATTTTATGCCCACTGTTCAAACAATCATAAGATTTATTTGGAATCTAGAAGACAAAGATAACTATTTGATTAAATTTCTTATCTTAAAAAGTGAAAGCTCAAAAAGTTACTTATTAAAACAAGGATAAATTGGGATATATTGACATATAAAAACTACTATAGTTAAAATGGATAACCAACAAGGTTCTATTGTATAACACAGGGAACTCTGCTCAGTATTCTGTAATAATCTAAGTGGAATAAGAATTTGAAAAATAATAGACATAGCTGTATGTATAACTGAATCATTTTGCTGTATACTTGACACTAACAAAACCTTGTAAATCAGCTATAGTCTAATACAAAATAAACTAAAAAAGAAAATCACTGTGAACATCAAAAAACACATCTCATTTTAATCTTTGAAAGGAATCTAACAGATATTCACAGCATACAAAGTTCCCAATGCTCAGAAGCTAAATCAAGATGGGAAGAAAAGGATAGTATCAACATCAGCAATTGTATGTTTTTGCAAAGAATTAAAGCAAAGTTTAGGGAAATGAAAGGTAAATAGAGAGATGCAAAAAGCAAAAAAGAAAACACAAGCTGATATGTTTGTGTGTGTGAGACTGATAAATAAAGCTGACTGTCATTCAAAGAAAAGCAAAACAGTAAAACATTTTAACCCAACAAACCGAAGGAACCACAAATCAGTCATTTAAGAACTATCCAAACTAGGAAATTAGTGACATATATTTTAAGGAAAACATCACAAGGGACTAATTTCTTTCTGGTTAAGTATTTAGTTATAGCTAAATCCAGTTTTTATGCATGATAAATTATCATGCTGTAAAATACAATGCTTTCTAAAATCATTTTTACTCCATAAGATGTTTACAACCACAAAATTCATCTACAGACAGGATAAATGAAGAAACAACAGGCTTTTTTATAGGAAGTTAGACAATTATGAGATATATGAACATAATTCTATGGCACTGATTGAGCACCAAAACTTTAAGTGTTCTGAAATATTTTAAAGATTTTATAACTTTTTATTAAAGAGATAGTGTCACATAGTAATCTTTTTACATTAGAAAAAATTTTCAACATTTTATTCTTAAATATACTATTTATAACTTAATCTAAGTTTATCATAAAATGGTACTCTCTCTTTTCCCTCCAATAATAAATCGTCATTTATTAAAATAAACTGGAATGGAAATGCATAATTCTTAAAATTTATAGTATTTTGATAGAGTTAATAGCGGAGACTCTGAATTTATAGACATAATCATTAACAGCTTCTTTTTAGAACTTTGTATTACTTTTTTTTTTAGTTTTGTTGTTCAGTTGCTAAATGAAGTCGCTCAGTTGTCCTACTCTTTCTGACCCTGTGGACTGTAGCCTACCAGGCTCCTCCATCCATGGGATTTCCCAAGCAAGAGTCCTGGACTGGGTTGCCATTTCCTTCTCCAGGGAATCTTCCTGACCCAGGGACTGAACCCAGGTCTCCTGCATTGTAGGGAGACACTACTGTCTGAGCCACTAGGGAAGTCCTGTTGAGTTGCTGTTATGTCCAACACTTTACGACTTTATAGATTGCGTGTGCCAGGCTTCCCTGTCCTTCATTATCTCCTGTAGTTTGCTCAAACTCATATCTATTGAGTTGGTGATGCCATCCAGCAATCTTATCCTCAGCTGCCCCTTTCTCATTCTGACAGCAATCTTTCCCAACATCAGGGGTTTTCCAAAGAGTTGACTCTTTGAATCAGGTGGCCAAAGTATTGGAGCTTCAGCTTCAGCATCAGTCCTTGCAATGAATATTCAGGGCCGCTTTCCTTTAGGGTTGACTTATATGATCTCTGCAGTACAAGGGACTCTCAAGTCTTCTCCAGCATTACAGTTCAAAAGTATCAATTCTTCAGCACTCATTCTTCCTTATGGTCCAATTCTCACATTGTACATGACTACTGGAAAAACCATACAGACCTTTATTGACAAAGCTATTTCTCTACTTTTTAATATGCTATCTAGGTTGGTCATAGCTTTTCTTCCAAGGAGGAAGCATCTTTTAATTTCATGGCTGCAGTCACCATCTGCAGTGATTTTGAAGCCTCCCAAGATAAAGTCTGTCACTGTTTCCATTGCTTCCCATCTATTTGCCATGAAGTGATGGGACCAGATGCCATGATCTTAGTTTTTTGAATGTTTTAAGCCAGCTTTTTCACTGTCCTGTCTCACTTTCATCAAGAGGCTGTTTAGTTCCTCTTCACTTTCTGTCATTAGGGTGGTATCATCTGCATATCTGAGGTTGTTGATATTTCTCCTGGCAGTCTTGACTCCAGCTTGTGATTCAGTTAGTCTTGCTAACAGCTTACAGATTGTATTTATTTTTTCAAAGAGCCAGTTTTTGTTTTGCTGGTTTTTTCCTATTGATTTTCAATTTTCACTTTCACTGATTTATACTTTAATTTTCACTATTTTTTTCTCCTTCTGACTTTGGATTTAAGTTATTCTTCTTTTTCTGCTTTCCTAAGGTGGAAACTTAGTTATTGATTTTAGATCTTTCTTTTTTCATGGTATGTGTATTCATGCTATAAATTATATATGTACATTAAATGCTATAAATTTCCATTGAAGCACTGCTTTTGCTACATTCCACAGATTTCAGTGTTTCCATTTTGTTCAGAATAGCTTTTAATTTCTCTTGAGATTTCCTGTTTAATGCGTGTGTGATTTAGAAGTATGTTGTTTACTTTCCACAATTTGGGACTTTTTTGGCTCTATTTCTGTTATTGATTTTTAGTTTAATTCCTTTGTGGTCTGAGAGCAGAAATTGTATGACTTCTACTTTTTAAGATATGCTAAAGCATGTCTTATGGCCCAGAATGTTGTTTATCTTGGTGAGTGTTACCTACTAGTTTGAGAAGAATGTGTATTCTGCTGCCACTGAATGAAGAACTCTATAGAAGCCCATTTCATCTAGTTGCTTGATGGTATTGTTAGTTCAACTATGTCTTTCTTGATTTTCTGCCTGCTGAATTTGTCTGTTTATAATTTTGCTGTTGTTCAGTCACTAAGTCGTGTCTGACCTTTTGCAACCCCATAAACTGTAGCACGCCATGCTCCTCTGTTCTCCACTGTTTCCCAGAGTTTGCTCAAAATCATGTCCACTGAGTTGGTGATGCTATCTGTCCATCTCATCCTCTGCCACTCTCTTCTCCTTTTGTCTTCAATCTTTCCCAGCATCAGGGTCTTTTCCAATGAGTCGACTCTTTGTATCAGGTGGCCAAAGTATTGGAGTTTCAGTTTCCATAACAAGTCTTCCAAGAATATTCATGGTTGATTTCCTTTAGGATTGACCAGTTTGAACTCCTTGCAGTCAGATAAAGTTAAAGTGTTAAAGTTTCCATATGTGATAGTGGATTTATCTATTTCTCCTTGTAGTTCTATCAGATTTTGCTTCACATATATTGACACACTTTATCACTGTGTAATGACTTGCTATATCCCTGATAATTTTTGTTCTGAAGCCACTCTCTGCAATTAATATAGCTACTCTCACTTTCTTTTGATTAGTATTAATGTGGTATGCTCGTCTTCATCCCTTTGTTTTCAATTTACATGTACCTTTATATTTAAAGTGGGATTTTTGTAGACATTATAGAGCTGGATATTGGTTTTTGATCCACTCTGACAGTCTGTGACTTTCAATTAGTATATTTAGACCACTTATGTTGAAAATGACTATTGATATAGTTGGGTTAATATCTACCATGCTTGTTACTATTTTCTATTTTTTGCTCTCAATCTTTGCTCCTGTTTTTGTCTTATAATCTTTTTCTACCTTTTGTGGCTTTACTTGAACATTTAGTATAATTCTATTTCTCTTCTTTCTAGGCATACCAATTGTACTTTTATCTTCTCTTTTTTATTAATGGATTTCTATTATTTCAATCATTTTTTATTGGTTCAATTATATTTGTGCTTTTATTGTAAAGTCATCTTAGATCTCATTTGGAATTAAGTAGGTATAAACAATTAATAAACATAGGAAAAATCAGGCTAATATATCTCTTGTATGTTTTCTTATGAAAATGAATACTCAGATCTTCAATCCAGAAAGAAATAAGATGGGTGGAAAAGCATTAAAATAAACAACACATTTAAAAAACACAAATGTTAAAAGTAGTATTATAATTTTATCTTGCTTTTATTTGATTTATGCCTTCCTGGAGACTGAACAATAGTCAAAGGAAGAAGGGAGCCAGGAAGAAGGGTTTCTAAAGACCAGGGATGAGAGAGAGTCTGAAAGTGTCAAAGTGTTCAGAGACAGCCGGAATAATCAGTGCTGAAAATAGGCCTGGGCTGGGCTGTGATGAGACACTCTTAGGGAAGAAGGAGGCCCTTTATAGGTCTGTATAGGAATTTTTTTCCCACAGGGATATTGTTCCCACGGGGATAACATCTCTCATATTGGAACCATTGCTGGGGTTTCATTCTCTTTGAAGAAGTACAAAGGATGCTTCATTTTTATTTTAATTAAATGCACAGAGGAGTTATTTAGCAGCATCCCATGGATCCCTGTGTCTACTGGCAAGGAGAGCTGCAAAGCAGTCATGTGTCTTTATGTGTCCAGTGGTGCTGACCAGCCAGTGTGTAGCCCAGAGTAATATGCCACATCATCTTATATATATTCCCAGTGAGAGGGAAAAACCAGGTAAGGAAAAAGGAACTAACATAAAGAGATATTGTCAGAGAAATTCAGGGAAATGAACATAGACTTCCCTAAAAATTCACAATTTACCTACAGGATGATTTTTTATCTTAATGTGAAGACATATACCATGATTACTGCTTACATGATAACTGAGAGATAATATGCACTTATCTACTTCACAACTTTAAGTGATATAATATATGTTCATATTATACATATAATATATATTATATCACTTTACATGTAATATTATATATAAAGTGATATAATATAATATAGAATGGAAGGTAGTCAAATATTTGTAGGATATACAGGTGGATGCTCTTCTCCCTGCTATGTCATTCATACTCACAGAGGACTAAAATCACAGTATTTAGACTTTTCCTGCCCCTCATACATTTGGGTTATATTTACAAGATACTAGAATTAATACCAAACCAAAACTTCTGCAAGCATTTTCAATGAATATCAATATGTACATTTTTGAGAGATTTTGAGCCTTAGCAGAGTTAAATAAGATAACCAAAGACTATTCTATTTAGTCAATTAATTATTTAATAAACTGATGGTTATAGAATTTCTTCTTTAAATTGAAATGGTATAGCAGAAGTGAAAGTTTTCTGAAGTAGAAGTAAAGTTCGTATTTTATCTGAATTGCAAATTCAAGAGACTATATCATCTTAAAAGAACTGAGTTGAATAAAGAATAATGTGAGGCTCTAAAAACATATGGATAAGGTCAGAAGTATCATATTATGAATGCAAAATTTAGCAGATAACTTAGACATAAGAAATGTGATAAAATTCTTTGAGAAATATAGAAATATACTACTTTGACATTTTGCTTTCCTGATAGAATCCCAGTAAAGAGTGCCTGTATTTTGGATCTTGTGTTTCTACTAAGAGTAGGTCTGAGTTCCTTGATCTATATATCAGGTGGAAGAAAGGATAAAAAGAAATATCAAGGGCTTCAGGTTCAGTTCAGTGGAATGTAATGTTTACCTCTAACTCTTCACCAAATCTTTCCAAAAGGCTGGTAAGTGAATTTTAAGAAAGACATGCACTTTTGAAGCTATAGTAAAATGGAAAAGAAAACAGTGACACAAGCTAGAAAACAAGCTCAAAGAAGCCAATGCTAGACTGGCAGAAGGGGAAACTTAGAACATCTAAATGTGCACTGCAGAACTCCCAGAGCCTCAGGAATTAGTAACAACCTATGCCTCAGGAGGTTTAGGTCAATTCACCCTGCAGTGATCAGGGAATGTGCTTATAGGTTTGGCTTAATTAAACTCAGAAGTGCCACCTCATCACTTTTGCATTTTGTCTTTGTCCAGCCCACAGTGAAGGGGAGGGTATTACACAGGGCGGGTAGACCAGGAGGCAGAATCATCGGAGGCTGTCTGAGAAGCTGCCCACCTCCATCAGTATCACCTCCCTAAGAGAGAGTCCATGTAAGAAAAGATCGTCTTCAGTGGGAATTAAGTGAAGTCATCCTTGGAAATGAAAAACGTTAAATGTAGTTTCCAGACCTTTCTCAGAGATGGAGACTGAAGAAAATAATAGAAAAATGCATTCATGCAAAAAATGAAGATGTTATGAAAACCTCGCAGTATAGGTAGTTGTTATTCACCTGACTGATTTCTTCCTCTCAGATCAATGGACTGACTTTCAGATTCCCAGACTCCTGAACAGCTATTTTAAGAGTTATAGATAAAAGTTTGAGATTTTACAAATGCTGCCTGGCCTCAAATTCACTTGACATGTTGACCTCATTTAATTGTTTTCATTTGCCATATCTCCTGTAATAGCAAATATCATTGTACTGAGGTTGGTGAGTTGATTAATAGCCTTGATTTTTCATGTGCTGGTTAATTATGAGGGTTACAATATTATCACACACTATTCAAGAGAAAAAATCATTATGTTTCTAAGCATTATGTAAAATTTATCATTGATTGTGACTCTAGAAAAATATCATTGTTTTAGGGAAAGATATGTAATTGAAGAACATTATTTTATCTTCAACCTAATCATGTCTGTTTTCATCAAGTAGAACTAAATTTGATTTTGACTTATTTACCCTGGTCAATTTATTCAGTGAGAATTTTATACAGTTTTGTTTTAAGAAAAACCTTCTATTGTAAGAAAAAAAAAGTAAACTGCATTAAAAGTCAGCTGTATCATACAATCTTTGTCAATTCTGATGGCATCTTAAAGGTCTTATAAAACTCTGAATGCATGTACATGTTTTCAAATATTCTGTACCTCAACTATAAGATGTTAATGTTAACTATTTTCTGAAATAATTGTGTTTCTTGCCTATATTTTAAGTAATATATCTGTATAATTATTTATTTTACTGTTCCTCTTGAAGATGCTTTGGTTAAATGAGTAGATAAGATTTAATTATTTTCTTTATATATTTCTATGTAATACTTCTAATCAATAGATCCTAATGGGTCTCTTCTTTGGTAAATAATAATGAGGTCAATTTTTAAAAAATATGGAAATACCAGTTTGATTTTCAGAACTAGCACTCAAAAATAATTAGCAACAGAATTTGTAGAAAGTGCTGTGTGTGTGTGTGTGTGTGTGTGTGTTGTGCTGGACATCCATGAAGCTACATTAGGGATGCATTCTACTTATGCTGCTTAGCAGTGTTCAGAGGTAGAGCCTAAACTGAAGGGAAGGACAACTGGTATATACACTCACACAGGTTGGGTCACTGGCTCTTAGAACACCTGACGCTGTTCTCAAATCAGCTAAGCAAATGGCCAAGCGCAAAGAGCTAGAGCCCCTAGACCATGGATGGCTTAGTTTTGCCTCTCATCAGCTTGAGAAATGAAGATTGGCCCTTTCTTCATTGTGACTCTTAGTTTCCTCCCTGGAGAATCCACAGAGCTAGAAGATGGTGCTAAGTGAATGATATGGGGTCCAGGTTATAATTAATCACTACATAAAACAAATGATGCTCAGTTTTAAAGACCACCATGGAGCCTGCTACTGTCTCTGCTGGATTTTACTCATGAACACCCATATATTGTATTAGATGAAATTAGCTATTATCCTCTAATTAAAAATAAATACATTTTAGAAAGAAATTAGCTAATTTATTAAATAGAATGGAGACCAGAGATGGAGTAGAATCATTGTTTAATCAGTACTATGAGGTGTGTATATTCAGAAGCATTTTGAATGGAGTGAAGATTACTGAATGACAAAGGAATGCTACCTTCTTCCTTGTAGTTAGTGAAGTGCTTAGTACTTTGCAAAAAAAGAGAGAGAGACAGAGAGAGAGAGAAATTAGGAAAGGAGGATAAGAGAATATTGAAAGAAAAATAAGGAGAGAATGGGATGGGGAAAAGGAAGGAAAGTGATGGGAAGTGGTAGAATGGTGGGGGGAGGAGTCATGGGCAACACCTACTTAGAGGGCAGGGAGACCAAAAGTGTAGAGAGACCAAAACACAGCTTCTACTGTTCCTGTGCCCACCTGTCCATCTTAAGCACCTCTGATGGAGAAAGGGTTTTGCAATTTAAATGGAAAAAGTGCAACAGCGGTTTATACAACAGCCTTAGTATGTATACCCTAGGTGATCATGGTAAGCGCAGCTGTGATCCAAATGTAAAGAACACAACATAAGTTTCCATGGAAGTCACTGGAACCAGAGGCAAGAAGGCCCATTTGTGTGTAAAAACCTTACCCTAATGCTCTGATCACTGAATTTTCTTTAGCACTTTTTTGAAAATGCACTGATTTTCTAATTGACTTAGAAATCAAAGAAAAAAAATTGCACTCACAGCTTTAGAAGTATTGATTGAGGGAAAACACACAACCTAAAAATTGTGAATTATGTTTTATCCAGGACCTTACTGAGGACATGACCTGAGAATCAGCCTGTCAAATAACCCTGAGGAACTGCTCCCCCGAGGTAAAGGAGGGAGCCAAGATATATGGGGGTTTTTGGCGCACGTGGTAAAGAACATGCCTGCGTATGCAGGAGACATAAGAGACATGCGTTCGATCCCTAGTTGGGAAGATCTCCTGGAGGAGGAAATGGCAATCCACTCTAATATTCTTGCCTGGATAATCCCACAGATAGAGGAGCCCCTGGCGGGCTATATTCCATAGGGTAGCAAAGAGTCAGACACGACTGAAGTGACTTAGCACATCACTGAAATAATGCAATCAAATGTCAAAAGATTAAAGCTAATCGGAAAAAACAGAAAGCTCAAGTTGATGATTTTAGTGCTTTTCTATGTATGCAAGACGCAAGAGTCTGGGCTCATTGAAACTACTCCTTTGACGTGCATCTTAGCTCTCTAATCTGAATTTCCCTCAGGGGGCACTGACAGAGGGGAACTGCAGTGGCTGATGTTTTGATGGTGGGCAACATTCATTTTTAAAAAAAATTTTTACTGCGGTATAGGTGTTTTACAATGTTGTGTTGTTTTCCTCTGTACAACAAAGTAAATCAGTTATATATATATATATATATATTATACCCTCCCTCTTGGACCTCCCTCCTACCCACCTTCAATCCAGCCCCTCTAGGTCACCACAGAGCATCAAGTTGAGCTCCCTGTGCTATACAACAGGTTCCCACTAGCTATTTTACACATAGCAGTGTATATATATGTCAATTTCATTCTCTTAATTCATCCCCTGTCCCCTCTGTGTCCACATGTTTGTTCTGTATGTCTGTGTCTCTATTCCTGCCCTGGAAATAGGTTCGTCTGTACCTTTTTTCTAGATTCCATCTATAGGCACTAATATATGATACTGGTTTTTCTCTTTCTGACTTATTTCACTCTGTATGACAGTCTCTGGGTCCATCCACATCTCTACAAATGACCCAGTTTTGTTCCTTTTTGTGGTATTCATTCTTGAGTAATGAAATGGCACGCAACAGATTTTAGTCAGCAAAGGGGAAGAAGAAAACAGGCAAAGCTAGCCTTCAGGGCCAACCCTTCTCACTGTCTGTTCTGTCCTGCACATCTGCCCACAGCCAGAAGAATATTTAAAATGCCAATGATTCACTCTATAGCAGACCAGCTGAGTTGAAACCACAGTCCTGCATTGTCTGGGTATGTAGTAAACAGGGTGGAATGAGGAATCGTTCCTGCCTTCCAATGGCCACAACCCAGGGGACAGACAGGATGAAGAGGTGGAGAAGTTATATGAGGACTGGTTTGAAATATATCTATTATAGATTTTTGTCTAACTGATATGTGGGTAAAAGAAAATACTGTATTCTCTACAAATTTATCATTTACTCTTTCAGAAAATAGGATTCATCTTTCAAATAATGCTTACTTTTCAAAGTAGTAATGTTGGGGAACCACTGGCCTAAACTGCCTACCATGGTCAGGCAAGATAATAACCGCTTTCATAAGTTATCTCACAACAGGAGGTCCTGATAAGGCACACAGAACTAATAAGCTACCACTAGCCAGAAGAATTCAGGAGGGGCCAAAAAGAAGGAGGAGACACCAGCCTGTAATATGTCCTGCCAACCTCCCAGAAACCTTTGCACTGGAATCAATCTTTGCACATACCACCAGAAAGGGCACTGAATGAGACAGAATATGGGTACAAGCAAAATGAATGCCAGAGACAACACGGAAACTAAGCCCACACTCCCATAAAACCTAGAACTGTGAGCCACATGACAGAGCAGCTCTCCTGGGTCCCCTTAACCTGCTTTTCTCCACCCAGGAACCCCTTTCCCATAAAGTCTTTTGCTTTGTCAGTATGTGTGTGTCTTTGGACAGCTCATTTCCAAGTATCAAACAAGAGCCCACTCTCAGGCCCTGGAAGGAGAGCCCCTTCTGGAAACAATATATATATTTTTGAATTTTTACTAAACAGTTTTATATTCTATGCTGTATCTTCTATTTGATGGTATTATGGAATCTAGAAAATATGAATATCTAAGACTTTTTTCTGGCCTCAAGAGCAAACATTTATTTTGGGGAATGAATGGAGAAAATAAGAAAACAATATCTATGAATGTGATGTTTAATAATAAAAAGAATCATTGCGGGGGGTGGGAATGGGGAAAGAAGTAAGCCTAGTGTTTTTAATTGAAGAAAGAGATGTGGGGATAGATGTGGGCAATGCTACAAAGCTGTGGCTGTCCCTGCTGTGGAAGGCAGATTGCTTCAACTGAGAACTGACTGATCAAGTCAGGACATGCAGTTGCTTGATCACCTAGTTTTAAACTCTGTGATAGATGTTGACATATTTAAAAGAAGAGACTTCAGATCTTTCGGAACATGAAACCATCCAGACAGGGGAGAATCTTGAAAATATAAAGGTTAAATATCGGCATCCGGAAAGAGAGTAAATTCATGAAGAGAGGAGGAAAGCTCCCTCCCCAACTCCTATACCACCCCCACATCCAGAGGGAGTGATTGGCTAAGGGATTCCCTGGCTTGTTAGAAGAGAGTAGAGGGTCAGTGAGGAGATGTTCTGCATGGATTTTTTAAATTTATTTATTTTTAATTGGAGGATAATTGCTTTAAAATATTATATTGGTTTCTGCCATACATCAACATAAATCTGTCACAGGTGTACATATGTCCCCACCCTCCCGAACCTCCTTCCCACCTCCTACCCCATCCCACCCCTCTAAGTAGTCATAGAAAACTGGGTTTAAGCTCCTGGCAAATTCCCACTGGCTGCCTATTTTACATACGTTAATGTATATGAATCGATGCATGCTTTTAACAATGATTTCTGTCTAAGACTGAATGTGTGAGAATCACTTACGGGTCAGAAGGACAGCACGCTTGCAAGCTGTGTCTTCTCCTCAACTGGCCCATCTACAGTGACATCAGGCTTAAGGAACAGCTCAAAGATGCAAAACAAAAACCAAGTAAATAATGTCAAAGGCACAAGTGTACAGATCTCAGTGGGATATATCATTTTACAACCAGTGCTACGAAATGTAAGCAATCAAGTGATACAGACCACTTGATTGATACAGACCACAAAGGGGAGGAAAATGCTTTACTTTGGAAAATCCTGCCTGCTGCTGTTGTTGAAAATTGTACAGGGAGGAGGCCCTGTGGGAGAAACATTAGAAACACAATCTTTTGTCATCCTAGAAAACCTCAGCACAAAAGCAAAAGAAAACAATCATATTATTGAATAAGCATTGAACCACACATCACAGGCAGTCTGCTAACAACATTGGACACTGTGAAGAAACGAAAGAAAATCTAACCCTTTCAGACAACTGGACAGCAAAGACCCATTATGTACATGATCTTAAGATAGATGATAATTCGCCCTCGAGTTATTGGGCTGGACAGCACCATTTGTCACACGTAGTTCATCCTAAATTCACTTGATAATTGGGGTGGCCATCTGCGTTAGCTAATTGCCTTTATCCAAAGGAAAAATAAACTTTTCAAGTCTTTATGATAAGAAATAGTTTAAAACTTGCAGCCAGGCAGTTAGGTTCTTGCCCTCCTGCTGAGACTGGGATCTAGAGACTGTAATCTTCCTTTATAATTACATTTCAAAGAGCTGGCTTCTGGGTCATTGAGAAAAGCTCTTGGAGTGTAAAAGCAGCAAGAGGCTTGATGACGTTTTAAAAGGGTTTACATACATCTCAGAAGGACAGAGAAAGAATTTACAATTAGAAGTTTTCTAAAGTAAATGCTCTAAAATAGTGGGGGTAGGGGGATTGATTTTCCCTTTTTTTGTACCAAGAACAACTAATTTTTTAAAAATTTGTTTTTGCCCTTGTAACAGGACATTTCCAGGCCCTAAGAGCCTCCAAGCATGTTTTCTTTGCCCTATAATTAAAAACTTAATCATTTTTAAGTTTGCTGCCCAAATTTATATATCGGAAGATTGCCCATGAAATCCAGTCTTTCTGCAGCTCAGAAAATTTAAATCATTTGGCAGCAGTCAGCTGGAGTGAAGATTAAAATATTGAAGTGTCATCCTACTGTTATTTCAAAGTGAACTTGTTTACTGTTAATGAGCTAATTATTAAGGCTAAACATTGTACAGCACCAAGGATGATGACATTTCTAGATACTCGTATCATGATCATTTATTGAGCATTGTCATGTCCCATGCTGTTTTAATAATCTCTTCGCGCCTTTGGGGAGGGAGGGTTTTCTATCCCAGGGTTATGATGATGCTAAACACAGGACAGTGGACAGATACAGTTGACAGCATTTTATTAGTCACAGATGCACAGCCTTGGGAGGAGGACACTGCACATGCCATGCCGTTCAGGACCATGTGGGGAATGCACTTGGGAACATGTCCAAGCTTGCTCTGCTTGCCACAGGACAGACCAGTAATTCTGAGAGACCAGGTATTGAGGCAAGGAATATGACTTTATGTGGAAATCCAGCTAAGAAGGTGGCAGACTAATATCTCAAGATAGCCATCTTATTGGGGTCTGGATACCAGGTTCTTTAATAGAATAGAGATATGGGGAGCTGAGAAAGCAAAATAAAATGCCCGGTAATCTTGCAAATATCTCCTAGAATGGTGGGCCTTGGGGAGGGGGTGTGTAAATTTCTTCCTTCCTGCCATTGACAGGTGGACAGGGTCTTGAGCAAAAGCACTTTGGTTTAATATTCAGGAAGAGGGACAGGGTTCCTAGAGACAGGCCATTCTGTACAAACAATATCCTTTTAGTGAAAAAAAGCAATGGAAAGCAAAGGTTAAAGTAAAAGAAACAGATGTAGCAAGGAGTCAGTTTTTCCCTATAACAGAGTGAATAGCCAGGCTGTGGGTGGTAGGCTTTGTAGTATCAAGAGGGTGGGTTGTCCCCAGTTCCTATAAGAGGATGTCACTAGCTAGTTGGAATAATCCTATGAGCTAGCAAGGAACTGAAGCCTGGGCCTCAGGGTCAAGCAGGCATCATACCTGGTCAGTTAGGTAAGGAGGAATTTTGACCTGGGAACTTTGTCCACAGGAGCAGAGTATGGAGGAGAACTGTGGTAAGACCATGCAAAATTCTCTTAGTTTTACATTCAGTTGATAATAATAATTTTAGACCTATTCCCATACAGGCATATTGACTATTTCACATTCATAACACTTCTATGATGTAGTCCTGTTCTTACGCCCACTTTAAAGATGGGAAAACTGAGATTCTGAGAAGGGAAGTGATTTAACTACTGAGATTCTGAGAAGGGAAGTGATTTAACTACAATCACACAGCTAGACATAGCCATATGAGTCTGGTTCCAGGGCCAGGGCCCTCACTGCTACCCAGTAATGAAAGTGAAGGAATATTTTTATAGCTTATTTAGTGTTAAGTGGTAACACAATCTTTTAAAATGTTATAAATACAAATAAATTAAGAAAAAATAGAAAAACTGTCCTTGCCTGTTGAGTTGAAAGGATTTCCAGAGTAAGGTGTTTTATTTCCAAAATTGTTTTGCCTCTTTTGAACAAAGATCTGCATCAGACAAAGCCAAGAGCTGATCTATGAATGGTTCAAAGAATAATTATTCCATGTTGTAGTAGTGCCTTATAGCAACTATCAGGAAAAATTGAGGAAGTCTGAAATAAAAAAAAAATTACTGGGTGTCCTGTCTAGCACATTTTGGGTTATCTTCATTTTTCACTGTCAGATCTATTTTACAGCCTTGCAAGTTGTAGAATTTTTATAGGAAAGCAAGTTTTCTTATCCTTAGAAAAACAAATTGGTCCCTAGAAATGTGATTGAGTATTATCATGTGGATATTGAGCAACTTTGCAGCTATTTTGTACTCCATTTTAGCATTCCTGATGGCCTACAAATATATGTGCTTGAATTTTTCTTTTAACTACTTGTAACACTTGCTCCCTTGTGCTAAATAAAATCTTAACATGTTTATTTTGTATTTTTATGAGAATCATGATCTGCCTCTTTCTTTTTGTAAGAGTATCACTTTTTTACACAATTTTAATGGCTATATTCCACTTACAGTTGTACAGAATATAGCCAATATTTTGCAATAACTGTTTTTAAAAAGGTACCTTTTAACACAGCTAACAATATTAAAGCATTGCCTTTGTAATTTAAATTGTATGATACAACTTTGTGATTTGAATTGAAATTATACTTGTGTGAGAAAACATTAACCTATGGTCTATCAGAAAACTGGTTTCTATCTGGTGTTTTAAAAAGAGTTTTCAGTTAGTTAGTCAGTTCAGTCGCTCAGTCACGTCCGACTGTTTGCGACCCCATGGACTGAAGCACACCAGGCTTCCCTGTCCATCACCATCTCTGGGAGCTTGCTCAAACTCATGTCCATCAAGTTGGTAATGCCAACCAACCATCTCATCCTCTGTCAATCCTTATCCTCCTGCCTTTAATCTTGCCCAGCATCAGGGTCTTTTCCAAGGAGTCAGTTCTTCGCATCAGGTAGCCAAAGTATTGGAGTTTCAGCTTTAGCATCAGTACTTTGAATGAATATTCAGGACTGATTTCTTTTAGGATGGACTGGTTGGCTCTCCTTGCAGTCCAAGGGACTCTCAAGAGTCTGCAACATCACAGTTCAAAAGCATCAATTCTTGGACACTCAGCTTTCTTTACAGTCCAACTCTCATATCCATACATGACTGCTGGAAAAACCACAGGTTTGACTATACAGACATATGTCAGCAAAGTGATATCTCTGCTTTTTAATATGCTGTCTAGGTTGGTCATAGCTTTTCTTCCAAGGAGCAAGCATCTTTTAATTTCATGGCTACAGTCACCATCTGCAATAATTTTGGAGCCCAAGAATATGAAGTCTGTCACTGTTTCCATTGTTTCTCGGTCTATTTGCCATGGAGTAATGGAACCGGATGCCATAATTTTCGTTTTTTGAATGTTAAGTTTTAAGCCAGCTTTTTCACTCTCTTCTTTCACTTTCATCAAGAGGCTCTTTAGTTCTTCTTCACTTTGTGCCGTAAGGCTGGTGTCATCTGCGTATCTGAGGTCATTGATATTTCCCCTAGCAATCTTGATTCCAGCTTGTGCTTCTTCCAGTCCAGCATTTCCCATGATGTACTCTGCATATAAGTTAAATAAGCAGGGTGACAATATACAGCCTTGACAAACTTCTTTCCCAATTTGGAACAAGTTTTAGTTCTCAGAAATAAATGTCTAAGAATCAGTAAGTGAGGTACAGGGGAAGAAGAAGTTGGTTCTTAGAAAGTGACAACAGCTGTCTTGTCAAACTACATTAACCTTAAATTTAAAATCTGATGCACGATACTGGATGCTTGGGGCTGGTGCACTGGGACGACCCAGAGGGATGGTATGGGGAGGGAGGAGGGAGGAGGGTTCAGGATGGGGAACACATGTATACCTGTGGCAGATTCATTTTGATATTTGGCAAAACTAATATACAATTTGTAAAGTTTAAAAATAAAATTAAAAAAAAAATCTGAGTCATTCTTTGTTTGGTATCACCACATGAATTAGTTCAAAGGAAGAAGCTAACTCAGACGTGCTGGCTCCCAGCAGTCCTTTTCCTCTACAATAACTAAATGCACTGGGGTACCTATGGGCTCCTGGCTCACAGAGCTGCTTTCCCAAGTCTCTTCCCAGGGCAGGGATCTCACTTATAGGGCTACAATAGAATTGGCTAAAAGGTGTCCTTGGGCTTCCCAGGTGGTACAATGGTAAAGACTCTGACTGCCAAAGCAGGAGACACAGGCTCTATCCCTGAGTCGGGAATATACCCCAGAGTAGGAAATGGTAACCCACTTCAGTATTCTTGCTTAGAAAATCCCATGGACAGAGGAGCCTGCATGTGCAAAAGCAATTCAAATATAGTGTTTGGTTATTTTTCATTTTAATTTGGTTTTAAACTTATAGAGTAAAACAAAGAATGCCTCCTCTCTGTATTATTATTGCTATTCTTTGCTTGTTTTCTAAATTCTGAAATTGCTGGACCGTTTCCTCTGAAATACTTTATTCTGTATTTCTGAAGTACATGGACAATCTCTTACACAATGTTCAAAATCAGGATATTTAACATGGATACAGTACTGTCCTCTAATTCACACTCTTTATTTAAATGTTATCAGTTGTGTCAACAATGCCCTTCATACATATTTATCTTCCTGTTTCAGGATCAAACTCAGGATATCAGATTGTCATTACCCTTTTTTGTTGTTTAGTCAATAAGTCATGTCCAACTCTTTGTGACCCCGTGGGCTGTAGCCCACCCAGCTCCTCTGTCCATTGGGTTTCCCAGGCAAGAAGAATACTAGAATGGTTTCCATTTCATTCTCCAGGGCATCTTCCTGGCTCAAGGACTGAACCCTCATCTTCTGTATTGCCAGGCAGATGCTTTACCACTGAGCAACTGGGGAAGCCCCATTACCCATTTACTTTCCTTTCACCGAGAGCAATTCCTCAGCCTTTGTTTTCCTTTCTGATCTTACCATTAGTAGTGATTACCGGCCAATCATTCTGTAGAATGTCCCTCACTGGGTGACTGGCTTATGTTTCTTTATAACTAGATTCATGTTATGCATTTCAAAGTGAAAACAAAAGTGATGCTGCGTCCTGCTCCAGTACTTCATTATCAGGAGGCACATGATTCCAGTTTGTTCTGTTACTGATTACTTGCCTAGGATAAAATAACTCTTATTTGTTTCATGTATAAAATAAAAAGAGTTTTAAAATTTCATGACTAATCATGTTCATCAGAAACAAAAAGTGGCCCCTTGACACCAAAATTGGCATTTGGTAAGTATATAATATACAAAAGAAGTCAATTTATTACTTTTCTGGAGAATTCCATGGACAGAGGAGCCTCGCGGGCTACAGTCCATGGGGTTGCAAAGAGTCAGACATGACTGAGCAACTAACACTTTCCCACTATCACTGTGGAGAATATGAACCATAGAGTAATATGGGAAACTAATCTAAAGTAGAGTGGATATATGTATAACAGATCTATATTGCTGTACACCTGAAATAACATTATAAATCAACTATACTCCAATAAAAATTTAAAAGAATAACCATAGAGTAAGTGAGATTATTTTTTACTATAATCAGAATTTTTTTCTTTTACAAAGCTGGAGTCTTTCCTTTATTTACATGTATCCTTCCTTACTTCCTTCCTTTCTTCCTTCCTGTCTCTTTTTACCTCTCAGTCTTTTTTGCTTTATAGCTATTTTTTCCAAGTAAAATGTTCTTAAAATACAACTATAAATTAACAGTCCCACTCGTTGCCTGTATATATATGTACACAAATCATTTGCAATATGAATGTATTGTAATGTATTGTTGATTGTTCTGAAGTTATGTTTTCAAAAACACTTCCCAAGTTCTGTTGATCTGCACACATTTACTTTTGCAAAGACAAATAGTGGTTGTATTAGCTTTGATTTCACTGTGACTTGATCTGAGAAACAATGAATATTTAGTCAATATGTATAATGTAAGACAATAATTTCACCATGAAAGTCCAATGTGGCAGATTTTTCTATTTTTATAAAATATTATTTTAAAATAGTCAAATATATTTTTCTTCCAATAATATGTAGAATAATAAAGTTAGCTTTCCAACATACCATTTTGAGCATATTAAAGAACTAGGCAGTCATAAAATTTTATGCAAATAATGATTAGGAGCCAACTCATAGGATATTATATATGACATACCTAAAAGTGAATATAAATTGCATTTAGCTTTCAGGTGGTATCTGGGAATAAATTTCTGATTTAACCAGATATATGATATCTGTTTCAGAATTTATAACTAGTTAACATCACCCAACTGGTACAGATAGTTTTTAACTGATAGATTTTTGCTAAATTTAGTGTCTAGCATTTTGAAAACAATTTTGAACTAGATTTTATATACCCACATATCAGTCATCTTATCTGAAATATTTTGCAAACAAGTTTTAAATATATAGAATAAATATTTTACTAGAGTCATAAGAGAAAACATTTTCTTTATGCTATAAAGTATAATGCATTCCTCATTAATTGCATATACATCATATTCACCAATATTTTAGAAATAATTATTTTGAGAAACAGTGTCTTATAAAGCAAGGAATATGAGGTTCAAAAGTTTTCCAGTGTTTTATTTAGCATAGCATTATTCAGATAATACTAAAAAGACTAGAGTTGCAGTGAAATTTTAGTTTGCCAACCTAAAGGACCATAAATACATACATATTTATTTCATACATATGTATTTTAATTAAAATCAACCATGCCTCTTACCACTCTGCTGGTGCAAATACAGTATAACATATCCTAGGCAAATTCTCTTGTGGTTTTAAAGGTTGGCCTTTTTCTTCTTCTTAATAGACTGAATATATACTAGTCTAAAGAATACAATGACTTTTACAGATAATGACAAATATTATAACTAAGTGGGCTTTTCCAATCATGTAGTGATCCCATCGTCTTGTTTCAGGTCCATATTGTAGGTTAAGGAATTGCCCCAAGCTACTCCTGCCATTCCTTTCCTTTGGTCCCCTATCTCCCAATTCCTGTGGCCATCACAGTTTATAAGATTTTTACATTGGATGGATGCAACTATTGCATCTGGTGTCTTAATATTTTCTCTGCCTTAAGAATAAAGTGGTAAAGGAGGAGATAAGAATTTAGGTTAGTTACATGGGTCATCTGGCCTAATAGTCTAGATTTTTTTGACAAGCTGCTCATCTGCTAAAACAATTACAGCAATATTGAGAGAGTCAGTCAATCCCTGGCCTTGATTTTTTTTTAATACTAGGAGGAGCTTAAAAATATTTTCTAGGCAAAAGCCGTTTCTCTGGATCACTTTAGGAAGGACCCTGGCAACAGAGGAGCTGAAGAAATGAGCTCACTGAAATCAGTCATCTGTTCAGACCCTGAAATTCAATTTCCAGGAAAACTGTCCCCTATGTCAAGGCTGAGTGTCACCCATGGAAAATGACTCCTGTAACCTTATTAGAGAAGCCAGTTGAAGAGGCAGCTATGGCTCCCCAAGAAGGAACACACATCATTTGCCCAGTAATCTTTTGAGCAGACCCTTACAGATAGCTCCAATGGGCCAGGAACTGTATGGGCTCCTGGGTATATGGAGGGCTAGACACATTTGCCCCGTTATCTCCACGAGCCCTCTTTCTCAGGGGACAGACTAACAGGATTCCTTTCAACCAAAGTAAACAGAAAACAATGTAAGTTATGGATCCTAGGGTCAGTTCAGAAAGGTCAAACCAATTCACTGTAAATGTGTCTGAAAAGTCAAGGAGGGAATAGAGGATGAGTGTGTATGGAATGTGTAGTGTGTAGTTTGTGTTTGTGGTGTGTGTAGTGATGGGGGTTGGGGGAGAATGGGGCTGAAGATAGAACTAAAGAATATGCTTAAGTCTGAAAAAGTTAACATTTACTGATTTTGCATGAAACTAAGCCCAAGTTTTTATTATCAGCTAATTTTGTGAACTTTTTGGTGGACAGTTTGGAATAAACATATAATTTCTTCTCTGCCATATTTTTTCAAGTCCAAATATTCCAGCTCCTCTGGAGTTACTGCAGGCATTTCTAATTATTTTAAAATTTAGTGCCTGCATGCTGTCAGATTCAAGAGACCATATTAATTAACTCCACCCACAGAAATCCAACTTAGCCATTTTCAGTGAGAAGTAAGGCAAAGGCCATTGGGCACTTCAGTTACTCCATCACCATAATCCTTCACAGTGTACAAGTCTGATTTAGATACTGTGTTATCCTTGCGAGCTTGCTTGGCAGGCACAGACACAGATGGAGGGGATGGTCTGGGTAGTTTTTACCAGTGGTCTCAAAGCACCTTCAAGGGCACCTGTAGACTCTTTTTTTTTTTTGGTACTGACAAGATCTCTCCATTTACACATCTTTCAGGCATATGAAGACTATTACCTAAACAATGTTCTTTTTATAATTTATCTAGATTTAAAGTGTTGCTCCTGGGACTTCTCTAGTGCTCCAGTGGCTAAGACTTCACACTCCCAGTGCAGGGGGCCCAGGTTTGATCCCTGGTAAGGGAACTAGATCCCACATACTGCAACTAAGACATGACACAACCGAAAAAATAAATATTTTTTTCCTGGTTAATGGGGTAGAATTTTATGTTTTCTTGCTGTGAGTTGTCTGAGCTGCCCTCCTCTGCTCGCTGACCCCAAAGCTGTGTGAACCCTGGAATCCCAAAAGGAGACCTGAGCTCTTTCTGACTCCTGACCCCTGAGCTTTGTCAATTGGATGTTTCTGAAGCAAGAGGATCTCAGATCACTTAGAATTCATGCAGGTCACATAAAAAGATGCTCAACATTGTTAATAATTTTTAGAGAAATGCAAATCAAAACTACAATGAGATATCATTTCGCACCAGTCAATATGGCCATCATCAAAAAGTCTACAAACAGTAAACACTGGAGAGAGTGTAGAGGAAAGGGAGCCTCTACAAAGACATGGTTTGAAAGGACACATGCACCTCAGTGTTCACTGCAGCACTGTCTACAACAGCCAAGACCTGGAAGTAACCTAAGTGTCCATCGAGAGAGGAATGGATAAAGAAGATGTGGTACATATACACAATGAAATATTATTCAATCATTCAAAAGAATTAAGTAATGCCATTTGCAGTAACATGGATGGACATGGAGATTGTCACACTCAGTGAACTAAGAAAGAAAGAGGAAGACGAATATCGTATGATATCACTTACATGTGGAATCTAAAAAAAAAAAAAATGCACTTATTTACAAAACAGAAACAGACTCATAGACTTAGAGAGTGAACTTATGGTTACCGGGGGTGGGTATACACCCTACTATATTTAAAATAGATAACTAACAAGGACCTACTGTATAACACAGGGAACTCTGCTCAATATTCTGAAATAACCTAATAGGAAAAGAATTTGAAAAAGAGTGCGTATGTATAACTGAATCACCTGGTTGTACAACTAAAGCTAACACAGCATTGTTAATAAACTATGCTCCAAAGTAAAACCAAAAAAAAATTTTTTTAAAGAACTCATGCAGGGGTCAGGGGCATGGGGGTTACGTGTCCAGTAGGCAGCAAGACTAGCGAGGTGCCCCCTATTGCACCCCATGTCTAGGTTACTGTATAGCTAGGTGGTCCATGGAAGAGATGACCTTGCCTGTGGTCCCAGAAACTCAGTGTTTCTGGTTCCTGTCTTTTTCCTACACTTCATCCCTAGCTTTCCCATTGATCTTGTGAGTTGTCTAATACCATTACAATTAATTTCTTGTGTAGCTCTGGAGACAGTTTCTCTTCTTCATATTAAGAAGTCAGTTGTTGTTTTTTTTTCAAATATAGTCTGTAGTTAGGGTGATTTCATCCTTTGGGTCAGCCACAGTTGCTTCTCTAATTTTATACTTTGAGTTTTAGATAGGCATTGTGGCAAATGAACCCTGACTGAGTTAAAAATGTCTTGTTTAAAGACGGTTATGTAAGAAGTGTAAGAACCAAGGCTTGGGTCTTCCAACTTCAAATCTCAGATTTTTCTCTAAATTTTCTAGCACAAAAATGATTGTTGTGGGGAAAATGTAATAAGATTTATCTTATTCTGTCTTTATAGTACAGTTTTAAATTTTTTCTGTCTGAGCCACCAGGGAAGCCCAAATAAAAATAATCTATAGAAGCTCAATTTTCCACACTCTCTTTCAGCCAAAACTGTATGTGCTTAACCATCCATAGAAAGGACAAAATATATAATTTAAGGGTATGTGGATTGTTTTCTAGCTAATGTGACTGTATAAGTAGTTAAGAAATAAAAGCAAGTTCCTTCTAGACAAAAAATAAGCAAAAACACACACAAAACAAAGCATAAAAAACAGACATGATGGACTGATGAACTTTTATTTTACTCTTTCTTTTGTTGCTGTTGTTCAGTCGCTCAATCATGTTCGACTGTTTGTGAACCCATGGACTGTAGCACACCAGGCTTCACTGTCCATCACCATCTCCCGGAGCTTGCTCAAATTCATGTCCATCAAGTTGGTGATGCCATCCAACCATCTTGTCCTCTGTCATCCCTTTCTTCTCCTGCCTTCAATCTTTCCCAGCATCAGGGTCTTTTCTAATGAGTTAGCGCTTCACATCAGAGAAGGCAATGGCAACCCACTCCAGTACTCTTGCCTGGAAAATCCCATGGACGGAGAGGCCTGGTAGGCTGCAGTCCATGGGGTCGCTAGGAGTCAGACACGACTGAGTGACTTCACTTTCCCTTTTCACTTTCATGCACTGGAGAAGGAAATGGCAACCCACTCCAGTGGTCTTGCCTGGAGAATCCCAGGGACAGGGGAGCCTGGTGGGCTGCCGTCTATGGGGTCTCACAGAGTCGGACACTACTGAAGCAATGCAGCAGCAGCAGCAGCAGCGCTTCACATCAGGTGGCCAAAGTATTGGAGCTTCAGCTTCAGCATTAGTCCTTCCAATGAATATTCAGGATTGATTTCCTTTAGGATTGACTTGTTTGATCTCTTTGCAATCCAAGGGACTCTCAAGAGTCTTCTCCAATACCACAGTTCAAAAGCATCAATTCTTCAGTGTTCAGCTTTCTTTATGGTCCAACTCTCATATCTATACCTGACTACTTGAAAAACCATAGCTTTGACTATACAGACCTTTGTCAGCAAAGTAATGTCACTGCTTTTTAATATGCTGTCTAGGTTTGTCATAGCGTTTCTTCCAAGGAGCAAGCATCTTTTAATTTCATGGCTGCAGTCACCATGTGCAGTGATAATGGAGTCCACGAAAATAAAATCTGTCACTGTTACCATTATTTCACAACAGGGCCAACATCTAGACTGAAGCACTTGGGTCCCTGAGCCTAAGGCGTTCCAGTTAAGACATGCCCAGATTCCTGACCCCCAGAACTGTGAGCTAATCAGTGCTTGTCGCTTTAAGCCACTAAATTTGGGGATAATTTATTATGCAGCAATAAAGAAATGAACATGGAAATTAAAACACAGTCAGCAGCTCTACCTCAGACTTTCCCTCGCTTTGAGAAATATTGTGTCCCTTCACCACGGTGGAATCTACCTTTTGAGGATAAGAATCTTTATTGAAGATTAAAATTTTATACACAGGCAAGGACAGAAAATTAAAACAAATGTATGTGCCTCAGAGAAAATTGAGTCATGCAGAGACAGCTATAACCCAGAAGCCATGTGGAAAATATATAGAGGTTCCAAGTCAAGATATAGCTAGAACATATGTGCCTAACATACACAGTTGAATTTCATTTTTGTTCTTGAAATTAAATAAACAGAACAAAACAAAATGAACACTCTGTTGTTCCCTGAAGTTATATGCATTAGGAAAAAGAATATAAAATCCATCACTTTTGAGCCAAGCAAAAAACTGTAGAATTGAAGTGGGCACCAAGCACTTGTACTGTAAAGGTACAGCTTCTTTCTTTCATTCATCTGCCAACTCAGAAGCATCTGCAATTTTATTAATAATTTTAAGAAGTATTATAGATTGCTCTTAATTTAAATGTCAACATGTTCTATCCTCCAGGTTTTTTCCCTCGGTCTCACAATCACATTTATTGCTTGTGCAACCTCTATTTTTCACATTTGAAGAGGCTTCCTGAATTCTGATTTGTCCCTGCATGTACCCCAGTGGCCATGGGGTACATGCTAGTTTCAATTCTCCTCCATGCTAGTTTCAATTCCAGGAAATGGTCTGCCATCATCACCCTTCATAGGTGTGTGAGGACATTTGTACCCCACAGGTCACACAAATTCTCATCATAAATAAATAAGCCCTTTTTTGAAGTTGAAACTGCTTTCCTTTAAATGTATGGTTCTCTTGACAACCTGCATACAAGAGTATGACTATAATTTACCACTGGGAAAAGGCAACTATTAATACTTAGAAAATAACACTAAATAGAAAGCCAGAATTGATTTGAACAATAATACATATATGGGTGTCAATTTCATATTCTCTAGACATGTATTTGAGCAATGTTTCACACTAATCTTTATTGTCATTTTATTCAGATATTTGGGAATCCCTTCTTAGTAATTATATTGTTCATTTCTAACCCTTAAGACAAACACATATTAACTGCATGTTTGTGTTCATTCCCTTCTCTACAGCTGTTATAATTCAATATAGAGTATTATGCTCTCTTTAGGATGTCAGATAGTTTCAACAAAAAATATTGAAAAAACACCTACCTGTTGAGTTAAATACAGACTATGTCTTAATTTTTAGTTTCTAAAAATAGATGTGAATAATGGATGTCTGAGACTTTCAAAATCTATACATTAATATGAGTCCTTAATATTAAACTTATCTATAACCTATTTAAAAGCATAAACAGGTGCATCATCTTAAAAGATTGGAACTGACATTGCAAATTTTACCTCTAAAACAACCGCTACAATTTGACACAAAAAATGAAGGTTTTGAGTCAATTATGGGAGGGGAATCTAGAATGAAAAGCATGAATCTAGTGCTTAGATTGTAAGCTTCTTAAAGCACTTGAGATAAATTTGATAAAGTTTTGCTCAAGCATGAGAAAGAACATTCTGGTGATTCAAAAGCGCTGAGTGGCTTTAAACATTAAAATGTGTAACAGTTGGTCCTCTGGAAGAATCTGATGAAACTTATGTCGAGAATATTGACTTTAGTCACGTATTCTAGATTTTTATGAAAAAAAAATAGTTTTGGGAATGTTTAAAAGAGAGTTAAACAACAAATGGAATCAAAAAAATTTGGTGTTTCCTGTGTGTATTTTGAATTATACCTGTAATTGCAAATTCCAGGCCCCTCCCAGACACAACAGCTCTTCAATATCCCTGGAATCATCTTCCAAAACTAACTTGAAGCTCAGTTCACACAGGTGAACCACTCCTTATGCACTCACCATCCTGAGTCTCCCAGATATTACCACACACTGTAACATGAGGACTGCTGTTATCTCATTTCACAGATGGCTAAGCAAAAGCCTGAGGGTTAAGGAATCCAGCAAGATCATTCACACAGTCAGTGAAGGGACCAGGGACTGATCCATGTTTGTCTATTCCCAATTCTTGGCTCCTATTACCTCTCCACAGGAAGGCCCTGAAATAATCCATTCACACCATGAGGAGCCACCACAGTTGTATTTGGTCAACAGTGATAACACCAGCCATTTATTTATTGCTACTTCATGCTCCGTGAATTCAATACTTTGCCAAGAAATTCTCCAAACAAAAGTGGGCTGATCACAGTCATTGTGAACCTAAATGGGAAAAGAATCTGGGAAAGAATAGATATGTGTATATATATAACTCAATCACTTTGTTGTACACCTGAAACTAACACAAGATTGTTAATCAACTACACTTTAATACAAAATATTTTTTTAAAAAAGAAGTCATTGTGTTTCTGTACTCTTCGATTCATCTAATGGTTTAATACCATCATTTAGATATTATTTAGATATTATCACTCGATTTCATTCATTCATTCAACAAATATGTACAGACCCCCTACTCTGGGGGTACAGAGTAGGGTACAGATACCCTACTCTGTATCCAATTTTGTATTGATCCTGCAGATGTGATGATAAACCAGAAAGAAATGGCCCTACCCATGTGGAACTTTCATTCTAGCCATGAAGATAACCACAACTCAATGAGTGCCAGTCACTATTTAACTATCATTGTGAAAGGTCTTAGGAAGGAAAAGTGTTGGATGTTAATTAAACATTATTTGGGACATTCAAGCTGTGATAACTTGAGAGTCAAAGGCAATCAATATAAAATTGTGTGGCGTCTAAAAGTGGCCACAACTTTGTTCATGAACGGGACACAGCCCCCAAGTTTTCCCTTATGCTGCCTAGGCTATTCCAGGCAAGCACTATATTTTGTTTTTCACTTGCTCAGTCATGTCTGACTCTTTGTGACCCCATGGACTGCAGCATGCCAGGATTCCCTGTCCTTCACCATCTTCCAGACCTTGCTCAGACTCAAGTCCATTGAGTCGATGATGCCATTCAATCATCTCATCCTCTGTTGTCCCCTTCTCCTCATGCCTTTAATCTTTAAGCATCATGGTCTTTGCCAGTGAGTTGGCTCTTCACATCAGGTAGCCAAAGTACTGGGGCTTCAGCTTCAGCATCAGTCCTTCCAATAAATATTCAGGGTTGATTTCCTTTAGGATTGACTGGTTTGATCTCCTTGCTGTCCAAGGAACTCTCAAGAGTCTTCTCCATATAGAAGAATGGGAAAGATTATGTATATCTATTACTGGGAAAATTCAAACTTAAAACATCATAAACAACCTACTGGTTTTGTAGAAACAACATTTCTGCGGGCTGATCATGACCCATGACTCAGCAGTGAGGCACTAATACATGCCCATTCCTGTCCCATGTAGACCTCCTACAATGTGTCTTTGGCTTCATGACTTCCCATTGGCCCAGCAAAAAATTTCCCATAACTGAAGTGGACTCTGAGAGTCTTATAATGACCCTTCCTTCCTTCCTTTCCCCTTCCTAGTGCCAGACTTCCACCAGTGTTTGGTGTCTCTCGTTGGATCCTCTCATCCTTCCTTCACAGACATTCTCCCAGTATCTCTCACACATTTTATTCCATCTTAGTATTTCTTCTCAGAGGACAGACACAGACACAGGGGTTAAAGGCAAAATATAGATTTTCTATTGAAAGAAAAATCATAAGCAAATACTGAAATCTGGTTGATTATGTGTGTGTTGAAATCTTTAGAAAGACATGTAAATATGTTTGCAATTTACTTTTAAAGGCATCAAAAATAAGATGCTGTGATGAATAGAAAAATGAATATTTGAATAGGATAAAGTGCATATAGTAAAATGTTAACAGTAGGATCAAAGTGATAAGTCTATGGGTTTTTTCAAAATTACTGCATATTTGGAAATGTTCTGATGAGGCTACAAGGGATGATTGGGAGCAGGTGTGCTCTGGATGAGGGTACAGCATTGCTGCAGGAACATGACTTGACAGACTTTGCCCAGAGTGTGTGGCAGGGGGCTTCACCATTGTAGGGCCATTGGGACTGCAAGAAGATCCAACCAGTCCATTCTGAAGGAGATCAGCCCTAGGATTTCTTTGGAAGGAATGATGCTGAAGCTGAAACTCCAGTACTTTGGCCACCTCATGTGAAGAGTTGACTCATTGGAAAAGACTCTGATGCTGGGAGGGATTGGGGGCAAGAGGAGAAGAGGACGACAGAGGATGAGATGGCTGGATGGCATCACTGACTCGATGGATGTGGTCTCAGTGAACTCCGGGAGTTGGTGATAGACAGGGAGGCCTGGCATGCTGCAATTCATGGGGTCGCAAAGAGTCGGACACGACTGAGCGACTGATCCGATCTGATCTGAGATAAAGAGCAAAATCAGAATGCACCAAACATTTCAAATACCAAAGACATTCCCACTGGATTTGGCATTTATTTATAGAGCTTCAGAAGCTGTAAGCAAACCTGGACATGGGCTAAGTCCTTTCCTACATGAAGTGTCCTCACTTCAGGAATCACAGAGGAGATGCCGTGACCACGGGTCTGATCATCTGCTCCTGATTCTTGTCTTCCAGGTGTGACTCTCATCCAGCAAGAACAGTGAGAAGAGTGTCCTTTGATCCACCCACTCTCCCTCCTGTGTGCTCTGACTGTCTGGGCTGTCTCACCTGACTCATCAGGTTAGTATGGTGGGCCACCTTTGCACTGACTCCACCCATCTGATGAGCCTAGCTTAAGGGTAAGGGCTGATTTTCCATTGTATACCCAGGGTTCCCATGGGGATGCCTTAGGCTGTTACAGGGCTTCTTTTCCACAGGGGCCTGCAGCTGCCAGACAATGAGAATCTTGTCCTCTGTCCACAAGCTTATGGGACAGCCTCATCTGTGACAAACACAATGCTGCTCATGGCATATTGTTTTGCATTGTGTAGGATTGGCCAAAATGTTCGTTCAGGTTTTTCCCTAAGACATTATGGAAAACCCAAATGAACTTTTTGGCCAACCAAATAACAAGGTTAAGAAGAAGCTAAATTAACCCTGCCTCCTTGCCACCTCCTCTTTGCCTGGGTTTATGAAGGATCCTGGATGAGCAGGCTCAGATCATGCTCAGCAATGCTGAGCTGCAGCGTGGTGTGAGAGCCTCAACCTCCCTCCACACTGGTCACCCTCAGTAAGCAGCAGGCGGGTTTTGTCATCTTACATGTATTTTAAGGGACTTCCCAGGTGGCACAAATTGTAAAGAATCTGCCTACCAATGCAGGAGACACAGGAGACGCAAGTTTGGTCCCTGGGTTGGGAAGGTACCTGGGAGGAGGAAATGGCAACCCACTCCAGTATTCTTGCCTGGGAAATCCCACGGACAGAGGAGCCTGGTGGGCTGCAGTCTATGGGGTCACAAAGAGTTGGACATAACTGAGCATGCACACACACACACAAATGTATTTTTTAAATTGCCACCAGCATCCTCCCAGCCATCAATCAGGACTCAGAAAATTGTGTTGAAGGAAGATGTGCCAGGAAAGCAAGGCAGGTCTTGAGGCAGGTCTTTGAACAGCATGATTGCTGGAAAGCAAATCGACCCACTGCAAAATTCACCCCCTTCCTCATGGAAGGTAGTTCTGCTCATTGGTAAGTTTATTTCATATCATTCATACAAGTGCTCCACCAAGTTACGCTGGAAGACAACTAAAGAAAGACATTTTCACAGTGAGATTACCTCATTAAAATCCTCCCATGGTGATGTCTGAGTCAATGGCCCCATTCACACATTTGAAATCAATATCCTGAAGTTTGACAAGGACTCAAGAAACTGATGGGGATGGAGCATATAAAGACAGAGGAGTTTGGTAAAAGCAGACAAAGCCGTTAGCTGGAAAATTTCTTACAGATTTTATCCCCTAACTGTGAGTCTTTTGGAGGTTGAGAAGTAAATAATAACCAAGCAAAGCCACCTCCTCCTAGCCAGGAGATTTGGAAATAATAGATAGTGGATTTCATGCTGCTGTGAAAATTACTGGAAAAGAAAACTAACATCAGTGAAACCACCTTTACATACACACACAAACACACATAATACCAAACCAGCCTGTGGTCCCTGTAACTAGAGTGGCTGAACGTTATTACCCAGTGACAAGGGAAAGAAGGTACCATGTAACAAAGGACTTTCTCATGACTAATAAATGTGAGCTCAAACCTTTCTAACACACAGGGCTGGATTTCAGTATGATGCTATAGAAATTTCCTAAATCATACAGTTAAAAGATATTTCCAGGTTGTAACACTATTCCTATACATTGATATTTGACATAATTAAAGGAATTCATAATAGTATATTTTTGCGGTCATGGTGGTAAGTCACTTTAGTTGTGTCTGACTCTTTTTGACTGCATGGACTGTAGCACACCAGGCTCCTCGGTCCTTGGGATTCTCCAGGTTAGAATGCTAGAGTGGGTTGCCTTTTCCTTCTCTAGGGAATAGAGTATTCTGAGTATATTTTAAAGTTTTGCAGGCAAATTTTAGGCTCTAAAGTTAAAAACATCGTTTGAAATCATATATGAAATACGAAATGAAAGAAGTAGGAAAACATGGCATACATAAGAGGTTCAACTGTAAGTAATCATCATGTTCTGACTAGACCTGAATGTAGATGATCACTTGTGTCAATCATGAAGATTCAGGTGAAATAAAGTCATGCAAAGCACACACTGTGCATGCATGCTAAGTCGCTTCAGTCGTATTCAACCCTTTGAGACCCTATGGAATATAGCCTGCCATGCTCCTCTCTCCATGGAATTCTCCAGGCAAGAATACTGGAGTGGGTTGCCATGCCCTCCTCCAGGGGATCTTCCCAACCAAGGGATGGAACCCGAGACTCCTGTGGCTCCTGCAGATTCTTTACCAGTGAGCCACCAG
The DNA here is from genome assembly GCF_003369695.1 of Bos indicus x Bos taurus. Lineage (NCBI taxonomy): Eukaryota > Metazoa > Chordata > Mammalia > Artiodactyla > Bovidae > Bos > Bos indicus x Bos taurus. Next base: position 65,967,011 of record NC_040083.1, on the reverse strand, counting down.
GAAAGCCCAAAGAACACACTGCTGCTGCTGCTAAGTCACTTCAGTTGTGTATGGGAAGCCCACCAGGCTCCCCCATCCCTGGGATTCTCCAGGCAAGAACACTGGAATGGGTTGCCATTTCCTTCTCCAATGCATGAAAGTGAAAAGTGAAAGTGAAGTCGCTCAGTCGTGTCTGACTCTTAGCAACCGCATGGACCGCAGCCTACCAGGCTCCTCTGTCCATGGGATTTTCCAGGCAAGAGTACTGGAGTGGGGTGCCATTGCCTTCTCCGAAAGAACACACTACTATATATAAAATAAATAATCAACTAGCCTACTGTAGAGAACTCTACCCAATATTCTGTAATTACCTATATGGGAAGAGTTAGCTGCTTAGTTGTGTCCAACTGTTTGTGACTCCATGGACTGCAGCCCATCTGGCTCCTATGCCCACGGGATTTTCCAGGCAAGATACTGGAGTGGGTTGCCATTCCCTTCTCTAGGGGATCTTCCCAACCCAGGGACTGAACCCAGGTCTCCCACATTGCAGGCAGATTCTTTACCATCTGAGCCACTATATGGGAAAAGAATCTGAAAAAGAATGGGTATTTACATATGTATAATTGAATCACTTTCCTGAACACCTGAAACTAAAACGATATTGTAAATCAACTATGTGCTGTGCTATGCTCAGTTGCTCAGTTGTGTCCGACTCTGTGACCCCATGAACTGTAGCCTGCCAGACTCTTCAGTTCATGGAATTTTCCAGGCAAGAATACTGGAGTGGGTTACCATTTCCTTATAAAATAAAACTTAAGTTTAAAAAAAAAAAAGTAGTGAAAAGACTAAGTTGTATTTTCAATCCTGCAGTATCCAGCCATATACTAGTATCCAAGTTATGTGTGTGGTCTTCTCTTATCTTCATATGTGTCTTCTAGCCATCTCATCTGAGCCCCAAGAGCATGGCTCTGGACTCAGGTCAGGTCAAACCACATCACAATGACCTACAGGGAACATGAGTTTGGATACCTCTGCATTTCTGCATTGAGTGATCTCACAGGCATCCTCTTTTTCTGGGCTCATTCATGTTGCTGAATGCCAATCAAGTCAATTATATAGAGTCAGCCTTGAGAATCCTGCTGTCTATGAATCTCAAAATAAGACCTATCTCAAGCTTGATTTCAGTTTTTACAACTAAACTTTACCTGTCTTTAAAATCAGATGACAATATTGGTTAATTTAACACAAATAGCATCAACTAATTGAACTCAAGATGGTATTGTATCCTTCTGACATTTGGTATTTCTTTTCTTTTTTTCATTGTTTTCACAGTGTACACTAACGACCTTTGTTTAAACTTCCATGTTAGCATATATAGTCACATCCCTGTTCATCTAAAATTCAACTGCATTTCTTTCTCTCAGCCAAGAAATGGTTTGCCATTTCTTCCTTAAATTTCCAAAGAAATTAATTATACTTCTTTATAATTAGCTTAGGTTTTCTGTTTAAATAAATGGTACTTATATATTTTTATAACAGATATAGCTTAACTTTACACATTCCTCACAAATGTTATCTCGGTGAAAATAACATTCATAATATATGTAAATATATTAATGTTATTTCCAATCTGGATCTCAGTTTCTTGTCCAAACTTCCAAAGACATCACTAGAACTTTTGGTTACCAATCTGACTCTTCAAGATCCCCATTTCCATACTCTGTCCCTTTTAAACAACAAGTTCTGCACTTGAGCTGGTTTCTGTGGCTTACGTTTTCTTTATCTATCAACCAAAGACATCTCTCAGGCACTGTGAACAGCTTTACTATCTCATTGACTCATCTCTTGCCCACAGTCCCACCCTCAGCACCTGCCTCTTCCTTCCAAAGCCTCATCCCCAAATGTCAGAACACTGAGCACCACCTCAGAAGTCAGAGTGCTGTACACCCCTCTGCCAATCCCTAAACCTAACCCTCCAGAAGGATCTCCATGACTACATCATTGTTTCCAGGTAATTGTCCCCTGTGACATGTTCCTTAAAAAAAAAAGAGATCTCAGAGTTTAGCATACACTACAGTAAGCAGCTTCTGGAGTTTAGTCTCTGAACTGCCAGCAATTTCTCTTAAATGGAGAAATAGAGGGGTAAAGTTTGAATATATTCCTCTCAAGTATTTTACCAGATAACACTGGTTTTATGGGATAACTTAGTTCTCAACCTGAGTGGAAGAACTTGAAGAACTTGTTTTCCTTGCAGAAGGAAAACTGTGACAGCATGGAGGTGATTTCTCCAACAGTCAATGACTATGAAGAAAAACCTCCATAAGAAAGAAATCCTCAACAGCATCAGCAATTAGTGGTGAGAAAGAAACACTACTGCTGTTCTTTTCCCAAACAAGTATTGATCGATAATCCCACAAGTAATTTAACACATAAATCTTGAGTGAAAATTATATACCTGGAAATATGAAGGGAAGGTTAAGGAGACCACTGTTGATAGCTGCTTACCTGGGTGCAGGATAGGAGAGTGTGCGTGTGCTCAGTCATGTCTGACTCTTTTCAGCCCCATTGACAGTAGCTCACCAGGGCCCTCTGCCCAAGAAATTTTCCAGGCAAGAATACTGGAGTGGGGTGCCATTTCTTACTCCAGGGGATCTTTCTGACCCAGGGATTGAATCCGCATCCCTTGCACCTCCTACATTGGCAGGCAGATTCTTTATCACTAGCACCACCTGGGAAACCCACCTGGGATCAGGAAAGCTGCAGACATACCTCCTAGGTAATTAAGAAGAGGAAACAACAGCAAATCCAGACTTCCTCTATTATCTTCTTTTCAGTCCTATTAGAAGCCAAGAGAGTAACTCAACTCTCTTGTTGCTCAGTCTCTTAGTCATGTCTGACTCTTTGCCACCCCATGGACTGCAGCATGCCAGGATCCCCTGTCCTTCATTATCTCCCAGAATTTGTTCAAACATGTCCATTGAGTCGGTGATGACATTCAACCATCTCATCCTCTGTCATTCCCTTCTCCTCCTGCTTTCAATCTTTCCAGCATCAGGGTCTTTTCCAGTGAACCAGCTCTTCACATCAGATGGCCAAAGTATTGGAGCTTCAGCTTCAGCATCAGTCCTTCCAATGAATATTCAGGATTGTTATCCTTTAGGATTGACTGGTTTGATCTCCTTGCTGTCCAAAGGAATCTCAAGAGTCTTCTACAGCACCAAAGTTTGAAAGCATCAATTCTTCAGCACTCAGCCTTCTTTGAGCTCAAGTTAGTGTAAGAAAAAGATACTCTCCAACACTCTGGCTCAGAGATACCAAGGAATTACCAGGGTCAAGATCAGACTCAGGCCAAATCCTCTGTGAGATGCTCTTTCTCTCTGAGCACCTGTAATCTAACATCCATGACTACCTATCATGACCATCTATCTATCTAGGAGAGGAACAATCTCTTCTAGGCATCTTGATATTTTTACCTGCAAGTTCAGCTCAGCTCAGCTAAGCAACTGAAGTATTTTCTGAGGTCCTCCTAAGACAGTCATGAGAAGAGAAAGGGTCTTAACTCAACCCACATGCCAATATAACTGAATTTTGTAAGTCAATCTCTTGGAGGAGAAGAAAGGATTTAAGAAATACCTTCTAATTTCAAACAGCCAGAAGGACCCCATCTTCACATTAACCTACTCTCTGGGCTCAGGCTCAAATCCTGTCATGGTTCTAGCAATCTGGGAGAGAGGAGGTATTCACTCACACACGGTATTTCTAATTCTCTTGTTCAAAAGTGAATATCAAGAAAAGATGTCAATATTGTACCTGTGAGAATTGCATGCCCACAAAGAAAGTGAGAAGTAATATGTAGACTTAGAAATTTGCTTTTGGAACACATGCTACCACAAAAGATGATTTTTAGAAGATACTAGCATTTGAGCCAGACAGGCATGGGTTTCAAAGCTACTTCAGCTCCTTTCAGCTCCACAACTTAAAATGGCTTAGCTCTCCAAGCTTTCACATTATCTACTGAGGGACAATCTGTTCTCCCTAGAGTGTCCTCATGAAAAATAACTAAGACCCCATGTTTAGTATCATGGGCTTTAGCACAGGTGAGACCATTTTGGGCCTGTAGCTTTCTCTTTGGGGGCTTCCCAGGTGGCTCAGTGGAGGAGGAAATGGCAACCCGCTCCAGTATTCTTGCCTAGAAAATCCCATGGACAAAGGAGCCTGGCAGGCTACAGCCTGTGGGGTCACAAAGATTTGAATATGACTGAACGACTGAGCACACACAGCTTTCTTTTTAGCAGTACATACAAACATAAACTAACTCTTGGTCTCAGTCTGTTATGACCACTGGGGTGCATTTTTGAAATAGTTGAAGAGTGATAAAGTCTGGACTGAACAAAGTTAAGTGGCCTTTCAAGGATAAAGTTTTACTCACAAACACACAATGGCATTATGCCCCACCCACAAGAAATCTAGCTTAATTTTGGGGGATGTGTATCCTGTCAATACTTTTTGAAAAGTTCCCCCAAGGGGTTTTAACAGGCAGAAAATGTCAAGAATCGTTGTTCTAACCAGCAGAACAATCAAACTGAAACCAAAAAAACAGACTAGAACCCAATACTACTAGGCTGGGAGAGCCCATCCCACTCGTAACTTATGAATATCCTGCACTGAGTCTCCTCAGGATCCAAATACCCCAAAAGATGTCCTGGCCTAAAAATAATCCCTTCTTTTCTTTTGCTAATTGCTCCCATACCCCACTCTTCTTCCTATAAAACCTTTCCATTTTGTGTAACCTCTTACAGGGCCCTTCTAGTTGCTAGATGGCCCTAGTAAAAAATTGATGATAAAACCAATGAGATTTTCAAAAAAAAAGTCCCTGTGTGATGAATATTTAGCAAAAGGAATGGTTACAATATATGAACTTGCAACTGTCATCCTCCCCAAATGGGAAGACAGGTGAATGTAATCATGATTTCTACTCTGGTCCTTGAGAATAAAAGCGAAAGTGAAGTTGCTCAGTCATGTCTGACTCTTTGCAACCGCATGGACTGTAGCCTGCCAGCCTCCTCCATCCATGGGATTTTCCAAGCAATAGTACTGGAGTGGGTTGCCATTTGCTTCTCCAGGGGATCTTCCCAACCCAAGGACCAAACCCGGGTCTCTGCATTGTAGACAGACGATATACCATCTGAGCCAACAGGGAAGTCTTGAGAATAGAAGATGTTCATCTAATTCAGTTTCTCCTGGGTATTTGAAATTTGATCTTATGTTTCCTTCACTACAGGGCATCGCTCTGTTAAACACATAAATAGAAAGCTAAATGGTTATAATTAACAAAATAAAAACTGCATTTCTGAAATAAGACCACCATTGGAAGCAGCTAATAGCAGTTAATATCCTAGAAAGAGAAATAGAGGATGAATTTGAGAATAATTTTGAAATAAAGATTTAAAATACTAAACAAAGTCCCATCAATTATCTATTAGAAATTTATTTTTATGTGTAATGAAATATGTTCATGCAAGAATACTAGAGTGGGCGGCCATTTCCTTCTCCAGGAAATCTTCCTGACCCAGAGATCAAACCAGGGCCTCCTGCATCACAGGCATGTTCTTTACCATCTGAGTCACCAGGGAAGCCCCAGTAGAATATGTTCAAAGCACAATTGTTTAGCTAATTGTAAAACACTACTGATGTTCAGTAGAGCTATATTTTCATAAAGATAGCTGTCAACTATATTGCACATGATTTCAGCAAATTGCTGAATAATGTGATTATTACTCATTTTAAACTGTATGAGTGTATATGTGTGCATGTGTGTGTGTGGATGTACACATGAAAGCCATGTTCTAAAACCGGGTAAAGTGTCCTGAATATCTCCAAGGAATTATTAATTCCATGAAGAGATGCTGCAATAGGCTTTGTGATTTCATTGTGAGGATGTTATCTTGGCAACAGACTTTGTTGTTATTACCGTTTAGTTACTATTAAGACATGTTCCAAAGAATAGCAAGAAGAGATAAGAAAGCCTTCCTCAGCGATCAGTGCAAAGAAATACAGGAAAACAACAGAATGGGAAAGACTAGAGATCTCTTCAAGAAAATTAGAGATACCAAGGGAACATTTCATGCAAAGATGGGCTTGATAAAGGACAGAAATGGTATGGATGTAACAGAAGCAGAAGATATTAAGAAGAGGTGGCAAGAATACACAGAAGAACTGTACAAAAAAGATCTTCATGACCCAGATAATCACAATGGTGTGATCACTCACCTAGAGCCAGACATCCTGGAATGTGAAGTCAAGTGGGCCTTAGAAAGCATCACTACGAACAAAGCTAATGGAGGTGATGGAATTCCAGTTGAGCTATTTCAAATCCTGGAAGATGATGCTGTGAAAGTGCTGCACTCAATATGCCAGCAAATTTGGAAAACTCAGCAGTGGCCACAGGACTGGAAAAGGTCAGTTTTCATTCTGATCCCAAAGAAAGGCAATGCCAAAGAATGCTCAAACTACCACACAATTGCACTCATCTCACACACTAGTAAAGTAATGCTCAAAATTATCCAAGCCAAGCTTCAGCAATACATGAACAGTGAACTTCCTGATGTTCAAGCTAGTTTTAGAAAAGGCAGAGGAACCAGAGATCAAATTGCCAACATCCGCTGGATCATCAAAAAAGCAAGAGAGTTCCAGAAAAACATCTATTTCTGCTTTATTGACTATGCCAAAGCCTTTGACTGTGTGGATCACAATAAGCTGTGGAAAATTCTGATAGAGATGGGAATACTAGACCACCTCACCTGCCTCTTGAGAAATCTGTATGCAGGTCAGGAAGCAACAGTTCGAACTGGACATGGAACAACAGACTGGTTCCAAATAGGAAAAGGAGTACGTCAAGGTTGTATATTGTCACCCTGCTTATTTAATTTATATGCAGAGTACATCATGAGAAATGCTGGGCTGGAAGAAGCACAAGCTGGAATCAAGATTGCCGGGAGAAATATCAATAACCTCAGATATGCAGATGACACCACCCTAATGGCAGAAAGTGAAGAGGAACTAAAAGCCTCTTGATGAAAGTGAAAGAAGAGAGTGAAAAAGTTGGCTGTAAGCTCAACATTCAGAAAACGAAGATCATGGCATCCGGTCCCATCACTTCATGGGAAATAGACAGGAAAACAGTGGAAACAGTGTCAGACTTTATTTTTTGGGGCTCCAAAATCACTGCAGATGGTGACTGCAGCCATGAAATTAAAAGACACTTGCTTACTCCTTGAAAGGAAAGTTATGACCAACCTAGATAGCATATTCAAAAGCAGAGACATTAGTTTGCCAACAAAGGTCCGTCTAGTCAAGGCTATGGTTTTTCCTGTGGTCATGTATAGATGTGAGAGTTGGACTGTGAGGAAGGCTGAACGCCGAAGAATTGATGCTTTTGAACTGTGATGTTGGAAAAGACTCTGGAGAGTCCCTTGGACTGCAAGGAGATCCAAGCAGCCCATTCTGAAGGAGATCAGCCCTGGGATTTCTTTGGAGGCAATGATGATGAAGCTGAAACTCCAGTACTTTGGCCACCTCATGCGAAGAGCTGACTCATTGGAAAAGACTCTGATGCTGGGAGGGATTGGGGGCAGGAGGAGAAGGGGACGACAGAGGATGAGATGGCTGGATGGCATCACTGACTCGATGGACGTGAGTCTGAGTGAACTCCGGGAGTTTGTGATAGACAGGGAGGCCTGGCGTGCTGCAGTTCGTGGGGTCGCAAAGAGTCAGACAGGACTGAGCGACTGAACTGAACTGAAGTCACATTCACCTCTTTTGTGACTCCATGGACTGTAGCCCACCAGGCTCCTCTGTCCATGGGATTTCCCATGCAAGAATACTGAAGTGAGTTGCCATTTCCTTCTCCAGGGAATCCTTCTTGACCCAGGGATTGAACCTGCATCTCCTCCTTGGCAGGAGGATTCTTTACCGCTGAGCCACCTGGGAAGCCCAGCCACAGACTTACAGAGATGTTAAATCTTGGTATGTTTCCGAATGGATGTAAGAAGATATTATAAAGGTAGAAGCATGGAGGCAGCACTCTAAATGCTATATAGGGATCTATTTTCTCCCATGTGCTTTTATGAATTGGAAGCTCTTATTCTTTAATTCAGTCTATTCTCTCTATAGTTTTGCAACATATACAAATCCATTAACAGAAGTCTTTGTATGAGAAATTAATTAAATTTCTAATGTGCTCAAGTAAGAAATGTGATGACTAAATATACATAATTTAAAGTCCATTTTTGATAAAATTAATTTGAAAACAGAAATAAAAGATGTGACCTAATAAAAATACTGCTTGAAAGCTTAGATACAAAAGTACTGATTGTCATAACTTTAAACTTATTAAATACCAATGATTAATAATGAACTTATTTTTTGAAATTCAATCTAGGCTTTCTAATTTAAAATGGTGAATTAAAGATGTATGTAGACGTGTTTGTTTCTTTTCTCATTTTCCTCCCAAAGTCCTATTGAAATTAGAGTAAAAATGGACAGAGGGATCAAACCTATAATTGTTCTGTCACCTGAAATATTGATGAATTTCTGGTACACACTAGAAAGTTGTAACCAGAAAGTGAAGATGACACAGTTGAAACAGGGAAGGGACACCAACCCCCACACCCCACACACACCTCATGCCTAAGCAGGTGGATTGTGCTAATGGGGATGGAAGAAACCATGGAGGTATTAAAGGACTGTTTAAGAATCTGCCATGACAGCACCACCTTCACTTCCTTCAACATGGAAATAACTGACCACAGAGGTATTTATAAGAGGCTAAACCAGAAAACAATTCAATTAGAGTGAGTCCCTCAGAAATGAGCCAAGCCCAGATGAGATCAGTTAATCCCCAGCCTCAAAGCTCAGGACACAGTAAGGAGTACTGTTTTAAGCCACTGAGCTTAGAGGTGGTTTATTGTTGCAGCAATTGCTAAGGAACCTAAAATTTGTATATTTGTAGAGCCCACTTGATCTTATTGAAATCAGTGATCCCAGAGGCAGCATAGCCTGACCTCAGGGACATTTGCTACTCTTGACTTTCTAGAAATATGAGATGTGTGCAATTAAGCACCCTGCATTCTGTGGTTGGAATGGGCTGATGTTGGTATTACAGCACCCGAGGGCATACAAGGAAGACACAACTAGCAAACTGAATCCACTGAAATAAACAGATTCACATGAAAAATCCAACTCAGTTGCCTGAAAAGATGTATTGACAATAGGCTGATATCAGACTGTTAAAAATAAGACCAATAACTATTCAGTCTCAAATTAACTTTTATTTCTAGCATTTATTTTATGCCAAAATTACAGACTTTACTTATAAAGTTTATGATTCAAGAGAACAAATAAAGCAATTCTTAATTTAAGGATCAAATCATTCAGTATGACAACTGCTCTAAGCAAGCATTTTATTTGCATTATATGGCCAAGAATGGGGCACAAACACATGTTCAAAACTTTCCTTCCTCTAACTCATGTTAATTAAGTTTCAACTGTCTTGACATTTACATCTGGGAACTCATGTTTATGGCTCAAGCTAAGTTTTCATAAACTGTAATATTTCCCTTGGCCACAAAAATTTTTAATCTTTCATGACTGACATTTTTACTAATATAAAGTCCAAGTATTTATAAGGCTTTATTAAATTCATCCAAATTGCATATATTTATATCTGTATTTTATGTTAAATATTTTATAGGAGCTAAAAATAAAGGATGGCCTTGTGCATCTAGCCATGCTAAAATAATTCAATTCATCTGAGCTTTATTTCCATGCTGTCAGTTTCTGTAAAGGCAAAATATAGACAATCTTATTTGAAACTAATTAAATACTCAAAAGTAGTTCTACCACATCACCATGGAAAATCAATGCACATGTACAGTATAAAACTTAAGAGTAGCTCTTAATTTCCTATGAAAAATATCCACAGCTATTATTAGTCATGTCCAACTCCTTGCAACCCCCATGGACTATAGCATGCCAGGCTTCCCTGTCCTTCACTATCCCCTGAGTTTGCTCAAACTCATGTCCATTGAGTTAGTTACACTATCTAACCATCTCATCCTCTGCAGCCCCTTCTCCTCCTGCCCTGGATCTTTCCCAGCATCAGGATCTTTTCTAGTGAGTCGGCCCTTTGCATCAGGTGGCCAAAGTATTGGAGCTTCAGCTTCAGCATCAGACCTTCCAATGAATATTCAGGGTTGATTTCCTTTAGGATTGACTTTGCTGTCCAAGGGACTCTGAAGAGTCTTCTCCAGCACCACGGTTCAAAAGCATCAATTCTTTGGTACTCAGCCAAAGAATTATGGTCTAGCTCTCACATTCATACATGACTATGGTAAAAACCATAGCTTTGACTATCTGGACTTTTGTCAGCAAAGTGATGTCTCTGCTTTTTAATATTCTGTCTAGATTTGTCATAACTTCTTTTCCAAGGAGTGAGGGTCTTTTAATTCCATGGCTGCAGCTATACTTTTAGGAAATTCTGGGTTGAAAGTGTCCGGTCCTGAAGCAGGGGGCAGCACTGCTGCTCCCCAGACCAGTCCAGCTCATGGAACTGGCCATAGTCACAGGGTTGGAGGCATTTTTCTGAGCTCTCTTTTTCATAGATAATAGTTCTCCATGGTAGTACTTCTTCAAGACAATAGGAATCCAAAGCCCTTTTTTCCCTGAAAGAATAAGTTAGTTCTCAGGAGAGTCCTGTATCCCAGTCAAATGAGGGATGTGTGACCTTCCTAGATTCTCTTTCCAATCCAGAAGTCATTTGTTCTGAGGGTCCAGGGAATTGGAGTCATGAGGTGACTTGCTTCCACGACACTCCTGGCCCCCGACTTTGCCACTCTACAGCCTCTCATAATGAAGTAGAAGGTCTAGGGGAGGAGTCAGGAGGAGGTTTTAAAAGTTACTTGCCTGAAAAGAAGGATCCATTAAGTACATTTCTAAAAATACTCCAATAACATCTTTCAATAAAATTTCTGCTCACTAGGTAAATTATAGGAACAGAAGCATAAAAGATATTCTAGTAAAATTCTTATATTTCATCTCTCTAATACGATTATAATTTACAAATTTTATCATGTCCAGTATTAAAATTATTTGATTTTTATGTATTCAATTCCTTACAAATCTGTCTGTACTTAACCAAGACTCTGAGCCATTTTCCTTCTTGTCTCAGCATTTATATTCCCTGCTCTTTTGTAAGGTTCTATGTGCCTGAGTCACAGACAGGCATCTTTTAAATGTTTTCTGATGTATACTCTGCCTTAAATTTAAACAACAGTGACAGCAAACCCCACCTAAGTGGTGAAAATGTGACAAAGGTAAGTGTTGGGCTTCCCTGGTGGCTCAGAAGGTAAATAATCCACCTGCAATGCAGGAGACTTGAGTTTGATCCCTGGGTCAGGAAGATCTTCTGGAGAAGAGAATGGCAACCCACTTCGGTATTCTTGCCTGGAGAATTCCCTTTAAATCACAGTGACAGCAAACCCTACCTAAGTGGTGAAAATCTGACAAAGGTAAAGCAGGTATATAAACCTGGTCTATGACAGCTGCAGAAGTAGCCAATTAATTTGTCTTTCAATTTTCTAGGATTCAGTGCAAAGAGGAACGAGTCCTAGCCACAAGGCTGACCTGTGATGTGACCAGATCCCCAGATACGGTACCAGGCTCTTGGCCTGTTCTCAGATAAATGCACTCCATGAGGACCCCACAGAGTGAACCCTGAGTATGACACTAAGCAATTTAAACAGAAAGGTATATTCATGGGTTGCTCCTTTAAAAATCTTTCAAAGTTAGATGATGGTAATAATGCAGAAGTGTGTTTCAGAAAAAGCTGTTCTCTGCTGGGGCCAAAGCATGCTTCACAAATTATTTATTTCATCCTGATGAAAGTGGCATTAAGCTCACACTTTATCCTGCTTCATTGAAAATTAAACTAGGGGATCAAGAGAAATCTAGGAATTAACATTCCTATAGAGCATCCTTAACAATTATTGTTTCCATCAAATTTAATTTTATTCAAAAACAACAGAAGTAAATTCACAGCAAGTGTCCTGAACAGAACCTGATGTGATGGTACTCTGTCCTGCAGTGGGAGAGGGGACCCCTATGACTCATCAGGTGGCTGAGCTCAGGAAAAGACTGGAGCTCTTATAAGAGGAGACTCCCAGATAAGGATTCGGGTCTGTGCATGGAGACTACTGAGGACCCACGGGCAGAATCCAGATTTTATGCAAAACAGTAATCACAGAGCTGCTTCAGAACAGGATTACATGATTGAGACAAGCAAGTTATGTACCATAGAACGTAGTTGCTAGTATCAGCCCAGTGAGATGTGTGTGAGGGCAAGCAAACAAATGTATGATTAGACATGAGAATTTTCCATAAAACTTTATAGAATCAGTGAAACTTCCTGGTTTATTCAGAATTAAAAGGATAGAATCATTACCAACATCAGACTTTAAAAAATTTCAGAGATCGTAAAACACATGCTCACACACAGAGAACTAGAGTACAGACACACTGGAGAAACATAGTGATGCCAAGTTTTCGGGCCAAATAAGGCCATAGGAAATCTTTAAACATAAGCTTATGTCTCTTTATTTTTAAATTTTAATTTTATTGACTTATAATTGACGTACAATATAATATTTGTTCTGTATACAACATAGTGATATGATCTTTTTATACCTTATGGGATGATCACCACAATAAGTCTAGTCACCATCTGTTACCATACAAGGTTATTGATTGTATTCCCTGTGCTAGACATTACACCCCCCGCCCACTGCTCTGACAACCTCTCCTTTGTTCACTGTATCCACTAGTCTGTTTCTATTTTGTTGAGTTTCCATGTTTTGTTTTTCAGATTCCACATATAAGTGAAATCTTATGGTTTTTTGGTTTGCCTAACTTCTTTCACTAAGCACAGTACCCTCAAGATTCATCCACATTGACTTGAATATATGTATATATATATTTTTTTCTTTATTCATTCGTCTACTGATGGACATTTAGGTTGCCTCCATATCTTGACTAAATGGCCATCAGTAGATGAATGGATAAAGAATATATATATATATATAAAATTCATGTCAATGTGGATGAATCTTGAGGGTACTATGCTAAGTGAAAGAAGTTAGCCAAACAAAAATACCATATGATTTCATTTACTTCACTTATGATTTCACCATATCTTGACTATTGTAAATAAGGCTGACGTGAACATTGGGAAGCATAAATCTTTTTAAAAATAGTATTTTTATTTTCTTAAGAGAAATATCCAGATGTAGAATTGCTGGATTATGTGATAATTCTTTTAATTTTTTGAGGAACCTCCATATTGTTTTCCATACTGGCTGTACCAACTTATATTCCCACCAACAGTACACAGGATTTTCTTTTCTTCACACCTTAACATTTGTTATTTCTTGTCTGTTTGACAACAGTCAATCTAACAAGTGTCAGGTCATATTTCATTATGGTTTTGATTTGCATTTCTATGATGATCAGTAATGTTGAACATCTTTTCTTGTGCCTATTGCCCAGCTGTAACATCTTCTTTGAAAAAATGTCTATTCAAGTTCTCTGCCCATTTAAAAAATATGATTTTTAGATTGTTGTTGTTGTTGTTATTTGAGTTGTATAAGTTTATTACATATTTTGGAATATTCATCTCATTGAATTCGCAAATATCTTCTCTATTCAGTAGATTGTCTTCCTGTTTTGTTGATGACTTTCTTTGCTATGTAAAAGCTTTCATATAGTTTGATATAGTCCCATTTATTTGTTTTTGCCTTTGCTGCCCTTATCTGAGGAAATAAATCCAAAAAGAATATTGCTAAGACTGCTGCCATGGAGCATAATGCTTATGATTTCTTTTAGGAATTTTAGTTTCATGTCTTACATGTTTAAGTTTTTTTAATCCATCTAGAGTTTCTTTTTTCATAGGGTAGAAGAAATTGTCGACTTTCATTCTTTTATATGTGGCTGTCCAGCTTTAACTACAGCATTTATTGAAGAGACTATCTTTGCGTATTCTTGCCTTCTTTTTCATAGATTAATTGACCATATAAGTGTGGGGTTATTCATTGGCTCTCTATTCTGTTCCACTGATCTCTGTGCTTGTTTTTGTGTTAATATGATATGTTTTTGATTACTATAGCTTTGCAGTATAGTGTGAAATCAGAGAGCATGCTGGAATCACCTTGACAGGCTGGCTAGAGCCCCAGGTGTTAGTCAGACTGCTGCCTCTGTGCTGGGGCTCAGAGTGAGTTTGTGCTCAAGATCTTTAAGAGCAAAGTCTAGCTTTCCAAATCCCTCAAGATGTCCCATATTTAAGTCCTGCTGATTTTTGAAGCCAGATGTTATGGGTGCTCATCTTCTCAGTGCGTGTCTCCAGGGCTGGGGTGCCCAGTGTGGGACCCAGACACCTCACTCCTTAGGACAGACCTCCATATGTGTGACATCCCCTCCTGCATGTGGGTTGCTTCACCAGGGATGTGGATCCTGATTCGATTGTGTCTCTCTCCCTCCTACCAATCTCAATGTGTGTGTGGCGGGGGGGTGGGGGGAGGGGGGCAGGGCGGTGGGGAGGTGGTGCATGTGTTTTTCTTTACATTCTTAGTTGTAGCACAACCATTCTGGTAGTTCAGGTCATTCTCAGAGCTGTTCTATATATACCTGTAATTTTGGGTGTTAGGTCAGAGCTTCCTCCTCTGCCGTCATGATCTCATCTCCAAGCCTATGCCTTTTGTATCTATTATTACTACTACTTCAAAGTGAAAAAGTCATCAATGGACATAAAATATAAAATAGACCTAATAGTAAAAAAGGAGTCTTTAAAATTCAGGGAAAAAAAATCACTTTGTGCAACTTTTCTCATTTTTCTAAGGACAGTTTATCTATACTTTGATCCTCATTTTGTCACTTTCATTGGGAAGTGATAAGCCCTAGGGAAGGTCAGTTAGGTCAGTTAAGTGCCTCTGATCAACATGAAATTTTATACAAAGATTTCACAAAAACTTATGCTTAATTAAACTAAAGACTTCAGATTTATTATTATATAGTGTTTGATTTTGGGCTTCCCTCATGGTTCAACAGTAAAGAATCTGCCTGCAATGCAGGAGTTACAGGAGATGTGGATTCAATCCCTGGGTTGGGAAGATCCCCTAGAGGAGGCCATGGCAACCCACTCCAATATTCTTGCCTGGAGAATCCCATTGACAGAGGAGCTTGGTGGGCTACAATCTGTAGGGTTGTAAAGAGTCAGACGCAACTGAAGTGACTTAGCACACATGTGTGCAATGATAGATTTTAGTGTTTTATTTCAATTGAAACCATTTTAAAAGGATATTTTATTTGTGATAAAACAAAAGCCTAAAAATTGTCTATTGCTTACCATATTTGGGTAAAATGAGCCATTCTTAAGTTTAGAAGCTAACTGAAATCCAAAAAGTTGAGGAATCATTTTAATTTTCATAGAATCTCAAATTGGGAAGTTGAATTTAAGTGACAGGTCTATAATTTGAAAATTTTGAAAACAAAGTTAGATCTTTTGCTGGTGTTTGCAGGTGAGCAACATTAATTTGTCATTCCTCACAGTTGTATAAGCAGCAAGCACCTGTTCTATGGGGCTCCCTCCAAGCACTTTCCCCACTGCTTTCTCTCCATCCCCACTGCTTTCTCTCCATCCCCACTGCTTTACCTATTTCTACAATGTCTTTAGGTTCACCTGTGGCTCAAGTAAAATGAGACCTTTACATATCTGTGGCTCATGAATAAAATCTTGGCTTCCCCCAAATTGCTATTTTTTCCATAGACAATCAACTTCATCAGGAAATCTATTGTGTTTGTGAAAGTCATCATTTCATGCCAGGAGCTACAACAAACTGATCAAAGCTTTATGGCAGGCTCTAATAAAATTTAGCTATTCTGTTCATGGGCACAAACATAAACTACTAAATGTAATTATTTCTCTCAAAAAAGTATGATAACTTGTAAATTTATACTTGCTAGTCAACAGACATTATTGTCTATTTGGGCCATGATGTCCTCTTAATTTTATGAGTGCAAATGACTCTAAGTTGCAAATGTACTTTCAAACGTGAATTAACTGTCCAAACACAGGAAGAAACAGGCTCTCTGATACAAATAAACCCAAATCATGTATATAAATAGAGGTCATGACTATGACCCTATTGACATGCTAAATCTAGCAGCATGCCAATTAATCTACCTTTATGGGAGAAACTAGAATCTCCATTGTTCAAAATAATTTTGCAGCTTTCATGCATACTGTTTTTAAATGTGACTTTCAGGACTTTCAGTTCTGTGAAGTTTCTCTTCATTCACTTCCAGAAATGTGACTTTCAATTTACATAATTTTCATCATTTTTGATAAAAATAATTTCCAATAAATTTTAGATTTAAATATTAAATTAATATTAATTTATATCAACATAAAACTTAAATAAATTTCCAATAAGTATTTAGATTCACATGTCCAAAAACAAATTATAGATAAAGAAAATGTGATACATTATTTTGTCTTTCAGTCATCCCAGATTAAAGGGCATCCTGACCCACCCAGAAGACCATCCCACACTCTCAGTTACTGTTCCCCGCACTGCCCCGGCCATGTAGCTTTTCTCCTAGAGTGCCCTGATCCTTCCATAGATGGACTTGAACTGTGCACAACGACAATTAGATAATGGCACTGGGGCTCAGTGTTCGGCCCACTGTCCTGTTTGCAGGGTGCTGAAAGGTAATGTTTGTTTTATCATCATTGTACTTATAACGACCTTTGGTCCTAACTCTAGAGATGAAAGACCTTAGGGGATTGTGGTGGAGGTCAGGCTGGTAGTACCCACAGCTAGGAATCCATCTCTTTCCCACTAAACATCTCTGAGGTAAATATGCTCTTTGGTTTAAAAGATGAGGCTTAATCATGTTAATACTTCTTTTCATATTTTTGACATCCCAGGAAGTATATCCTTTTCATTAGCTCTTAATATTGTTTTCATTAATTGTGAGTGCTTCCTTGCATTAGGTGTTAGCATTTACAGAAAAAAATATTTTCATATACTAATAGTTAAATGTCCTAAGAGCCAATTTTTACAAGCCAATATGTGAAAATTTTAGTTCTTCAATTGAAGAGTATTTGATATTTACCAAGTGTGCAAGTTAAAAGGCCAGAGGTCCTATAACCTAGAGCCTAAAAGTTTAATCTCCTTCATCAAACTGCTTGAAAATGAAACTTGTTTCACTCCAGTGCTTGTTAGACATGTGGCCTTGGCAAATCACTTAATCTCTACCCCCTTGGTGATTGTCATATTACTTGCCTCACAGAGGAGTTGTGAAAGTTGAAGAAATTTACATCAAGTGATCCAGACAAAGCTGGGCCCAAGAGATGAGTCAGTCACTACTGGTAGTTACTGGTTGTAAATGTGCATGATAACACATAAAACATCACCAGAAGTCTAATGAAAAAGTATAAAAGAACAATTTTGCTGTATTTTAAGAGATTCAGATACTAGAAAGACTCATCAACCCATTCAGGCTTTTCTCAAACAATTAATTATTAGATACCTGCTCTGTACTAAATATTGCCTTTAGTGTTGGAACCACCTAAAAAGATACAATTTTAAAAGAGAATAACAAAAAGACATATTTGTGTTAAAAAAAAAAGTTAACGTCTCGATGGTCAGTGAAACTATCTTCCGAGCAATGAAGAAAACTATGGCCTGTGTCTCTCTGGACTCTGTTCTTAAAGTGAGTGACCACAGATAATCAGGAGGTGGGCTCCCAAAGGATACTGGGAGCCTCATGGGAGAGGTTTGACCAGAGTCACCCGGGTACAGGGCTGTGGTTAAGGCCCTTCCACAGACAAATTCCAGGGGCTGAGTGGAAGCTGATACTGCATCCAGAGGTTGTGCTATGTCATTCCAGGTAATCACCAGTCTATGATCTAATAAGCAACAAAGTGTAAGTGATATGCAGAGTACTCTGGAGACTGCCCAGCGGTGCCCTCATACATGTATTTATAAAGAGCTGAGGAAGAAACAGTAATGGGTACCTGTGCCCTTGGAGAGCAGAGACTATGTCTGCCCTCTTTAAAGCTTATGCGGCACCAAAGGAAAATTCCTTGCCTCCTTAAAAGGGAAATTGGTCTACACACTGCAACACAATAAAGAATTGTAACTTTATTAGAACCTAGGATAAATTGGACTAAAAAGAAAGCCATTATTACCAATCAAGACCTATCTTGCTCACGGTTGTGATTTCAGGATGATATATATGTCAAAACTGATCAAGTTGTACATTTAAAATATGTGAAGTATATTATATGCCAACTAAACCCCAATAAAACTGTCAGAAACTAATCTTTGTCTTATTAAATTACCTGTAGAATTGGGGTTCATGAAAAGGTCATAACATTTCTGAATAGATAATGTTCTTGTTTATATGTTAGAAAAACTGTAACATATTGTGACTTGATTAAAACTTTATTTTTTTCAAACTATAGTTACCAGAATTATTTCTAAACATCAGATAATTCCTTTATCCTCAAAACTCAATGAGTAAGAGTTTTAAACTTTTTGTGCTGGAATCAGTAAATATCACCATATCATTAAAGTGCTTTGGTAGCATTTAAACATTTATGTTTAAAATTTTAAGTATTTAAACTAGTTAATATTTCAAAATCAATAATAAGTTATACAAAAAGAGACATTCTCCAAATTCTGAGCAGAATCAGATTGTTTCATTCCTTGGAATTTTCCTGTAGTTTCAATATCTCTCCAATATCTCTAGTAACGTGACCAATATCTCTCATAAACATAAATCCACCACCAAGGCTCATGGTGACTTTCACTGGTTGACCAGAATAACTGGTTAGCAGTTGGTTACTCGTCTACCAAACATTTAACTAACAGCAGTTAAAGACAAGAGGCTACAGATACAGGACTGAAAACAGATACCCTCCCTGTTCTCCTACATAATTCAGATACTAAAACATAATTGCATTGGTCTACATCTAAAATGTTTAGAAATCACAACTCTATCTTAACGACTAGCAAAAAACTGGATAGACTAAAAAAACCAACAACTATTCAGGGAACTGGAAGACAGAGTAGTACATAGGGCAAACTGCTGGCCCCAAGATTTGAGTGACATTCAGCAAGATATATGCCCTCAAGCTCCCCATACACCCAGATGTATTATTTTCAAACTACTACAGAAAATAAAAGATAAAGCAAAAATCCTGAAAGAAGCTAGATGGAACAAAAACATGTTACCTATGGAGGAATGAAGGTAAGAAATATACCCAACATTTCATAAACCATGAAAATGACAAGAGAATGCATTGAAATATTTAGTTTTGAGGGAATAAAAATCACTAACCTAGAACTCCTTATCCTGTGAAATTATCCTTTCATTAAAGGAAATATAAAGAATTTTTCCAGGCAAGCAAGAACTGAGGGAATCATTTGTGAGAAGACCTGCCTTGATTAAAAAAAAAAAAAAGTTACAAGAGGTTCTTTACAAAGAATAAACAATGATATATCAGAAATATGGTTTTACATTTTAAAATCTATGAAAAATCCAAACAAGCATGGATTTACATGAGAAGGGAAGATCATTGAAAAATAGGAATAGTGAAGGTTAAAAGATATTTTTCTCTTTTTTAATTGATTAAACAGGTAAGAATTCAAAAAATAACACCAACAATGTATTAAAATATGTATGTTTATGGTTTTATATGTGTGTGTGAAATAAAGGAAGAATATCAGGGATAGGAGGCAGGAATTAGAATTACTTTGTTGTTATAAGGTACTCAAACTACGCATGATATGTTAAGTGTTATTTGAAAATCGATCTGGATTAACTACAAATGCATACGGTAAATTCTTGTATACTCACTTAAAACGGTAAACAGAAACTCATATGCTAAGGGGAGAAAATGGAATCATAAAATGTACAATTAAAACCTTAAAAGGAAGAATAAGAGTAAAAGACAAAAATAACAAACAAGGGCAACAAAGAAAAAACAGAACTAAATGTGGTAAATACAAATCCAACTATATCAGTAATCACTTTAAATGTCAATAGTCTAACTGCATCAATTAAGAGTGGCTGAAAAAGCAGAACCCAATTATATTTTGCCAATAAAAAAAGCTCTCACTTTATATATAAAGACACATATAGAATAAATCTAAATATATAGAGAAAAGTGTACCATCCAAACACTAATTAAAAGAAAGGAGTAGCTACATAATTTCAACAAAGCAGGCTTTAGAGCAAGGAAATTTATTCAGTATAAAGAAGGGCATTCCATTCAGTTGAGTTCAGTCACTCAGTCGTGTTCGACTCTTTGCTACCCCATGAATTGCAGCACACCAGGCCTCCCTGTCCATCACCAATTCCCGGAGTTCACTTAAACTCACGTCCATCGAGTCGGTTGATGCCATCCAGCTATCTCCTCCTCTGTCGTCCCCTTCTCCTCCTGCACCCAATCCCTCCCAGCATCAGTCTTTTCCAATGAGTCAACTCTTCGCATGAGGTGGCCGAAGTATTGGAGTTTCAGCTTTAGCATCATTCCTTCCAAAGAACACCCAGGACTAATCTCCTTCAGAATGGACTGGTTGGATCCCCCTGCACTCCAACTGACTCTCAATAGTCTTCTCCAACATCACAGTTCAAAAGTATCAATTCTTCAGTGCTCAGCTTTCTTCACAGTCCAACTCTCACATCCATACATGACCACAGGAAAAACCAGAGCCTTGACTAGACAGACTTTTGTTGGCAAAGTATATCTCTGCTTTTGAATATGCTATCTAGGTTGCTCATAACTTTCCTTCCAAAGAGTAAGTGTCTTTTAATTTCATGGCTGCAATCACCATCTGCAGTGATTTTGGAGCCCCAAAAAATAAAGTCTGACACTGTTTCCAGTGTTTCCGCATCTATTTCCCATGAAGTGATGGGACCGGATGCCATGATCTTAGTTTTCTGAATATGGAACTTTAAGCCAACTTTTTCACTCTCCTCTTTGACCTTCATCAAGAGGCTCTTTAGTTCCTCTTCACTTTCTGCCATAAGGGCGGTGTCATCTGCATATCTGAGGGTATTGATATTTCTCCCAGCAATCATGATTCCAGCTTGTGCTTCTTCCAGCCCAGCGTTTCTCATGATGTACTCTGCATAGAAGTTAAATAAGCAGGGTGACAATATACAGCCTTGATTGACTCCATTTCCTATTTGGAACCAGTCTGTTGTTCCATGTCCAGTTCAAACTGTTGCTTCCTGACCTGCAAATAGGTTTCTCAAGAGGCAGGTCAGGTGGTCTGGTATTCCTATCTCTTTCAGAATTTTCCACAGTTTATTGTGATCCACACAGTCAAAGGCTTTGGCATAGTCAATAAAGCAGAAATAGATGTTTTTCTGGAACTGTCTTCCTTTTCATGATCCAGCAGATGTTGGCAATTTGATCTCTGGTTCCTCTGCCTTTTCTAAAACCAGCTTGAACATCAGGAAGTTCACGGTTCACATATTGCTGAAGCCTGGCTTGGAGAATTTTGAGCATTACTTTACTAGAATGAAAGATGAGTGCAATTGTGCGGTAGTTTGAGCATTCTTTGGCATTGCCTTTCTTTGGGATTGGAATGAAAACTGACCTTTTCCAGTCCTGTAGCCACTGCTGAGTTTTCCAAATTTGCTGGCATATTGAGTGCAGCACTTTTCACAGCATCATCTTTCAGGATTTGAAATAGCTCAACTGGAATTCCATCACCTCCACTAGCTTTGTTCGTAGTGATGCTTTCTAAGGCCCACTTGACTTCACATTCCAGGATGTCTGGCTCTAGGTGAGTGATCACACCATTGTGATTATCTGGGTCATGAAGATCTTTTTTGTACAGTTCTTCTGTGTATTCTTGCCATGTCTTCTTAATATCTTCTGCTTCTGTTAGGTCCATACCATTTCTGTCTTTTATCGAGCCCATCTTTGCATGAAATGTTCCCTTGGTATCTCTAATTTTCTTGAAGAAATCTCTATTCATTCCCATTCTGCTGTTTTCCTCTATTTCTTTGCATTGATGGCTGAGGATATTACATATTGATAAATGGGTCAGTTCTCCAAGAAGACATAACAATTCTTATCTTGTGTGTGCTTAACAACAGAACAAATTGCAGGAGGCAAAAACTGATAGAACTGCAAAGAGATGAATTCACCATCATAGTTGGAGACTTCTACATCCCTTCCTCAAAATTATACAACATAAGTAGGACTTACCCCAGATATGCAAGGATGACTCAACATATGGTAACTAATTAATGTAATCCATCACATCAACATAATAAAAGAAAAATCACATGATGATATGAATAGTTGCAGTAAAAGATGTTTGACAAAGTCCAACACTCACTCATGATAAAAGTCCTCAGTAAACTAGGAACAGAGGTGACCTTCTTCAACCTGCTAAAGTATATTTGCAAAAACCCTCCAGCTAAGATCATGCTTGATTTCCCTGATGGCTCAGATGGTAAAGAATCTGCCTGCAATGTAGGAGCATTTAGGTTAATGATGAAAATCTCAAAGCTTTCCCACCACTAAGATCAAGTACAGAGCAAGGATTTCCTTTCCACCACTCCTTTACAGCATTGTATAGTAAATCCTGGCTAATGTAAAAGACTACATAAGAAGTATAAGGATAAGTAAGGGAGAAATAAACTGTCTTTGTTCACAGATAACATATTATTTACGTGAAAAAATCTAAAAGAACTGACCAAAACCTCTTGGAACTAAAGTGATTACAGCATGTTTGTAGAACACAAAGTTAATATACGAAAGTCAGTCACTTTGCTATGTGTTATTAATGAACAAAAGGAATTTGATGTTAAAAAAATACCATTATGTTCAGTTCAGTTCAGTTGCTCAGTCGTGTCCAACTCTTTGTGACCCCATGGACAGCAGCACACCAGGCCTCCCTGTCCATAGCTAACTCCTGGAGTTTACTCAAACTCAGCTCCATTGAGTCGGTGATGCCATCCAGCCATCTCATCCTCTGTCATCCCTTTCTCCTCCTGCCTTCAATCTTTCCCAGCATCAGGTTCTTTACAAATGAGTCAGTTCTTCACATCACGTGGCCAAAGTATTGGAATTTCAGCTTCAGCATCAGTCCTTCCAATGAACTCAGGACTGATTTCCTGGAGGATGGACTGGTTGGATATCCTTGCAGTCTAAGGACTCTCAAGAGTCTAGTCTATCATCACAGTTCAAAAGCATCAATTCTTTGGTGCTCAGCTTTCTTTATAGTCCAACTCTCACATCCATACTTGATTACTAGAAAAACCATAGCTTTGACTAAACGGACCTTTGTTGGCAAAATAATGTCTCTGCTTTTTAATATTCTGTCTAGGTTGGTCATAACTTTTCTTCCAAGGAGGAAATGTCTTTTAATTTCATGGCTTCAGTCACCATCTGCAGTGATTTGGGAGCCCAAAAAAGGTAAAGTCTGTCATTGTTTCCACTGTTTCTCCATTTGCCATGAAGTGATGGGACCAGATGCCATGATCTTCGTTTTCTGAATGTTGAGTTTTAAGCCAATTTTTCCACTCTCCTCTTTCACTTTCAGCAAGAGGCTCTTTAGTTCTTCCTCACTTTCTGCCATAAGGGTGGTATCGTCTGCATATCTGAGGTTATTGATATTTCTCCCGGCAATCTTGATTCCAGCTTGTGCTTCTTCCAGCCCAGTGTTTCTCATGATGTACTCTGCATATAAGTTAAATAAGCAGGGTGACAATATACAGCCTTGACGTACTATTTTTCCTATATGGAACCAGTCTGTTGTTCCATGTCCAGTTCCTACTGTTGCTTCCTGACCTGCATATAGGTTTCTCAAGAGGCAGGTGAGGTGGTCTAGTATTCCCATCTGTTTAAGAATTTTCCAGAGTTTGTTGTGGTCCACACAGTCAAAGGCTTTGGCATAGTCAATAAAGCAGAAATAGATGTTTTTCTGGACCTCTCTTGCTTTTTCCATGATCCAACGGATGTTGGCAATTTGATCTCTGGTTCCTCTGCCATTTCTAAATCCAGCTTGAACATCTGAAAGTTCATAGTTCATGTACTGTTGAAACCTGGCTTGTGTTAACCATTGTGTTTGCATCCCAAAATATGAAATACTTTGGTTTATATCTAACAAAATATGTGCAAGATTCTATATAAGGAGAACTACAAAAGTCTAATGAATTAAATCAAAGAAGAACAAAGTAGAGAAATATTCCATGTTCATAGATAGAAAAACTCAGTTTTTTCAAGATTTCAGTTATTCTCAAGTGAATCTATAAATTCAATGCAATTCCAATTAAAATCATGGAAAGTGGTTTCATGGATATCAACAAACTGATTCTAATGTTTATATGGAAAGGCAGAAGATTCAAATTGAACAATACAATATTGAAGGACAAATTGGAGGACTAATGCTAACTAACTTCAAGACTTACTCTTAATATAAATCTACTGAAATCAAGAAAGTGCCATACTGGCAAAAGAATAGAGAAGTGTATCAATTGAAAAGAATAAAGAGCCCAGAAACAGACCCTTATACAGATAGTCAACTGACCTTTGACAAAGGAGCCAAGGCAATACTACAAAGGAGTACAGAAGTCTCTTCATCAAATGCTGTTAGAGCAACTGGATATCTGCTGTAGACAGAGGACTCACAAAATTAACTCAAAATGTATCACAGACACAAATATAAAATGTAAAACTATGAAAGATGACATAAGATCACATAGAAAATCCAGATGACCTTTGGTATGGGGATGCATTTTTAAATGACACATCAAAGACATGATCCATGGAAGAAATCATTTGTAAGTTGGACTTCATTAAGTTAAAAACTTCTGCTGTGTAAAATATGTCAAGAAACTAAGAGGACACAAATAGGAGAAAATATATGCAGAAGACACATTCAATAAATAACGGTTATCAAAAATATACAAAGAAGTCTTAAAACTCAACAAGAAGAAAATAATCCAACTTGAAACTGATGTCAAATAAGGTACAGGTGGTAAACAAGAAATGAAAAGATGCTCTCCATCCATATGTCACTCGAGACATGCAAATTAAAACAACATGAAATATCATTGCACACTTATTAAAATCACTGAAATCTGGAATACTGACAAGAGGATGTTACAGCAGTAAGAATTCTCATTTATGGTTGGTGAGAATGTGAAATAGCATGACCACTTTGGAAGGCAGTTCAGTGTTTGTTTGTTTGTTTTATAAACATATTCTTTCCATATGATTCAGCCATCGTACTTCTTGGTATTTACCCAAAGGATTTGAAAGCTTATGTCTACACAAAAATCCTGCACACCATTATTTATAGCAACTTTATTAATAATTTTCCAAATCTGAAGGCAACAAAAATATTTTTCAGTAGGTAAATGGATAAGTAAACTGTGGCATTTTCAGACAATGGAATATTACTCAGCTCTAAAAATAAATGAGCTATCAAGCCATGAAATGACATGGAAGAATCTTAAATGTATATTGCCTAGTGAAAGAAATCAATCTGAAAAGGTTACATACTGTATAATTCAACTATAAGACAATCTGGAAAAGGAAAACATGTGCAGATAGTAAGATGATCAATGGTTGGCAGGAATTTTACATGAATAGGTGGAGCACAGACGATTTTTAGTTTCAGTGAAACCACTCTGTGAGATACTATAATGATGATGTCATTACACATTTGTTTACATCAATAAAACATACAACACTAATAGTGAACTGCCATATAAATGATGGACTTTGGGTGATTATGATGTGTCAATGTAGGCTCATTAATTGCTATAAGTGTACCATTCTGGTGGGGGATGTTGATAATTGCATAGGCTATGCATGTGTGGGGCAGATGAGTTGTGGGAAATCTCTGGACCTACCTCTCGATTTTGCTGTGAATATAAAATTGCTCTAAAAAGTAAAGTTTTAATTTAAAATGTAATTATATAATCACAATAGTGTGCAAATTATGACAAACACTACCAAGGAAAAAAGTCTCAATACTCAAAGAATTTTCTCTGAAGGTGAATCACACTAAATTATTCAGGCAGCCAGAGAAGAACATGTCTGGAAAAGAAAGCTCTTTGGCAAAAGTTTGATATAAAGGGTCTTGGGGAATTTCAGGAGATAAGAGAGCAGATCCTGATCTAGAAGAATGGTGATTCTTGGTGAAAAATGATTACTCAGTTGTCTCTAAAATCCTATCATTCTTTTTTCTCAATTTAAGAGGCATGTGCATTGTATGAACAAGTGGTTGTAGTCTCATCTGTTTTAAACTGCTACCTGTTTGTACTCTCTAAGTAGTGAGCTAGTGGATATTACACAGTCATCATTTCCAGACATGTTTTTAATTAACTGAAGTTACCAATAACTAATAACAATTGAAAATAACAAACTGATTCATAACCAGGTAGCTGAGCTTCTGAGCCTTAATGAATGAATTTCTAATACTGCTCTGTATAGAATTTTGAAACTACATTGCTCCTTCATACTAATCTTTAAATAATCCCTGGTGGCTCAGCGGAAAAGAATCTGCCTGCACTGTAGAAGGCACAGGAGACATGGGTTCAATCCCTGGGTTGGAAGGTGCCCTGGAGGAGAGCATGGCAACCCACTCCAGTATTCTTTCCTGAATAATCACATCGACAGAGGAGCCTGGCAGGTTACAGTCCCTGGGGTCACAAAGAGTCTGACACGATTGGGGGACTGTCAGTTTCACTGAACACTGCTTTGATAGTTCAGTTTAAAACCTAACTTATTTAAAACCTGAATTATTGCCTGAAATTTAGTGACAAGAACACAAATAATGAACATGAATGATTTTTTTAAAAATTGAATGGATTATAATTTTAAATTTCAAAAAAGTCTTTTTGATTAAATAAGGAATAAGAATCTTTGAAACCTCTTTCGTGTTAATATGAAGTTTTTTTCCAATAGTCTGGCTTATCACTTTTTAAATCACAGTTGGTTTGGACAGTGCTTGCAAGAAAACATCCTCACTCCTTTTATTTCAGTTATAGTTCTGTTAAAAAGGCTCAGCTGACTCGAAATCTTTTTGAGTGGGTTTTGAAGTTGCTTCAAACTAAGAGGCACAGAGGACACAGAATGACAACAGAAACGAGGAGGTGTGGCTGGAGAGTCCCTTTATTGGCCTCAGCTAAGCCAAGGCTGACAGTTACTCTGTCAAAACCTGCAACATCAGAATGTAAGTTTACAAACTCACCCCTTTTCAAGTGCACGGGCCAAAAAATACAAAGACCTGACAGAACTAAGAGACTTACAGAAAATATATCTGTTAGTAATTCATCATGTGTGTTAACACAAGCTATAGCAATAATCATTACAAGATTTATCACACTAAAGAGTTGTCACCTAAATTTGTGTATTGAGGGACGTTTGTATTAGTTATCTATTGCTGAGAAACAAATTACCACAAACTTAGAGGCTTCAAACAACCACACATTTATTATCTCACAGTTTCTGTAGGTCAGGAGGCTGAGCACAGCCTAGCTGGCCCTCTGCAAGACTACGATAAATGTCAATATTTATTGCTGTCATTGTTTGGTCCCTACGTTGTTTCTGACTCTCCTCCTCCAGGGCCAGGCTCCTCTGTCTCCCTTTCTCCTTCCCTTACTTCTTTTCTCTTTGCCTTCCCTCCACACCTACAAAATATGTATTCAAGATCTTCTATACACCAGATTCTATAGTAGGTGTTCAGGACACACCAGAACATAACAGGTACATTCTAGTAATAATTAAATACACTTGAAAATCAACTTTTTTGATAAAAGAATATGATGCAAGTTAACAAAATGTGACAAAATAAAATTCTTTTTTCTGTGGTCTTTTCAGTTTGCTAGATATACCTGTCCAGCACATGGGGTGATATTCTCCAAGGTGTTTTTAAAGGGTTGCTGCAACTTGCCCACATGGAGCAGTTAAACCTCATTTTCAGTGTTGATCTGATTATAAATCAGATGAACCAAAATAAAATGAAAATAAGCCAAGAAATAAACAAAAACAAAGTTAACAGCTAAAGAGAGCCAAGTTTTTCAAAGCCCGAACATCTAATGAATTCAATGCATGTCAGTCTTCAAATTTATCCATAATGTCACTACCTTCAAATTCATATTTCTGCTGGGAATCTTACAAAGCATATTGGCAGCTTAATTGCTCATATTTACATAATTACCAGGACTATTCCAAAGGATATTGTCAACTTAATTATTTTAAAATGTTTTTTGACATGAGATATTTTTATTATGAACTGAGATATAATTTTGAGGTATTCTGAAAACCATTCCAGAATACAGATGTAAGTATGCATAAATGATAGATCAGAAATGCCCTGGTGGCTCGGTGATAAAGAATCTGCTTGCCAATATAGGAGACATAGGTTTGATCCCTAGCCTGGGAAGATCCCAGATGCCACAGAGCAACTAAGCCCCATGTGCCTCAAGCACAACAACACAAACAACCACGATAAGAAGCCTTCACATTGCAACTAGACCATAGCTCTTGCTTTCTGCAATTAGAGAAAGGTCCATGCAGCAATTAAGATCCAGTACATCTGTAAATAAATAAATAAACCAGAAATGTCTTGACCGTGAAGAATTTTGTAGCTACTTATTGTTTTATCCATCAGCTAATGTGATGAAAAGTTAATGTACTACAGTCAAAATAATTTTGCCTGTTGTAACATTGATCAGGTCATAAAAAAAAAAAAACTAAAAGCTAATGGAATGCTCATTCTATATAACATATATAGCAAAATAATAAATATGTTGAACAAGAGATATTAATATGAACTTGCTGATTTTCATAGCTTTAGTTATCACATTATTCTGGGTGAGAAAGTTCATCCTGAATAGGTCTTTGAGAACAGTCATTTTCTCCCCTATACCACAAAATCTTCATTTCCATAGAAACTTTCATACTTAGTGTTGTTGCTGTTGTTCTTTAGCTGTTAAACCGTGTCCAACTCTTTGCAACCCCATGGACTGTAGCCCTCCAGGCTCTTCTGTTTATGGGATTTTGCAGGCAAAAATACTGGAGTGAGTTGCTATTTCCTTCTCCAGGGGATCTTCCTGACCCAGAGATTGAACCCCTGTCTTCTCCATTGGCAGGCAGATTCTTTACCACTGAACTACTAAGGAAGTCCTTCATACTCAATATCCAGGTATTAATTGTCTTAATCCATTATTTTGCAATTAGAAATACAGTCACTCTATTAGATTTCAATGGGCTTCGATTACAGATGGGTGCCCTCCAATTAGGTAGCTGTTTCTACCTGTTAAATGTGCATATTCTTCCACTAGACCACCATGACCTCCTGTTAGAAATACATCTCTTTGTTTAGATATATGTTTTCTAAATATAAATATTAGCACTTCTATTAGATTTGTGTACCTTGCAATATGATATATCTGTACTCCAATTGGGTATGTTCTTCCTTCTGTTAGATGTGCATTCCTTATGAAGTCAAATTTAAAACAGAAATAGGAGTGGGGCACATATATATGTTTAAACAACCCCAGTAAAGATTCAAAGAGATCAACAGCTTAAGATTGCTACTTGGGCTTTTTTTTTTTTTTTTTGAGCCCTTGATCTGTTCAGTAAGGGGATGAAAGAGAACATAATGACAGAGCTCAGATTCTTTCAAGGATAAAAGATTGTTGGTACTGGCATTACATTTTATGGAAAAAGTAAATAGCTTGCTAGCTTGCTGCTGTCTACTTTAAACAAGCTCAGTCCCAGAAGGCAAAAAATGATAGGAGGAGGGAGAAAAACAAATAGCATTAAGCAACACTTGTGGTATTTAGTAGAAACGTCTATACATTTCTGGTTTGTAGGAGATTTTTATCCTTATTATCTATGGGGCCTTTTTATGACTTATATGGTCCTTTGAACTTCTGCTTTTATGAGACCTTTACTCCATGAAAAACTACAAAATATATAGCTTATAGCTGTATATAAGAACTAAAATAATACAGGCTGGATTATTTTTATTTTTCTTGAATATCTACTTATTGTCAATTATCCATAGAAATTATCTATATCAGTTTTCTAGGGCTGCTATGACAAATAACCACAAAACAGATGGTTTAAAACAACAGAAATTTATTATCATATTTTTAGAGACCAGAAGTTCAAAATCAAGTTGCTGGCAAGACAATGCTTTCTTCAAAGGCTTTAGGAAAGATCTTTTGTTGTGTCTTTCCCCTTCTGTTGTTCCTTGATTTATGGCAGCCTCACTCCAATCTCTGCCTCAGTCTTCATGTGGCCAACTTTTCTGTCTCTATGTGCTGTTTTCTTGTTTCTTATAAGGACACTTTCACTGGATTTAGACCCCAACTTAACTCAGCATAATCTTATCTTGGTCCTTACCTTGATTACATTAGCAAAGATTCTATTCCCAAATGAAGTCACATTCTGAGGTTTTGGGTAGACGTGGACATTCCGGGGATACTACTCAACTCAGTATATTACACAAACATATTTTTAACCTTGTGATTTTAAATGGAGGTGTTGTGAACAAAGTTTATTTTTTTTGTGACTGTGTGAATGGTTTAAAGTCAAATGGAAGCAACACTTCACATTTTTAAATGATCTTTTTAAAATTAATTAATTTATCTTAATTGGAGGCTAATTACTTTACAATATTGTGGTGGGTTTTGCCATACATTGACATGAATCAGCCATGGGTGTACATGTGTCCCCATTTTGAACCCCCCTCCCACCTCCCTCCCCATTCCATCCCTCTGTGTTGTCCCAGTGAACCAGCTTTGAGTGCCCTGTTTCACGCATCAAACTTGGACTGGTCATCTATTTCACATATGGTAATATACATGTTTCAATGCTATTCTCTTAAATCATCCCACCCTCACCTTCTCCCACAGAGTCCAAAAGTCTGTTCTTTATATCTGTGTCTATTCTGCTGACTCACATGTAGGGTTGTCATCACCATCTTTTAAATTCCATATATATGTGTTAATATACTATATTGGTGTTTTTCTTTCTGACTTACTTCTCTCTGAATAATAGGTTCCAGTTTCATCCATCTCTTTAGAACTGATTCAAATATGTTCTTTTTAATAGCTGAGTAATACTCCATTGTGTTTATGTACCACAACTTTCTTACCCATTTATCTGCTTATGGACATCTAGATTGCTTCAGGGTCCTAGATATTGCAAAAAGTACTGCAATGGACATTGGGATACACGTGTCTCTTTCAAGTCTGGTTTCCTCGGTGCGTATGACCAGCAGTGGGATTTCTGGGTCATATGGCAGTTCTATTTCCAGTTTTTTGTTGTTGTTGTTTGCTTTTTTTAAATTAATTAATTTATTTTAATTGGACGCTAATTACTTTACAATATTGTAGTGGTTTTGCCGTACATTGACATGAATCAGCCATGGGTGTACATGTGTCCCCCATCCTGAACCCCCCTCCCACCTCCCTCCCTATCCCATCCCTCAGGGTTGTCCCAGTGCACTGGCTTTGAGTTTTTAAAGGAATCTCCACACTGTTATCCATAGTGGCTGTACTAGTTTGCATTTCCACAACAGTGTAAGAGGGTTCCCTTTTCTCTACACCCTCTCCAGCATTGATTTTTTATAGACTTTTTGATAGCAGTCATTCTTTTAAATTTTTTATTTTTGGCTGTGCTGCATCTTTGTTGCTTTACAGGCTTTTACCCAGTTGCAGGGAGCAGAGGCTACCCTTCATTGCATTGTGCAGGCTTCTTATTTCAGTGACTTCTTTTGTTGTGAAGCACAGGCTCCAAGGCACCGAGCTTCAGAAGTTGCGGCACGTGGGCTCAATAGTTTCAGATCCCAGGCTCTAGAGCACGGGCTCAACAGATGTGCCTAGTGGACTGAGTTGCTCTGTGGCATGTGGGATCTTCCTGAATCAGGGATCAAACTTGAGTCTCCTGCATTGGGAGGCAGATTCTTTGCCACTGAGCCACCAGGGAAGCCCCCAACATTTTACATTTTTAATCATAAAGTAACTTGCATTGTTAATATATTAGTTGCAACTAATGGAAATGCGTGCAGTTCATCTTCTTAATGGCCACTTTTTACCTTTGGACCTGGTGACCATTGGCTCCACCCATTTGTCCCTCCTGCTTGCTTGGCAACCACTTTCATCTGACTGAGTTCTGAGACCTCCTTCATCTTGACCACTCTTTTCCACTCTTCTAGGGACTTCACATGTACTGATCCCCTAGTGGGGTAAGTACTGGTGCTGAGTAGACAGGATTCCATCCCCTAATCCTGGAAGTTCTACTTACTTCACATGCAGCAGTAGGACATGCATACATTGGAGAGATTTAATCATATCATTGACTCCTATGAATTTACTGTGGAGGAATTTTCCAGGTCGATTATATAATCTAATTGTTTAACATATTTAACACTTGCTGTTTCAGACTCAAGTGAAGAATGAGGATGTACGTTAACACAATTTCTACTATCAAACAAACACTTTCCTACCTGTCCAGTATGATGTGTGATTGTGTATATTTATGTGTTAGATACACTAAGGCTTTTTCCAAATATAAATATGAGGATTATTGGAGCCTCTCTCTTACTCTTCCTTTTACTCTCTCTACTCTTCAATAAACTAGGGTTCAACCTCTCACACCAAAGGCCAGCTTCCAATGCCATGCCTCGCTGGAGCCATGGGCCCCAAGTGGAGGGCTCTACTTGGATCTACTTCCAGTCACAGGAGCTATTCCTTCTACTCATCTCAAAATTTCTGTGTCCTGTTTTCTTGGACCATTAGAAGAAAATTAAAATGCTAATGACACAAAATAAAACTGAATGAATAAGTTGGCGGTAACTAATAGCTTAAATTTATACTCTTCTCAGAGAGTATCTGCACTGTAACAGCTGTCAGTTGCTTCATTTCCAAATGTGTTGTGTAGAATTTTAGGCAGTATTGCAACTCTAGTGCATTAAATAATATTAACTGTGCAAGCGTACAGCAGAACCACCACACAGACTCAGCTAAACATATCGTCAAGGTTTCCCTTAAACTGAGCTATTTCCCATAACTAGAGTGAAGTTTGTGATGGGTTGTATGCACAAGATAAAAAGGTTATTGTTCGATTAATGCCAGTGTAAAGGGTGAGAATCATAATGCAGTTGTTAAAATAAATCCACAATGAATATTTATCTCTCAAATATTCACTTGCCTTGACATACCTCATAAAGGACTGTAAAGCAAAGTATAAGAGGAAAATTGCTTGAAAGATAATTTAAGAAAAATGTTGGCAAAGGAGCTCTGCTATCAGAGAAAACGCTAATGTGTCGTGTCACTTTTTTGACAGCTGGATTTGAAGAATCACGTACATTTAATGAGCTCTTTATTCTATCACATATAAAACATCTAGAAAAAAGTGTATTAGAGAAACCTAACAATTGTCCATGATTTGTGCTTTTAGCCTTAGAAGCTATTGTGATACAATGTGTACCTTATGTTTGGCTAAAAACAGAATATATGTAAGACTATTCAAGGAGATCCAACCAGTCCATTCTAAAGGAGATCAGTCCTGGGTGTTCTTTGGAAGGAATGATGCTAAAGCTGAAAGTCCAGTACTTTGGCCACCTCATGTGAAGAGTTGACTCATTGGAAAAGACTCTGATGCTGGAAGAGATTGGGGACAGTAGGAAATGGGGACGACAGAGGATGAGATGGCTGGATGGCATCACCAACTCGATGGACGTGAGTTTGAGTGAACTCCTGGAGTTGGTGATGGACAGGGAGGCCTGGCGTGCTGCAATTCATGGGGTCGCAAAGAGTTGGACACTACTGAGCAACTGAACTGACTGCCTGCCTGATTCATTTTCCAGAACAAATGCTCATTGGGTAAAATCAGCTATAAAAAATCACTAGAGTTGACTACAGGCTAAATATTAAGTGATACAATGGCAACATATTTCATCTGATTCAAATTAACCTTTAAGTTATATGGTGACGGATTTATTTGTTAAAAAATATATTTCTCTTGGTGGATACAGTTAACAAATATAATTCAACTGAGGCATTGTATGGAAACTAATTTGCATTGATAAGCTGACACTAGAATAATCAAAGTTGAAAGGATGATAGTTTGATTTTACTGTATGATTTATAATATATATTTTCTATATTATATATTCTAATAAATATACACACAGAATATATGTATATACTGCTAATATCATTTATTCAAAATAATTGCCCCAAATTTTGGAACACTTAGTGTTCCATAATCATTTGTTCAATATTGAATAAATGAATATGTTTCCACTAGATTTATATGTACCTTTCTCCCTTTATTTGATACCAATACTAGAAAACATGGTAGAAAAAAACTAAGAACTGGACTTCCCGTATGGCTCAGTGGTAAAGAATCCACCTGCCAATGCAGGAGACATGGGTTCAATCTCTGGTCCGGGAAGATTACACATGCCTTGGGGCCACTAAGCCCATGTGCCACAATTACTGAGCCCATGCTCTAGAGTCCACGAGCCACGACTGCTGAGCCTGAGTGCTGCAACTACTCAAGCCTGAGCACCTAGAGCTCATGCTCTGCAACAAGAGAAACCACTGCAATAAGAAGTATGCCCCTCCACGAAACCCTGCTTACTGCAACTTGAGAAAGCCTGCACACAGAAACAAAGTACCAGTGCAGCAAAAAATAAGTGAATTAATTAATTATTTTTAAGAATCTCTTAAAAAAAATTAAGAACTTTCCACATTTTAAAGATAGAGATAAAAATGCTAAATAAAATATTGGCAAATCTGATTCAAAAATATATTAAAAGAATAATAATTGTCCTTAAACAGGTTTTAGCCAAGAAGATCAGGACTTTTTTACATTAGAAAACCTAACAATATTAACAAGTTAAAGCAAAAAATATGATATACAAAGTTATACAGGAAAGGCATTTTATATAATTTATATTAATTCATAATAGAAAACAATGAACAGCAGTAATGGCACCCCACTCCAGTACTCTTGCCTGGAAAATCCCATGGACAGAGGAGCCTGGTAGGCTGCAGTCCATGGGGTCGCTAAGAGTCAGACACGACTGAGTGACTTCACTTTCACTTTTCACTTTCATGCATTGGAGAAGGAAATGGCAACCCACTCCAGTGTTCTTGCCTGGAGAATCCCAGGGACAGGGGAGCCTGGTGGGCTGCCGTCTATGGGGTTGCACAGAGTTGGACACGACTGAAGCGACTCAGCAGCAGTAGCAGCAGCAATGATAATGAAATATACTTAGCTAGTACTAAGTAGAATGTACACTGATAACAGGTATATGTCAAATTGCACTGTGAACCTCAAACTTGGAAAAAGATAAAGTTTCTCAGCAGCATTTCCCTCAGAACTGTACAAGAAGTTGAAGTGAAAGTTGTTCAGTTGAGTCTGATTTTTTGTGACCCCACGGACTGTGACCTAACAGGCTACTCTGTCCATGGAATTCTCCAGGCAAGAATACTGGAGTGGGTAGCTGTTCCCTTCTCCAGGATATCTTCCCAACTCAGGGATCAAACCCAGGTCTCCCACATTGCAGGCAGATTCTTTACCAGCTGAGCCACCAGGGAAGCCCAAGAAAACTTGAGTGGATGGCCTATCTGTTCTCCAGCAGATCTTCCTGACCAGGGTTTCCTGCATTGTAGGCGGATTCTTTACCAGCTGAGCTACCAGGCACAAGAAGTTACAGCATAAGAAAAACAAAAGGATGATAAAAGTTTCAGAAGAAATTATCAAAATCTTTTAACTCTGTTATTTGTCGACACATAAATCCAAAGAATTAAGACATTAGAATATAAGAATTCTCCAAATTTGTTAGCTGTAAGTTCATTGCATAGATATCAACAGCATTACTGTAACTAGTTATGTTACCAAGTCCAAACTTGCTCTCCTTGCTGCAAGATAAATCAATGATTCTGAGACAAGGTGTTGGAACTAGGAAGGGACTTTATTCAGGAGCTGGCTGACCAGGAAGATGGCAGGCTAGCCCCTCAAATTAACCA
Source organism: Bos indicus x Bos taurus (assembly GCF_003369695.1). Classification (NCBI taxonomy): domain Eukaryota; kingdom Metazoa; phylum Chordata; class Mammalia; order Artiodactyla; family Bovidae; genus Bos; species Bos indicus x Bos taurus. The sequence goes on along the minus strand of NC_040083.1, from coordinate 65,930,882 downwards.
TCTTGTTTGGGATGGGATATCAGATTCTTTTATGGATCAGAGATGGGGAGAGGTGAGGAAACAAAGTAAAAAAGTCCATTTAATTCTTGAAAATATCTCCTAGAATGGCAAGCCTCAGGTAGGGGGATGTGTTAGTTTCACTTCTATAGTCTTTTCATGGGTGGTGTGAAATGGAGTATCTCCTGTCATATCAACAAAGATGTCATATCTATTTGTGATTCTGGCCTCCCCAAATGTGAATTTCTGGGCCACATAGGTAAGAAGCAGGCGGGCATTGGGTGCTGTGCCATTTGCAACACAAAAATCAAGAATGTCACAGTCCTTCACAGGTAGGCTGGGTCAGGTTATTCTCCCTGAGGCAGGTCATTATGTATGCTTATAATAACAAAAGCAGCAAAATAAGGGTTAAAGTCACAGAAGCAGATCCAGTGTAAATTCAAAATTAACCCTTCCCAGTTGCAGTCATAGTAACTATAGAAACTATATAGAAACGATAAAACTATACAAACTATAGAACAATATAGAAACCCTAAAAACTCTATAGAAACTAAAGAAAGCTATAAAAGAATCTTTTCAAAACAGACATTATATATTTGTGGCCAGGATTTAATATAGTCAGTTCAGTTCAGTTCAGTTCAGTCGCTCAGTCGTGTCCGACTCTTTGCGACCCCATGAATCGCAGCACGCCAGGCCTCCCTGTCTATCACCAACTCCCGGAGTTCACTCAAACTCACGTCCATCAAGTCGGTGATGCCATCCAGCCATCTCATCTTCTGCTGTCCCCTTCTCCTCCTGCCCCCAATCCCTCCCAGCATCAGAGTCTTTTCCAGTGAGTCAACTCTTCGCATGAGGTGGCCAAAGTACTGGAGTTTCAGCTTTAGCATCATTCCTTCCCAAGAAATCCCAGGACTGATCTCCTTTAGAATGGACTGGTTGGATCTCCTTGCAGTCCAAGGGACTCTCAAGAATCTTCTCCAACACCATAGTTCAAAAGCATCAATTCTTTGGCGCTCAGCTTTCTTCACAGTCCAACTCTCACATCCATACATGACTACTGGAAAAACCATAGCCAGAGGCTTTTTAGTTCCTCTTCACTTTCTGCCATAAGGATTTAATATAAGAAAATCATAAAGAAAAAACTGAATAAGTGGAGTGAAATATCATAAGATACTATGAAATGAAAGACTGAAAGATATAAAGACATAATAACTCCATATCACTCTATAAATCTAATCTAATTCCAATCAAAATTTCAAGATAATATTTAACAAGATTAGCAAAATTCAGAAAATTCTGAATATATATATATACACACACACTTATCTCACATACATATTTATTATTATTAAAAAGAATTAAAAGAATTTGAACTTATTATAGCAGTTAAAGGGCTTCCCTCGTAGCTCAGATGATAAGGAATCTGCCTGCAGTGCAGGAGACCCAGGTTCAATCCCTGGGTCAAGAAGATCCCCTGATGAAGGAAATGGCAACCCAGTCCAGTATTCTTGCCTAGAAAATCCCATGGACAGAGGAACCTGGCAGGCTACAGTTTATGGGGTCACAAAGAATTGACACAACTGAGCGACTTCACTTTCACTTTCTATAGAGATTAGAAAAATATGCCAGTGGAACAAACTATAGAGTCCAGAAGCAGCTACATTTCTATATGATAACTGATATATGATATGGATTACATAGAATGTCAGAGAAGAAAAGATGAATGGGCTTTATAGTATATGATGCTAGAGCAACTCATTTCCCATATGGAAAAAAATTGTTGCTCAACTTCAAGCCATCTTAAACAATATGTGTCAGGTGGCCAACAGAAATAAACATTAACCATAAAACTTCAAAATGATAAAGAAAAAAGAGAATACTCTCTTGGCTTTGAATAGAAGGAGATTTTTTTTAAACAAGGCCCCCCAAAAATCACATACCACAAAGGAAAGGAAATTCGACTATATCAAAATAAAAATTTCTGTACAACATAAAAGTGAGTAAGATAAAAATAAATTAATTACAAAATTTCATAGACCTATGTTCACAGATACACCAATGAGTGCAGATAACACTGATGAAATCCAAACATGTTGCCTGGATTGCAACAATGTCAATTTCCTTGTTGTGATATTGCACTAGAATTATGCAAGATGTTAACTCTTGGGTTATCTGGGTGAAGTGTACCTGGAATCTGTCCTGTGATTTTGCTTTTTGACACCTGTGACTCTACAGTTATTGCAAAATAAATAACTTTCTTAAAACTTGGTGGGAAATGATGTTTGTGGCATAAAGGAAAAGATATTGACATCCAAAATAAAGACCTGCTAAACTTCAATATTCCTAAGCTTCAATTCCTAAACTTAAATAAGGATATTTTTTTTCTTTTAAATAAAGAAATAGACAAAGAAGGGACTTGAAGGGGGAAAGGCTGGTGAAATAAAAGGAAGGAAAGGAAAGGACAAGAAGAGAAAAAAGGCAAAAGTATCAGTTTAACCAACAGAAAAATTAAGACTATATCTAAAGATTCTCAGGCTCATTAGTAATTAGAGAAATGTACATAATAGTAATAATGAGATTGCAATTTTCTTTATCTGCACTTGCAAAAATGAAAGAGCTGTAGAGAATTAAGCATGGCTGAAGTGGAGATAAAAGAACTCTCCTATGATGCTGGTAAGAGAATAAACAGAAACAGCTACTGTGCAGGTGATTCAACAACCAGCTTTACAGGTGACTATGACCCCAAATCCTCCTAGCTCCAGCAACTGGACATCTCCCATGATCCAGGCAAACGGCTACTGGGGTTTCCTTGGTGGCCATACCACTTGCTCTCACCCCTCACAAGGCGATGATATTCTAGGTGCTCTGGTTTGCTGGTGTTTCTGACACTGTACACTGACCCCATGGCAACCTTACTTCTGTCTGGGGCAAAGTGATGTAATATGTATTTGCCTGAAGACAGTTTTGCAAAAAGCAGAAAAAATACATAAGAAAGAAGTTTATGCCTGGTCTCAAAGAGTCAAACATGACTTAGCAACTAAACAGCAACAGCAGCAGCATAGTGGTCTCAGGTTCAGAAAATCTCGTCTAAAATTTAGCCAGTCTGTTGTCTTTTCTCCAGTCATAGTTACCCAGCTGTAAATGAGTATAAAGCATTTTGTTATATTTTCCTTGTCACCAACCTGGAAAACTAAGTCATGGTCATTCTGACTTTGTTACACTTTTGCCAACACTATCTCCTGGGGAATTTTCATAACATATTACAAATGAGTAATGAAATAACTTGGCATTCGAATCTACTTGGCCTCATCTTTGGAGACATCATAAAGTTCATAGGGACTGTGGCAAACATGATGCTCTGTTTTCCATAGAGAGGAGAACCACTGCTGAGGAGCAGTGAATGTTTGCCTTGGGAAATGTTCACTTATTCTTCAAATAAATATGAGCATATTTGAGATGACACCACCTTTATGGCAGAAAGTGAAGAAGAACTAAAAAGCCTGTTGATGAAAGTGAAAGAGGAGAGTGAAAAAGTTGGCTTAAAGTTCAACATTCAGAAAATGAAGATCATGGCATCTGGTCCCTATTCATGACAAATAGATGGGCAAACAGTAGCAGACTTTATTTTTGGGGGGCTCCAAAATCATTGCAGATGGTGATTGCAGCCATGAAATTAAAAGACGCTTACTCCTTGGAAGGAAAGTTATGACCAACCTAGATAGCATATTGAAAAGCAGAGAGAGACATTGCCAACAAATGTCCGTCTAGTCAAGGCTATGGTTTTTCCAGTAGTCATGTATAGATGAGAGAGTTGGACTATGAAGAAAGCTGATGCTTTTGAACTGTGGTGTTGGAGAAGACTCTTGAGAGTCCCTTGGAATGCAAGGAGATCCAACCAGTCCATTCTGAAGGAGATCAGCCCTGGGATTTCTTTTGAATGAATGATGCTAAAGCTGAAACTCCAGTACTTTGGCCACATCATGCGAAGAGTTGACTCATTGGAAAAGACTCTGATGCTGGGAGGGATTGGGGGCAGGAGGAGAAGGGGAAAACAGAGGATGAGATGGCTGGATGGCATCACCGACTCAATGGATGTGAGTTTGAGTGAAATCCGGGTGTTGGTGATGGACAGGGAAGCCTGGCGTGCTGTGATTCATGGGGTTGCAAAGAGTCGGACATGACTGAGCAGCTGAAATGAACTGAACTGAATAATAAATATAAAGTAATAAAAAGAAGCCATATTTATTCACCAAATAAATTTGGTATTTACTTTGTGAATACCATAAGTCAGTCACTTTCTAGACATTGGGTAAACAGTGATCAAATAAAATTCTTTCTGCCTTGGAGTGAAAGTTCCAGTGAAGGAAGATATACGGTAAGCAAACACACAAAGAACGGTCAGATGTCCAATGCTATAGGTACACAGGGGAGGGCCATGGGACACGACATCAGGGGGGGGTGAGCTTGCTGTTGCTTTATGAGACAGCTGGGGAAATCCTTTGTAGTAGAATAACCTTTAAGCAAAGAGATGAACCAAGTGGGGGATATTATTCTTAGTATTTAGAGATCAAAGCATACTCAAAAAATGCAGACAGCTCTAGTTTTTAGGCTAAGCCTGAAAATATTTAATTGGGGAAAAAATGTAAAACTTGTTCCTGGTCAGAATTTAACCCTTACACCACCATTTTCTAATGCTTATCATAGTGGAAAAAGAAAAAAAATCCCACCCTGAGACCAGAAGCTGTGGGCTATGAGCCCCATCCATCAACAACTCAGGGTTCTGAGTCCCCAGAGCTCTTTGATTCTAGGTTTTTACCAAAGTCACCATTGCCTCTGAATCAGTTTCTTCATCTCAAAAATAAGAGGATTAAAGCCTATAATCAGGCTATTGAAATTAGAACCACTATATGATCCATCAGATCAGATAAGATCAGATCAGTCGCTCAGTCATGTCCAACTCTTTGGGACCCCATGTATCGCAGCACGCCAAGCCTCCCTGTACATCATCAACTCCCGGAGTTCACTTAGACTCATGTCCATCGAGTCAGTGATGCCATCCAGCCATCTCATCCTCTGTCGTCCCCTTCTCCTCCTGCCCCCAATCCCTCCCAGCATCAGAGTCTTTTCCAATGAGTCAACTCTTCGCATGAGGTGGCCAAAGTACTGGAGTTTCAGCTTTAGCATCATTCATTCAAAAGAAATCCCAGGGCTGATCTCCTTTAGAATGGACTGGTTGGATCTCCTTGCAGTCCAAGGGACTCTTAAGAGTCTTCTCCAACGCCACAGTTCAAAAGCATCAATTCTTCCGTGCTCAGCCTTCTTCACAGTCCAACTCTCACATCTATGCATGACTACTGGAAAAACCATAGCCTTGACTAGACGAACCTTTGTTGGCAAAGTAATGTCTCTGCTTTTCAATATGCTATCTAGGTTAGTCATAACTTTCCTTCCAAGGAGTAAGCGTCTTTTAATTTCATGGCTGCAGTCACCATCTGCAGTGATTTTGGAGCCCAGAAAAATAAAGTCTGACACTATTTCCACTGTTTCCCCATCTATTTCCCATGAAGTGATGGGACCAGATGCCATGATCTTCGTTTTCTGAATGTTGAGCTTAAAGCCAACTTTTTCACTCTCCGCTTTCACCTTTGTCAAGAGGCTTTTTAGTTCCTCTTCACTTTCTTCCATAAGGGTGGTGTCATCTGCATATCTGAGGTTATTGATATTTCTCCCGACAATCTTGATTCCAGCTTGTGTTTCTTCCAGTCCAGCATTTCTCATGATGTACTCTACATATAAATTAAATAAACAGGGTGACAATATACAGCCTTGATGTACTCCTTTTCCTATTTGGAACCAGTCTGTTGTTCCGTGTCCAGTTCTAACTGTTGCTTCCTGACCTGCATACAAATTTCTCAAGAGGCAGATCAGGTGGTCTGGTATTCCTATCTCTTTCAGAATTTCCCACAGTTTATTGTGATCCACACAGTCAAAGGCTTTGGCATAGTCAATAAAGCAGAAATAGATGTTTTTCTGGAACTCTCTTGCTTTTTTGATGATCCAGCAGATGTTGGCAATTTGATCTCTGGTTCCTCTGCCTTTTCTCAAACCAGGTTGAACATCAGGAAGTTCACAGTTCACATATTGCTGAAGCCTGGCTTGGAGAATTTTAAGCATTACTTTACTAGCATGTGAGATGAGTGCAATTGTGTGGTAGTTTGAGCATTCTTTGGCATTGCCTTTCTTTGGGATCAGAATGAAAACTGACCTTTTCCAGTCCTGTGATCCATACTTCTGGGTATTTATCTGATGAAAACTCAAAAAGATAACTGCACCCCCATGTTAATAGCATTATTTACAATAGCTGAGATATGACAACAACCTGTCTGTCCATGGATGAAAGGATAAAGATGTGGAAGACATAGTGTGTGTGTATGTATGTATGTATATATATATAATTTTTTAGTCACTAAGTCGTGTCCAACTCTTTGTGATCCCATGGACTGTAGCCCACCAGGCCACTCTGTCCATGGGATTCCCAGGCAAAAATACTGGAATAAGTTACCATTTCCTTCTCCAGGGGATCTTCTCAACCCAAGGGTCAAACCTCCATCTTCTGCATTGGCAAGCAGATTATTTACCACTGAGCCACCTATATATGTATATATACATATATATGTTTGTATATTAAATGTATATTTACAATTAAATACTGTTCAGCTATAGTATGAATATTATTTACTGTATACTATTTACTATACTATAATAAAAATAAAATTTTGCCGTTTACAACTGCATAGGTGGACCTTTAGGTCATCATGCTAAATTAAATAACCAGACAGAGAAAGACAAATCTCTTATTATCTCACTTACTTGTGGAATCTAAAAATAAAGCAACAACAACTAAAAAATGAACTCATCAACACAGAGAACAGATTGGTGGCAACCAGAAGCAGGGTTGGAGTGGTAGGAAAAAAATGCATGAAGGCAGTGGCACTGTTTATAATAGCCAGGACATGGAAGCAACCTAGATGTCCATCAGCAGATGAATGGATAAGAAAGCTATGGTACATATACACAATGGAGTATTACTCAGCCATTAAAAAGAATACATTTGAATCAGTTCTAATGAGATGGATGAAACTGGAGCCTATTATACAGAATGAAGTAAGCCAGAAGGAAAAACACCAATACAGTATACTAACGCATATATATGGAATTTAGAAAGATGGTAACAATAACCCGGTGTACGAGACAGCAAAAGAGACACTCATGTATAGAACAGTCTTATGGACTCTGTGGGAGAGGGAGAGGGTGGGAAGATTTGGGAGAATGACATTGAAACAATTAAAATATCAGGTAAGAAACGAGTTGCCAGTCCAGGATCGATGCACGATACTGGATGCTTGGGGCTAGTGCCCTGGGACGACCCAGAGGGATGGTATGGGGAGGGAGGAGGGAGGAGGGTTCAGGATGGGGAGCACATGTATACCTGTGGCGGATTCATTTTGATATTTGGCAAAACTAATACAATTATGTAAAGTTTAAAAATAAAATAAAATTAAAAAACAAACAAACAAACAAATTTCCAGTTATAGGATACATATGTCATGGGGTGCGATAAGCAACATGGTGACTATAGTTTAAAACACTATAAAAAGAAGGCATAATCTTCTTAGCAGAGATAGTACTTTGTAACTAGACGGAAAAAGGGGTTAAATCTCATTGCAGTGTCCACATTTCTTCCAGCTCATATCATGATAGACAGTTTCCTCCTCCCACCAAGTGCTGTAAACACTTTGAAGTGAAAAACACAGAGAGAAGCCGGCATTACAAGAACAAACCAGTTAGAAAATGGAGGGTGGAGGTGAGAACAGAAAGATAGAAACATGAAATTCCCTGTGTTCTTATTCTTTTAAAGCGCATGGTTAGTTCTCTCCCAAAACATCTGTTTTTGGCGGCTGTCCAACATATAAGTCCATCCCAAAGGCCTATTCTTACCACTCCTGACAGGATTAGATAGAAGAGCAGGAACCAGTCAGTTTCCATAGATAAGCCCACTGTTGACTCATTTTACTATCTGTTCCCACAATTTATTCTGAGCTAACAGATCAAAGACAGCAAATACCATGTTACCAGTCATGGTTCTTTAATAATAACAAGTAAAATACTTCCCCAGTGAAAAGTTCGATCATCCCAAAAAAGATTCAGTGCCTATTTAAAATGACTGACCTTGGACAATGCATTTAACTTTACTCTGCCTCAGGGTCCTCACATATAAAATAGAAAATAATAACATCCCACATCATAGAATTATTATATAAGGTAAGCAAATTGAAATACCTAATGTGTTTAGAACAATATCTGGGATATTTTAAGCAACATATCAGGATTCATTATTATATTTGCAATTATATCTGCCCCCAAAATAGAAGCTGCCCATGTTGGCCTTCAGATTTCCCTGGTAGATCAGATGGTAAAGAATCTGCCTCAATACTGAAGACCTGGGTCAAGAAGATCCTCCGGAGAAGGAAATGGCTACCCACTTCAGTACTTTTTTTTTTTTTAATTGGAGGTTAATTACTTTACAATAATGTGGTGGTTTTTCCCATACATCAGCATGAATCAGCCACAGGTGTACATGTGTCCCCCCATCCTGAACTCCCCTTCCACCCTCCTCCCTACTCCATCCCTCTGGGTTGTCCCAAAGCACTGGCTTTGAGTGCCCTGCTTCATGCTTCTTCATCGAACTTGCACTGCCTGGAGAATTCCATGGACAGAGGAGCTTGGTTATCTATAGTCCATGGGGTCTCAAAGAATCAGATATGACTGAGCGACTAACACTTTCACTTCACTTTCATACTGGCCTTCATGTTTCATATTGGCTCTTCATGTTTCTGCATGCTGGCAGAAATCTAGAGAATATATTTGTTCATTGATTCATGCATTTACATTTATACAGGCTGATGTAAGACATGGTTATAGGAAACTAAAACCCTCATTCTGATGGAAAAGAGCAAGTTTCTGTGAGATGGTTTTATAAAGCACAGGACTGAAGGATAAGGGAAGGCCACTCTGAGATTTGACTACCAAACCAAGATCTGAGGGATAATGAATTTTAATCAACACAGAGGAATGTATGGAAGGCAGTCAGTAGAGAATTTTAAACAGAAAAATTAGCAGAGCATACTCCTTATAGAGGAAGGGGCTGGAAATGACTGAAGACTGGAAGGTAGCCCATGAGACTGATACAACTGAGGGCTCTGGAAGCCACAAAACTTGGCCCCAGAGTACAAAGAAACTGGTGACCCATTGGCTGCAGTTTGTGGTGGTGCCTCAGAGTTAGGGCATGTGTTCTAACAGGTAAGAGTTTAGCTGAACTGGATGTTATCCATAAAACTTGATGAAAGAGGAAATCTGAGAAAGCAAGAGCTTCACTAAAAAGAAGAAAGAAATTGTGTATCTATTCTAAATCCTGCCCATCAGGCACCAGGCAGGAAGCCAGGGTTCTGATATCTGTTTATACAATGTATGAGTTATTATTACACTGGTAAATTAAGTGATATGTTTGCTTTATTTCAAATCACTAAGTTTTATATTAGAGTGATATACTCTTACCGCTTTGCTTATCAAACCAGAAAATTCATCACGCAAAGTCCATTTTTCACAGCACATCTAAATCCTTTTCTCTAGGCAACCCGCCTGGTCCATGTTAATGTAATTCCGTTAGACATCACCGCCACGCTAGAAAATCAGAGCATGCCTTCAGGGGACACTGAGCACATCATGGTAATGGCTTTCTAAGATTATTTATTTTTCACAAAGTTGAAAAACTTGATACAAAATGTGTGTTATAGGACACTAAAGATATTTATCTCAAATTGAACACAACAGTTGTCTATTTATCCCATATGAAAGCCCAGGTTCTTTCCTTAAACAACTCTTGAATAAAAAGAAAGTGAAGATTTAACTTTAATAACAAATCCTGATATTAAATGTATTATAAGTGTTGACACACAGAATTGCCTCTATTCCATAACTGTCTCCAGGTACAGGAATATAAATTTAAGGCAACATGTGTTGGTAAATTGGTATTTGACATTTCTGAATTTTCCATATTTCCATTTTTATTGAACTCAGTTTCTAATATATCAAGTTATTATTTTAACTAAAATATATAACCTAGATTAGAAATAATTGCTTATGAGTTATTATATCTTCAGAAGAAGTCAATCCAGATCTCAATATAAAAAATATTTTTATCCATAACAATTCTTTATTTTTGCTTATTCAACAAAAAGATTAATTAGGTATAAATTCTCATGGAACTATTATTAGAGAGCAAGAAACATACCTAAAATGTTAATACAAAAAGAACATCTGAAACATTAGTAAGCAGACATTTTCTCCAGCATATTTCTTTCATTAGTGTGAATGAAATAGAGTCCTAGGTAGGAAAGCAAAGAGAATGTTTTGTGTAAATGTAACTACAGAAATACTTCAAAAAGGCACAAATGTCATAAAATACACAAGAAAAACTGAATGGCAGGGTAATAAAAGACATGTAAATTTCATCATATGCCTTATATTTATACCAAAGAGTTGATAGAAATATATTTATAAATGGGGTTTTGATTGTTTGGATTTTGAGAGATTAGAAAATAATACAAAGTAATGAAGAAATATTAATTTTTTTCTGTGATTCTCATGAAGTTGCTTAATAGGAAACCACTGAAATTTCTGCAGTTTCTATTAGATAGATAAGAGGATGATAGGTAGATATATAGATAGATAGTAGGTGATGGACACATAGAGATTCCTTTCACATGTATATAGTCATCTCCTTTGGAGGTAAAAATGAAAATCCCTGGGTCAATGCCCCTTGAGCCAAGGTCAACATCCTGGTGGCCTGTGTCGTTCTCCTATCAACAGAGTGACCAACACAAGGCAACACAAAGGGGCAAGGCAGTTATCTCTGGTGCCCTCAGAAGCTGTTCATAGCAAAACCTCTGCTTAGCATGACTCAAACGGAAAGAAGCTTACACCGAGCTTCCAAGTCTTCTCACTGGTGTGTTGCTATAGTTTTGTCTTTCTTTCGGGTGATCCAACTCCCTTTTTTCTTGGCCAGTGCTCCCCACCTTTAAAGGGATTGCAGTAAGGGCAGGTGTTCTCCATTTTCCTCTGTGGCCCCATTTTCCTCTGGATCCTCTGTGGGTCCCAGTCCAGTGGTCCAGCTGGCAGAAAGGTGGCATAATTTCTAGTCCACAGGTACCTCTGTGGATGCAAGCAGTCATGAACCTCAGCATCACCGTTCTCCATGTGCATCATGACTCATCCTCCCAGGAGGCAGGCTGCCTGGCAACCATTGCCAGTGACTGCTCAGATCATGATGTTGTTGACCTTGACTGAGTTGCCATTTCCTACTCCAGGGGATCTTCCTGATCCAGGGGTTGAACCATATCTCTTGTGACACCTGCATTTAGGTGGATTCTTTACCACTGGCACCACCTAGGAAGGTCAGAGTTTTATAGGTCCTTCATCAAATGAGCGCTGCCCCAACTTTACTAAGTTCTTTTCACTTTAGTTTTAGTTTGGCCAGTTTTCATTTTTCCGCTTCAGCAGCATTTTAAGGAACATCTGATTTATCACTGAACCCCTGATTCTAGAGACTTTGGAATAGAAAATGAGCTAAAGAACAGAAATATATTCATAGGATTGTTGAATAGGATGAATGGTGAAGAATGTCTTTTTATTACTATATTCTTATTCATCAGTTTGCATTCATACAATATTCTTTCTATTCAAGAACATACTCAAGGATACATATGTATGTAAAAAAGTACATTCTTTAGGAATATATTCCTAGTGTGTATATTTAAGAATAGATTTATAATAAGCATTTAGCAGTCAGAAAAATATATTCATGGAAAAACTTTATTGAGAAGAAATAATCTCATTCACCAGCACATTCATATGGACAGATTTTTCTTATGTCCTATCAGCTTGCCTCTCACTTTTTTAGCTTTCAGCTACAGCTACAAGGAACTGTTGCAGATAAATTGGACATTTCTTAACATGTGAAAGTATATCATTCTATACGTGAATACGAAGAAGTCCATGGGGTCTTCATATTCATATGAAGAAAACATGAAAATGAGTCAACTTCAAACAGTGGAAAGAAACACATACGGCAAATGAGGGTTTTTTTTATTTAAATTTATTTATTTTAATTAGAGGCTAATTACTTTACAATATTGTACTGATGAGTTTTGAACAGATTGACCACTCAATAAACTGGCCTTGCCTTGTAGCCCAGATATGAGCATGTGGGAACTGCTTCTTCCCATGGCAGAGAGATGACTTCAAAACAAAAACTAGGCATAGTTGGCCAAATGGGGAAATGGCAAAGTCTTAAGTGCATGAAGCCTGCAAGAAGGTAAGGCAAGCTAAGTCAGGACTGAACTATGGTTGCTGCCACTCAGTTGTTAATACTGTTCTTTCACTAAGTGGTGTCTACGTATTTGAGACCCCATGGACTACAGCCTACCAGGGTCCCCTGTCCTTTACTAACTCCCAGAGTTTGCTCAAATTCATTTCCATTAAGTCAGTGATGCTATCTAACCATCTCATCTTCTGCCGCCCTCATCTCCTTCTGCCCTCAATCTTTCCTAGCATCAGGGTATTTTCCAGTGAGTCGACTCTTTGCATCAGGTGGCCAAAAGTATTAGAGCTTCAGCTTCAGCATCAGTCCTTCCAATGACTATTTAGGGTTGATTTCCTTTGGGATTGACTGGTTTGAGGTCCTTGCATGTCCAAGGGACTCTCAAGAGTCTTCTCTAGCACTACAATTCAAAAGCATCATTTCTTCAGTACATAGCCCAAGACCAAGCAACAAAACATGGTGAAGTCTTGGATGCTGGAAGCTACCAGGGCACCCAGTGACCAGGATATGTCCCAGGAGACATCCCAGGATATAGTGAAAATGGAGGCTCCTCTCATGTCCACAACCCCAATAACCTATGGAAGATCTATATTCCTGCTTCAGACATGCACAGAAGTGTTGGGAAGGAACACTGCCTTGAGTCTGAACATTACTTCACTGCCTAAAGCACTTTGTAATCAGAGCAGGATAGAGATAGATTGTATAGGCCATTTAGTCACTAACTTTGATTGGACTGTTTCAAGTTATTAATTTTGGATTTTCTCCCTACCGAATTCATGGAGACTAAGATGACAAATCAATATTAGACAAATAAAGTAATATGAGTTCTAGTAGTTAACCCACTGCACAAGTTCACCTGTATATCTTTCTGATGCCTCTAAGATGCCACATATTCCTCTAAACGTGAGAAAAGATTCTTAAAGTAAAACCTGAATTAGTGCTTTCAGTGGAGGTTCATTGTTTAATTTTAGAATTCCCCATTTCCTTTCAAGTCCAGGCTATGATTATTTAAATCAATTAAACTACTGCAAAATTCCACCCATCTCATATGCTAGAAAAATAATGCTCAAAATTCTCCAAGCCAGGCTTCAACAGTACATGAATCATGAACTTTCATTTGTTAAAGCTGGAATTATAAAAGGCAGAGGAACCAGAGATCAAATTGCTAACATGTATTGGATCATCAAAAAACCAAAAGAGTTCCAGAAAAACAGCTACTTCTGCTTTATTGACCACGCCAAAGCCTTTGACTGTGTGGATCACAACAAACTGTGAAAAATTCTTAAAGAGATGGGAATACCAGAGCACCTTACCTGCCTCCTGAGAAATCTGTATGCAGGTCAAGAGGCAACAGTTAGAACCGGACATGGAACAACAGACTGGTTCCAAATAGGGAAAGGAGTACATCAAGGCTGTATATTGTCACCCTGCTTATTTAACTTATATGCAGAGTACATCATGTGAAATGCCAGGCTGGATGAGGCAGGAACTGGAATCAAGATTGCTGGAAGAAATATCAATAACCTCAAATATGCAGATGATACTACCCTTATGGCAGAAAGTGAAGAAAAACTAAAGAGCCTCTTGATGAAAGTGAAAGAGGAGAGTGAAAAAAATTGACTTAAAACTCAGTATTCAGGAAACTAAGATCACGGCATGCAGTCCCATTACTTCATGGCAAATAGATGGGGAAACAATGGAAACAGTGACAGACTTTATTTTGGGGGCCTTCAAAAATACTACAGATGGTGACTGCAGCCATGTAATTAAAAGATGCTTGCTCCTTGGAAGAAAAGTTATGACCAATCTAGATAGCATATTAAAAAGCAGAGGCATTACTTTGTCAACAAAGGTTCATCTAGTCAAAGCTATAGTTTTTCCAGTAGTCATGTATGGATGTGAGGGTTGGACTAGAAAGAAAGCCAAATGCCAAAGAACTGATGCTTTTGAACTGTGATGTTGGAGAAGATTCCTGAGAGTCCCTTGGATAGTAAAAAGATCCAACCAGTCCATCCTAAAGGAGATCAGTCCTGAATATTCATTGGAAGGACTGATGCTGAAGCTGAAACTCCAATACTTTGGCCACCTGCTGCAAAGAACTGACTCATTGGAAAAGACCCTGATGTCAGGAAAGAATGAAGGCAGGAGGAGAAGGGGATGATAGAGGATGAGATGGTTGGATGGCATCACAGATTTATTGGACATGAGTTTGAGCAAGCTCCAGAAGTTGGTGATGGACAGAGAAACCCGGTGTGCTGCAATCCATGGGGTCGCAAAGAGTCAGACATGACCAAGTGACTAAACTGACTGAGATAATTTACTTATGTTAAATATTAAATAATTTTCATTCATACTATCTGCTGAGCTGGAAGCATGTAGCTCTTTTCCATCTCACAGGTAGTCATAAAAAAGGAGAAGCATTAAAAAAAAAAAAAGACTGACATCGATATTCTCTCTTTTGCTTATTTTCTTTGCCTGGATGCTTCTTGGAATTTGAAAACAATGTTTTCAAGAAGTATTATATATCTTTATTATAATACAATAAAGCTACGAAGATGTTTTAAAAAAGCATACAGAAACATATAAAAATAATTAAGGGGATATCATGTACTCTCATGCTGCGCTTTTCTACAACTATCATCATGTCAACACTTTGAGGAAATGTGCACATTACCACACAATTGTTAAGCAAT
The DNA here is from genome assembly GCF_003369695.1 of Bos indicus x Bos taurus. NCBI lineage: Eukaryota > Metazoa > Chordata > Mammalia > Artiodactyla > Bovidae > Bos > Bos indicus x Bos taurus. Next base: position 65,915,753 of record NC_040083.1, on the reverse strand, counting down.
TAGTGGTCCAACCTAAGGTCAATGCTTTATTGAGAAATACAATTGAACATCAACATTATCATTTTCACTGCTAATTGGTTCCATGCTGATAAAGTATGGTTGATATGACAGTAATACAAGTGATCAGTAGAACATGGTGACAAGACTGATTCTGTGTGTATCTGTCCTTTGTCAAATCAACCAATAGTAACTCTTCAAAACTCTTTTGCACCACCTATTCGTTGTTCAAGGGTATAATCAACTAATTCTTATTTAAATCTGAATTCTTAAATATATTCAATGTAACTTACATTTAATTAGGTTCATTTGAAATATATTCCTACGTATGTTCACATTCAACAATTGCTATGTTATTTTTAAGAGTTATAAAATATCAGACATATTATGCAGCAAGAAATATTCTCTATATAAAAACATCTTAACCTCTGGAATATTTACTTTTACATCATTCATAGAAAATGGGTATTAATAAGTTTCTGATAAAAATTTAAAACTGTTGTCTTCCTCATTATTTCATAATTTAAAATATGCATCCATATTTATACCAACTGCATAAAGCAATGTATAGTCACACACACTTAGTATCTGTTTAAAGCAATGTCATTTCAATTTAAAATAAAAATTAAGCTTTATGGGTGGCACTAAAAAAAAGAACAAAATTTATTTCCCTCATCTTGAATTTCTAAAGACTATTAAAAGCTTGAAGCATATCCTGAAGTTTAATCTGAACTGCATTAAATGAAACAACTGTGCTAAAAACAGAAAGTATATAGTGTTGTTCACCTCTCGAAAGGCATCTGTGTGTAGATTTTCTTTTGGTCATTTCAATATTTACACACCACATAGGCTGCATTGATGTGAAAATCATGTTCTTTATCTTCTTGCCTTAAAGATGTCGGGGGCAGGGGGGCACTTCACAAGTATGTTTTGACTCATTGATGAATATAGCCATTTTCATTTACCTATAATTGTCAAGACTCACAACCAGTGTTCACATCAAGAGAATGCAGCTACTTAGAAAGTAATTCTATTCAAAATGAAGTACTTTATCTTCCTATCTATGATATTCCCTTTCTTACAGGACTCGTATTTTAAGGCAAAATTATTGTTCTCAGAGGACTTCCCAGGTGGCTCAGATGGTAAAGAATCTACCTGCAATGCAGAAGACCCAGGTGTGATCCTTAGGTCAGGAAGATCCCCTGGAGAAGGGCATGGCAACCCACTCCAGTATTCTTGCCTGGAGAATTCCATGGACAGAGGAACCTGGCAGGCTACAATCCATGGGGTCACAAAGACACCATCGAGAGACTAACACTTTCACTTTCTCATTGTTCTCAAAGGAATACAAAAGAAACATGTTGCAGAGATTTATTTAATTCATTAATTAGGGAGTCAGTAGAATATAATAAGCAACTTGAAAAGGAATCCCAAAAGTGGACAATATAAAAAATATTAAGAATGCTGAAAGGAAAACTGGCTTCCTCCACAGGAAGGGGAGGAAAATCAATTGCATTTCACCAGAAAATTCATGTGTGTGTCTATGAACAAGAATCATTTGCATTGCTAAAGATATCTATAACTCACGGAATGTGTAATAGCTCAGAAGAATGAAGGAAGGAGGTAACTGCAAAGGAGGTGCTGTCAGGACACCCAATTCAAAGCCATTTACAATTTTCCTGACACTGCTCTTGTAACTATTTACCATCATGTTAGCATAAACGAATCACATTGTTTGGCTGCTTAAAGAGGTGATTCAATTTCTAAGAAAAATATCACTCAACTAAATGTGTTTTTTAAAAAGCCCTCTCATAAATTCAAATATAAATTTCTTTTTAAGAAATGCACATTCACTCATACAACTCAATAGAAAAATACCCAAACAATCTGATTAAAAAATAGGCAGATGAATGGGAAGAATGAATAGGCATTCTTCCAAAATCGACAAATAAATGGTCAACATGTCCATGAAAAGATGTTCAACATCATGGGTCATCAGGGAAATGCAAATCACAACCACAGTGAGATGGAACCTCACAATTGTTAGAATGCCCATTATCAAAAGACAAGAGATAGTAAGTGTTGGTGAGGATGTAGAGAAAAGAGAACTTATGTGTATTGTTGGTGGGAATGTAAATTTGAATCAGCCACTGTGGAAAGAAGTTTGGAAGTTTCTCAAAGATTAAAAGTAGAACTACCATATTATCTAGCAATTTTACTTCTGGATATTTGGTTTTTAAAAATGAAAACACTATTTCAAAATTATATTGATGCTCTTATATTAATTGCAGGTTTATTTCCAATAGCCAAGATATGTAAATAGCCTATGTGTTCATCAATGATGAATGGACAAAGAAAATGGGATACATGTATCATATAAATATATTAATTGGAATATTCAGGTCAGATCAGATCAGTCGCTCAGTCATGTCCGACTCTTTGCGACCCCATGAATCACAGCACGCCAGGCCTCCCTGTGCATCACCAACTCCCGGAGTTTACTCAGACTCACATCCATCGAGTCAGTGATGCCATCAAGTCATCTCATCCTCTGTTGGCCCCTTCTCCTCTTGCCCCCAATCCCTCCCAGCATCAGAGTCTTTTCCAATGAATCAACTCTTTGCATGAGGTGGCCAAAATACTGGAGTTTTCAGCTTTAGCATCATTCCTTCCAAAGAAATCCCAGGGCTGATCTCCTTCAGAATGGACTGGTTGGATCTCCTTGCAGTCCAAGGGACTCTCAAGAGTCTTCTCCAACACCACAGTTCAAAAGCATCAATTCTTTGGCACTCAGCCTTCTTCACAGTCCAACTCTCACACCCACACATGACCACAGGAAAAACCATAGCCTTGACTAGACGAATCTTTGTTGGCAAGGTAACGTCTCTGCTTTTGAATATGCTATCTAGGTTGGTCATAACTTTCCTTCCAAGGAGTAAGCGTCTTTTAATTTCATGGCTGCAGTCACCATCTGCAGTGATTTTGGAGCCTCCAAAAATAAAGTCTGACACTGTTTCCACTGTTTCCCCATCTATTTCCCATGAAGTGGTGGGACCAGATGCCATGATCTTCGTTTTCTGAATGTTGAGCTTTAAGCCAACTTTTTCACTCTCCGCTTTCACTTTCATCAAGAGGCTTTTGAGTTCCTCTTCACTCTCTGCCATAAGGGTGGTGTCATCTGCATATCTGAGGTTATTGATATTTCTCCCGACAATCTTGATTCCAGCTTGTGCTTCTTCCAGCCCAGCATTTCTCATGATGTACACTGCATATAAGTTAAATAAACAGGGTGACAGTATACAGCCTTGATGTACTCCTTTTCCTACTTGGAACCAGTCTGTTTTTCCGTGTCCAGTTCTAACTGTTGCTTCCTGACCTGCATATAGGTTTCTCAAGAGGCAGGTCAGGTGGTCTGGTATTCCCATCTCTTTCAGAATTTTCCACAGTTTATTATGATCCACACAGTCAAAGGCTTTGGCATAGTCAATAAAGCAGAAATAGATGCTTTTCTGGAACTCTCTTGCTTTTTCCATGATCCAGCGGATGTTGGCAATTTGATCTCTGGTTCCTCTGCCTTTTCTAAAACCAGCTTGAACATCAGGAAGTTCACAGTTCACATATTGCTGAAGCCTGGCTTGGATAATTTTGAGCATTACTTTGCTGGCGTGTGAGATGAGTGCAATTGTGCAGTAGTTTGAGCATTCTTTGGCATTGCCTTTCATTGGGATTGGAGTGAAAACTGACCTTTTCCAGTCCTGTGGCCACTGCTGAGTTTTCCAAATTTGCTGGCATATTGAGCGCAGCACTTTCACAGCATCATCTTTCAGGATTTGGAATAGCTCAACTGGAATTCTGTCACCTCCACTAGCTTTGTTCATAGTGATGCTTTCTAAGGCCCACTTGACTTCACATTCCAGGATGTCTGGCTCTAGGTCAGTGATCACACCATCGTGATTATCTGGGTCATGAAGATCTTTTTTGTACAGTTCTTTTGTGTATTCTTGCCACCTCTTCTTAATATCTTCTGCTTCTGTTAGGTCCCTACCATTTCTGTCCTTTATCGAGCCCATCTTTGCATGAAATGCTCCCTTGGTATCTCTGATTTTCTTGAAGAGATCTCTAGTCTTTCCCATTCTGTTGTTTTCCTCTATTTCTTTGCATTGATCGCTGAAGAAGGCTTTCTTGTCTCTTCTTGCTATTCTTTTGAACTCTGCATTCAGATGTTTATATCTTTCCTTTTCTCCTTTGCTTTTCGCTTCTCTTCTTTTCACAGCTATTTGTAAGGCCTCCCCAGACAGCCATTTTGCTTTTTTGCATTTCTTTGCCATGGGGATGGTCTTGATCCCTGTCTCCTGTACAGTGTCACGAACCTCATTCCATAGTTCATCAGGCACACTATCTATCAGATCTAGGCCCTTAAATCTATTTCTCAATTCCACTGTATAATCATAAGGGATTTGATTTAGGTCATACTTGAATGGTCTAGAGATTTTCCCTACTTTCTTCAATTTAAGTCTGAATTTGACCATAAGGAGTTCATGGTCTGAGCCACAGTCAGATCCTGATCTTGTTTTTGCTGACTGTATAGAGCTTCTCCATTTTTGGCTGCAAAGAATATAATCAATCTGATTTCAGTGTTGACCATCTGGTGATGTCCATGTATAGAGTCTTCTCTTGTTTTGCTGGAAGAGGGTGTTTGTTATGACCAGTGCGTTTCCTTGGCAAAACTCTATTAGTCTTTGCCCTGCTTCATTCCATATTCCAAGGCCAAATTTGCCTGTTACTCCAGGTGTTTCTTGACTTCCTACTTTTGCATTCCAGTCCCCTATAATGAAAAGGACATCTATTTGGGTGTTAGTTCTAACGGGTCTTGTAGGTCTTCATAGAACCGTTCAACTTCAGCTTCTTCAGCGTTACTGGTTGGGGCATAGACTTGGATTACTGTGATATTGAATGGTTTGCCTTGGAAATGAACAGAGATCATTCTGTCATTTTTGAGATTGCATCCAAGTACTGCATTTCGGACTCTTTTGTTGACCATGATGGCTACTCCATTTCTTCTGAGGGATTCCTGCCCGCAGTAGTAGATATAATGGTCATGTGAGTTAAATTCACCCATTCCAGTCCATTTCAATTCACTGATCCCTAGAATGTCGACATTCACTCTTGCCCTCTCTTGTTTGACCACTTCCAATTTGCCTTGATTCATGGACCTGGCATTCCAGGTTCCTATGCAATATTGCTCTTTACAGCATCAGACCTTGCTTTAATCACCAGTCACATCCACAGCTGGGTATTCTTTTTGCTTTTGCTCCATCCCTTCATTCTTTCTGGAGTTATTTCTCCACTGATCTCCAGTAGCATATTGGGCACCTACTGACCTGAGGAGTTTCTCTTTCAGTATCCTATCATTTTGCCTTTTCATACTGTTTATGGGGTTCTCAAGGCAAGAATACTGAAGTGGTTTGCCATTACCTTCTCCAGTGGACCACATTCTGTCAGATCTCTCCACCATGACCCACCCATCTTGGGTTGCCCACGGGCATGTCTTAGTTTCACTGAGTTAGACAAGGCTGTGGTCCTAGTGTGATTAGATTGACTAGTTTTCTGAGTATGGTTTCAGTGTCTCTGCCCTCTGATGCCCTCTTGCAACACCTACCATCTTTCTTGGGTTTCTCTTACCTTGGGCGTGGGGTTATCTTCACGGCTGCTCTAGCAAAGCGCAGCCAATGCTCCTTACCTTGGACGAGGTGTATCTCCTCACCTACTCAGGCATAAAAAAGAAGGAAATCTTGCTATGTGTGACAACATGAGTAGCCCTTGAAAAAAAGAAAGAGAAGGAACTCAAAGATATAGAGGACAGATTGGCAGTTGCCACAGGTTTTCTGATTTCAATGGCTTTTGTGTCCATTAATGTCACTAAGAAACTTTCCTCAGTGTAGCATCCTATGTTGGAGGGAAAGTACACAGGTTGGAAACCTACTGGGGTTACATTAAAGTAACAAGGCAGGGTGGGAGAGAAAACTCTCAGGTACTGAATTTCTAAAGTCCATTTGTTATCAAGATTATAGACATTGTGTGTATGTGTGAAAGTTGCTCAATCGTGTCCGATTCTTTGTGACCCCATGGACTATACAGTACATGGAATTCTCCAGGCCAGAATACTGGATTGGATAGCTTTTCCCCTCTCCAGGTGATCTTCCCAACCCAGAGATTGAACCCAGGTCTCTTGCATTGCAGGCAGATTCTTTACCAGCTGAGCCAGAAGTGAAGCCAAAGAATACTGGAGTGGGTAGCCTATCGCTTTTCCAGAGGATCTTCCTGACCCAGGAATCAAACCAGGGTCTCCTGTATTGCAGGCAGATTCTTTACCAACTAAGCTATTAGGGAAGACATAGACATTGGAGATCATCTACATCTTCATGTCATCATCAATGATTTCCCAGACTAACTTCCAACAGACCTGGTCTGGATATTTTGGGAAATCTGTCTCACCAGATGTTATCTGCTTCACATAATACTATACACAGAAAATCCTCAAGGTGCTACCAGCAAACTACTAAAGCTCATCAATGAATTTGGTAATTCATTATATACTATAATGAATTTGGTAATCCTATAAACTAACAATGAAAGCTTAGAAAGAGAAATTAAGGAAACAATTCCATTTACCATCGCAAAAACAACAAAACCCCCTAGGAATAAACCACTAAATGAAGCAAAAGACATGGACTCATAAAAATATAAGACATTGATGAAAGAAATCAAAGATAATCCAAACAAATGGAGAGATAAACTGTGTTTTGGGATTGGAAGAATCAATATTGTGAAAATGACTACACTACCCAAAGCAATCTACAGATTCAGTGCAATCCTGATCAAATTACCAATGGCATTTTTCACAGAGTTTGAACAAAAAAAATTGTACAATTTGCATAGAAACACAAAAGATTCCAACTAGCCAAAATAATAATGAAAAAGAAAAGTGGAACTGTAGGAATCAGACTCCCTAACTTCAAATGTCATCTTCAAATGTCATGCTTCAATTCTGGGAAATCTTTACTTCCTAGTCACCAGATGATGAATCGTCAGAGTTTGGTGCTTTTTTTTTAAGTGTGGTATGTGAATCCAAGAGTCTGTTCCCTGGAGTTTGGCAGCAAAATGATTGGCTAACTGTACCTGATAGGGGCCTTTCCAACAAGAGAGTCCTTCTTCGGATCACTCTTCCAATGGACAAAATCTCCAGGTTGCAAGGTGTGATGCTTAAGTACTTCATCTTCAGAAAGCACACTGTGAAAACATTGCTATATGAAAGCAAGATTATTTTTAGTAGAAGCAATTCAGTTCAGTTCAGTTCAGTTCAGTCGCTCAGTCATGTCCGACTCTTTGCGACCCCATGAATCGCAGCATGCCAGGCCTCCCTGTCCATCACCAACTCCCGGAGTTCACTCAGACTCACATCCATTGAGTCAGTGATGCCATCCAGCCATCTCATCCTCTGTCATCTCCTTCTCCTCCTGCTCCCAATCCCTCCCAGCATCAGGGTCTTTTCCAATGAGAACTCTTCTCATGAGGTGGCCAAAGTACTGGAGTTTCAGCTTTAGCATCATTCCTTCCAAAGAAATCCCAGGGCTGACCTCCTTCAGAATGGACTGGTTGGATCTCCTTGCAGTCCAAGGGACTCTCAAGAGTCTTCAACACCACAGTTCAAAAGCATCAATTCTTCGGCACTCAGCTTTCTTCACAGTCCAACTTTCACATCCATACATGACCAATGGAAAAACCATAGCCTTGACTAGACGGACCTTTGTTGGCAAACTAATGTCTCTGCTTTTCAATATGCTCTCTAGACCTTTGCGATATTGGAGTATCTCTTGTATTATCAGTTGTGTGTCAAAAAAAAACAGGAGCCAAGAGCATTGGTGTCCTGGGATTATGTTAGAGGGTAAGAGTTCATGAGTTCAGAAACAGGTATATCTATATTCATTTATTAGCTCTAGTAATTTTCTGGTGGAATCTTTAGGGTTTTCTATGTAGAGGATCAGTCATCTGCAAACAGTGAGAGTTTTACTTCTTTTCCAAGTTGGATTCCTTTTATTCTCCTTTCTTCTCTGATTGCTGTGGTTAAAACTTCCAAAACTATGTTGAATAGTAGTGGTGAGAGTGGGCACCCTTGCCTTGGTTCTGAGTTTGGCAGTTTACCTTCCTCTGCAATTTTCTAGAAGAGTTTAAGTAGGATAGGTGTTAGCTCTTCTCTAAAGTTTTGGTAGAATTCACCTGTGAAGCCATCTGGTGCTGGGCTTTTGTTTATTGGAAGATTTTTTATTACAGTTTTATTACTTTATATTTTTATTATTTTGTATACAGTTTATTACTCTCTGTTGTTTCTTTTTCATTTATTTCTGCCTTAATTTTTATGATTTCTTTCCTTCAACTAACCCTGGGATTCTTCATTTCTTCTTTTTCTAGTTGCTTTAGGTGTAAAGTTAGGTTCTTTACTTGATTTTTCTCTTGTTTCTTGAGGTAAGCTTGTATTGCTATGAACCTTCCCCTTAGCACTGCTTTTACTGTATCCCATAGGTTTTGGGTTATAGTGTTTTTATTTTCTTTCGTTTCTATGCATATTTTGATTTTTTAAATTTCTTCTGTGATTTGTTGGTTATGCAGAAGCGTGTTGTTTAGCCTCCATACGTTTGTATTTTTGTTAGTGTTTTTCCTGTAGTTGACATCTAATCTAACCACATTGTGATCAGAAAAGATGCTTGAAGTGATTTCAGTTTTGTTGGATTTACCAAGGCTAGATTTATGGCCCAGGATGTGACCTACCCTGGAGAATGTTCCATGTGCGCTTGAGAAAAAGGTGAAATTCATTGTTTTGGGGTGAAATGTCCTATAGATAGCAATTAGGTCTAACTGGTCCATTGCATCATTTCAAGTTTGTGATTCCTTGCTAATTTTCTGTTTGGTTGATCTATCCATAGATGTCAGTGGGGTATTAAAGTCTCCCACTATTATTGTGTTACTGTTAATTTCCCCTTTCATACTTGTTGGTATTTGACTTACATATTGAGGTGCTCCTATGTTTGGTGCATATATATTTATAATTGTTTTATCTTCTTCTTGGATTGATCCTTTGATCATTATGTAGTGTCCTTCTTTGTCTCTTTTCATGGCCTTTATTGCAAAGTTTATTTTACCTGCTATGAGTTTTGCTACTCCTGCTTTCTTTTGGTTTCTATTTGCACGAAGTATCTTTTTCCAGCCCCTTCACTTCCAGTCTGTATGTGTCCCTTGTTCTGAGGTGCGTCTCTTGTAGGTAGCATATATAGGGGTCTTGTTTTTGTACCCATTCAGCCAGTCCTTGTCTTTTGGTTGGGGCATTCAACCCATTTACATTTAAGGTAATTATTGATAAGTATGATCCCATTGCCATTTATTTGTTGTTTTGGGTTTGAGTTTATACACCCTTTCTGTGTTTCCTGTCTAGAGAAGATCCTTTAGCATTTGTGAAGAGCTGGTTTGGTGGTGCTGAATTACCTCAGCTTTTTCTTGTCTGTAAAGCTTTTGATTTCTCCTTCATATTTGAATAGGATCCTTGCTGGTTATAGTAATCTGGGTTGTAGGGGTTTTTTTGTTGTTGTTGTTGTTTTCACCACTTTAAGTATGTCCTGCCATTCCCTTCTGGCCTGAAGAGTTTCTATTGAAAGATAAGCTGTTATCCTTATGGGGATCCCCTTGTGTGTTATTTGTTGCTTTTTTCCTTACTGCTTTTAATATCTGCTCTTTATGTTTGATCTTTGTTAATTTGATTAATATGTGTCTTGGGGTATTTTGCCTTAAGTTTATCCTGTTTGGGACTCTTTGGGTTTCTTGGACTTGGGTGGCTATTTTCTTCCCCATTTTAGGGAAGTTTTCAATTATTACCTCCTTAAGTATTTTCACATGGCCTTTCTTTTTGTATTCTTCTTCTGGAACTCCTATGATTGAATGTTGGGGTGTCTGACATTGTCCCAGAGGTCTCTGAGGTTGTCCTCATTTCTTTGAATTCTTTCTTTTTCTTTTTTCCTCTCTGCTTCATTTATTTCCACCATTCTATCTTCCAACTCACTTATCCTATCTTCTGCCTCAGTTATTCTACTGTTGGTTCCCTCCAGAGTGTTTTTGATCTCAGTTAATGCATTATTCATTATAGATTGACTCTTTTTTATTTCTTATAAGTCCTTGTTAAACATTTCTTGGATCTTCTCAATCCTTGTCTCTAGTCTACTTATCTGTAACTCCATTTTGTTTTCAAGATTTTGGATCATCTTTTCTGTCACTATTCTGGATTCTTTTTCAAGTAGATTCCTTATATCCTGCTCTTCTGTTTGGTTTGGTGGGCATTTATCATGTTTCTTTACCTGCTGAATATTTCTCTGCCTTTTCATTTTGTTTAGATTGCTGTGTTTGGGGTAGCCTTTCTGTATGCTGGAAGTTTCTGGTTCCTCTTTATTGTGGATGTTGCTGCCTGTGGTTGGGGTTGGACTAGAGGCTTGTCAAGGTTTCCTGGTTAGGGAAGCTTGCATCGGTGTTCTGGTGGGTGGAGCTGGATCTCTTCTCTCTGGAGCGCAGTGAAGCATCCAGTAGTGAGTTTTGAGATGTCTGTGGGTTTTGTGTGACTTTGGGCAGCCTATATTTTAATGCTCAGGGCTATGATCCTGTGTTGCTGGAGAATTAGCATGGTATGCCTTGCTCTGGAACTTTTTGGCTCTTGGGTGGAGCTTGGTTTCAGTGTAGGTATGGAGGTTTTTGGATGAGCTCTTGTCAATTAATGTTCCCTGGAGTCAGGAGTTTTCTGGTGTTCTCAAGTTTTGGATTTATGCCTCCTGCCTCTGGCTTTCAGTCTTATTCTTAGAGTAGCCTCAAGACTTCTCCATCCATAAACCACCAATGATAAAACCTCTAGGTTAATGGTGAAAAGATTCTCCACAGTGAGGGACACCCAGAGAGATTTACAGAGTTACATGGAGAAGAGAAGAGGGAGGAGGGAGATAGAGGTGACCAGGAGGAGAAGAGGGGGAATCAAAAGGAGCGAGACCAATCTAGCCAGTAGAACAGGAACAGAAACACCAGTTCCCTAAGTGTTCTTCACAGCCTGGAACACCCAGAGAGATTCACAGAGTTAAGTAGAGAAGAGAAAGGGGAGGGAGGAGATAGAGGTAAACTGGGGGAGAAAAGGGAGAATCAAAAGGGGAGAGTGCAATCAAGCCAGTAATCACACCCCTAAGCAAAAATGGGTACTGAAGATTAGATTCTTAAAAGTACAAAATTTATAACAAATACCAAAAAACAAAGATTAAAAATCTAGAGTAGAGGTTAGACTCTGAAAAATACAGTATTAAAAATACAAAACAAAATCAATCACAAAAATTATAAATATATATATATAGGAAATTTGCTTTAAAAATAATGTCTTATTTTGCAAGGTAAAAGTAGGTTATAAAAATGAAGATTAAAGAAGTAATGAAGTACTTAAAATTTTTTTTAATTAAAAAATTATAATCGTTAAATAGGCACTTTTTAATGTTTCCCCATCCATATTGATTCATGAATGCTTTTATTTTGTCAGCAAACTAATGGTTTAATGCACATACAGTGGTGAGGAGTAGAAAGATTAGGTTCCCTGGTAGGACTATGCTATTACTAGGTCAGAACTAGATCTTTTTTTTTTTTTTTTTTAATTAAACAATTGCTGAATTTCCAACCTTGCTCTTCCTTTTCTGAGACCAACTGGGCTTCCATAGTCAATTTTTATGGTTATCATTTGTGTAAATACCCCTCCAGAACATGGCAGAGGTTTGGCTGCTGTCAGTTCCTTTAAGGGCAGAATTCCTTGCAGAACTATCAGCAAGGTGATTTTCCTTAGCTTCCAGAGAGTCAAACATAATATGCTCCAGAATCTTAATAGCAGATAAAATGACAACGTAAAAATATTGCATCCAATAATTTCTGAACATAAGGGCCATTTTAAATTTAATTTCGACTGTAAGGAAGGAAGCCACATTGCTTCCAGAACATTGTAAATTCATGAGGTACTCCAAAAACATATATACTAAACTATCCATATGCTGTGCTGTACTCAGTTGATTCAGTCATTTCCAACTCTTTCTGACCCCATGGACTGTAGCCCACCAGGCTCCTCTGTCATGGGATTTCCCAGGCAAGAATGTTGGAGTGGGTTGCCATTTCCTCCTCCAGGGGATCTTTCCAACCCAAGGACTGAACTCATGTCTCCTGTGTCTCCTTCATTGGCAGGCAGATTCTTTACCACTGAGCCACCTAGGAAGCCCCATTAGAGGGCTGAAGGCACCTCAAGCACCAATGTCCTGACGCCTTGCAACAATAGCAGAAACTAGGAGAGTTTTGTTTAGGAACTTTCATTCACTAGAGTAGAAGATTAAGAATCTTAGCAGTCTTTTTTTAGGTGACTCATCTAGGGTTGAGAACTGATTTGCCAAATTAACTAAATCTGGACTGAACATGGCTTCCCATTGTGTCCCGGCCCTTTTTACTAGAAGGGAAAGGTCCCAGTTCAATCCATTAATAGAGTTAAAAGCTACCTGATTGGAATCAATGTCTTCAGGAAGAACATAATTTTCTTTAGAAACAATTGGGAAGTCTACAGCAGAAACTAACAAAGCACTGTAATACAACTCTACTCCTCTTAAAAAAAAAATCTCAAGTCAATATAATAGTCATGAACAGGTTCACCAGATTTTTGTGTGAAAGACTGAATTTTGCTCCAGTTATCAGGCTCTGAAAAAGCCCTGGGATTTGCCTGATGAAGTTGACTGGCACTGCCCAAGCCTAATCATAATCATACTGGTCTCCAAGGTCTAACTCTAGAGACCTTTCAAAATTTTCTGATGATCAATTTTCATTGAATGCTGGACCTGAGCTCCACTGACAAACTTATGAACCAGCTGATATAAGTCAGGGAAACTAGGCTAATAAGTGTGAATGACTATATTAAATTCCCCAACAAATCTGTGAGGATCTTCAATTCCTCTGAGAAAATCTTTGACTATGGCTCACAGTTTGGCTCTAGTTCAGGAAATAAAAGAAATTAAGGGTTTAGCCTTTTGGTCCTCAGAAGGTTTAATGTTAAAGAGACATGTTCTGATACGTTCAGAAGAAGAAGGAGTGGAGAGTTTCAGAGCAAAAGGAAAGTTTGATAAAGAATTAGTATGAGGGAACTGAGGGTATAGATGAGGTGGCAGCAACATAGAAGAGAAGGAGGAAGATGATGTTGGTGAGCTTTAGACAAAGAAGCCAAGGAAGGGGAGCATGAGCCTTTAGAAGCCATTTTATCTTTCTTTAATTGTTTGCCTCAGTTAATCTTAGAATCTTATTTTGCAGAGAGACAATTTTAGGCTCAGTAACATTTAGAAGCTGGTTTTTAAAGCTACGCTTATTCAATTTATTTTAAAAAACAAACTTAAGGATTTCAAAAGTTCCTCATAATGGTCATTGATATTCTAAATTGTCTTTCATCAGGTCAGTCCATTTAATTTGAAATGAACATGAGAAAGGATTATGGCTTTCAAACATAAAAATTGGTCATGGTCCCTGGGGTGGGGGTTCACCCTCAAATATGTATATAACTAGAATCCAACTTCTCATAAGTTTTTCTCTAGAGTAAAAGAATAATTTTCAAACTGCCTAAACAACTCAAATAGCTCAAAAATAGCCTCCAGGCCTGATACCAGTCAGTGTTCATGGAACAGTCTGATCTCAGAGGAACCAGGCTGAAACTGCTGAGCACAGTTCCAATAAAACAGCCCCTATTCCAAAGGGAATTTGGCCTAAGGCCGAACTGGCACAGTTCAATGAAATAGCCCCTGTTCCCAAAGGAATCGACCAAAGATTAGCCAGGTCCAGTTGAAGCAATCTGATTTCAAAATCAGGTCAAAGTGCCAAATGAGTACTCACATACAGAACAAGACCAGAGAGGAAAAAACCTTAAAATAGATCTTAAATAAAACCTGAAATGCTTCAAAATGCGATGGGGGCAGAAGCTTGGATCCAGGAAAAAGATTTATTCTCAAACCCCAGGGTTGACAAGAAAAGCTATGAGCAACAATGTGCTCAATGTGAATACCGTACCTGTTTGCTCACCAGCCTTGAAGTGTTTGGGAGTCTTCTCTGGATTCTAGTATGGGCCATCAGAATGTTGAACTACAACAGACTGCAAGTTATTTTTCCAGAAAAAAAAAAAAAAAAGTTTATTTGGGATCACTAAGAACTGCAATTTAGGATTACAACCACAGCAGACCATGTGCAAGTCCCCCAGAAAAAATGGGAAGAAACTCATATCGAGGGGAAAAGGAAGTTGGGAGGCTGTAGGGAGAGAGCAATTGGCGAGGTGGAGGTGGTTAGGCTCTCTTGCCCCATAGCACTCTAGTTCTACAGCTGGGATCACTTGTGGCACTGTGCATGCACACTGTGGTATGGTCCTGTATAAGCATCACCTGAAAGCCCTAGGAGCATCAAGTCCAGTCGTGCTGAGTTGCCTAGTCATTGGTGCTGCTGTATCAGCCATTAGAGAGTAAAGCATGTCTGCCTTGCCACAGTGAATAATGTCTGCATTTCCTAAGGCTCCCCACATCTTCTTCTCACCTTGCCTACCCTGGGTTCAGTGAACAATTAAATACAGCAAGACAATTGGCATAGTTGGTAGGATACAGCAAGACAGAGGGCTATAGTCAATACAGTGCCTTGGAGGAATTGAGAGTTGGAGTACAGTGGCTTTTCATGGACTGAGGTGTGACAGTCTCTTATTGGCTGAGCTCTTGCAGGGCAAAAGGAGTATTTCTTACTGGTGGGCTCTGCTATCCTTGCAGAGTATGAGAACTCCCCCTTTTGCTCTCCAATTTTGAGTCTTTGGCAAACTCAAGTAGTGGTGGCCAACCTCCTTGCTGTAGCAAACACTGAGTAAATAGCCTTTCGTTGTTCTCATTGGGTTGTTGAATCTTAGAGGAGTTTAGGAGATGTGTTTGTGTGTCTGTTTCTCTTGATCAGAGGTTTTGATCCTTTGCTATCTAGGGCTATGTCTAACTTACCTGGGTATTGTTAAGGCTTCAGTTCAGTTCAGTTCAGTCGCTCAGTTGTGAACAACTCTTTGCAACCCCATGAATCGCAGCACGCCTGGCCTCCCTGTCCATCACCAACTCCCGGAGTCCACTCAGACTCACATCCATCGAGTCAGTGATGCCATCCAGCCATCTCATCCTCTGTCGTCCCCTTCTCCTCCTGCCCCCAATCCCTCCCAGCATCAGAGTCTTTTCCAATGAGTCAGCTCTTCACATGAGGTGGCCAAAGTACTGGAGTTTCAGCTTTAGCATCATTCCTTCCAAAGAAATCCCAGGGCTGATCTCCTTCAGAATGGACTGGTTGGATCTCCTTGCAGTCCAAGGGACTCTCAAGAGTCTTCTCCAACACCATAGTTCAAAAGCATCAATTCTTCGGCACTCAGCCTTCTTCACAGTCCAACTCTCACATCCATACATGACCACAGGAAAAACCATAGCCTTGACTAGATGAACCTTTGTTGGCAAAGTAATGTCTCTGCTTTTGAATATAGGCAGTGCTAAATAAATTTTGTTGAGTGATTGAATACACACATAATTGAGAATACAGAACTCTGCATTCATAAATCTTTTGGTTCCTGGAACTAAGAGTAAGGAAACAATTTTCACTGGCCTGTTTTTCCTAAATGAGGTAAAAGAAGATTAAAAAGAAGTGGGAATTACAGAAGTAAAACATTTTTTTCTGGAGATGGATTTGGCTTCTCTGCCATGACACCAAGCTAATTCTTGGAGACAGAGTTTTGGGTAAAGTAGAAAAGAATAGTTTTATTTGCCAGGCAAAATGGGCAGAGGGCTAATGCCCTCAAAACCTGGAGGGAGTAGTGAGAGAAGTTTTATAGTAATGGTTCAAAAGGTGAAATCATCTCATAGACATTCTCCTGATAGGTTGGTGGTGAGGTAAATGGGAGTCAGCGTCATGAACCTTCTGGTTCCAACTGATCTGGGGTCTATGTGCTTGTGGGCAGCATATCATCATTAATGTTAACTTCTCCCACTTGGTGGGGGTTTTAGCATCATCAAAACAGCCTGAAGGTACTGTTTTGTACATCCCTTGGTGGGAAACCAAGACCCTACCCCAAGGCTGTGCTATCGTTTCTCTTGACTGCTCCTCCCTTGTGTCAGCATCTCCTCCCTTCTCTAATTAGCAACTGCTTGAATCTGCTTGTTACAACTCAGGGAAGGTCATGGAAGCTGAAGGAACCCTATTCCCTGTAATCAAAGAAATGAGTGACACAGGAAATCTTTTGTACCCAGGAGCCCACAGGGCTCTGCTTGGAATCATAATAGATAGGAGGGGGAAATTAATGTGACTTTTTCTATTATATATACTGCAGGTACAGGTTTGATAAAGTGGTTTGGGTTCCTCTGTGAGCCAAACAATAGAGATCTGGGTACATGCCTCGGAACAGGCTGACACACGTTGACAGTCTCAAGCTTAAGCTTCCTTAGCATCCAGGTGAATCTGTCTTTGGATCTGTTGATGGCAAAGGTGAGTTGTGAAACTTGTAGCATGGCCCTCACAGCTGACAACTTCAGTGTTAGGAACTGCTAAAACTTTTAACTTGAGTTAAGCTTTAGCTTAATGGAAGCATATTAAAATTATTAAGACTTTGAGTAAAAATTGATTTGATTTGGGCAGCATTTAGTCTAGCAGATAGAAAGGAGTTCCTAGGAGATATACAAAATGAAAGACTTTTTTAGGCAGAAGGAAGTAGAAACAAGTAAGTCATAGAAAGAAAAAAAATGCAGATTGGTTATTGCAAGGTGATAGGGCATGGCAGAGGGTTATCAGGTAGGTTACTCCCAGTGCTGTCTAGGCAGTTCCTGATTGACCAGTTTAACATTCCATTTCTGGGAGTGTTGAAACTTTAATTAAGTCTTGGTTTAATGAAATGGGGCTTAGCACAGCAACACCATTTTGAGTCTGTTGTGTTTTTAACCGAACACTGAGTTGCAATCTGGGATCCTGCTAAAAAAATCTCTTAGGGGACAAAAGGAACAGCCATAACCTAAGCAGACAGCAATAAATAATTTGTTGAGCTCACTGG
This sequence comes from Bos indicus x Bos taurus, assembly GCF_003369695.1. NCBI lineage: Eukaryota > Metazoa > Chordata > Mammalia > Artiodactyla > Bovidae > Bos > Bos indicus x Bos taurus. Next base: position 65,898,580 of record NC_040083.1, on the reverse strand, counting down.
ACTCCAATTTCAGTGCTATATTTAGAATTAAGGTCCCAGAGCTCTTTGTATTTTTCATTTTTATTTTTTATCATCTGGAAACTGCTCATTATACTTTACAAAATGTCTTGCCAGGCAATATTCAAAACTGTCCTTGTGTTATCTCATATACAGAATATTCATCTGTGCTCTAAAAAGGAGTATTAGAATAGAAAGGGGCATTGAGAAATTGAATTAAGCTCCTGTAAATCCCAATTCCTAACTTGTAATTTTTCTAGCCATTCTTCTCATTGCGTCTTCACTGTGACAGCTCCAGAGCTCAGCTGCAAGGTTGACACTGCTTAGGGGGAGGTTTGTTTTCTTCTTTGTATCAACTGAGTTGTCTAATTACTTAGGTAAATCTCATAAACACAATTTTTTGGTATGATAAAGAGATGCACATGAAGCAAGGACACACAAGAAAGAGAAATTTTTAAATGCCTTGTTTTGTTTAGGATTTTACCTCTACTCATAATTGCTCAAGGAATAGTTATGAAAAATACAGTCTAGGGTGCTTGTACAAATTAAGTTCACCTGATTCTGCACTGAACTTTTAGCTGCAAAGTCTGAGATGTTTCCTTTATTTCATGTATTTTGCATTTAGGCTTTTCATGCCAATTTTTTTTTTTCACAATGACATGTAAAAAAAAATAATAAATTAGGACAGCTATGCTTATAATGAAGAGAAATTCCCCAAGCTCATAAATTTCTTCTCTGAATTCTTCCGGCCAGATGTTGTTACTAAGTAGTGCCCTGTGGGGCTCCTAGCACAAATTCTGTGTCCCCCATTTCTTTGATTACCATAAATAGCCTTCATTCAGCCTCCATGACTTTCTCTGAATTCCAATGAGCAGATATAAGCAATTGGTAATTAGGGAATGGAGGGGATACAAGACCAGGGAGAAACAAACAGTCAAGAGAAACAATAGTAAAACCTTGGGGCAAGGTCCTTTTTTCCCCTTGAAGGGATACATACTCTCTATCTTTGAGCTGTTTTACAGCTATTGAAGGGTTTCCCTGGTGGTGAAATGACAATGATCTGCCAATGCAGGAGATGCAGGAGATGTGGGTTTGATCTCTAGGTCAGGAGGATCCCCTGGAGAAGGGAATGGCAACCCATTCCAGTATTCTTGCTTGGAAAAGCCCATGGACAGAGAAGCCTGGTAGGATCACATGGGGTTGAAAAGAATTAGACATAACTGAGCACACACACACACACAGGCGTGCAGATACTGAAACCTCCTCCAAGTAGAAGAATTAATGATTAATGATGGTATTCTGCCCGAAAGCATGTAGATCCTGAGAAGTTGAAACCTGAAGGTTGATCATGCTGACTCCTACTTGCCTCATCACTAATCAGAAGAATGAGCTGATCACACTCTCTTTGAATCATTACTATAATGCTTCTCACTATCTTCTCCAAGTTGGGACACATAGTTTTTCAAGGCAGGAGTCCACTGTCTCCCCCTTTGCCTAGAAAAGTAATAAGGCTGGTCTTTTCTACTTCCCCCAGAGCTCTGTCTCTGAGATCTGACCTGTCACTGGTGCACAGATAAGTTGAGTTTTCAGCAGCAGTTTTGGTCCCCAACATGGGCCCAACACGGGGTGAACCCAGGAGGGGTGGCCCTTGGCTTGTTTAGATGCTCTGAGGATTTCTCCATTACACCCTCTTTTTAGAGAGCAAAAGATTGGAGAATTCCTTCAGAGATCAGATCACCTGGGATCCTTGCTGGAAAGGCTGAGCCCCAGTTATAATCTGCCCACCATTCCAGCAGCTGGAACTCTGAGGTACAGTAGACTGCAGAAGAGAGACTGCCCTAACAGTTGCCAAGGCTGTTTTTGTCTTGAAGACATTCCTCTCTTTCTCCTGCTTGGGCCACTCTGGACATCCTACACTGAGGAATTATTCTGGGGAAGCAGGAAAGTGGTATTCTGGATGTCACGATACCTCTTGCCAGGATTTTGATAAGTCCCCAGGCATGCTCGCTGAGGTCACTCGACTTGGTCTATTTGGAGAACCTCTGGATTTTCTCTTAGGAAGGTTAGAGGTGTCCAAGTGCAGAGCTTCCCAGAATGTCATGACTCCATAATTCCCCATGGAGTTGTGGACGACAGCACTCCCTCCCATTCACAGTGATAACAATATACACAAACTATTGCCAACCAGGGAAGCCCTCCTAAATTTTGAGCCCAGAGGTTTTATTAAGGCTTCACTAAGCTGGCATAACTGATTTATTCATTTTCCATGTGACTGAATTAAATCTTCATTCCCCTTTCCCTTCTCTGGCAGTCATGCTCATCACAGGGCCCAAAGATCCCACCCTAAATCACCTTGTTAGTAAAAACCATCAAATATGGCTCCAGGAGGCCACCATGAATGAAAAAAATTGCTCTCATCACTCAGTAAATTACTAGAAGTTATTTTTAGAAGGGCATAAAGGCCATACCTCTCTTTAAGAAAAGCCAAATTCCTTACCACACATTTATGCTGTTTATTTTTCTAACTTTAAGTAATAAACATACCTGTTTTTCTCATCTTTAATCCCCTGGAATCCCAGAAGGTGAGATGAGAAAGAAAACAAATGCCGTTATTATCCCTTTAACCTTTTTTTCTCTCTCCACACATTCCAACTTCTTTCAGCTATAGCTTAGGCTTTACTTAGTCAAATATATTTTCAAATATATTTTATAAGCATATGGTAATTATTTTTTTCTGATCCAAACCAACTTATTAGTATTACAACTGCATGTGAACATTCTTTGCTATATAGTCTCTTCAAATATTCCTATGTCAATCCAAGGTCATGATTCCTGGGCTACTCAGAGAAAAATGCTTCTAGCACCAAGGTAAATTAGATTTTCTCATTTTTTTACTACTTACTCAAAATTACGCTTCATTTTAATTTGCATCACATTTGAAACACTGTTTTCTTTCTCAGACATTTTTCCTTCTGGAGTTTCTAATTGTTACTCCTTTTCTCTTGTTGACAAAAATTACTATGATTTCAACACATCACAAAATCACTTTGCCTCTCAATCTATTTTTGTTATATATTAACTACTTGATTTCTAAAGATGGTCTTTCCAAGGAGGGTCCATCTTTTCCTCATGTAACTTTGTTGTCTCAAATTTTATGAGAATGCTGAGATTTTGAAACAACAACAAGAATATTGGAGTTTTTTCATTCATTCTTAGAGTAGATAGAGAAGGTTAGGATACTATTTGTGATGTGCTAGTCTAGTCAAGGCTATGGTTTTTCCTGTGGTCATGTATGGATGTGAAAATTGGACTGTGAAGAAGGCTGAGTGCTGAAGAATTGATGCTTTTGAACTGTGGTGTTGGAGAAGACTCTTGAGAGTCCCTTGGACTGCAAGGAGATCCAACCAGTCCATTCTGAAGGAGATCAGCCCTGGGATTTCTTTGGAAGGAATGATGCTAAAGCTGAAACTCCAGTACTTTGGCCACCTCATGCGAAGAGTTGACTCATTGGAAAAGACCCTGATGCTGGGAGGGATTGGGGGCAGGAGGAGAAGGGGACGACAGAGGATGAGATGGCTGGATGGATGGCATCACCAACTCGACGGACGTGAGTCTGAGTGAACTCCGGGAGTTGGTGAGGGACAGGGAGGCCTGGTGTGCTGTGATTCATGGGGTCGCAAAGAGTCGGACACGACTGAGCAACGGAACTGAACTGACTGAGTCTTTTCTCAGAACACAAAAAGAGTGGGAATTCCTTAACTATAACTGGTATCTAGAGTACAAGGCTTGTTGTTGTTTTTCAGTCACTAAATCATGTCCAACTCTTTGTGACCCCGTAGGCTGCAGCACACCAGGCTTCCCTGGCTTAGATAGGTTCAACATTGTCACTTCTGTTGACTGAAATAAAAACACACAACATGAGAGCTGTGAGTTTCAGTTTTGCTTAGGCACTTACTGAATATTACAGCCCAGGGACAGCCTCTCAGATAGCTCTGAGGAACTGCTCCAAAGAGGTAGGGGGAGAGATCAACATATATTTGATTTTTGAGAAGGTGTATGTGCAATCAAACACAAATCTCTGTAGAAGATTGCTGCTAGGTACAAGGCACAGGTACCTTAGTTAATGATTTTAGTGTTTTCTAAAATATGAACATGAAAGTGTTAGTTGCTCAGTCTTATCCAACTCTGTGCAACCTCATGGACTGTAGCCCACCAGGCTCCTCAGTCCATAGAATTCTCCAGGCAAGAATTCTGAAGTGGGTAGCCATTCCCTTCTCCAGGGAATCTTCCTGACCCAGGGATTGAACCCAGGTCTCCCACATGGCAGGCAGATTCTTTATCATCTGAGCCACAAGGCGAGCCCTACATAGAGGAAGGTGAAAGAAACTGGGTTCATAAAATTTTCCCCTAAAAGTATCTATCAGAAGACCTGTGCTGCCTGTTTTCCCAGAGCACAGAATGCCTTTTCCCTGATCTTCACCTTAAACTCCTTTCAAGGTGTGAAAGTCAGCAACTGCAGTAGCTAATGACTCAGTCCTTGTCGAGCTTGATGGCAAGTGTCACTCTTTAGTTGGCACCTCTTAAATCAATCTCATATTTTCCAGGTTTGGCCTTCTATTGTTTTTGTTCACAATGAGAGAAACTGGGCAAGTGGCTCAACTTTATCTTCCAGCTCAACTAGTAAAGTCATGTTTAAATATATTTTTCCAGTTCAATTTTAATTTCTAATCATTTTAATTTTATTAATATCTTGTTTGGGAAAGTATTTTTATATATGAAATGTTTCCTTGAATCACTTTGAGGATACTAATTAGAATTTTTAATAGCACAGTTCTTTCTGTTGCCTGAATAATTGATCTTTCCTTAAGGGATTGGTTTTTTAATTTTCTCTACCTTTGTATTCCTCTTTCATCTTTTCTGCATATATCTAATCTCTGGTTGTACATTTACTTATTTTTAGTCAAGGATTGGAAATCAAATTGAGAAGAGAGGGATTGGAGTTACACTTGCCCAGTGCATCACAAGATTGAAATGCAGAAGAGGGCTGATGCAGATAGCGGGGAGATATGGTCCCAAGTCCCCTACCAGACTTGCCACTGAGTAATTATAAGTGGTGTGATCTGGGTTTCCTTTGCTGTGCTAAAGGGAGAATTTTCCTCCAGAATCCTTTCTCCAAGTTATATGTCTGCTTGGAAACCCTGTTGATAGAAGCTGGACATAACAATAATAAGGCTTGCCTTAATTTCTCTGATTGAGGTATCACCTCTTTGGAAAATACCGCTTCTGAAAACCAAGACTATTTCCCTAGCCTATCTTACAGTCCACATTAACGTGACTTCACTATTCCAGGGTCTTCATCAACATAGTTCCAAGAAACCTTTGATCAGGGTGATAAAATTTACAGTGAATTTTATATTGAATTCCAAGAGCTTCTTTGAATGACCCACTGATTCATTACAGTGGTCCTGCATATTCGGGATGGAGGTATCCCACTATATTGCAGCCCTCATCATGTTGATGTTTATGCTACAGAAACTCAACTGCTGAGCCCCAATTACATGATCACCACTGTAAAAGGTAAGTTCTTCTTTGAATACCTTTTCATGGACATATGTTCATGGCAGAACGAGAAGACACACATAGGTGTTCATTCTGCTATTTTCCATCACATCATAAGTGATGACTCCAGAATTCATGAATTTGCCATAAGCTAAATTTTACTTGTATTTTAAAAAGATGAACTTCTATTTAAAAATGCCATTTTTCTAAACATAAATTTCCAAGTTTACAATTTCCAAAGCCTATATGTTAAAAAGTGATCCAATAACTTTTATGCAGTTCCATCTCACTGATTCATCCTGGAGTCTCTTGGACCTGGGTGTCTTTTCTCTACTACTTTGCACCCTGCCGTCTGCTTGAGAATAACCAGAGTGGATGATAGCAAATGAGTGCCTGTGCCTTCTGGCCAGTGAGGAGCTCAGTCAGGAGAACAGAGAGAGAAGGAGAGAGGTCTCAGTGTCATTTTCCTACTTCTCTCTCTGTGTGGTTGTCTCGAGCTGCGTCTCCAGACAAGAGGTCACTGTTGTTCTCAAGGTCACCTGTTGTATGGACTCTTCCTCTTTTCAGGTTCTGGTAATCTCTCCCCATGTGCCTTCTCAATAGGGTCGTGGCAGTTTTACTGCTGCCAGTCTTGGGTCCCTGCACTATCCTTTGTGGCTTCCCTGAAGCTTGCCCACACTTTGCAATTAGGTTCTTTGTGGTATTTTTTTCCTTGTTAAACTATTTTATTTTAACCTTTTATTTTGTGTTGGGTGTGTAACTGCTTAACAATGTTGTGATAATTTCTGGTAAACACTCCTTGAAAAATCTTCCATGGTGTGTGTCATCTGTCTCCTGTTGCTTATCTGACTAACATAGGAGCTTAGTCTGAAATAAAAAATACTGTTTATCCACAGGGACTAGCTGTGTAATGTTTATAATGTATTTGTTAAATAATTATGATGTTTTTGCTCTACACATCAGTAAATAATATCATATTTTTTATATTTATTCAACTTTGATGTACATGTCAATGCTGCTGCTGCTACTGCTAAGTCACTTCAGTCGTGTCCCACTCTATGTGACCCCGTAGACGGCAGCCCATCATGCTCCCCTGTCCCTGGGATTCTCCAGGCAAGAACACAGGAGTGGGTTGCCATTTCTTTCTCCAATGCATGAAAGTGAAAAGTGAAAGTGAAGTCGCTCAGTCGTGCCTGACTCCCAGCAGCCCCATGGACTGCAGCCTTCCAGGCTCCCCCATCCATGGGATTTTCCAGGCAAGAGTACTGGAGTAGGGTGCCATTGCCTTCTCCTTATCAATGCTGGATTAATGCATTTATTATTACATGGTAAAATAATAATTCCCTAAGTATCTTAATATTGAAACAAAGGTCTTATCACTTGTACTATGTCTGCTGAATCACAGAATGAACTCTTGCCATTTTGCAATTTTATTCACCTCACTGTCATAAAATTTCCACACTCAGGATCTAGGATTCTGAACTGTCTAACAAAGGCAAGAGCAATTCAAATTCTTAAGGTGCTCCTTACCATCATATGATACTCTACAGGGGTCAGGTCTCTGCTGACCACCCCAAATTGAACCACAAGCCTCATTTTCCATCCCAGGATACTCTGTCAGCCCTCGCCATATACTGCTTAATTTTTCTTCAAAGAATTTATAGCTATCTGACATATTATACTCGTGTTTATTTCAATTTTATTATTGCCCTTACTGAAATGTAAGCCTCATAAGGTGAGATGTTTTCTTTTGTTCCTAATTCTATCTACAATTCTCACTAGAGTTCATATTGGTTCAAAAGTGCCTGTTCAATCAAAGAATAATGGATGTGACTTTGGAGCTTAGAAATGAGATCTTAGATAGACAGATGATAGATAGATAGATTTATTGTTATCAGCAAAGAAATGGTAATTGAAAGTTCAGCTATAAATCTGGTGACTCAGAGTATCTGTGCAAGCTGAAGATAGAAAACAGAGGACAAAGAAGGCTGTAGGGCTCCTGAAAAGTAGAGACCAGAAAAGAAGAGGAAATTTGGAGAGTGATGTCATAGAAAATAATGTCATAAATGAAAATTTTGAGAAATGAAATAGATGCCTAATTATTAAATGCAGCAGAATTACCAGGCAAGATCAAAGAAATGTCCATTTGATATGATACTGCCTTGTTGAATATTGACTTGGCACAGTTCCCAAAGAGTTGCAAGATTTTTATGCACTATCTCAAAATCCCCTCCCTTAACCGTGCAAATGGAGAAGGCAATGGCACCCCACTCCAGTACTCTTGCCTGGAGTTGTTGTGAATGGGGAAGGTCTGGTCTAGGTCTAGCTCCTGTTCTGTGTGTGGGTAACAGGCCTTGGAAAAAGATTTTCCAAGTCTATGCACAGGTGAACAGACAACAAGTGGGGTCACTTTGAAATCTTCCCATGCTATGGCTGGTGGTTTTGAGTACCACCGAGACCTAGAGGCAAGAGAATGAGTGAGTTAGAGGAAAAATACATGTGAAGAGCAGACCCACAGTCACTGCCAAATAGGCAGCAAGAAATACATGCTTATTCTTATAATACCTGAGGTTTGTGAGTGGTTTACTGCCACAGCAATACTGATTAGTACACATTAATATGCCATATTCTCTTACTCTAATAACTATTCAAAAGCAGAAATGCAAGCACCTAGACAGGTAAAGGCCTGTGCTTAAATGGTTCATTGCTAAGGCCCTGATGATCAGCATGTACCTAATATGATTCCTTATCAATTATTATTGATAATTCTAAGACCTATATATTAACATGATAGTCTATAATAGGCATTTATGGAAGACACAGCACTCTGCAGAGGAAAATAAAAACATGTGAAGTATAATTTAAATTAATGAAAATATAGACTTCTACTCAATTACAGTAAGACTGACTGGTCAACAGTAAAATCAGCAAAGAGCAGGTTTGCTCCTCACTTCTTATTCTTCCTTCAAACTCACTCTCCAAGTTTCTGTCCGAATGAACTTAATCAACTACCTCATGCCAGCTTTAAGTAGCTGAGTTTTACTGGATAAAATCAGAAGAGCTGAGTGACATCACTATAATTAATTCAGAGCACTGAAAAGTGCCCAGCAATCCTATATGTTGCTCTAATAAACACTATCTCCTATTAGTAAAGAAGACACTTTATATATTGTCTAATTTTTTCAACTATCCCAACCCAACGTCACTTTTACCTACCTGAGCTGTCCTTGGTCCATACTTTATGAGAAAAGACATTAGAAACTTTGTCATCTTTCCATCTATGTGTGCTCTTGCTGAGGTAGGAAATAGTGTGACTCTGGGCTGGATACATGGTGTTTGTCAAAGTAAAACTGTTAGTCACTCAGTTGTATCTGATTGCAACCCCATGGAGTGTAGCCTGCCAGGCTCCTCTCTCCATGGGATTTTCCAGGCAAGAATACTGGAGTGGCTAGCCATTCCCTTCTGTAGGGGACCTCCCTGAGCCAGGGATCAAATCCACACTCTCCTGCATTACAAACAGATTCTTTACCATCTGAGCCACTTTGTTAAGTGGCATAAAATTCATAAGCTTTGTTCTCACCCAAATACTCCAAGAACAAAGCTAGTGTCAAAAGCCAAGCTCTGCTAAAGCAGAGATAAGGTGCACACTCCTGAAGCAAAGGAAGACTCCTTGTCTGCACATGTGCAGGAAGGCTTCTTGGGAGTCAAAAAGGGAGGGGCCCCCATAATAGTGGGCTTGCACCCATAGGCCTTTGGGGTGGGACCCATCTTAGCAAAAAGTTGTTGGCACATCTTGAGGAGCAGCCATGGACCAATCAGGTGTGAAGAAAGAAACAAGATAATTGGCCAAAGGTAAACAAAGACCCTGAAGGACTGTCCTATATAAGTGATTTAAAAGTGAAAGTGAAGTTGCTCAGTCATGTCTGACTCTTTGGGACCCCATGGACTGCAGCCCACCAGGCTCCTCCGTCCATGGGGTTTTCCAGGCAAGAATACTGGAATGGGTTGCCATTTCCTTCTCCAGGAGATCTTCCCAACTCAGGGATTGAACCCCGGTCTCCCCCATTGTAGGCTGATGCTTTACTCTCTGAGCCACCAGAAGTCGTGTGATTTAAATCACCTCTTTATTGTGTTCTCATTCAGGATGCCTGCACTCTTCTGCAGGTGTGTATCTCTGCCTAGCTTCTGACTTACTGCACTCCTCCTCATTATAGAAGATGCTTGTATTCTTTCTCTCTGGGTATGTATCTCTGCCCTATTTCTGAGTTAGATAAACAAACTCTTTTCCTGTGTGCTCTCCCATACTTCCTGCTGTGTCTCTAATAATAAACTCCACACCTATTTTTAGTTTTTGCTTCCTTGAAACATTCTTGCTTTCAGACAGGGGCAAGAGCCCGGGCCACTTTGCTTTTAGCCTCTAGCCCCTGGTGGTCTGGTCACTAGAGATTCCTAGTTTTCATCCAGGTTACCCAAATTTAATCCCTGGGCAAGGAACTAAGTAAGATCTCTTTTCAGGACTGCTCAACTGCAGAGATCATTACCTTCCTCTCCCTTTTTCTAGCTTTTATTAATATTTAAAAAATTAATCTCAAGTCAAAGCACAGTCCTATTAAATTCCACCATCGAGTGCATGATTCTCATCTCTCTTGACTTTTCAGGGAATATGTCCTATTCATTGCTTGGTGACAGAGCGTTGAGCATCTCCCAAGTGCCATGAACTTTCTAGGACCTGAGAGAAACAGTGAACCAGACACTTGAGGCAAAAGAAGAATGATGTAAGTCTTGTATTGCAGTAACTCTATAGATAGCACTGGTATTCACTGATGTAGAAAATATTGAGGAAGTCAGGACAAGGGGAGGGAAAGCTAAGAGTTCCATTTGGGTGCTTTTGTATTTTAAGTTATCTATTTGACATACAAATGAGCACATTTGTCTGGAGAAGTTCAAACTGAATTTATTGAGAGACACTGGAACTACATACAGAGAGAGTATAGCTACATGAAAAGATTCACAAATGGCATTGAGGGCCTCTGACATTTCACAGTTACGTGAAGGGGACTCAGCTAAGAAAACTTAGAAGGAGCAGCAAGAATCTAAGACGAAAACCAGAATCTGGTGAGCAAGTTGTTCTGGACTTGCTGAGTCCAGATGATTTGAGAATTATCACTTAGAGTTTAGCATCTCTGTGGGCCTAACCCAGATTTCAGATGATGGGTAATAATATTATTCAAGTGTTTCAAGATTTTTCCTAAAATCTCATTAATCCAGATTGCATCCAACAGGCATACTATAAATAATTTATAAGAATGGCTAATATTTGAGAGCTTAATTAGAAATTATAGTCCTTTACAATGCACACTCCAGGAGCAGAGAAAGAATTTAAGATGTTGGAATACAAATCATTCATTAAGAAATAAAGTAGGCCAAGCTGTAATTAACACAGCCAATTGAATACATTCCATAACTAATGACCTAGTCCAATAGCTAACCAGGGCAGTTAAGCTATTTAGAAATGTATATGTAATCTTTACTTTTAAATCTGAGTTTATTGTTTAGATACTGCTCTGCCTGACCAAATAATGCAAATTTTATAGTGCCTTGTAAGTAAAGAATAGCACTAAATAAATACTGTAATCTGCTAATTTTAATTGATAAATTCCCCCAATTTTTGAAGCCTGACTAAAATGGAAATACGTTATATTTTGTTATATTTACATAAAGAATGAGTATCGACAGCAAAAAATACATTTTATTTCTGCCATCAAACAAGATATTGCAGAAGGAAAGGAGAGGCCAAGATGACATAGCAGGAAGGCCATGGGCTTATCTCTTTTATGAACACATCAAAATGACAACTAGTTACAGAGATCCTCTCAGTGAGAACAGCCTGAAGACTAGCAGAAATAAATGATGTAAAGAAGAGCTACAATGAAATGGCTAAGAGGAGAAATCACTCAAACCGAAGTGAAAAAAGAATTTTTAAAAAATTATGACTGGTTATGAGAACTCTGAGACAACACTGAGTCTACTAATATTCATATTAGCAATCCCAGAAGGAGAAAAGAGAGAGAAAGAAACAAAGAATCTTTTTGAAGACACAGTAGCTAAAAACATTAAGTAAACTGACACCTGAATCCAGTAAACACAGAAAGCTGGAAACATGATCAAGCCAAAGTGGGTCACACCAAGATACATTTTAATTAAAATGGCAAAAACTAAAGATAAAGATAAAATATTAAAAGCAATAAGGGAATATGATGTTATAAATAAATTATCATCAATAAAAATTTCTTTAATTAAAAAAAGCAGTAAGGGAAGTCACAAGCTACATACAAGGGAACTCCCATTAGATTATCAACTGATTATAAGCAAAAACTCTGCAAGCCAGTCCATGTCCCCCAAGTTCCCTCATGGAACAGGGACACTGGCTTTGGTCTGCCCATTATCAACTCTGCCTCCATGTCTCTGTGCTTAAGTGTTACTGGTTTATGCAACTTTCTGGTGTTCTCACCTGCCCTTCTGATCAGTAGGGTCCAGAAGACACTCTCCATAGCAAGTGGGGTTGTATCTCAGTTTCCTTCCCTGGGCCAGATGGATAAGGGCCACCCATACCTCTACCATTTGGGAAGGGCCAAGAGCTACTCTCAGCCTTGGCTATGAATTAATCTCCCTTCCTGATTATAGCCACAGAAGCCTCCATGTCTAGTACTAGTTTTGCTCTGGGGTTGATCAATACTGCGTACTCATTTCTTGGCTTTTGCACTGCTGGTTACACAGCTTCCAGAGGCTTTTACCAATCCTTCTGGCCAGATGTGGCCAGAGACAGTCTCCTCAGTGGGTGGGGCTATGACTCAGCTCCACGCCAGTGTTTGGGCAAACTAGGTTCCACGCTTGGCAAAATTCCTCCTTTGAAGATTTTAAGCAGGCAGATCTGCATCCTAATGAGCTCTCTGGTCTGTCTACCACCAAGTTGCTTCTGCACATGAGCAAACCCACTTGTTGGGATTACTATTTGGGCACCACAGGTATAGACTCAGTCTGTCAAGATCCATGTGCTGGTTTTTGCAAGCCCCTACTTCCCTTTTCTGTCACAGTCAGATTCCCGGTGGTTGAGCTCTGTAGACCCCTTTAATCCCTATGGGGCAAGACCAGAGTAGAAAGAAAATGAAAGACAACCAAAGTAGTCCTTCAGTTGTGTCTGACTCTTTGTGACTCCATGGGCTAATATCTATGGAATTCTCCAGGTAAGAATACTGGAGTGGGTTGTCGTTCCCTTATCCAGGGGATCTTCCCTGCCTGAGGATTGAACCTACGTCTGTTGCATCTCCTGCATTCGCAGGCAGGCTCTTTACCAATTGAGCCACCTGGGAAACTCGGGGTAGGGACTCCCACAAAGCAACCCACAGTGTTGGGGGTGCAGTTGTCTCCCTGGGCTCTCTTTTCCCACTAGAGGAACAATAGATTCAGGGTAGACCTCCGTGTGTGGTGCTGCCCTGTTCTGTGAGAAGGGCAATGCAGTCAGTGTTCCTTTTAACTTTCTAACACTATCTGGCTTGGTCTCTGCGGCGCAGGGGGCCTTCAGCCTGTTTTGCATGTTCTAGGATTCTCTGTCTTATCTTGTTCATAAATAGTTGTTAATTGCTCTTCTTGCAATGGGGAGAGGAGTCAGGAACAACCTATATCTCCATCTTGGTGATGTCATTCCTGGAAGTTATTAAAGATACTTTTCCAAAAAGGAGAAAATCATGGCTCTCATAAACATCTGAAATAAATGCTTAAAGGCTGTTTAACTCATCAATTAAATGAAGGAATCAAGTAGAATACACAAATAGAGACAGAACAGTTTTGTTTTTTAAATAAGGGGGCTGTCCCTTCAGACATTCCATTTGCATGTTTAGAGGCAAGAATTACTCTGCATTGGTGACGTTTACCTACAACTCGCAGAGTTGTAAAATAACTCCTATAGAGTCAGCTTTAGATTACCCAGAAAGTTGTCCTACACAGACAATGCACACTTCCCTCTGAGGGACACATTTTCCCTACACAACCCACACCTCAGAAATGCTCAGGAGTGAACCTAATTAGGATGCCATGTGGAATCTGCTGCCCTGCCTCTCCTCCTCTATCCCTTGGCTGAGGTATCAGCAGGTGGCCAGTGCAGCAGTGAGCAGGTGTGACATTGAGTAGGTTTTGTCTGCCTGCCCACCATGCTTTAAAGAGGACAGGCTGGTGCCTGCAGGGTATGAATCCTTCCACAGAGACCCTCCAAAAGCTGTGAGAAGCTCCTGGGGTCCCTTCACATGACAGATGTTTGAACAATTCCAGATGGCACGTCAGAAGAGTTTCTGCTTGTAGGTCTGGTCACTGGTATGGAAGAAAATTCTAATTCTTTCAGATATCAATCTCTCAAAAGAAGGCACCATGCAGTTTCTCCCAGCATAACATCCTCATGCTGAATAAAGAAAACTACAGAGTGGACTTCAGTGTGCAGAGAATATTAGCAGCAATATACCACTGCAAATGCATGATACAGCTACAAACCTCAAATGATGATGTATAAAATATTCATATGCATGCAGATCACACAATGGCCTCAGAATGAGGAGTCCTTCATTCCCCAAGGTTTTATCACCAATGTCTAGGTCATGTGTTCAGAAGACATATTAAAGGATTTTTTTAAAAATCAGAATTATTAACACATATGTTCTGGTGGTGATGGGGGCATCAGTGTTAAAATTGTGCTTTACTTACCCTCTTCAGTACTGAGTTGCTAATCATTCTGTTAATAATGTTAAAACCAAGAAATAAAGGCTATTCATGAGAGAATGACTTTATCTGGATACCTATAGTTTTTCTGGAAGAAAATAAAATTATATGTTTTGCTGATGGCTAGGAAAATATCAAAAAGCATTCCAACAGAAAGGCTTTGTTCTAAATAAGCAGTGCCTTGAGATGAGGAAATTGATTACACAAACCTATGTTTAAATGATTTTAAAATCAATTATGTAAATAAGCCTAAGTCAATAATATGAGGTCTAGAAATGTAACGTGACCATTCTCTTGATGGTGGTCAGAGTCACAGCCACATGGACACAATTCTGTTTGCAAGAGAAAATGGTTATTATGAACCTTATTTTACAGACCAAATTTAAAATGTAAATTCCCTACCAGTAACTGTGAGACTGAGTCAAAGGGAAAGGAAACAAAGCAGCTTTCACCTGTTTATGAGAAAAAAAAAAAAAGAATGAATTGGCATAAGTCAGAAAACAAAGGGCAGGAAATACTTTTACAGTATTTTGTGGATGGGCAGCTTAGCACCTGCTGTGCACTGCCTCTAATTCTCGGCTTATACAATCACTGATCTATCAAAAAAGATGCAGGTAGTCCAGAAGGGAGATGACTTTCTCTCTTTCAGAGGAGACATGAACCTTCAAAATCAATAGCAACACAAAGTTCTGAAGACTCTTGGCAGAGCAGATGACAGTAAGAAAATGATGTGAGGTATTTTGAAAGAAGTAGATGAAAAAAAGATGGAAATACTTATCAGAGCTTCTCAGCCTTTTTGGTCTACCTAGTGGTTCTTCCCCCACATTTCTGTCCATCCTGCTGTGCTGCATTTACCATCATGTCAGGTGGTTTCCATGTCTCTTCAGTGATGTTATTATCAGGTGGATTCTCAGTAGCTTGAGAACTTGAGAAAAGGATCCTTCCAAATCATGCCCTGATATCCCCACATTGGACATTTCAGGAATCACTCAGCTTCCTGGAGTCTTTACAGTCAATGACCTGGGCCATACATTTATGAATGCATAGAATTATTAATAATTTTAAAAACTATACTGCTGTGATGCCTTGAATTCAAACTATGCCTCACTGTATTTTGTCTGCATACTTAGTTCAGTTGGAAAGCATCTATTGATTCTATCTACTACAATGAATTATAATTGCCTCTTTATGTGTCTATGTACAGTTCTTTACAAACTAAACTTCCACTAAATTAAATACAAATTATTAAGATATGTGCTTGAGGGTATAAAATAATGAATTCTATTGCATATGCCCTGCTCATCCACCTTTAAACATATTCTTCAAAGAGCACATGAGTTGATAGAATAAACCAGGAATAACTCTAACACATAATTTGTGTTAGATCAGATGCCAGCTGATATTAAATAACAGGTGATGTTAAAAACCAGAAATATAACAAAATTAAACCTAACAGAGGAAATGTATTTTCCTAATTCATAGGAAAATACTATTCTTCAATGTTAGTAACAGAGCAGCTAATATCACAAACTGTCAGAAACCAAGAGAAACAGAGCAGCTTGTTTGCAGGAGGACCACTGACCTGTCCAACCACAAAACATACTAGAATGCATGTTTCCTAAATGGTACTGTGAGGACTCTAATCAACTGCTCTTCTTGGGGGGAAAAAAAAAAAGCAGAATACCAACCAGACATTTGGATTGAACTATTTTTGAGCTCTGAAAATTAATCAAGCCACAGAACAATCACCTATGCAACAGAAACTACTAAACCTTTGTACCATGCCTGTATTTGGAATATTTGGTGGCTCAGTGGTAAAGAATCTGCCTGTCAATGCAGGAGACGCAGGTTCAGTGCCTGGGTCGGGAAGATCCCCTGGAGAAGGAAATAGCAACCCACTCCAGTATTCTTGCCTAGGAAGAATGGACAGAGGAGCCTGGTGGACTATATTCCACCGGGTTGCAAAAGAGTCAAACATGACTTAGAGACTAAAACAACTCCCCTCCTCCCCCACCCAGCCCCAGCTCAGTGGCAGTCATTGACAGTCACACAGCCAGTGGTGAGGACACACTTATTTTGGAGCTTCATTTAAAACTACACTTCATCTTCAACTACACCATCAAAATTTTCTCTGAATGTCCAGCTTTACAGAACATTTCTATTTCCAGGCTTTTTCAACTATTTTCTTAAACACAGAGCTCAGATCAAAAGGGAGAGGGAAGCAGAGTCTATGTCCTATACCTAGTGTATTTCCAAAAGCCTAGCCACTTTTTAAGGACATTGCAGCTGCCTAGGTCTATTATTTCAGTTGGGACAAACAAAAACGTAGCTGTGATTTTTTAAAGAAGATCTGGAAAAGAAGGTAATCATAAGGACTATTAAAATCTTCACATATTTCTGAGTATCTAAAAAGCTGAGTACATGTACAATACTGTGTTCATGCCCAGCAGAGACTTGGGAAAGGAGAAGAAACCAATCATTCAATGTTGAGACCCTGCACAAGCAGGAAGTGAAAGCTTAGGCTGCCTTGTAAACCACTTGAAATTTGACGGTAATCCTTCTCATGTAGATACCCTTGGCAAAGAATGGAAGACATACAAATACAGAATTTAAGGAAGTCTTATAGATCTTTAGACTTCGCTGGTGGCTCAGAGGGTAAAGCGTTTGCCTACAATGTGGGAGACCTGGGTTTAATCCCTGGGTCGGGAAGAACTCCTGGATAAGGAAATGGCAACCCACTTCAGTATTCTTGCCTGGAAAATCCCATGGATGGTGGAACCTGGTAGGCTACAGTTCATGCGGTCGCAAAGAGTCGGACACGACTGAGCAACTTCACTTTCACTTTATAGATCTTTGGCTAACCAATAAATTACACTAACCATCAGTGGCCTCTAGGAATTCAGGCTTCATATAAAAACAAAAACTTCTTTTAAAAAAAGTGAGAAGAGAATTCAGTGGCCACACTCTCCTGGGAATATAGAATCAGTATAATTAGTTCAGAAATGTACCTAGATAAATAAGCAGCAATGAGAGAAACAACAACAATGACAACAGAAATCTTTTGACAGTAAGCAATTCACTGAAAAATAGAGGATTTGATTCCAGACTTGTTACAATATATTATCTGTAAGGTTCAGTTTCAACAAAAAATTACAAAACATGCAAAGAAAGTGGAAAAGTACAAGAGAAAAATCTTCTGATACGACCTAGTTGTTGGAATTTTCAGACAAAAATATACAATTGGCTATTACAAATACATCCAAAAACTGTAAACCAAGCCAACTGCATCTAAATAATTGAAAGTACAACAAGAATATCTCACCAAATTGAGAAATCAGTAAGGACACAGAAATTATAAATAAGAACTAATAGAAATTCTCTGTACAGTTACAAATTCACCAGAAAAATTTGATAATCAATTTGAACTGGAAAAAGAAAGGATAATTAAACATGAAGATAGATTAAGTGAGATTATTCAATCTAAGGAGCTGAGAAGATGCAAGAATGAATAAAAATGAAATGAGCCTCAGAGAGATGTGGGCGTACTCTTAAGTATACCAACACATGCATCATAAGAATTCCAGCAAGAGAAAAGAAAGAAAAAGGTACAGAAAAAATTATTGAAGAAATAATGGCTGAAAAAAACACATCAAATATGATCTAAAATATCTACACATGCAGGAAACTAAACAACCTCCAAACAGAATAAATTCAAAAAGTTTTACACATCGACCTAGACTAGTCAAATTTATTTGTCCATAATTGTTTATTGAAGCTTTTTAATGATAGCTGACAATGTCTTTGTCAGATAATTCTAACATCCCTGCTGCCTTGGTCTTGGGATTTACTGATTATTTTTTCTCATTCCATTTGGGATCGTCCCTCATTCTTGATATGATGAGTGATTTTCTACTGAAATGGAACATTTGGGGTATGATATTTACAAGAATCTTCATCTTTAAACCTCCTATTTTAGCTCACTTATTTTGACACTGGTCCTGTAGAGGAAGTCAAGAATACCAGCTTAATTCTGCCAGGTCAGGTAGGAGTCTTCCACTCTGCCTGCTTGACCCCCATGAGGGATCCTTGTTACTCCTAGGCAAGGGTAGGGGTTTTGACTCTCTAGTTGGGTCTCTAAGATACCTCTCTTGCTTGGACAGGTAGAAGTATCTTGAGACTTCTCTCCCTATGGCCTCAACAACACTGCTGGGAGCAGGCAGTATCCTTGTTGACAAAGGCAGGTAGGGAAAGTACTGAGTACCCACCAGGCCTTATGAGTACCCACCAGGGGCACCTTATGACTGCAGGGTGGAGGTGAAAATTCACTCTCCTTTGTGTTTTCCATGATACCGTCTGTTTGGGAAAGGAAGTGCTGACTGTATAGTCAAAGTTTTCTGACACTAAGCTGGTGGGGAGCATGAACTGGGGTAATTCATTATGGCTTTGCAAGGATAGAAGTCTAGGATCTCCACTTAACTTTTAATAGTTTGAACATAAGACTACAAGTTTTTCAGTGGTGTGGCCTGAAGTAGAGAAGCTCCTTTCTAAACTTTTTCTGTCTTGTAGGCTGCCCCTTCCTGTGTCCTGTGGCTAGACAGAGGACATTTGGGTGTGGGTATGTTTTAATTGTGGTAATAAAAAGCACAATATAAAGTGTCCAGTGATTCAGATTCAGTAGTTTTAAGTATATCCACCTTGTAAAACAGATCTCAGAACATTAATATCTTACAAAACTGAAACTCTATACCCATGAAACAATTCCCTATTCCCTTCTCCCTCAGTCCATGGTAACTACCATTATAATTTCTGTTTCTATCAATTTAAATACTTTTGTTATCACATATATATGGAAACATACAGCAGTTATTTTTTTGTGACCGGCTTATATGACTTAGCATCATGTCCTCAAGATTCATCCATCTTGTAACATATGACAACATTTTTCAATGATACTAAATTTTTGAAAAGATAATTTTAACTAGATTATGTAAGAAAAAACAGAGAATACTCAAACAAATATAATTGGAAATGAAAAAGGGAACATTACAACCAATGCTGAAGAAATAAAAAGGGATGGATACTATGAATACTATGGAATACTATGAAAAGTTGTATGCTAATAAATTGGATAACCTAGGAAAAAAATGGAAAAATTTCTAGAAGCTCACAATTTACCAAGACTGAGTCATGAAAAACTAGAAATTTTACACAGACCAATAACTAGTAAGGAGATTAAATCATTACTCAAAAATCGCTCAACAATGAAAAGCTCAAGACCAGATGGCTTCACTGGAGAATTCCACCAAACAATTAAAGAAGAATTACCACTAATCTTCTGAAATTCTTTCAAAAAAATTGAGCAGGAGGGAGCACTTCCAAGCTCAATCCATGAGGGCAGAATTACCATGAGACCAAAGCCAGATAAGGAAAACTATAAGAAAAGAAAATTATAGACCAATAACCCTGATGCATGTCAATGCAAAAACCCTTAACAAACTGCTAGTAATCTGAATTCAACAGCATGTTCAAAGGATTACACACCTTGACCAAAGAAGCTTTAGTCTTGGAATACAAGAATGATTTAACATATGAAAGTCAATCAATATAATACACAACACTATCAAAATGAAGGACAAAAACCACATAATCAGGTCAGCTGTTACAGAGAAAGCATTGACAAGATCAACATCCTTTCCTTGGATACAGCCTTCAATAAACCACCATTTAAAGGTGTCATTTATATTATCTTTGTCTGGCTTTACCATCACAAATGTGTTTGTTTAACCTGAAATATTCTTTCAAAGGTACATTAGCACTACAAATACATTGAAAGTATTTGTTCTTTGAATAAGTGTAGAACTTGAGTCCACCAGGACTTAGAATTTTTGTGAAAAGATTTTGACTGCTGATGTCTGGGATTGTTTTCACGCCTGGGACACATTAAGAGGAAAGGGACACACAGCCCAAACACTTTGTAAAACCACACAGCTCAGGTGGGGAAGAAAGAATCAAATACAAAGAATAACTTCTGTATAAATGCCTCATGTGACTCTGTTCCCTGAACCCTCTAATCCCTTAAAAAAGTGCGACGGGATAGAGTTGCCAGTGTCCAGCTGTCTGCACCTAAATACAAAGGGCTCAAACCAGAGTACTGAGATAATTCTCTCCCAGTTGTGCCTTTTGGTTGACTACCAGTCTTTTAAAGCAGTCTCTCTTTTCAATCATAGCCTTATTCTCTTCCCTAACAATGTAAGAACCTAGAACAAATTAAGTTGAACCATATGTAATTACCACATATGTTAATAATATTAACAGTTCATCTGAATATTAACACACTCACCATCTTACTGACATATGTTATTCATTTTTTAAAAAAATCCTACAAGAACTTCATCATCATCATTACTTCATATAGTCAATTCTTATTCTGGTTAAGTCACACATTTAACTCTTTATGCACTTCCTTCCTTCTTGAATCTCACACCTTACAGTTCCTAGGAATGCCTTCTTCATGCTTGTTTTACACCCTTTGTTGCCATTCAGTATGGTAGCCAATGGCCAGGAGGCAGGTGATAGATGGGCCCCAGGCTAAACAATTTCTCCCTTGTGGACAAAAACTCCATGATAGCAGAAACTCCACAAAAGCAAAATGATGGAGGAGGCTGACTCCTCCACAGATAGAAGACCATATATTCCTCATTTTCAAACTCAAGAACATCTCCCTGACTATACATGTACAGAAAGGCTCCTTGGAGGACCAAAAGGGAAGGGGCATCACCTCATAGTAAATGATGTCAGCTACTCATAAGCCTCCTCCCTAGAATCCATCTTGGCTAAGAGATGAGAACAAACAAGACATTCCTGAGATAAACCAAATATGGCCTCAGGAACAGACAAATCAAAATGATTGGCTAAAGGAAACTCAGAAGAAATGCCCCATAAAAGTGATTTAAACTACTTTGAGGGCTCAACATCTGCTGGATCATCGAAAAAGCATCTATTTCTGCTTTATTGACTATGCCAATGCCTTTGACTGTGTGGATCACAATAAACTGTGGAAAATTCTTCAAGAGATGGGAATACCAGACCACCTGACCTGCCTCTTGAGAAACCTGTATGCAGGTCAGGAAGCAAGAGTTAGAACTGGACATGGAACAACAGACTGGTTCCAAATAGGAAAAGAAGTATGTCAAGGCTGTATATTGTCAACCTGCTTATTTAACTTCTATGCAGAGTACATCATGAGAGACGCTGGGCTGGAAGAAGCACAAGCTGGAATCAAGATTGCCGGGAGAAATATCAATAGCCTCAGATATGCAGATGACACCACCCTTATGGCAGAAAGTGAAGAGGAACTCAAAAGCCTCTTGATGAAAGTGAAAGAGGAGAGTGAAAAAGTTGGCTTAAAGCTCAACATTCAGAAAACAAAGATCATGGCATCTGGTCCCATCACTTCATGGGAAATACATGGGGAAATAGTGGAAACAGTGTCAGACTTTATTTTTGGGGGCTCCAAAATCACTGCAGATGGTGACTGCAGCCATGAAATTAAAAGACTCTTACTCCTTGGAAGGAAAGTTATGACCAACCTAGATAGCATATTCAAAAGCAGAGACGTTACTTTGCCAACAAAGGTCTGTCTAGTCAAGGCTATGGTTTTTCCTGTGGTCATGTATGGATGTGAGAGTTGGACTGTGAAGAAGGCTGAGTGCCGAAGAATTGGTGCTTTTGAACTGTGGTGTTGGAGAAGACTCTTGAGAGTCCCTTGGACTGCAAGGAGATCCAACCAGTCCATTCTAAAGGAGATCAGCCCTGGGATTTCTTTGGAAGGAATGATGCTAAAGCTGAAACTCCAGTACTTTGGCCACCTCATGCGAAGAGCTGACTCATTGGAAAAGACTCTGATGCTGGGAGGGATTGGGGGCAGGAGGAGAAGGGGATGACAGAGGATGAAATGGCTGGATGGCATCACTGACTCGATGGACATGAGTCTGAGTGAACTCCGGGAGTTGGTGATAGACAGGGAGGCCTGATGTGCTGTGATTCATGGGGTCACAAAGAGTCGGACACAACTGAGCGACTGAACTGAACTGAACTGAGGGGTCAACTCTCTCTCTCTCTCTCTGAGTCTGCCCATATGTTTATCCACATGTCCTACACTCTTTTATCTTCCTCATAAATACTTTACTTGTTTCACTGCTTTCTTTGTAGGAATTCTTTTTCTGCAAAGTCCAAGGGCCAGGGCCTTGTCACTGACCACTAGTCTAGTGGCTAAGATTTGGAGCTCTCACCACCATGGCCCAGCCTCAATCTCTGCCTGAGAACCAAAGCCGTGCTTCAAGCCACTGTAGGCTGAGGTGACCTTACATTATCCACATGTGGTTATTTAAATTAACAATATTTAGCATTAAATAAAATTAAAAGTTAGTTCCTAAGTCAGAATGTTATTAGATAAATCAGGTCCTGCTGCTTACTCTTATAAAGTCAAACTCATAAATGCTTTTTGTAGAAAGAATAGTTGTCTTTGATCAGAATGCCAGCAATCTGGGGAGATGGTGGATTCAGGGTCCTCAATAATCCACCTCTGAAGAGTCTGATTAGCCATCAACATTTCAAAGGAATGGTGGGAAGTAAGCTCAGTTAATCATTGAGATAGGGGGCCAGAGTCATTGCCATCCCCCACTGTATGCAGGCTTGTAGAATTCTTATGATCTTCCTCTAAATGTCTTGTTCACAGAGTTTGGTCACACAGCTTGTTTTGGAGATTACTGAAGGGGAAGCTAAGGAAGAGACCCAGTCATCTGTAAATTACTTACTCATCGTTCCTAGTTCTTCTGATCTACAGAAAGAACAAGGCAAGGTATTGTGTGATTAAAAGATTTGAAAGGCATGCTCAGGCCAGAGATATGTAGGGCATAGAGGTGCCTACTTAAAAGTTAGTTACTATATAGCTTTGCTAAAGTGGCAAGGAAAAGAGCTTCCTGCTGAGGGTGGTTTCCTGGGAAGAGCTGCTTTCATGAGTAACCGTATTCCATATGTTCAGTAGCCACACGTGTCTGGTAACTACTTTTCTATCCCCATAGAAATTTCTACTGGGCAGTGAAATCAATTAAAATTTCATTAATGAGACTCTAAATGAGACAGACTTGCTCATCTTTTTGTTTATCCAAAATATCTTTATTTTGCCCCTCCTTTTTCAAAATCTTCTAAATACAGGAGTCTAGGTTGAATGCCTACATTTGCGTACAAGAGAATGGCTGGTGCTTGAGTAGTCATGCAGCTTAGAAATCTGATCCTCAAGTCAGCCCCCAAGTGGTGGGGGTGGGTGGGGGGCACAGATTAGGGCCCGGTCCTCATGTGTCCTTACTCCTGTCACTGTGAGTTTCTCCTGACGTGGAGGACCATACCTTGTACTTCTATTACTTCTCAAGACTCAATAGGTGTGTGAGTGCATGCTATGTCACTTCAGGCATGTCTGGTTCTTTGGGACACTATGGACTGTAGCCCACCAGGCTCCTCTATCCATGGGATTTTCCAAACAAGAAAACCGGAGTGGGCTGCCGTGCCCTCCTCCAGGGGATTTTCCTGACCCAGGGATTAAACCCTGGGTCTCTTACATCTTCTGCATTGGCAAGCGGGTTCTTTACCACTAGTGCCATCTGGGAAGCTCAGACTTAGTAGGTATAAGGCCCAAATGTTTCCAGCTTGGAAAATGGCAAATAACTAGTTACTTTCAGTTCATGCAGTTTTTCCACAAGGTCTAAAATCTTTGAATCAACAGCTCATATTGAAAAAATAGCCAAATAATGATTTAAATTTCCATTTCAGCCTCCTATATCTGTATCTATATATCTATATCTGTATCTGCTGCTGCTAAGTCGCTTCAGTCGTGTCCAACTCTGTGCGACCGCATAGACGGCAGCCCACCAGACACCCCCTTCCCTGGGATTCTCCAGGCAAGAACACTGGAGTGGGTTGCCATTTCCTTCTCCAGTGCATGAAAGTGAAAAGTGAAAGTGAAGTCGCTCAGTGGTGTCCAACTCTGTGTAACCCCATGGACTGCAGCCTACCAGGCTCCTCCATCCATGGGATTTTCCAGGCAAGAGTACTGGAGTGGAGTGCCATTGCCTTCTCCAATATCTATATCTATCTATATATATATATCTATATAGATATATATATATAATGCTCAAACTAACAATCAAAGCAGCCAAAGCAATAAATTATAAGAGCATCTACTGTGTACAATGGGCTGCGCTAAGCCTTTCACATGGGTTAGTTAGCTTTTTGTTAGCCCATAATTAGCCTGAAACTGTTAGGTAGGATGTTAGGCATAAGCAACCAGGGGTGGCCTAGTTGAAAAGGATGCAAGCTTATCTCTAAAATCTCAACCCAGATACACCCCACTGGGGCCCAGGAGAGTTCATAGATGTGCTACAAAATAACCACAGAGACTTTTACAACTCCAGAGCATGTACCCTAGGCACACAGTGGATACAAACTAACCACCGGGGCTTCTCCAACTCAGTCACATGCATTCTTGATGCACAACTGTGTCCTCAAGTGAATTTAGGGAACCCAGAGCCGGTTCAGATCAGATCAGATCAGATCAGTCGCTCAGTCGTGTCCAACTCTTTGCGACCCCATGAATCGCAGCGCGCCAGGCCTCCCTGTTCATCACCAACTCCTGGAGTTCACTCAGACTCATGTCCATCGAGTCAGTGATGCCATCCAGCCATCTCATCCTCTGTCGTCCCCTTCTCCTCCTGCCCCCAAACCCTCCCAGCATCAGAGTCTTTTCCAATGAGTCAACTCTTCGCATGAGGTGGCCAAAGTACTGGAGTTTCAGCTTTAACATCATTTCTTCCAAAGAAATCCCAGGGCTGATCTCAAGGGTTCATAAATATTCTATACATACATACATCTGATTATTATAATAGACTGGATTATGGGAAAGACATGCACAATAGAACCTGTTGTTATGTAACTTGCAACTGTCGATCAAAACTGTCAGTCCACACCTGGCTAGATGAATATGTAAAAACCCTGTCTTGAAAGGCCTCTTGCCTCACCATTCCAGTGCCAGTGCCTCTCTTGGCTTGGCCCACCTCTCCCTTAAGGTGTTCTGTTCCTGCTGCAATAAACTTGTTTTTGCAACAAGACCTCAGATTCTTCTTTGTATCCTTACCAAGAACCAAGGTGCAGAAGAGAGGAACCCTTCAAATTTCCCTCTCTCCAAATCCACTAATAAAACTGGGACAATTACTTTAAATTGATTACCTTAAAATACTCTTTCCAATCTTGTCTCCAAAGTGCTCTGACAATCCTATCTTCCCACAATATACATGAGAAACATTTTCATATGTACCTTATTGTTTTTATTTGGGTTTCCAATAATTCACTAAATGGAAAGAGAACTCCTTAAGGGTAGCTAATTTCATGTCTTAGAGAAAAGCAAGACATGATGGGACATCATGTTGCTGACAGAAAGCAAGGATTGTTTAAAAAATATATCTGGAATAATTCTGGAAGAACAATGGAGTCAGGGGACACCGTACAATTGGATCAGCCATGAGAACATCAGTTATCATAGTAATTACAGGTCTTTGGAACAAGTTGAGACTGTAAGATTCATTAAATGAAAGTTTGATATTATGGAGATAAAATATAGCTGTTTTTCTAAAATTATTGTACAAATAATTCTAATTAGAATTAGAATAAAAATTAATAATTTTTCTCCTGAATTTAGTTGATCTCTGTATTTAAGAAATTTTTATAGGCTTATGTGTATAACAGTAGGAAAGGCTGAATAAATGGAATTATGATACATTTTCTTAAAAAGTAATTTCTGCCCTCAAAACAGAGGTTCTGAAATTCACATAAATTAACTAAATAGGTATCAAGTCAAACAGCATGGCAAGATAATTAATTCACGGTCTCTTCACAGATCCTGAGAGGCATCCAGTGCACACCCCAGCCAAGAATCCTTGGCTGGCAGCTGAAAGCTTCCACCCTGGCTTGTTTGAGAGAATGTATTTTTATTTTAGGTAAAGCAAATTGTTAAATCTGCTAGAAGGTATGAACATATGTATTGCTGTAAACTTCAGCAAATCAGATACATTGAAAACAATACAAAAGAATATAAACCCCATTATCAATGGTTTTGTAATGGATTGGGCGTAAATGTTACCAAAATTTTCAAATCACTTCTTAATTTGAGTATTCTTTTTTTCTGGTTTTAGGGTTAATTTAAAAATTTAGAGAAACTGACAGATTAAACATTCTAACTAATAAAATACTTAAGGTAATTTGATGATGGCTTTAGTCAGCCTGATTTTATTTATAAAGCAATTTTTAAAGTAATTTTATTTATAAAACTATTATTTACAAACTAATTTGTGTATTGTGTATTTGTGTATATGATGTTCAGAAAAATTCTACTTGATGGATTCATATGTGGTTAAAATATTGAGAATTAAAGAAAACACCAGTATTATTTCTCTATACACATAAAACATTCTGCTGCTGCTAAGTCACTTCAGTCGTGTCCGACTCTGTGCGACCCCATAGATGGCAGCCCATCAGGCTCCACCGTCCCTGGGATTCTCCAGGCAAGAACACTGGAGTGGGTTGCCATTTCCTTCTCCAATGCATGAAAGTGAAAAGTGAAAGTGAAGTTGCTCAGTCGTGTCCAACTCTTAGTGACCCCATGGACTGGAGCCTACCAGGCTCCTCCATCCATGGGATTTTCCAGGCAAGAGTACTGGAGTGGGGTGCCATTGCCTTCTAGGAAACATTAAAAACACAGATCTGACACCTTCATGTCATGTGTGTGTGTGTGTGTGTGTGTGTGGTGTGATTGTGCAAGTGTGTTTTTAGGCAGAATAGTTTGAATTTTATATTTTTAGACATATAAATCATATCTTCAAACAAAAGAGAAATCTAGCCATGGATTATATTTACTTGCTGCAGAAAATGAGAGCAAGTCAACTGTTGGAAGTGTCAAAACCTGCATTCTACTGTCCGTCAGTAATCTATTATCTGTGTGACACTTATCTAAGCAATGAAAGCCCTTGTGCTGCAGGTTTTCTGATCTGTAAAGAAGAAGACAATTATAAATATTGTACACCATTGATTGGTTTTAAGAATTAAAGTCAAAGAGTAGTGATACAAAGTACTACATTCAGTTATAGATGTTCCATGTTAAGAATTTCTTAAGTCTTGGTAGATTATAAGATTTCACTTTTCAAATATAAAGGCAGGTTTAGATCTGAGAATTTGTGTTTACAAAGTCAATGATAAACTCTGAATCCAGCATCTTATCCTCTTGTAATAGAGAAAAACAAATCCAGCTCTGTATTAGATCTGTTCCTTTGTGCTCTGTTGGCTGTGCTTAGTCACTCTGGCTCTATATCTTTTGTAAAAAGATGCTACCTCTCCAGTGTTCTTGCCTGGAGAATCCCAGGGACGGCAGAGCCTGGTGGGCTGCCGTCTATGGGGTCGCACAGAGTCGGACACGACTGAAGCGACTTAGCAGCAGCAGCAGCAACACTGGGTCAGGAAAGACCCCTGGAAGAGGGCATGGCAACCCACTCCAATGTTCTTGCCTGGAGAATCTCATGGACAGAGGAACCTGGCAGGCTACAGTCCATGGGGTAAGAAAGAGTCAGGCACAACTGAGCGACTAAGCACAGCACAGTACACAACACAAATAATGATAAAATAAACGGAATATGCATCATTTTTCAGTCATAATCAAAGGTTGGCGAATGTATTGCATTACTAGTAATTTTGAAACAGAAGTTTCATAGTAAGTAGCAATTCAGCTTATTTTCCCAGCAATGTGATCTATGTATGATAAATCCTGCCATACACCTCAGTCACACATACCTATTATCCTAAAACAAAACCCATACTTGTACTTGAATTATACCACATACTAAAGTCTGATGTTCTGATGAAATTCGCAGCAAAAACTAGCAGAACATGAAAACTTGTATAGCAAAGCAAGGCTCAGATAACCAGACTTAACTACAAATTAATGATGTTACTTTGGAAGAAGCAACTTAGACTCACTTAGAAAGCCTGCAAAGGGAGAGGTAAGGATCAGATGGAAGGATATTTGATGATTCTCCTGTCGATAGACAATCTCTCTAATTCTGAGAATAAGAATTTTTTCTTATAAAACCTCAATTCTTTCTCTGAATTTAAATTTGCTAAACCAGTGTTTATGAATACTTTCATCCTCTCGAAAAGTGGTAGTAATTGCATGTATGTTTAGGTAGTCCATAGATCTATCCCATTAATAATATTTTTGTTCAACTGAAGTAGTAAGTTATTTTCAATGTGCATAAAATCTATCAATCTCCATCAACCTGTAAACATGCCCATGGGTTCCTATTTGGCTGTGGGTACACATAAACACCAAATCCATATCCCCCTCTACTTCATGTGTAGGGCATTTCATGTCTTTCACTTTCTTTTTTATTCTTTCCTCCATATTGCCATTTACCATAAGCCACACGTAAAAAGGGAAAAAGACAGCCAGGATCTATTCAAGGCATGGAGGGACTCAAACATTGTTGTACATGGATTGCAAAACAGTAGATTAAGTAACCCACTAAATATGTTTTTATTTAACACATGTCCATTTCATCCTCTTTGTTTAAAGCATGGTTTGACAATCCAACTGCATAGTTGGATTTAATATATATTAGATGGAAAGTGATTCTATTGTATAAATACCCCAATATATTTGTCAAAGTTACTAAATAATACTGAGGAGGTAATGGGGGGAGGGGTTTACTTCATAATGAGGTAAACAAGAATTCCTAGGTTCTAGTTCTAATAATGAGTGTTAGTTATATGCTATTTCCCTTTTCTATTTGAAAATAAAACTTGAGGACTTATTATCTTTGAACTGTCTGCAACTGATATCTGTAATTAGTGCTCTAGAAACCAACAGTTTGGGGAAAATCACATTTAACCAGTTTTGAGTACAAACATTCAACAAATAACTTACTGACTATTAAATTGTGGTTCTCTGGCAAAGTTTTAAATATCTACATTTATAGGTATTGTAATTTGTGCGTAAGTACTAAGTCGATTCACTTATGTCTGACTCTTTGTGACACTAGGGACTGTAGCCCACCGGGCCCCTCTGTCCATGGCCCTGGGCAAGAATACTAGAATGGATTGCCATGCCCTCATCCAGGGCATCTTCCTAGCCCAGGGATCGAACCCGCACCTCTTAAGTCTCCTGCATTGGCAGGTGGGCTCTTTACCACTAGCACCACCTGGAAAAGCCCCGATTTGTAGCAGTCAGTAAGTATCAACTACTTTGTGTTTCACTTTTCATATGACAAGTTAAATACCATCATAAATAATATTAACAGATCACAGTATTCCCTATATAGAGAATAAGTAGAGATAAAGGAAAATACACACCAGTCCAGAATGCATACATTCACACATTTTTTAATATTTTAGGGGAGAAACAATATAATTTCATAATTCAAATTTCATTCAACTCTTAAAAATATTTTTCTAATTTAATTCAAAAGTGTTTTATTTTTTTTTTTAATTAACAAGTAAGCAGGAAAAGTTTACAAATCAGTCAGGGAATGTGGATGGTGCATCACCGAAATTCAGTAAAAATATTTTAAAGTTTCCCCTTTAGAAAAGAGATCAGAGTGCAGTGGATTTCACTATCTAGAAATCTGTAAAATTTCAGGTACCAAAGTGATGCATTCTTTTGGAACATAAGGTGATCACTTGTTAAAGTTGCAGTAATTTAATGATGTTTATACTCAGCTATGTGTTTAATGGACCCTATAATTTTTATGTTGAATCCTTCCCCAAACTACACAGACCTTTGGGAAAAGCCTACACACGCCATTTACCAAAGTAGTCCTTTATATATTGCTATATTGAGATCCTAAACTTCTTTCATCATTTAAATAAACATCAGTATAGATACAGTATTATGGCAAATAGACTTTAAAGTGGTCTCCATGATCTCAGCTTGTTAAGTCTTGATATAATCTCTCCCCTTAGTATGTGTGGGACTTGTGACTTATCTAACCAATGTGTGTGCTTAGTCGCTCAGTCATGTCCAACTCTTTGTGACCCCATGGACTGTAACCCACCAGGCTTCTCTGTCCTTGGGGATTTTCTAGGCAAGAATACTGGAGTGGGTTGCCATGCCCTCCTTCAAGAGGTCTTCCCAACCCAGGGATTGAACCCAGGTTTCCGCATTGCAGGCAGATTCTTTACCAAGTCACCAGGGAAGCCCTGGTGGGCAGCCTATCCCTTCTCCAGGTTATCTTCCCAATCCAGGAATAGAACCTGGGTCTCTGGCATTGCAGGCAGATTCTTTACCAGCTGAGCTACCACGGAAACCCTTCTAACCAACAGACTATGGCAAATTGGGAGATGTCATTCCTATGATCATATTTACCTTAAATAAGACTCCCTCTTGCTAGCATACTTGCTCTAGAGTCTCTCCTCCACTAGCTTTGAAGAAACAAGCTTTCATAAGTTCTTCAGCAGAAAGGAATGAAGTGCTGTCAATAATCGTGGGAGCAAGGAGGCAGATCCCTTCCCGACTGACTTTCTGTATGAGAACACAGCCCTGACAGACACTTGACTGCAACCTTGCAAAAGTCTCAGTAAACTCATGCCTAGCTCCTGACTCACAGAAACTATGTGATAATAAATGTGTATTGTGTTAAATGTGTGGTAGCTTTTTATACCTTATAGAAAATTAATATAAGACAATATAAGAAAAAATGTTTGAGAAAAAACAATATAGAGGATATCTTTTCCCATTCATTAAAAAGAACACAGAAAAGTAGGTATACACACAAAAGGTAATAGCAAGGCAAAATGCATCTAATTCCAAGTGATCTTTTTGTGGTCAAAGTTAGTACCTAGCAGGCACATGGCAGGTGGGATATGGAGAGGGCAGTGCATTTTTATTATAACTGGCTTTTCAATACAAACAGTGACGTCATGTGAGTATCTAATGACCACTGCCACAAAAGTAGTTACTGGATAAATTCTCATAATTAATATGATTTTTTGCTCTCCTAATGTTCAAATATGCCCTACTTAAAATGAACTAGCCTATTTGGGGTGCTCTATTGGAAATAGATCTCAAGATCCTAGAATTTTTCCTGAAATGACAGAGTTAGTTCAGATCGTATAGCTTGCATTTTCCCTTAGCATAAGCATTCTTCCACTAATATTCCAAATAGTAGGTAGGTTAGAAGGTAACTCAAGGAATGTTTTGCCTAGATAAGCTCAAAATTTAGAAAGGGAAATGGAGAGATTTAGTTTAAAATGTGACTTATTCCCTAATAAATGAACACATAGTCACAGGAAAAGCAAAGAGTTGTTATAACCTCCAGAAAAAAAAAAAAAAATCACAGAACTGCAAAGAAAAGTGACCTAACCATCACATACATAAAGAAAACAAAATTAGGATTATATTTCATTCAGATGTGGATGGATACATTTCCAGTGTTAAATATGGAATTTATACATGGGCACAAATTTAGTTAGAAAATAAACATTTCTGTGAGATTACTAGGTGATCCTTATTACAATTTACAAAGAATATAATGACAAATCACAAAGAAAATAAGCAAATTATCACAGATTAAAATCCTTTACACATTTTTCTACCCATGAATTCTCTGTTTCACATCTGAACTTAATAGTAGAATTTCATAGCTGATATTCAACACTCATTTCATTGTTAAAATATATCAAAATTGATTTAAAAGACACAAAAGGAAAAACAATCAGCCAAAAAATGTTTTCTCAGGTGTTTGGCCAATGGGCTCTGGTTCACAGGAATATGGAAATGCAGCTGAAGGCCATCTGAGAAGCACTTCCTGGTTTAAAAATGTCAGCAAGTGATTGATAAAGGAAGCTTACTGTAGGTTTCCATGTAACACAAAACATTAGAGTCCAATGTTGGTAAACTTCCATGTTGTATTTTTAAAAGAGTATGGCCACAGCTTGAATCCTTCTTCTCACTTAAAACCCAATGTAATTATGTAAAATACATTTGCCTTTTAGAAGATCAAGTCAGAACAGTCAGAAACTGCCAATCAGTGATTAACGAGCACACCAAAGTCACTGTTACACAAATGGATCAGGAAGGAGCACTGAGCAGAGCCTCCAGGGACTGTTTGTGAGCAAGCTGATGGCATTGGACCGCCATTGCCTGTCCCAGAAGGACAACAGGTGGGTTTCATCCACTGGGAGCCCCTGGCTTAGCAAGAAAGTCACATCATCTTAGTAATCAGTAAATCACAATAGCAGATCAGAAGAAATACTCTTTCTGGCTTTCATTGACTGTACATTGCATGTTGATCTCACTTTTCAGAGCAGTTTCAGCATTGTCTCCAGTTTTTGGAATATTTGTTTCATTTTTTTGGTATAGCCATCTCTGCTGATAAATGCGTATAGCAATGGCAGTGATGCAGAGCAAAATAAATATCACAACCGCTATCACACCTAGAGAGAAGGGAAAATACAAAGTCAGATTATAAACCGTAAATGTCAGCTTAACTAGAATCTACCCTAGCACCATTTATCATCAGAAAATTTGAAACCAAGTAATATTATAACATTAAGTTTACTTCTAAATCCATGCAAACTTCAGACACAGAGATTTTATGCCTTAATTCCAAAGACATATCTGATTGGATTCCAGTTAATGCCTTCACACTAAAGTGCAGAAACACCATAGGCCTCTTAGGTCATGCCTGCATGGCTAACTGAGTAAGCAGGTTTTTATTTTTAAAAGGTATAGACTGTGTAGCCCTATTACAGAGTGATTAAATGCTTTGTTGTTGTTGTTTTGCAATTGCTAAGTTGTGACCGACTCTTTGTGAGAGCATGGACTGCAGTGTGCCAGGTTCCTCTATCCTTCTAGTGGGCTTATCTATCTCCTAGTATGCTTAGTTACCCAGTTGTGTCCGACTCTTTGAGACCCCATGGACTGTATAGCCTGCCAGGCTCCTCTGTTCATGGAGATTCTCCAGGCAAGAATACTGGAGTGGGTTGCCATACCCTCCTCCAGGGGATCTTCCCAACACAGGGATCTAACCCAGGTCTCCTGCATTGCAGGCAGCTTCTTTACCATCTGAGTCACCAGGGAGCTCAAATTTATGTCCATTGAGTTGATGATGCTATCTAACAGTCTCATCCTCTGCTGCCGCATTTTTCTTTTCACCTCAATCTTTCCTAGCATCAGAGTCTCTTCCAATGAGTCAGCTTTTTGCATCAAGTGGCCAAATTTCTATGTGTTTTAATGAAAAATTGATTAAACGGTTATGCTGATATACAGTTGAACTATAATAATGTGCTGTATATTTCATCTATGTCTATGAGACCAAAAGAGTCTTAAGTGATTGTTGCCTCTGGGGGTCTACACTCTTGTGTGATCCCCTTGTGACTTGCTTCTAACCAATACAATATGACAAAGTTGACGGTCTGTACCTGATTATTTGTGCATGATTCCATGATTACGTTACGTAAGACTGTAGCACCTGTACTGTTGGAGTCTCCTTCGTCCTGCTGCTTATGAGGTGGCAAGAGCCATGCTGGGAAACCACCACATGACAAGGAACTCTTGTCTATGAACCAGTGAAAATTCAGAAGCTCTCAGCGCTACAGCTGCAAGACACTGAACGCAGCCAACAATCTATGCAAGTGAAAAAGGCTCCATCCCCAGTGGAAACTTCAAATGTGACCCCAGCCCAAGATCCCAAATGACACACATTCATTTCAGGATTGTGAGACCCTAAGCAGAGGACCTAGTTGAAATGTGTCCAAACTCCTGACCCATATAAACTGAGGAATAATACACATGGGTTGTGTTAAGTTGCTAAATAGGTGATTTGTCATGCAGCAATTGATAACTAATATACTATATTATAAAAATCTGTAGAAATATTAATAACATTCAGTTATATGGAAAGTAAAACATTTCTCATGTTGGAAATGTTTTAAGTATTGAAGACATTAACTTTGCCAGTGGTTCTCAACCTTGGCTACGTAGTAGACGATAACAGAATTTTGGGTGGGAGGCTGGGGTATTAGTATTATTTCGAAAGTTTCATGGATTATTTTAATGCACCATCAAGCTAAGCCATAGGGATGTTAAGTCAAGTTATACCACATTAGTGAAGAATAAATATCCAATCCATTCTGAAACAGGCAAAAAGGAACATTCACTAGTCAATATAGTTTTAAGATGATTGGCACAGCCATTAATTAGTATTTCCAATTAATAAATGTAAGCAAATACATGTTAGTGTTTAGCTATGTAAATCAAAATTTGTATTGCAAAATGAAGTTTCTTTATTATACTCTAGGACAGACTTAAGCAAGTGTGATGGAGCCCAACAAACTTGAAGCTTGGTTGGGTGCAATTGGTCACAAAGATTCCTGAGCACATGCTATCAGGAACTCAGACTCCTTAGCTGAGAAGAGGTAGCATATTTATTACTCTATGAATATTCTTAAATATTTATTCATAAGTAGAATATTCATTGCTTTCAATATATTTTCCATCTCATGTGAGAACCAATAACAGAGTTACTTTAATTCTTTTTATGTTTAGTCATAGAGATTTGTTTTAAGAGCTATATCATGTCCAATTTTAGTGTCAGGGACCACTGACTCAGTAACAGTGATCAAACCACTTGATTATACGATGATTGTCACCATTACACTGACCCACCTATACATCCAGGATTTTTTGTTTGATTGATCACCTCTAACTCTACCTTGTTTTTGTTTTGTGGGGTTTGGTGGGATCCTAGAATAACTTCCATCTCCACCCTCTATCTGAAGAGATTGAGATAATTTGAAGAATGCATCTGATGGCTTCCATAACCTTCCTATCAGCAACTCCAGTGTAAATGTGTTTTTGACAAGTGTTCATGCCTGTGTCTGTGTCTCTATCTACACGTATGTATCTTTCTCTATCCATCCATCTGCCCATCCACAGCATAGATCGCTTGGCAAGAAATCCTCTGTGATCTCTGGTTTACCAGGTTTAAATGTTGATTAGGTTAATACTCCTTTCCTAGTGCTTCCTTTGTTTACAGGGGAGAAAATAAAAATGCAAAATGCAGAATATGAAGAAATTCACCCATTGGGATAATCCTTTAAACAGATCAAATATTTCACACAGAGGTGAAGTCTATGAACAATTTTTTAAAAGTCTGATAGTTCTTTCAGGAACAATACACTGGAGGTCTAGGTACTCAGTAACTGACAAACTGCACAGCCACCAGCTGCCATACAGATGGAAGGCAGGTTCAAGTACATTATAGGGTCCAGTAAACTGAACCCTTCTGTCCCTAAGACCTTCTGTGCTTGGCTCCCATGTATCAGGAGCCAAAAAGGATTTCTCAGGGGAGTGACACTAGAGTAATTTACTTTGTACATCTTGCCAATGATGTTTAGCAAAAGCAATACAACTCTGTTCAGAGGTAAAGAATCTGCCTGCCAATGCTGGAGACACAGGAGACATGGATTCAATTCCTGAGAATGGCAACCCACTCCAGTATTCTTGCCAGGGAAATCCCATGGACAGAAGAGCCTGGCCAGCTACAGTTCATGGGGTCCCAACAAGTCAGACATGACTGAACGACTGAGCACACACACACACGCAGGCAATAAAACTCTAAGGACCACATCTTTGTTCTATCATCAATTTTACGTTTATCTTTGTTCTCTTTAATAAAAGGGCACCAACTATTATAATCTGCAAAATTTTGAACTTTGGTTCCTACTTTGTAAATATTAATCACATTTAAGTTGATTTATTTTCACTTAACTTTGACATTATAGTGAAGTTTTCTCATTAATAATAAATCAGAATGATTTAGGATTAAGACTTAATTTAAATTTTAACAAGAAAGTTATTCCTTTTGGATATGCATTATAAATAATATTTATAGTTTTTATTTGTTTTTGGAGTTACAAGATGGAGGTCATATTCCTCACTCATTACAAAAATAAAAGTAATTGATACAGAAATGGAAATAATGACATTCTTATATAGATTTGATCAGCACTTTAAAATGTCTGAATATTTCACTAGTTGTCTGAAGAAACCTGGTATCTTAATAAATGCAGGCAGATCCAATCTGAGCAGGTATATAGCTGGCCTAACCCAGTCCAATCACCCAGCTCTAGGAGTAATTACCTCACTTTGAGGTAGCAAAGAATGAAGAGTAGTTTACTTCTACTCACCAAGCAGAGTTTGCAACTGACCTACATTTCCATAATCTAATTAAACAAATTAAAATGTTCTTTGAATGATAAGGAGGGAGAATTGAATATTAATTTTTGAGTCCTACCTGGATAAGTTTTGTTTCAGGGGATATAACAGAAGATATTTAAAATGCAATTACTTTTACTTCTTCATATATATATCTATATATATATATATATGAATGATTTATTTAATGGATATCTATATCTATCTATCTATCTAGATAGCTACCCATCTCTCTGCCCAAAGATAAGCTTGATGCTAGATACAGTTTTACATCTTTACGTTCAGGTAAATGACAATTTGTATAATCTAGGTGCTTCTCCCAATAAATGTTGCATTTTTTATTTTAAATAAAATTTATTTTCTTTTTAAATTTAGAGAATTGTTTTGCAATGTTGTGTTAGTTTCTATTATACAACAAGGTGAATCGGCAGCCTTCCACTAGCTGTTTTACACACAGCTAGTGTATATATGTCAATGTTGCTTTATGTTTTATTTTTAATCTTATTTTAAGTGTTCTGGGCTAAGGGGCTGACCTCTGGCTATTTTAAATCAAAGAAGTAAAAGTAAATGTGTCTTAAATATGCATACATTCTGAGAGAAACTAATGACTATTTTCAAGTGAAAAACCTCTTATTATTATAGATTGGGCAACCATCCTTTAAAAAAGAGGAGCCATCAGTTCCTTCTACAAAGCTTTTTCAAAGGAGCTGAGTTCGGTACAGTTACATCAAGAACATTAGCAAATGTACGTGGTCTGCCATTGACCTCACGGTCATTACGGATTCTCAGATATTTTTGGACTTTGCTAACAGTGACAGCAGAACCAAGGAAGAGGTCATTTGCGGCCCCATTACCTCCGATGACCGCGGAGTCACTTCTGTCCGCATTAACTAAGGGCCGTCCCTCATCCGTTGGTCCAGAACGACCTACAGTAGAAAAAGGGAGAATGACAGAGAGTGGAAAGGAGGAGTTTTGAGAAATCCACACACATTTGAAAGAGGAGCAGATAATTCAGTGACAGAAACGAATTTGAAACGAAGAACCAAGAATGGAAAGACCAGAGTAGTGAGAAAATGAATTGAGGACTTTGGGAAACCTCTGGCATGGAGATTCTGAGCATAATCTTGCTGGCATGTGAAACGAGTGCAGTTGTACGGGGATGGAGATGGAGTGGAAGACCGGAGGGAGCGAGCCACACACCTGCACCGCCTGCGAGAGGGCGGGTCGCCTCCCGCGCTGGGGCTCCGGGCCTCGCCCCATCCGCGCAGCGGGACGCGGTGGCCACGTGTCCCCGGACGGTGACCTGAGAATGGCCGCCAGAGCGCAGCGCCGCCTTCAGAGGGACTGCAGGCCCGAAGCGTACCGCAGAAAGGCAGCCCGTGAAGCCGCGCGCGCCGGCCCGCCGCGTGTCCGGGTCCGCGCCGAGGGGCTCTGCGGACAAAGAAGCAGGACACACCGTTAGGACTCATGGCTGGCGGGGACGCCAGACCAGCCCGCCTCTGCGCAGCAGTGATGAACTGAGCCTCCCACCAAGCCCTTCCTCCTTTCTTCCTTAGAAAAAGATCCACAGCCCGTGGCAGAGAGGCCTTGGTTGATGCCCTGCGGTTGGTTGTTCACTCCCTGTGGGAAAAAATTAAAGCTTCCTTGGATGCAGTCACTGTTAACGGGCTAATGAAATCCTCCTCCACCAATGCAGTTTTCAAAATATTTTGAACGGGATTTGTGACCAGTATTCTAGATGGTTAGTGACCTAGATCTCATGAGTTGGGGGACGGCAGAGTTCTGGGAATGGCAGCCCACTCCAGTACTCTTGCCTGGAAAATCCCATGGACGGAGGAGCCTGGTGGGCTGCAGTCCATGGGGTCGCTAAGAGTGGGACACGACTGAGCGACTTCACTTTCACTTTTCACTTTCATGCACTGGAGAAGGAAATGGCAACCCACTCCAGTGTTCTTGCCTGGAGAATCCCAGGGATGGGGGAGCCTGGTGGGCTGCTGTCTATGGGGTCGCACAGAGTCGGACACGACTGAAGCGACTTAGCAGCAGCAGCAGCAGAGTTCTGGGAACTCCTTCTGAAGTTACCTCCTAATTAATATTTTAGTCTTGCTGACTGTTCTGAGGCTCACAATGAGGGCATCTCCTTACCCACAACTGCTGTCCTGGGAACTCCACACCCCACTTTCTTTTCCCCTCTTCACAAGGGTGATCTCTGTCCCTACTCTATAAATAAAGGCTTGCCCTCACCAACCCCATCCTGATCCCCGTTCTCACCCCAAACTGACAGAGGTTGGTTATTATGACCTAAAGAAGAGCCGCGATTGACATAGGAGAGCAGAGCATCAATACCTTCGTTTCAGTGATGCCTGCATCCCGCAGTGCACTCGCTCAGTGGGCACGAAGTCTGACCCAAGGCCCCTTAGTTGTAGACTTCAAGTTTAAATGTGTCAATCAGGGAAGGAAGAGTTTGCGTCACCCACAGAGGAAACCACGTCAGTATGAGGCAACTTTGGCATCTGCTGTCAAACTCCTTCCTGCTTCATCATGTATAGAAAGGTTCAGAGTCCCTTCTTTTTCAAACAATCAGTTACCAAGAATTTACCAAATGACTCCCATAGTCTGGACATTGTGTTAAGTGATTTATAGAGGTTATTTCTTAATGCTCAAACCACCCTGAGTACTTTTATTCCTATTTGAAGTTAAATTAACACTGGTTCCAAATAGGAAAAGAAGTATGTCAAGGCTGTATATTGTCACCCTGCTTATTTAACTTATATGCAGAGTGCATCATCAGAAATGCTGGGCTGGAAAAAGCACAAGCTGGAATCAAGATTGCCAGGAGAAATACCAATAACCTCAGATATGCAGATGATACCACCCTTATGGCAGAAAGTGAAGAGGAACTAAAAAGCCTCTTGATGAAAGTGAAAGAGGAGAGTGAAAAGTTGGCTTAAGGCTCAACATTCAGAAAACGAAGATCATAGAATCTGGTCCCATCACTTCATGGGAAATAGATGGGGAAACAGTGGAAACGATGTCAGACTTTATGTTTCTGGGCTCCAAAATCACTGCAGGTGGTGACTGCAGCCATGAAATTAAAAGACGCTTACTCCTTGGAAGGAAAGTTATGACCAACCTAGATAGCATATTCAAAAGCAGAGACATTTCTTTGCCAACAGAGGTCCGTCTAGTCAAGGCTATGGTTTTTCCAGTGGTCATGTATGGATGTGAGAGTTGGACTGTAAAGAAAGCTGAGCACCGAAGAATTGATGCTTTTGAACTGTGGTGCTGGAGAAGACTCTTGTGAGTCCCTTGGACTGCAAGGAGATCCAACCAGTCCATCCTAAAGGAGACCAGTCCTGGGTGTTCATTGAAAGGACTGATGCTGAGGCTGAAACTCCAATACTTTGGCCACCTGATGCGAAGAATTGACTCATTGGAAAAGACCCTGATGGTGGGAGGGATTGGGGGCAGAAGGAGAAGGGGACAACAGAGGATGAGATGACTGGATGGCATCACCAACTCAATGGACATGAGTTTTGGTGGACTCCGGGAGTTGGTGATGGACAGGGAGGCCTGGCATGCTGCGATTCATGGGGTGCAAAGAATTGGACACGACTGAGTGACTGAACTGAACTGAACTAAGGGACAAGTAAGTGGGATCATTATATTATTCTTTCTTCTTTAATGAATGCATGTACCTGCCATAGATTATGTGTATATATTCTCTAAGCTTTTTAGCTGGCATAATGCATGCATGCTAAGTCACTTCAGTCATGACTTAGGTCTTACTCTTTGTGACAAAGGTCCTACTCTTTGTGACCCCATGGACTGTAGCTCACTAGGCTCCTCTGTCCATGGGATTTTCCAGGCAAGAATACTGGAGTGGTTGTCGTGCCCTCCTCCAGGGGGCTGGCATAATAATCAGCCTTTAAGTTCACCCTGAGGATCTGAGCACTGATCTAATCTATCACGATGTTTTAGATAAACTCTCAAGAGGACAACCTTTATTTCTGTTGAGTTTGAGTTTTTGAGGAGCACTGCTCTTTTATCTCTATTTCCTGATGAATATAAATAATAATAAATAGCCTTTATGGGACACATATCATCCAGTACATACATGCTAGACACTGAAAAATAAAGGGCTGTTGTTATCATAAAAATAAAGTGAGCATTTAGAGCAGGATTTAATGACTTGCTTCATGCTATACCACTAGTAAGCAGTTGGAGAGAACTTTTGAATAGGAGCATTTGAATTCTGAAGCCAGGAATATAACCTCGCTGCCAGCAAGCTTTGTCAGCTAGCTTTATCTGGTGCATCAGTTACAGAAGGTCACTGTCCTTAGCTCATCCATCTCTCTCATGCAACATGTGGAAGCTCCTGGTGGACAGTGTGTTTTATTCTTGTCTTCCCCTGCACTTAGCTTAGTGTCTGTTACATAGGACATATGCAATATATACTTTATAATCAAAGAATAAATTTAGTCCTATTACCACCCTTCTGTGGACAGTCTGGCTGTTGAAATTTTTTAAATGTGGCCCTCTCAAGGTATGGTCTGAGAAATTCAGAGGTCCCTCCTTGTGATTCTGGGAAAGACCGAAGGTAGAAGAAGGGGATAACAGAGGATGAGATGGTTGGATGGCATCACTGACTCAACGGACCTGAGTTTGAGCAAACTCCAGGAGATGGTGAAGGACAGAGAATCCTGGTGTGCTGCAGTCCACAGGGTCACAAAGAATCAGACACAACTGAGCAACTGAACAACACCACCACCAGCAGCTTGTGATAAAAGATGACTTGCACTGACTTCAGCTGAGGATGCATGCCCATAGTTGGCTGACGTCTTATGCCACTGAGTTTTACCAAATGTCATGGTAACTAAACACGTCCTTATTGTCATTAAAGGTAACCAACATACTCTGAAGCTTCTTTTGAAGGGTGAAAAAATATGCCACTCCCAAATATGCCACTTTGGCATAAGGGTTATTTACTTGAAAACAGCAGGTAGAAGGACACTGATGTCCATTTTTCTTCTTGAAAGCAGCAGATAAAATTCCCATGGAAAAGCTGCCCTCTCTGTACCAGGAAGGAAAATGCATTCTTATGACCAGAGATAAGCAATCCAGCCCAGAGAAATCTGTACCTACAAACGTTGTTAACAGATTGTTAAAACAATACCTTCCTTCACTCTACTCATGCATTTTACTTACTTTTTCACAATCACCACTCTTTGTTCAAATTAGTATATAAATACTTGGGCCTACCTGCTTTTTGGGTCTTCAGTTTCCTATGGGGGCCACATGTACATTTACAAATCTTTATGTTTTTCTCCTGTTAATATATCTTAAGTAAATATAATTCTCAGGCCCAGTCATAGATCTTAAGAGAAAAGAGGTCAAGCATTGTCTCCCCTACAAACTCATGGGGTGGATTTCTTGAATCTTATTACAGGTTGTTACTTTTTCTCCTATTAAACTTCATTTCATAATGAGATAAATTTTGTATCTTTATTTCTCCTGGCTTGACAAAGAGCTGTACCTTCAAGAAAAATGGTCTAACTTTGAGATTTTCAGCAAACTCACTGGGAACTATTTGGGCTTACACAATTTTGTTTATGAGTTTAAAGTTGCAAAAATAATG
The DNA here is from genome assembly GCF_003369695.1 of Bos indicus x Bos taurus. Classification (NCBI taxonomy): domain Eukaryota; kingdom Metazoa; phylum Chordata; class Mammalia; order Artiodactyla; family Bovidae; genus Bos; species Bos indicus x Bos taurus. Next base: position 65,856,308 of record NC_040083.1, on the reverse strand, counting down.
TTTGCTATGGAAAAGACCTCTAAAAAGACCTAAACTCAAGGGGCATGCATTTGCATTGTTAGATGGCATCACTGACTCGATGGACATGAGTCTGAGTGAACTCCGGGAGTTGGTGATGGACAGGGAGGCCTGGCGTGCTGCGGTTCATGGGGTCGCAAAGAGTCGGACACGACTGAGTGACTGAACTGAACTGAATCATCATAAACATCTCTCTGACACACATAGCTATATTGGCCAACTTGATTATGTGAAATATCAAATAGCTTTATGCATGTGGAATTTTAGGTAGATTCCTAAGTACACTGAAGTAAAATGAGCTTGAAACAACCCCACTAAAGGATTATCAATTAAAACAGTACTTGAAAGATGACTTTATTTTTTAAATTTTGCATTCAGACAGTATCTGTTTCTTAAAGGAAGACACCTTTGCTTGTGTAACCCAGGACTTTTGCAAGGTTAAAATACTGGAAAAAAATTACAGGTAAAATAAAAGCTTTAGCTGTTGGACAAAAAGAGCAACTAGACATTACTAGCTTTTCTGGTCAAAGTTTTGACCTGAGCTCTACCAGGCAAGGATAACAGAAGGAACCCAGGACAGACATATATCATAATGAGTTAGATCAATTTTGTGGAATTTATTTTTTTAAAGATAACCTGGCTTCATATCTATACTACTACTACTAAGTCACTTCAGTCGTGTCCGACTCTGTGCGACCCCATAGACAGCAACCCACCAGGCTCCCCCGTCCCTGGGATTCTCCAGGCAAGAACACTGGAGTGGGTTGCCCTTTCCTTCTCCAATGCATGAAAGTGAAAAGTGAAAGTGAAGTCGCTCAGTCCTGTCCGACTCTTAGCGACCCCATGGACTGCAGCCCACCAAGCTCCTCCATCCATGGGATTTTCCAGGCAAGAGTACTGGAGTGGGGTGCCATTGCCTTCTCCGTTCATATCTATAAATAGTGTTATTACTAAAGAAAGAAACATCAGTAGTATATTATATTGCATTTATATTTTCCCATATTTCAAGATACTTTATTTATATATATATATGTGTGTGTGTGGATTTGAGAATGTGAATATGTATGGGGGATTTGTATGTATCTGAAAAGCCTATCATTAATCATGTAGCTTTAATTATGTGTCATGGTTTTGATTCTTTTTTTTTTTTTTGATTGGAGTAATTCTCTAGTATATTCTTCAGATGGGATGCTTGATTAATATTTAATCTCAATCTTTCCTTGTTATCCAAAATACCTTTTATAACCTTGTCAGATAAATTATATAGTAGATGCTTGAGCTTCAATCATTCTTCTTAGCAGTATAGCTATATCATTATATCATTTTTATTCTGTTGTTGCAAATGAAAAATTGGATGCTGATACCAATACTATTATTTTTATTGCAGCAACTTCTGCCTGAAACGTTTGGAAGACTTTTCTCTATGGTTTTGTAATTCAGGGCTTTTCCCAGAACTTCTGCAAACGTGTGTCTATTCTCATTAGGATGAATAAGTCCTTTCAATATGCAACTCAGCTTTTCCTTTGGTTAAGAGAAATTTTTTAATACATAATCTTTGTCTTTGCTTTTAATTCTCTTTTTGGATCTCCAATTATTCATACTAAGTGTTTTAGATCTAACTTCCAAGTCCCTTTTATTTTCCCTCCTAATTTCTGCTTCTTAATCTTTTTGCTTATGGCATGATACTCCATGTCACTTTTAAGGAAAATCAGTGATGATTCTCTTCTTTAGATCATCCAGTGACATTTTGAAAAGTCATATTAACTCCCAGAGTTTATGTTTGTATCTGTATGTGTGATTGTATTAAAATATCCTTGAGTGCCCAGTTTTATCCTAGTTTTCTGTCTTCTTCAATAGCTCTAAATTGATGTGGAAATTTTATTTGTTGTTTTTTCTTTTTGCCCCATCCCCACTCTTACTTTTAGATTCTCTTACTGGTGGCATCATCATTTACTTATATATTTATTGGGATGGCTTGTTGGAACTCCATGGCTGGAGATGTTATACGATATACAAGTCCTGACACTCTGGACAGGGCCACTTCTCTGCCCCTGTAGTCAGCAGCAGACCTGCAGGCAGACTGTCTGACTTCTTACGAAGCATAGGAAGAGGTCTCTCACCCTTGCCTTCACCATGGTAAGAAGGACATGACCCAATGATCCAGCCCTTTATCAGCTTCAGAAGGAGCAGAGAGAATGGGGATCATCATGTGGAGCAATTTTGACCTTCCCTATGGAAGTCTTGAGTTCTCTGAAAGGCAAGCTTTCCCCAGGATCCACAGGCTTCACACACCACCCAAGACTCTGCTATGTCCTCCTCCAGCTGCTGCTGCTGCTACGTCACTTCAGTCATGTCTGACTCTGTGCGACCCCATGGACAGCAGCCCACCAGGCTCCTCTGTCCATGGAATTCTCTAGGCAAGAGTACTGGAGTGGGTTGCCATTTCCTTCTCCAATGTCCTCCTCCAGTCCAGGGGGCAAATCCTCACCTCTGCTCTCTTATTCACACTTGCCTGCCCTCTTCTGCCTGCTGGGCTGGCCCTACAGATCCTGGGTTTAGGGGTACAAGTATGTTGAATTGAGAGTAGAAACAAGTCTTACAGTCCTATGTCTACACAAAGTCAGCATTCAAATTAACAGAACTGTGCTTAGAAACACAGTGTGAATCTGTGTTCCCTATTAGCTGACTCCTGAAATCCCATCCTTAAGGATCCTTCCTTTTGGCTCAAAAATCTTCCCTTTAAAGTGCAAAGAAAAAAAAAGTGGAGGAAACCTTAGGCAAAACTTAATGCATATTAAAAATTTACATATTAGGATGAAAATGTTTGATCAACCCTTAGCTTGAGAACACAGGCATCAACAAGAAGTAAGGGCAAAACAGGTGCACCTTCAAGGTAGGGTAAGGAGGGGACAGGAAAGTGGTTTGAGTGTGAATATGAAGCCAAGAAAAGTTTAGGAAAGAGTGTGATAAGGGCTGAGAATAAAGTTCATTTCCACTGTAATTTTGAGTAAACCCCCTTAAATCACTTTGAATGAAAACAGATTTAATCTATTTTTTCTCTTAAAAAATGTCTATGGTACAAAATCTTGAGGGCAGTATCAGATTTCCAACAATTCAGGACATAAACATTCTCAACTGTCTCAGGTGTTGCTAGTGTTGCCTTTAAAATATATTGCCAAGGCCATGCATTCTAACACAAGAGATGATTTCTGGTTTTGTGAGGAACAAGCATGTTGATGAAAGGTCCACAAGGAAGGGAAGGAGCAAAGAACTGAGGTGTGTGTGAAGAGCTTTCTGCTACCCACAATGAGCAGTGCTTCTGAAAGGCACTGGTAGTAAACAGTGGAATAGCAAAAACAGTATTTCCAAGATTCCCTAAGGCTCTCATCTGCAAGCAAGTATCAGGAAAAATGAGTTGTCCATAGAATTGCAGGAAGCAATGAAGAGCATCAGAAAGTGTAAATACATAGTTAAGTGAATACTGACTGTTGAAACAACAGCAGTAATAATATCTTAAGTAAAAATAATATCCATAAGTGAAGTACATGACAACAATGGCAAAAAGGGTGGAAGAGGAAGTAAAATGGGAATAAAAATAAGGTTTTTATGTAGTTTGGGAAGTGTACATTCAGAGTAGAATGTAATAAATCAAGTATGAGTAATCTTTGGAGTAACTGCTAAATTATGAAGCTGATACCGAAGATTAACAGGCCCAAACTGGAAGTAATTCAGCTTCACATTAATATGAGAATAAATAAACTGGTATATTCATGCAACAAAAGACTATCAAGCAAAAAAGCTAGTGAACCATGACTACATGCAACAAATGTTAAAAAAACATTTTGGCAAATGGAATTGGCTAAACTGAATATAAATATCAAGCTGCTATTTATTTTGGACTTGATGAAACAAAAGTGAACATACTTTATTCTAAATAAATGACATGATTAGAAAATGATGCTAAGTAGAATTTTCAGTCTGTCTTTTGAACAATTCATCATTGGAGGGACCTGATTTTCAGAGTCAGCAACAAGTGACTTATTCTCCCTTCCCTGCACCCCACTTCCACCACACCAAACTATCGCTGGCACTTGCAGCCAATACCCGGGAAGAAATCAGGGGTGATTTGAAACTCCGAGCACTTTAACAAGCACTCCCAGAAGGTATTTCCTGGAATAATTGTTGTTTAGTCACTGACTCGTGTCTGACTCTTTGCGACACCATGGACTACAGCCCACCAGGCTCCTTTGTCCATGGATTTTCCTAGCAAGAAAACTGGAGTGGGTTGTCATTTCCTGCTCCAGGGGATCTTCCCAGCGCAAGGATAGAACCCTCATCTCCTGTTTGGCAGGTGGATTCTTTAGCACTGAGCCTCCCTGGGAAGCCCAATTGGAAGAATAGTCTTTAGTAAATGAAAAAGACTCTTCCTGTAATAACATTTGAGTAGTCTTTCACATAACAAAGAAACATTGTCAGCATTCTACATGTTTGCTGCTTTCAGCTCATCAGTCCTTCTCTAAATTGTGAGTAGGTTCATGTAGCCTCTCCTTGATATACCCTTACTCCAATTCAGAGGTCCAAGTTCTTCCCTCTCTGTTTTCCATAAAATCCTATTCTTGAATAAACTCATTCATACAACAGAAGAAATGTCCAGTTATAACTCAGTGTTTCCAACTCTCCAGGGACATGTGCAGAAAATGCATTATTAGCAAAAGAAATAAATCTCTAATGAATTTTTTATTATTCAGATATAATTCACATCTCATAAATTTCACCCTTTTAAAGTGTACAGTTCAGTGGGTTTTTTACAGTTATAAAACTATTCCCAGTATGTAACTGCAGAATCTATAACCCCCAAAGAAATCCTGTACATATTAGTGGTCACTCCTAACTCCTACCTGCCCCCAGTCCCTGGTAAATCTAAACTGCTTTCTGTTTCTATGGATTTAACTATTCTGAACATTTCATATCGAAGAAGTCATACAATATGTAATCTTTTGTGTTTATCTTCTTTCATTTAGGTAATGTTTTCAAGGTTCATCCATATGGTCCCATGTATGAGTACTTCGTTACTTTTCATGGGCTAGCATTCCATTGTACACAACTTTTGTTTGTTCCTCAGTTGATAGACACTGGAGTTGTTTCCAATTTTTAATTCTTATGAATAACACTTCTCTGAAGACTCATGTACACTTTTTGTATGTGGATATATATTTTTTCAATTTCTTTGGGTATTTACCTGTGAGTGGGATTTCTGGGTCACTTGGTAACTGTGTTTAAAGTTTTAGGAAACTGCCAGACTGTTTTTCCCCAGCAGCTGCACACTTTTACATTCTCATGAGCAATGCACAAGAGTTCCAATTTCTCCATATCCTCTATGAGACTTGTTACTGTCTGTCTTTATGATCATAGCCATCTTATTAGGTGTGAAACAGTGTGTGCGTGCTTAGTCGGTTCAGTTGTGTCTGTGTCTTTGTGACCCTATGGACTGTAGCCCACCAGGCTCCTCTGTCCCCGGGATTCTCCATGCAAGAATATTGGAGTGGGTTACCAGCCCTCCTCCAGGGGATCTTCCCAACCAAGGGACAGAACCCGTGTCTCCTGCATTGCAGGTGGATTCTTCACTGCTGAGCCACCAGGGAAGGTCGTGAAATGATATCTTGTGGTTTTGACTTGCATTTAGTTGATGACTAGTTATTCTAAACATTTTTTGCTCATCATTTGTGTGTCTTCTTTTAAAAACTGTCTACCCAGAACCTTTGGTCATTTTTAAACTAGTTTACCTATTTTTTTATTGTTTAGTTATAGTTCTTTATATATTCTCTATAAAAGTCTCTTATCAGATACATGATTGGCAAATATTTTTCCTCATTTTGTGGGTTGTCTTTTTACTTTCTTGATAGTGTCCTTTGAATTACAGAAGTTTTAATTTTAATGAGGTCCAATTTATATATTTTTCTTTGCTGCTTATGCTTTTGAGAAACTTTGATCTAACCCAAGGCTTTTGAAAAACCTTCTCTAAGAAATCATTGCCTAATCCAAGGTTACAAAGACTTACAGTTATGTTTCGCTCTAAGAATTTTATAATTTTAGCTACAAAGTTAGGTCTATCATCCATTTTGAGTTAATTTTTGTGTATGGTGTTAGGTACGGGTCCTACCTCACTTTTTAAACTTGGGGATATCCAGCTGGGCCAGCACCATTTGTCGAAGAGACTTTTTTTTTTTTTTCCCTCTACTGAATGGCCTTGGCACCAATGTTAAAAGTCAGTGGACCATAAATACATAGCTTTACTTCTTGACTGTTGATCTAGTCCACTAATCATTATGTATCTCTTAGCTCAGCTGGTAAAGAATCCGCCTGCAATGCGGGAGACCTGGATTCGATCCCTGGGTTGGGAAGATCCCCTGGAGAAGGGAAAGGCTACCCACTCCAATATTCTGGCCTGGAGAATTCCATGGGCTGTATAGTCTATGTGGTCGCAAAGAGTCGGACACGATTGAGTGACTTTCACTTTCACTGAAGCCAATACCACATAGTTTTGATTACTGTGGCCTTGTACTAAGTTTTGAAGTCATGAAGGATGAGACCTCCATCTTCATCCTTCCTCTCAAGATTGTTTTGGCTACTTGGAACCCTCTCATTTCTATGTGAATTCTGGAATCAACTTTTCAATTTCTGTAGAAAAGGCCATTTGGATTTGGATAGGAGTCTGTAGGTAGACTTGGGGAGCACTGCCGTCTTCAGTTCAGTTCAGTTCAGTCGCTCAGTTGTGTCTGACTCTTTGCGACCCCATGAATTGCGGCACACCAGGCCTCCCTGTCCATCACCAACTCCTGGAGTTCACCCAAACTCATGTCCATCGAGTCGGTGATGCCATCCAGCCATCTCATCCTCTGTCATCCCCTTCTCCTCCTGTCCCCAATCCCTCCCAGCATCAGGGTCTTTTCCAATGAGTCAACTCTTCGCATCAGGTGGCCAAAGTATTGGAGTTTCAGCTTTATCATCAGTCCTTCCAATGAACACCCACCCAAGACTGATCTCCTTTAGGACAGACTGGTTGGATCTCCCTGCAGTCCAAAGGACTCTCAAGAGTCTTCTCCAATACCACAGTTCAAAAGCATCAATTCTTCAATACTCAGCTTTCTTCACAGTCCAACTTTCGCATCCATACATGACCACTGGAAAAACCATAGCCCTGACTAGATGGACCTTTGTTGGCAAAGTAATGTCTCTGCTTTTGAATATGCTATCTAGGTTGGTCATAACTTTCCTTCCAAGGAGTAAGCGTCTTTTAATTTCATGGCTGCAATCATCATCTACAGTGATTTTGGAGCCTCCAAAAATAAAGTCTGCCACTGTTTCCACTGTTTCCCCATCTATTTGCCATGAAGTGATGGGACCAGATGCCATGATCTTCGTTTTCTCAATGTTGAGCTTTAAGCCAACTTTTTCACTCTCCTCTTTCACTTTCATTATGAGGCTTTAGTTCCTCTTCACTCTCTGCCATAAGGGTGGTGTCATCTGCATATCTGAGGTTATTGATATTTCTCCTGGCAATCTTGATTCCACCTTGTGCTTCTTCCAGCCCAGCATTTCTCATGATGTACTCTGCATATAAGTTAAATAAGCAGGGTGACAATATACAGCCTTGATGTACTCCTTTCCCTATTTGGAACCAGTCTGTTGTTCCATGTCCAGTTCTAACTGTTGCTTCCTGACCTGCATATAGGTTTCTCAAGAGGCAGGTCTATCTTTGTTCATGACTGCCATCTTAGCAACACGGAATCTTTTAATGCGTGAATGCAGATATATTTCTATTTATGTAACTCTTGCATAATTCCTTCCAACAATATTTTATGGGTTTCATTGTACATGTCTTGTACTTCTTTTGTTAAAGTTACTTCAAAGTATTTGCTTCTTTTTAATGCTATTGTAAATCGAATTTATATTTCATTCATTTTATCCTTGTATTAGTCATTGCTACTATAGAGAAATACAATAAATTCTTGTGTGTTGATCTTGTATCTTTGCCAAAACTATTTATTAGTTCTAATAGCTTTTTCCATGGAGATCATGTCCTTTACAAATACAGATAATTTTACTTCCTTTTTTATCTGGATATTTTTTGCTCTTTTCCTTGCCTAGTAGCCCTCATTCAAATCTGCACTACAGTTTTGAACAAAAATTCTAAGAGTGGACATCCTTGTCTCATTACTGATCTTAGGGAAAGACTTCCATTATTTCACCATAGCTGTGTGGGTTTGCAGATGCCTTTTTTACACATGAGGAAGTTCCTTTCATTCCTAGTTTGTTCAGTGTTTTTACTATGAAAGCATACTGGATTTTTTTCAAATGCTTTTTCTGTGTCTACTGAGGTGATCATGTGTTTTTTGTCCTTAGCTCTATTAATATAGTGAATTACATTGATTTTTATCTGTTGTGCCAACCTTAAATTCTTGGAAGAAATCTTACTTGGTCATGGCATATAATAATTTTTATATATTATTACATTAGATTTGCTAATACTTTGCTGAGCATTTTTGCATTTACATTCATATTCCTGAAATTTTATAAACTCTTTGTGTCTTTCTACATAAATTTCTTCTAAATGAGATAAATTCTTAGGGAGAGTATAGGAAAGACTAATACATGTCACATAAGTCAAGGGAATTTTAATATCTAAACTCTAGTTTCTCCATGCAGATCTCAGTAGGTAATTTCCATGAATTATTTATTACCCAATTATCATATATGGAGTTCCATTTCCACATACAGTCCTTCAGTGGATTTCTTTTCCCACTCAGATAATTGGCCTACTAAAGTTTATTCACATGACTATATTGATTTGAACTGTATTCTCCCCTAGGAAAAGACAGGAAGATATATCTTTAGTTTGTTTTGTTTTGATATTTGAGGTTTGCTATTTTGGCTGTTTTTTTTTTTTTTTTTTAATGCTCACAACCCAAAATGAATAGAATATTAATTATACAAAATCTTTAGAGAAATAAAAAGTAGCAAAAATGCTAGGGTACCTTACTTGGTATTTTAAAGTTCTCATACTTTGGGATTATAAGTCCTATCAGTGTCAAAACTACACAAAACACTAGAAATTCAAAGATTTACACTTAAAGTAGGATTATACTGAAATTATTTTATAGTAACTGGGAAAACTTAACCTGATTGGTCATTACTAATACAATCATTGAAGAATGGAAAGAATGTAGGGGCTGTTAATCAGAAGTCACTTTCAAAGCATTTTTCAAAACTCACTAGGGAAAACAATAATAATAACTAACTAGATTAGTTAATCATTAAACACTATCTTATTGTTTATATTTTGTATTATATCACAAGTGCTTTGAGGGCAGGTACAGTATGTGTTTTGCTATGAGGCATTCAAAATGTCCAGTGAAATACAAGCACATACTAGGAACCACCAAACATTTCAGAATGGATAAATCCACGAGCCAAAATAGCTAACAAGAAATACTGAGGTCACACTCTATGTAGGGCTTTCTATGTTGCTTCTTTTACTTAATGTCAATGTTGTACATGGAAATACATATAGTTTTCTATTGTCTTTAATAGCTATATACTTTTACGTTAAACAGAATCTTAATGATTTTGAGAATTATGTATGTTAAAGACATTTTATTATCTTGTGTTACAGAATTTTAATTATTATTTTGTATTACAAAATTTTGACCACTTTATTGTTTTTGGTCCCTTAACCTTATTTATATTTTTCTTTATAGATGTTATTAAATCTCATGCTGTAATTTTAAACTTTTTAATTTAATAATTCCTGATTTTTTAAAACATGTTTGGAATGACTTTCTCCTCTACAAGATTGTAAAAATACCTCCACAAAAAAAAATAAGTACTAGATATCTCATCATAGTGTGGGACAACTTTCCGGAGAAATTAATAGTTCCTTATTAACCAATCTGTTGGTCTATTTTACTATGTTAGCGAAGTGAAGTTCTACCTTCTTGCCAAATCCGAACCCAAAACTGTAGTCTTATTCTCAGTAACTGATTTTGAGAGTGGTAGAAGAACAGAAGCCATCCGAAGATAAAGTTATCCAAAACATGAAAAGTTTTATTAGCCTTTGATCAAGATACATACCTCTAGGTACAGATGAAATGAATATTTATAATTTTATTAGATTCAATTGCTTCAGGCTATAAACGTCATTGCTGAGTTTCAACTTTAATTTTTATGGCCTGAGAGAGATGCATTTGAATATATCATCCTTGAATAAAAACATTAACACCTTCAATTCCATGCTACTGTTCTCTATATATTAAATCACAGGAAAATAAAAATTCATATAACAAAACCTGTTCTACTTTTTAATTAAAATGAACCTTTTCATATAATACAGTTTAGTAATTAAGTTGATTTCCATAATCTATTGCCTATTTCTTTATAGATCAAACATTTGAACTTAATTTGCCTTTAAAATACTCCTTTGTCAATTTCATACCTACTGATGGCAACTTTCTACTTGGGGACATGGGCATCTCTGAACATGCCTCATTTCTCCTGTTGGATGCTGTAGTCACTGAGGGCATGGAATTGTGTGTGATGTGTTTGTTTTGACCATATCTGTTCTTTGGGCTGGGAAAAGAGTACACACAGACTTCTCTACAGCAGTGGAGGGATCAGATCTAGGTGCAGACAGGACAATTATTCCACCCACAGCTTGTACCCACTTGACAGAAATGCAGCTATGAGGCTTGCACATCCTTTGAAAGTGAAAGTGTTAGTTGCTCAGTTGTGTCTGACTCTGTGACTCCAAGACTATAGCCAAGCTCCTCTGTCCATGGAATTCTCCAAGCAAGAATACTGGAGTGGGTAGGCATTCCTTTCTGCAGGGGATTTTCCCGACCCAGGGATCCAACCGAGGTTTCCCAAGATGCAGGCAGAGTCTTTACCAGCTGAGCTGCCAGTGAAGCACCTTGCAAACATTTTAGGTGATCGATTACTTACTTTTCTCAAACCAAGGATCAATAGGGCCAGAGAGTAGAGCTCAAAATCAGATAAAAAGGGAGCAAATTGTTCTCCATTTGAATATTAAAAATAATTATGTTAGGCTGACAACCAAAGAGAGGGTTTTATCTCTCTGTTCTCTGAAACTCAAGGTGGTCTTTGAGCTTTTAGGAATTTCATAATCTCTATTTAAACATATATTATCATTCTCATGGGCGAAAGTTGAGAGAGCAGTTATTCTTTTGAATTGTTTTTCCAATTCTTTTTTTGGGGGGGGGTTGTTTTTGTTTGCTTTCCCATTCTTTTAAAATTATGTCACTATTTAAACAGAATAAAAAATCTACTAATATCATGAAAACAAAGATGTCAGAAGTGCCTGGTAAACATCCAAATGACACATTAGAGAGTGGAATACTCACCTCTACAATAGGCTATGATAGGTATAAACATCTCCCAGCATTCAATGGAAAACAAATATTTTCATTTTTATTTCTGTGTTAATTACAGCACCACTATCCCACATGTGGGGAGTGTGAAGAACAATGAACCACAGGAAAAGATATCCAGCACAAGCTGCCTGTCTATCAAATACATTATCAAGGCCAGACAGATTCTATAGCCACCTTTAAGGGATGACTACAGTGCAGGACCATCACCACTTCAGCATAAAGTTGTTATTCACCATACCAAGCTAAAACTATATTCTTACCCTTCTTCATTGGCTTAATCAGCCATTTTAACAGCTGGGCTTTTTAACAGTTAGGCTGTAGTATCTAAAACTTACACTTTTGTTATTACCATTTACAAGAGCACCCTTGGAAAGCACTAGGATTCATAACATTTCCTCTGTCTGAAAAATTAGAAGTCATCGTTTTATTGTCCATCTGTTTGAAAGATGTGATAGTTTTAAAAGTTACTATGCTTCTCAACATATTTGGAACATCCATTCATGTGCCTTCTCTAACATTCTCAAGTTTGTGATGTACTATATATACATGTAGCGTAGAAGAAATGACCAAAAGAATCAATGCATAAATGACTGAACACCTAGTAAGTTTCCATCGATTATTTAGGACAAAACAAAATTATATGAATAACAAGTACTAGAGAAGGAATAATAAATGTGCCATGGAGAATTTCCCCTAGATAACATTTAAATATCAATAAATAATATAGTTTATAAATAATCAAAAAGAAAAGAAATACCTTTCAATATTTGTTTTTATTTCAATGTAATTCTCAGTGAAAAGGGGGAAAAAAGGCATCAGGGTTTTGACATTTAAATAGTAAAGTATGCTTTTACTTTGGCAGTTTTATGGAGAATAACTAGCAGCCATAAAGGACAAGACGTCTGTGGGATATTTAGGGTGTGATTTTCCAAGAGGAGCTGAGAGTAATGAAAACATTTCACCTCAGCCCACAGGCAAGGCAGGGCCCAGGCCACAGCTCTAATCTTATTTGTTTGCTAAGAGTAGCTTTTTCTTAAGGCTAAGTCTAGATTTATCATTAAAATGATTTCTGCATTTGACCCCTGATTACTAAAGAGTTTGTGAACTTGCTGTCTGCTTTGATTTTGTCTTTCCTGAATTGTTAGAAAAATGCAAAGTTTCATTATGCTTGATTGCTAAGTGAGAGGGTAAGTGTGGAGGCAGTTTTCAAGGAACGCTCCTGTTTAACTCACAAGCAGCACTTAGTCGTGATTATATGTGCACTCAGACAAGAGTGCAAGCTTCTACCTTGATTGTCACTCACTGGGAAATCATGAATATGTCAAGGAGCTTCTTTCAGCATGATGAATGCTTCCCACATTTGCAACTTAACACTTCTGATCTCAATCATAGGGTGGTAGGGGGAGAGGGGCCCTCTTTCTTCCACTTACCTAAAACTGTCCCCAACATAAGGGACTTGACAGCATTGAATTCTGTCCCTGAAGACAGGATGACTTGTCTCCTTGCATTCTGGTTAACCTATTAAATGTTCCACAAGATGTAAACATCAAAATGGCAAGCAATTTTGATAAAAGGATGGGAATCAAAGGAAAACCAAGAAAAATGATAAAAATAATCCATATGTTCAAGCTATCATAAAGGTTAAAAGAGAAAAGTATTTTATAAACAACTTCTATAGCACCTCAAATTCCACTCCACTCCATCCTTTTCCCTTACATTTGTCTTCATGATTTAAGTATCATAATTGGTACAGTGCTCAAAAGAGATGCAAGAGCTACTTTGAACCTCAAAGTTTTTACTTATTTAGAGGAAATTTATAACATGAGCAGAAAAAAATGTATTATTCATACAGATTCAATATAAAAGATTACTCTTCAAAACCCAGCGACAATGCATAATTTAAAGACTCCACTGTTTTTCAAAATGTAGTTCCACTTTAAGCAATATCTTGCTTTTTATTGTGTGTTTAAATTTCAGTAGCATTTGTTCTTTTGTAATCCAGTGGGAATAGGTTCCCATTGGAATATCTCCAGTAGTCCCTATGAAAAACTAGGCAATATTTCCCAATCAAATGAAGTGAAACCAGTGAGGAAAGTGTGGTGTTTTAAAAGGTCAAATATTAATAAAACCTTTTGACAGTCTCTTGATAAACTAACATTGCTAAATGAAATAAAACACCTTGACTACATTTCCTATCCTAGACTTATGGAAGGACAGTGCCGAATGTGTATTTCTTTTATTAGGATTTATCGAATTTTGGCTTTAAGTTATACGTTCTGAGCATCATGATTTTGATTACTGTTGCTGTTGTTGAATTTACGACCTTACCTCTACAAACATCACTGCTGCTTCTCTGTTAATCCTCACATGGTGAAGCTGCCCATCAGCCAAATTTTTAAAACCAAAGTTAAAAACATCAGGTTCTCGGTGTCTGTCTAGTTTATACCTGATCTGCAAACTTCCTAAAGAAGAGAAAAATGACATTTTAACTAAAATAGAATTTTATAAAAACTGGAAATGCAGGTCCTAACACACATTTAAAAAAATTAATACAGTTTGAATCTATGGAGCCTTTACTTGAGTGCATACAGTCACTTTTCCCAGACTAGCAATTATTTACGTGCTGTTCTGGGGCCAAATTCAGAATCCAATTACACAGTCTTAAGAGTCAAGACCAAGCAGTCTTTTTCCAAGTTCTTCCATTTTCCTGAACCAGAGGAAAAAGTCCAAGTTAAGCATATGAAAACACCAAGTGAGGCTTGAAGTTAATTATTCATGTGGTATTCGTATTATTAAATGGTAAAACCTCAAGCAATTTTGTATTAACTTTCAGTTTCTACAAGCATAACTTCTTTTAATGTGACTTACTTTAATGCATTTTAATGTATCACTGACATTTACATTATTTTTTTTGCACAACCAGAAATATTTTCTAATGTTTCTACCATAATCAAGAAATAGCAAAAAGAGAAAAGTGAGTGATTTGCTACAATATTCAAATTTCCCAATCGACACACTGCTCTTCTTCACAGATGCACTCGCCACCCGTCCCTACGGTATCACCTATAATAGATTCTATTAGTCAGTGATTGTAGAAATCTTTTCCAGAAGTTTCTCCCTTTATTCTCCATGAGAAAGGGTTAAACCTTAGTTTTGTTCTCTAATGGGAGAGTGTTAGTTCTGCACGTTTCCTGGTGACCATGGGTTAGGGAACACTCATTCTACTTTTCTTTACATGTGGATAGGGCATGGGGGCTTCCCAGGTGGTACAAGTGGTAAAGAACCCGCCTGCCAGCGCAGGAGAAATGACAGACTCTCATTTGACCCCTGGGTTGGGAAAATCCTCTGGAGGAGGGCATGGCAACCCACTCCAGTATTCTTGCATGGAGAATCCCAGGGACAGAGAAGCCTGGAGGGCTGGAATCCACAGGGTCACAGAGTCGGACATGACTGAAGTAACTTAGCATGCACGCAGGCAACAGGGCATGACTGACTTCCCAACCACTGATGGGTAAAGAACAATCACATTTATCTGATGCTCAAGGAAATTGGGTTTGATATGATTTAATACACTTCATGATTTCATTTCCAAGGAGGAGGAAATATTTTCTATATATAAAATGAGATACCGTCTTTCAAAATGAACAGTGTTGTTGCTGTTCAGTCTCTCAATCGTGTCTGACACTGTGACACCACAGACTGCAGCACGCCAGGCTTCCCTATCCATCACCATCTCTCAGAGTTTGCTCAAACTCAGGTCCAGTGAATAGGTGATGCCATCCAACCATCTCATACTCTGTCATCCCCTTCTCCGCCTGCTTTCAATTTTTCCCAGCATCAGTGTCTTTTCCAATGAGTCAGCTCTTTGCATCAGGTGGCCAAAGTATTGGAGCTTCAGTTTCAGCATCAGTCTTTCCAATGAATAGTCAGGGTTGATTTTCTTTAGGACTGACTGGTTTGATCTCTTTTCTCTCCAAGGGACCCTCAAGAGTTTTCTCCAGCACCATAGTATGAAAACATCAATTCTTTGGCTGTCAGCCTTCTTTATTATACAATTCTCACATATGTTGTTGTTGTTCAGTCACTCAGTCACTCTTTGTGACCCCCATGGACAGCAGCACACCAGGCTTCCCTGTCTTTCACTATATCTGGAGTTTGCTTAAACTCATGTCCATTGAGTTGGTGATGCCATCTAATCATCTCATCCTCTGTCATCCCCTTCTCCTCTTGCCCTCAATCTTTCCCAGCACCCGGGTCATTTCCAGTGAGTCAGCTCTTCACATCAGGTGGCCAAAGTATTGGAACGTCAGCTTCAGAATCAGTCCTTCCAAGGAATATTCAGGGTTGATTTCTTTTAGGATTGACTGGTTTGATCTCCTTGCTGCCAAAAGGATTCTGAAGTCTTCTTGAACACCACAGTTCAAAAACATCAATTCTTTGGCACTCAGCCTTCTTCATGGTCCAACTCTCACATCCATACATGACTACTGAAAAACCATAGCTTTGATAATACTGACCTTTGTCAACAAAGTAATGTCTCTGCTTTTTAATATGCTGTCTAGGTTTGTCATAGCTTTTCTTCCAAGGAGCAAGCAGTCTTTTAATTTCATGGCTGTAGTCACCATCTGCAGTGATTTTGGAGCCCAGGAAAATAAAGTCTGTCACTGTTCCACTGTTTCCCCATTTATTTGCCATGACATGATGGGACTGGATGCCATGATCTTCCTTTTTTGATTGTTGAGTTTTAAGTCAGCTTTTTCACTCTCCTCTTTAACTTTCATCAAGAAGCCCTTTAGTTCCTCTTCACTTTCTGCCATAAGGATGCTCATCTGCATATCTGAGGTTATTGATATTTCTTCCAGCAATCTTGATTCCAGTTTGTGCTTCATCCAGCCCAGCATTTCACATGACGTACTTTGCATATAAGTGAAACATGGCAATATACAGCCTTCATATACTCCTTTGCCCAATTTTGAACCAGTCCATTGTTCCATGTCCAGTTCTAACTGTTGCTTCTTGAATTGCATACAGATTTCTCAGGAGGCAGGTAAAGTGGTCTGGCATTCCCATCTGTTTAAGAATTTTCCACAGTTTGTTGTGATCCACACAGACAAAGGCTTTAGTGTAGTCAATGAAGCAAAAGTAGATGTTTTTCTGGAACTTTCTTGCTTTTTCATGTTCCAATGGATGTTGGTAATTTGACCTCTGGTTGCTCTGCCTTTTCTAAATCCAACTTGAACATCTGGAAGTTCATGGTTCAGGTGCTGCTAAAACCTCACTTGAAGAATTTTGAGCATGACTTTGCTAGAACATGAAACAAGTGCAATTGTGTGGTAGTCTGAACATTCTTTGGCATTGCCTTTCTTTGGGATTGGAATGAAAACTGACCTTTTCCAGTCCTGTGGCCACTGCTGAGTTTTCCAAATTTTCTGGCATACTGAGTGCAGCATTTTAATAGCATCATCTTTTAGGACTTGAAATAACTCAGCTGGAATTTCATCACCTCCACTAACTTTGTTCATAGTGATGCTTTCTAAGGCCCACTTGACTTCACATTCTGGCTCTAGGTGAGTGGGATTTCTGGCTCTAGGTGAGTGATCACATCATTGTTTTCTGGGTCATTAAGATCTTTTTTGTATAGTTCTTCTGTGTATCCTTGCCAACTCTTCTTAATCTCTTCTGCTTCTGATAGGTCCCTACCATTTCTGTCTTTTATTGTGCCCATCTTTGCATGAAATATTCCCTTAGTATCTATAATTTTCTTGAAGAGGTCTATAGCCTTTCCCATTCTATTGTTTTCCTCTATTTTTTTTTTTTGCATTGTTCACTTAGAATAGATTTCTTCTCTCTCCTTGCTATTCTTTGGAACTCTGCATTCAGATGAGTATATCTTTCCTTTTCTCCTTTGCCTTTCATTTCTCTTCTTTTCTCACCTATTTGTAAGGCTTCCTCAGACAACCATTTTGCCTTTTTGCATTTCTTTTTTTTTTGAAGATGGTTTTGATCACCACCTCCTGTACAATGTTATGAACCTTCATCCATAGTTCTTCAGGCACTCTGTCTATCAGATCTAATCCCTTGAATCTATTTTTCACTTCTACTGTATACTCATAAGGGATTTGATTTAGGTCATGCCTTAATGACCTAATGGTTTTCCCTACGTTTTTCAATTTAAATCTGAATTTGACAATAAGGAGTTCATGATCTGAGCCACAGTCAGGTCCTGGTCTTGTTTTTTCTGACTGTATAGAGCTTCTCCATCTTTGGCTGCAAAGAATATAGTCAATCTGATTTCGGTATTGACCGTCTGGTGATGTCTATGTGTAGAGTCATCTCTTGTGTTGCTGCATATCCATACAGTGAAACTAATTATTTAATTTCAGAAGGCAAGACTCCCTCACCCCACTGCCATGCTATACAGTATGTTCTCATTAGTTCTATCTTATACATAGTATCAACCGTGTATATAAGTCAATTTCAACCTCCCAGTTTTTCCCACCCCCACCCTTTCCCTCTTGGTAACCATGCAATTGTTCTCTGCATTTATGTCTCTATTTGCAAATAGTATTATCTATATGCTTTTCTAGATTTCACATATATGCATTAATGTACAGTATTTGTTTTTCTCTTTCTGACTTACTTCACTCTGTATGACACTCTCTAGGTCCATCCACATCTCTACAAATGACCCAATTTTGTTGCTTTTTATGGTTGAGTAATTTTTTTTGCATATCTGCTTTGCATCTTCTTTATCCATTCTTCTGTTGATGGACCATAATTCAAAAAGATACGTGTATCCCAATGTTCACAGCAGCACTATCTACAATAGCCAGGACATGGACACCACCCAAGTCAGTCTTCTTGTTCTTAAAGTAAAGACACTCACCGTTTGGGGCAAGGATAACTGAAAGGTATTCCTCATAGAATGAGCTCACATAGAGCAGTAAGCTGGGTGTCCCTGTGGTCCGGAAGCTCAGTGTGGCCATTTCTCCTGTCAATGTCAGATCCTCATGAAATAAAGCTGCGAAGGAGCTGGAGTTCTTGCTAAAGGTGTCATTGTAATGGTCCTGAAAATTGTAGATCACCGAGGAGCCAGCTCCAAAATAGGCAGAAATGTCTGGAATGGCAAGCAATTTTGATTGTATTAGCAATATGTAAGTGCACGTGTCTTATTATGTATATTTCTATATATGCAAAGAATATTTCTAATCCTCAAATATCTCAAAAGGGAAAAATAATAATGTCATGCTCTGCTGGGTATTTTTTAGTTTAGTATTATTTGTTTTTATTTTGGCTGTGACACATGGCTTTCAGTATCTCAGTTCCCTGATCAGAGATTGGACCCGGGCCATAGCAGTGAAAGCGCCAAATCCTAACCACTAGGCCACCAGGGACCTCCTCCTTTGCTGTTTTTTAATTTAAAAAAATTAAGATGAAAAATAATAAAGCTTAAGTAAAGAGATAATCCCTCCATATCCCATAACCCAGAATTGAGTAACAGTATTTTATTATTGCCTCAAAAATGCAAAATTAAATGTCCAGTGTAAATGCACGTTAAAGTTTACTGCTTTCCTCAAGGAGACCTCACTGATGCCCCTCTGATCTACTAGAAGTAGTCATAGCCTTGTTAAGAATACAAGCTTAATTCCTCCCAAGGGAAATGGAGGCATTTGGGATAGAAACAATTCTATTTCAGCTAATCACAGAGAACTGCCTTATCTTTTCATTACAGAGTCAAATACCAGAGGCATCTTCATGGACTTCTCATGCTCCAGCCTTTCCCTGTTCCTTGGGCACACTCACCATTCTCGCAGAATGGCCCGTCATATGCAGAGACGGTGCAGTCACATGTGATCCCTCTGCGCTTTTCTCTGCACCTCCCTCCATTGTGACACAGATGGCCGTATGTGCTGCAGTGTCCTGGACACCCTGGCTCCACTCCTGGGGTCATCATGGCTCTTTCTTCCAGATCCAGGGCCAGCCCGTTCAATCGCAGAGACCGAATGCACCCCAGGAAGCCTCTCTGTCGGCTTGCGGTTCCACCTACAAGGGAAACACTGCAAATGCAAACGCGTTCCTCTGTGTCTTATTCAAGATTTATCTTCATGCTGAACTGAGGCCATATCTCTGGTCTCTGCTCAGTCATCATGTCCAACTCTGTGACCCCGTGGACTGTAGCCCACCAGGCTCCTCTATCCATGTCCATGGGATTCTCCAGGCAAGAACACTGGCATGGGCTGCTATGCTCTCCTTCAGGGGATCTTCCTGACCCAGGGATCAAACTTGGATCTCCTGCATCCCGTGAATTGCAGGTAGATTCTTTACCTCTGAGCCACCAGGGAAGCCCCATATAGATAATGACAAAAAAGTCATTGCTCAAAGTTTTATGAACAAATACAATTCTGAAAACATAGTCTGTGATCAAATGTTAAGAATCATCAAATGGCACTGAGTTAAAAGCATTAATGGAAATATTTTTTAAGGTGAACTTGGTAATATTTATTCTAAATAATTTAGAAAGACTTACATTTTTACATTTGTTCCTCTCTTAAAGGACAAAATGAAGACCACTGATCCTTTTAAAGTTTAAATTTATAAACAATGACATGTATAATAAAGGTTGTATAGTTAAAAATCTTTGCAATGTAATATGTATTACAAATGTGTGGTACATAAATTTGTACATGTATTTTATATGTATTAAAATTTTTGTATAATAGATGTATTATAAATTTATGTATTCGATTGACCAAAAAGTTCATTTAAGATTTATTGTAACATCTTATAGAAAAAGCCAAATGAACTTTTTGGCCAACCCTATATATTGTGTGTGTGTTATATAATGCTAATTCTTACTTAGATGAGCTCTGAATAATAGAGCTGTGCAAAAGAACTGAGAAGAGACCAAAGAAAGAGAAGGCAGACGAGGTAAAACCAAATCTAGGACCTCAGGCCTTTCACACTCCATCCTGGAAGCTCTGAGGTTAGGTGGTATAACATCAAGCAAATAATATATATCTCCTTATTTTTATATTATTTATCATGTGAACATAATAAATATGGGAGCACAGGAGTCATCTGAAGTGCCTGCTAAAAACAGATTTTGGATTTATTCCCAAAGATCCTGATTCACTGAATTTTCAACCAACACCTCAGGATTTAGAAACATTGCCATAATGAAAACACTAGCTCTAGGTAGGTTTCCATTCAAACTTTGTTCCTAGAAGTTCTGTTAATTAATCCTCAGAATTTAAATCAGAAAATAGAACTGTTTAGTTTGATTCACAATTTGATAACTTTCAGGGAAGCCTCCTCGACTCAGTGAGAACTGTGCTTGAAGCTGAGTTTAATGGTGCTATGGGCTACACCACACACTCACACACACACACACACACAAACACACACACACACACACACACACACACATACAAATTCATTCAATAGCATCCGTTCCTGAACATTGTAGTAGGTAAATTCTGGCAAAGCAGACTCTGTGCTAATTTGTGATTTACATCAATTTTTAATTGGACTGTGTCCTTATTTACTTTAAAATACGTGAGATCAGACCAAGTGAGAGCTACTTCGTTAATCTGCTTAGTTTCCAAATTAGAATAGAGTTGTCTAAAAAGCAATGTAGCAAAACTTATTCCTCCCTTTGGGAAAAACAAACAATAATAAAGACTAAGCAAGTAAATTAGAGGGAGGACTTCCACTACCCAGAGTGTTTATCTTTAAAGAAGGGACAGCAGAATAATGAGTCCACTCTGGTTCTAAACATGAAGCTTGCAATGAGAGCAGCAGAGAGGGAGCAGGGTGGAGAGGAACCGGGCACTGGGCTGGATTAAATACTGCTGTGCAGAGTCACATGAGGCTGCTTCTGTCGGACTGGCCTCTTACCATCTGATTTTGGGGGGACATTGGAGGATTTTGTCCCAATTACAAGTCTGATTCTCTAACTTCACTAAAAAGTGAAATGAGAGAAATGGATAGAAAAATGCTAATTTTTTAAATAAACAGAGTTAACTGAAACAAACATAAATCATCTATGATATTGAGTGCAAGCCTGGGAATCAGTCCAACAGGGGGTTTGGATTTCCCTTCCAGTTGGGTTTCTGTGATCAAGTCCCTTGATCTCTCTGACCCTCCATGATCTCATCTGTAAATTGGGTATAATAATCTGTGGCCCAGTGGTAAAGAATCCACTTGTCATTGCAGAAAATGCAAGAGATGTGAGTTCAGTTTCTGGGTCAGAAAGATCCCTTGGAGTAGAAAATGGCAACCCACTCCAGTATTCTTGCCTGGAGAACCCCATGGACAGAGGAGCCTGGTGGGTTACAGTCCATGGGGTTGTAAAGAATCGGACATGACTGAGCCATTGAGTCACATAATCTATGGCAGATATACTCATATTAAATGAGTTCTTGGTACACAGTGTCTGTGTGGCTGAACCTCACTGGCTCTTTTTTCTTTATTGGCTCCATCTTAGCCCTGCAACCCCATCCCGCCCCCCTCTTTTTGGATGACTGATCTTTAGCCTACTCACAAGGAAAGCATCCCAGCCAGATATTTCCCTACCAACCTTTACCCTTGCCTTCACCTGATATGAAAACTGGAAGTGTCTTTTGCTGATGCAGGTGATCATGAGATCTCCATGGGGGCAGAAAAATCCTAGGACTGGGCCATGCGTCCTCTCACTGGTAGTCAGATTCTATTTTTAGCTTTGCCCCTTCAGATTCCCCCAGGATCCCTTTCCGTGGCACAAGATGCCACTGTGAATGCCTCTGGCTCATCATCCCCTGGATGTAATTTACCCAGAGCTAACATCAGAACTGTACTTTACGGAGTTGCCTGCATTGAGTTTCAGTCTCAAAGTTCCTTTTCAGTTCATAGCACTTTTTCTTTTTAATTTACCTTTTAATTGGAGGATAATTTCTTTATAACCTTGTGTTGATTTCTGCTGCACAACAGTGTGAATCAGTCATAATTATATATATATATACATATATCTTCCCTGGTGGCTCAGACAGCAAAGTGTCTGTCTACAATGCGGGAGACCTGGGTTCAATCCCTGGGTCAGGAAGATCTCCTGGAGAAGGAAATGCAACCCACTCCAGTATTCTTGCCTGGAAAAATCCCATGGATAGAGGAACCTGGTTAGGCTACAGTCCATGGGGTCGCAAAGAGTTGGACATGACTGAGTGACTTCACTCACTCACTTCACTATGTGTGTGTGTGTGTGTGTGTGTGTGTGTGTATATATATATATATATACATCTCCCCTCGCTCTTGAGACTCCCTCCCACCCCTCATCCCACCTCTCTAGGTAATCACAGAATCACAGAGCACCAGGCTGGGCTCAAACAAGTATCGTATATTAATGCATATGTATTGAATCTAGAACATAGTGTTGATGAACCTATCTGAGGGAAAGAATGGAGACGCGACGTAGAGAACGAACTTATGGACACAGTGGGAGGAGAGAGTTAAAGAGGATTTTATTCAGTATCTCCTTCTCCCACCAGTGCCTATAGTAGTCGTGGCAGCTGTTATCATCACTACTGTTGTAGCTGCGATCTCCTCTTGGTGTGTCTTTGCACTCAGAGCACAGTACAGTTAGAAGCCGCCAGCAGCACTCACCCACGAAAAGCTGGCTGTTGAGCTGCAAGCGGGCATGCCCATCAGCTGGGGCAGGTTGGGTCTTGCGAGGGTGCTGACCCACTTGGAGGGATGCTTCTTTAACGTTCCGGTCTGCCTTCACGTGGTGCCACCGATTGTCATTAAAGGCAGTGGGAGACTGCACCGTGATCTCACAGGGCCCATTCCCCACATCAAAGGAAAAGGTTACTTCTGTTGGGGCTGGAAATAAAAATATGAGAGATGCCCGAGTTCATTCACAGGAGGGAAAATTCAGTCTTGAGTAGATCTGAAAAAACCACCATGACGTGCTCCTTATGAAAGAAGACATACAAGGGATGCAGACAGATGTCAGTCTGAGTTGGTTGGGGAGGGGTTGGGGTGGAGAATAAACCTGTATCCTGAAAAAAGGAAGGTGAAGCTGATTTTAACGTATTTCTCCCCAGAGTTTACTGTTCATCCTGCTAAGCCCTAAGCAATAGAGATATTTACCTACAGAAGCAAAACTAATATTTTATCTGACTTTATACATAGAAGTGATTTTATTTAAAGGTGATTTAAACCTTTATGAAGTTTTAAAAGCACTAGGTAAATTTCAGATAGCAAGACATTAAGTTTTGTCTACATATATATAAACAATGTGTTTAGTCAATTAAATCACATAATGTTGTGATTTAATAAGAAGTTATTTGACCAGTTTGGTTTAATACCCTTTTTGCACATAGAATTAAGACAACAAGGAACTGTACAGACTGTTGTGTGTTTCAGAAATTACTGTTTTACTTTCCACTTAGTATTTAAGAAAAAATATAATTGACAAAGGAAGCATGTCAGTATATCAGGAATTAGGTTACCACCAAGGTTATTGTTAATTACTGAGTACCCCAGTGGCTTTGTGCAGGGTGGACAACTCACCTCGCAGCTCTAGCCTGATGAAGTCTGTGATTCCCAGGTTCTCTAAAAACACCCCTGAAGAGGCTGTGGTTTTAAAAAAGAAAGACACGTCAGCACTAAGCTCTCCTCGGAACGTGGGGAAATGAAGGTATGAAGTCTCAGTATTGAAGGAAGCTGAATTCCAAAATGAATCTGTTTACAAAAAGAAAAAAAAAAGACAATGACAATAGCAGTAAAATACAACAAATAACAATTGCCTTTTATATTTCTAGCATTTTTACCGTTTGATGCATTATTTATCCATTCAAAGCATTATTTATCCATACAAGCCTTCTTATGGGAGTTCTTCTGAACATGTGGCCATGAGATGAATGTCTAAATAGTGATTCTTTAGAGGATTAAGAATATGGACACAGCTGCAAGTGAGTGGATGGATAATCACTTCGATAAAGGCCTGTTTTTTTTTTTTTGCTGTTGTTGTTCTCTTTTTTTAACTAAATTATCATAGAGTAAAATTGACTTTTTAGGGTTTTACAGTTATATAAAGTTTACAGGCTTTTACAGTTATATGAATTTTAACACATGCATGGATTTGTGTAACCATCATCAAAATCAGAATAAAGAACAGTCCATCACCCCCAAAAAACTCTCTCTTGCGATTTCTTTATAGTCACACCCTCTGCCCACCCCTCAGCCTGGCAGTCATGAACTAGTCTCTGTATTACAGTTTTACCTTTCCCAAATAACATATAAACTGAGTCAAGCAGTATGCAATAACACAAAGCCTTTGAGATTCATTTGAGATGTTGCATGTCAACATCTAGTCTTTTTTTACTGCTCTGTAGTTATTCTATCACATGAATGTGCCATAGTTTATTTATCCATATTTAAGAACACTAAAGTTGTTTCCAAATTTGGTCAATTACAAATAGAACTACTCTAAAAATTTGCGTGGCACAGTGGTAAAGAATCTGCCTGCCAATGCAGGAGACATAGGTTTGATTCCTGGGTCAGGAAGATCCCTTGGAGTAGGAAATGGCAGCCCAGTATTCTTGCCTGGAAAATTCCATGGACAGAAGAGCCTGGTGGTGGGCTATATAGCCCATGGAGTTGCAAAGAGGCAGACATGACTGGGCAACTGAGCACAACCACCAGAACAAACATTTGTGAAAAGTTTTTGTGTGAGTATATGTTTTTATTTCTCTAGGGTAAATTCCCAGGAGCATGATTCCTGGGTCATATGGTAAGTATATGTTTATAAGTTACTGCCAAACAGTTTTCCAGAGTGATCATACCATTTTTAATTCCCATGATCAGTGTGTAACAGATACAGTTGTTTTATATCTTTACCAGCATTTTACATTGTTAGTATACATATTTTTTTATCTTAGCAATTCAAATTGATGTAAAGTAGTATATCATTGTGGTTTTAATTTTCCCTTCCCTAGTAGATAATGATGTTGGGCATCTCATGTACTTATTTGCCAGTTTATGTCCTCTTTGGTGAAGAGTGTGTTCAGCTTGGAGGGAACTGACATCTTTCTTATGTTGAGTCTTCCAATCCACGAGCACAGTATATCTCTTCCTTTATTCAGATTTTTTGATTCTTCAGTATTTAGCCATTTATTTGGTTTACAGATTTTATACATGTTTTTGTTAAACATACACTTGAGTATTATATGTTCTTTGGAGATACTGAAAATGATATTCTCTTACAGATTTTGGTTTCCAGTTTACATTGCTAGCATATATAACTGATCCGTCTGTTGTTGACATTGCATCTTGAGATCTTGTTGAGCTCACTTATAAGACCTAATAAGGTGTTTTTTTCTGTTTTGGGTAGTACATTCCTTGAGATTTTCTATGTAGGCAATCATATATGTAGGCTTCCCTGGTGGCTCAGTGGCAAAGAATCTGCTTGTAATGCAGAATATGTGGGTTTAATCACTGAGATGGGAAGATCCCCCAGAGAAGGAAATGGCAACCCACTCCAGTATGCTTGCCTGGAACATCCCATGCTGCTGCTGCTGCTGCTAAGTCGCTTCAGTCATGTCCGACTCTGTGCGACCCAATAGACAGCAGCCCACCAGGCTCCCCCATCCCTGGGATTCTCCAGGCAAGAACACTGGAGTGGGTTGCCATTTCCTTCTCCAATGCATGAAAGTGAAAAGTGAAAGTGAAATCGCTCACTCGTGTCCAACTTTTAGCGACCCCATGGACTGCAGCCCACCAGGCTTCTCCACCCATGGGATTTTTCAGGCAAGAGTACTGGAGTGGGGTGCCATTGCCTTCTCCGGGAACATCCCATAGACAGAGGAAACTGGCAGGCTACAGTTCATGGAATCACAGAAGAGTTGGATACAACTTAGTGACTAAACAACCAACCAACCAATCAAGTGTGCATATGCAAATAAAGTTTTCTTTCTTGCTTTCCAGTCTTTAAGCACTTATTTTCTTTCTTACATTATTGCCCTGGCTAAGACAATGATAAATATTGCTGAATAAAAGTGGTGAGATTGGATATCCTAATCTTGTTCACATCCTGAGGGGAAAAGCATTCAGTTTTTTACCAGTAATTACAATACTTTTGTAATAGATGCTGTCTTATTAGGCTGAAGAATTTTCTTTTATACCTAGTTTGCTAAGAACTTCATTGTAAATGCTATTATGATATAAATTATAATTTTTAATGTTCTTTTAGTAATTTAAATTACAATGTTCTTATTAATTGATACAGAAAAAGCATCTGGCATGATTTTTCTTCCTTTAACCATGTTAACATGGTAGATTACATTAATCAACTTCCAAATACTAAATCAGCCTTGCATCCTGGATAAACTGCAGTTGGTGGTGGTGCATTTAAAAATATATATATCCCTGGGTTATTTGTTAATGTTTTGTCAATATTTTTTGCATCTGTGTTAGTAATAACATTGTTAGTTGTTATACTTTTCTCTTTTTACTGTCTTTGTCTAGTTTCAATATCAGAACAATATTCTGCTTTAAATGTTAGAAAGAATTTCCTCTTCTACTTTCTGAAAGAGATTTTATAGCTATGATATTATTTCTTGGGTAGAATTCATCAGTGAATCAAGCTTGGTCTGAATTTTTTTGAAAGTTTTTAATTACAAATTCAATTCCATTAATACTATTAGGTCTATTCCAGTTGTCTCATTCATCTTGAGTTTTGGTTGTTAATGGTTTTCAAAGAACTGGTCCACTTCATCTGTATAAATAGATTTAATACTTGTACAGTTGTTTGTAGTGTACTCTTTTATACTCTTGATGTCAGTGGTGTCTGCAGTGTTTTCCCAACACTCAATTTCCATATTGGTAACGTTTATCATTTCTTGGATAGTTTTGTTAGAAGCTTAACTATTTTACTAGTATTTTTAAAGAGTATAAAAAGAATCACTTTTAATTTTTATAGATCAGTATGTATTCTGCTTTTAATTTAATTGATTTCTATTCTTGTCTTTTCTTTCTTGTCTTTCTATTCTTTCTGCTTGTTTTAGGTTTAAGGTTTATTTTTCTCTTCTATTTCTAGTTTCTTTGGGTGAAAGCTTACATTATTGAACTGAGATCTTTTTTATTTCACAATATAAGTACTTATTGCTACAAACATCCTGCTGACCACTGCTATCACAAAATTTAATACTAAAAATTTTGATAGTCTGTATTTTAATTTTCATTCAGTTCAAAATATATTATCAGATCTATTGAGACCTTGCCCTTGACTTGGGTATTATTTAAGGATCTGAAGTTTAATTTCTAAGTGTTTGGAGATTTTCTTATTTTTTATTTATTTCTAATTTAATTTGATTGTACTAGTGAATGCATTTTGTGTGATTTAAATTAGATCATGGCATTTGATCCCATCACTTCATGGGAAATAGATGTGGAAACAGTGGAAACAGTGTCAGACTTTATTTCTTTGGGCTCCAAAGTCACTGCAGATGGTGACTGCAGCCATGAAATTAAAAGACGCTTGCTCCTTGGAAGAAAAGTTATGACCAACCTAGATAGCATATTCAAAAGCAGAGACATTACTTTGCCAGCAAAGGTCCGTCTACTCAAGGCTATAGTTTTTCCAATGGTCATGTATGGATGTGAGAGTTGGACTATGAAGAAAGCTGAGTGCCAAAGAATTGATGCTTTTGAACTGTGGTGTTGGAGAAGACTCTTGAGAGTCCTTTGGACTGCAGGGAGATCCAACCAGTCCATTCTAAAGGAGATCAGCCCTGGGATTTCTTTGGAAGGACTGATGCTAAAGCTGAAACTCCAGTACTTTGGCCACCTCATGCAATGAGTTGACTCATTGGAAAAGACCCTGAATGCTGGGAGGGATTTGGGGCAGGAGGAAAATGGGACAACAGAGGATGAGATGGCTGGATGGCATCAGTGACTCAATGGATGTGAGTTTGAGTGAACTCCGGGAGATGGTGATGGACAGGTAGGCCTGGCGTGCTGCGATTCATGGGGTCTCAAAGAGTGGGACACAACTGAGCGACTGAATTGAACTGAAGGTTTGTTTTATGACACAGAAGAATATGCTGTTTCTGGGTTAAATATTCATGTGCATTTGAAAATAATGTGCATTCTACTGTTGGTAGAGTATTCTATAAATGTCAGTTGGATTCTGGTGTCATTCAGGCCTTCAGTATCCTTGCTAATTTTCCCTCTATTAGTTCCATATATTAATGAGAAAGGAGTATTAGATTCTAATTATAATTATGCATGTCTCTATCTCTCCTTTCCATCCTGTCAAATTTTGCTTTATGTATTTGAAGCTCAGTTATTTGCACACATGTTTAAGATTCTTAGGTCTTCTAGTTCTTTTTTATCTCTATTAATTTACTTTGCTTTCAAGTAAAACTTTTAATATAGAAACTTCAGTGTTTGTGTAGTATATCTATTTTCTTTTATTATGTCATTATATTTGAATTGAACTTCTTATAGACAGTTTACAGTTGAGTCATAACAGTGTCTTTTATGAGTTTATTTAGACCACTTACATTAAATACAAATGTTGATATGTTAGTTCTTCATTTCACTATTTTTTCTTATTTGTCCTAATTTTCATTCTTTTGTTTCCCCCTTTCTGCCTTCTTTTGGATTATTTAAATACTTTTCAGTATTCTATTTGTATTTGCCTGTAGCAGATTCTTAATTGGTTCTTTTAGGGATTAAAATATATATACTTACTTTCTCAGTCTGCTTAAAATCTATATTTTAACCACTTTAAGTGATTTGTAAAAACCCTGGAAACAATTTTGACCCTTATCTACTCCTGTTGATGTTGTGCTACTTGTATTACATCTACATAAAATAAAATCCCTGTGAAATAGAGTTGTGCTTTCAGTCCTCAGATACATTTAAAATAACTCAATAGGAAAATAACTTATTAAATTACCCAGGTATTTACCATTTCTGATGCTGATTGTTTTATCCCTGAAGTTCCAAATTTCCTTCTGATACCATTTTCTTTCTAAGAACCTTCCTTTAGAAATTCCTTTAAAGGATTCTTTCCGGCTATGAATGCTTTTAGTTTTCTTTCATTCAGTTGTTCAGTCATGTCCGACTCTTTGTGATCCCATGAATCACAGCATGCCAGGCCTCCCTGTCCATCACCAACTCCCGGAGTTCACTCAAACTCACATCCATTGAGTCAGTGATGCCATCCAGCCATCTCATCCTCTGTCGCCCCTTTCTCCTCCTGCCCCCAATCCCTCCCAGCATCACAGTCTTTTCCAATGAGTCAACTCTTTGCATGAGGTGGCCAAAGTACTGGAGTTTCAGCTTTAGCATCATTCCTTCCAAAGAAATCCCAGGGCTGATCTCCTTCAGAATGGACTGGTTAGGTCTACTTGCAGTCCAAGGGACTCTCAGGAGTCTTCTGCAACACTACAGTTCAAAAGCATCAATTCTTCGGCACTCAGCTTTCTTCACAGTCCAACTCTCACATCCATACATGACCACTGGAAAAACCATAGCCTTGACTAGACAGACCTTTGCTGGCAAAGTAATGTCTCTGCTTTTGAATATGCCATCTAGGTTGGTCATAACTTTCCTTCCAAGGAGTAAGCGTCTTTTAATTACATGGCTGCAGTCACCACCTGCAGTGGTTTTGGAGCCCCAGAAAATAAAGTCTGACACTGTTTCCACTGTTTCCCCATCTACTTCCCATGAAGTAATGGGACCAAATGCCATGATCTTCGTTTTCTGAATGTTGAGCTTTCATTGGAGATATTTAAAACTTTTACCTTCATTCCTAAAGGATATTTTTGCTGAACACAGAATTCTCAACTGACAATACTTTCAAAATAGAAATATTTTTCCATTTCTTTCTGGCCTCCATATTTCTGATGAGAAACTTACTGTCATTTGAATTGGTGTTTTCCTATAGGCAACACATTATTATTCTCTCTGGCTGCTTTCAAAAAATTCTTCTCATTGTCTTTAGTTTTCATTAGTTTGCTTACAATATATATCTAGATGTGAATTTCTTTGAGTTTATCCTGTTTCAGATTCATTCAACTTCCCAGTTTCTCTTTTGCCAAACTTGGAAAGTTTTCAGCCATTATGTTTTCAAATATTTTTTCAGGACCAACACTTTTCCTCTCTTCTTCTGGAAATTCACTTACATGAATATTATATATTTTTTTTATTATTAACCCACAGATCCCTGAGACCCTATTCATTTTTTTCAGTCTTTTTTTCTTTTTCTTGCTTAGACTGGATAATTTCTATTTATCTATCTTCAAGGCCCTTGGCTGTTTCATCTCAAGTTTTCTCCTTAGCCCATCCAGTGCATCTTTTAGTTCCATTGCTATACTTCTCAGTTTTTTTTTTTTTTTGTCATTTATTTATTTTTATTTTTATTTTTTTTAGCTCTTTTTTTTTAAATTTTTAAAATTAAAAAAATTTCAGGTATACAAGTTTCCTTTTAGCTCTCCTTTATATAGCCTATTTCTTTGTTGAAGCATTCTCTTTTTCTATTTGTTTCAAAAGCATTTATTATTATTCCTTACAGTTTTTGTGTAATAGTTGTTTTAATGTCTTTATCAGTTAATTTTAACCTCTGCATTATTGGTTATCTACTGATTACATTTTCTTATGCAAACTTCAATTTTTCCGGTTCTTTGTATGTTAAGTAATTTTGGATTATTTTCTAGATATTTACAATAGTATGTTAACAAACTGGGAGCTTTGTTTAAATTCAAGGAGTAAGTTGATATTTTTATTTTTCAGCCCTGTTGGCCTGGTTATGATCTGCCCACACATTTCAACCTTCCCTCTGTGGTCCGTGGCTCCTATGGCAGTCCAGTTTTCAAAGTTTTTGCAGTACTTTTCAGATCTGCCTCACCTTTGCACCACACAGTAGCCAGTCTGAGTCCTGGGTGGTAGCTTCTTCGCTCATTCTCAATTTCTTGGTCCATAATTAGGACCAGTTTGAGGCATGTGTAGCTCGGGGGTAAACCCAGGACTTCATAAACAAGTTTAACATCACTTTCATGAACTCTTTCCTCTCTGTGCTCTTCCAATACTTTCCAGTTCCCTGGGCTCTCTCTTCATGCAGACAGCCAGAAAACTAAGGCTCTATTTAGCCTGTTTTATTGTGCTTTCCTATTTACTTCTGTTCCTGTACCTATATCCATTGCCAAGTGATGGGTGAACAGAGAAAGAAAACAAAAGTAACATGAGTCTGCCACTGTTTGGGAGTCAGGGCTGTCCTATCCAGAGCAGAAGATTCATTTTTCAGAGCTCTGGCTCTTGCATGCTCTTGAGGCAGTTTCTGCCACTGTTGCCATGGGATTTCCTGGGAACTGGAACCTCAGAAAACAGAGATAAAGGGGAGAGGGATGAGATTCCTGTACTCACTGACTGAAGCCCCTTGTCCCCTCCTCCAATCCGGACTAGAGGACTTCTCCTGGAACTCTCTCCATTTGTGATCCCATGGCTAAGAGATATTGGAGGTAAGTACATGGTGAATTCTGCTTTCTGTTCCCTATTACTGTTTGCTTTTCAGAGTCTTGAGATAACTGCTTCATGAATCCTGTCTGTGCAGTATTTAAAGCCATGAGATGATGGGAAAAGACCACCAGTGGAGAATAGACAGGAAAGAAGGCAGAGAATAGAGCCTTGGGGAACCCCAAGATTATCCCACTGGGGAGATGAAGAAAGGTTAGGGAGAGAAGGGAAGAAAAACCAGAATTTTGTGGTATGCTGGCCACCAAGTAAAGAAAGTGACTAAAAGAAGAGAGAATCATGGGAGAATTCCAAAGTTGCTCACAGGTCAATTCAGATATTTATCAGAGAATAAGAATTGGACTTAGAAATGTCGAGTTCTCATTGTGACCTCAGTTTCTGAGGAGTGGTGAAGAACAACATCTGTCTTATATTCAAGGGAGACTAGAATTAGGGAAATTAAAGATAGAACTCTTATTTATATTTCAGTTATTTGGGGGCAGTAAGGGATATGAAAGAAATTAAGTTGCAGTTGGAGGGGTACGTGGAATTAAGAGCATCAAGGCTTCTAGTGTAAATATTCAGAACTACCAAAAGGCATTAATGCATAGATAGGAATCAGAGATCAAATTGTCAACATCTGCTGGATCATTGAAAAAGCAAGAGAGTTCCAGAAGAACATCTATTTCTGCTTTATTGACTATGTCAAAGCCTTTGACTGTGTGGATCACAATAAACTGTGGAAAATTCTGAAAGAGATGGGTATACCAGACCACCTGACTTGCCTCTTGAGAAACCTATAAGCAGGTAAAGAAGCAACAGTTAGAACTGGACATGGAACAACAGACTGGTTCCAAATAGGAAAAGGAGTACGTCAAGGCTGTATATTGTCACCTTGCTTATTTAACTTTTATGCAGAGTACATCATGAGAAACATGCTGGGCTGGAAGAAGCACAAGCTGGAATCAAGATTGCTGGGAGAAATATCAATCACCTCAGATATGCAGATAACACCACCCTTATGGCAGAAAATGAAGAGGAACTAAAAAGCCTCTTGATGAAAGTGAAAGAGGAGAGTGAAAAAGTTGGCTTAAAGCTCAACATTCAGAAAACGAAGATCATGGCATCTGGTCCCATCACTTTATGGGAAATAGATTGGGGAAACAGTGGAAACAGTGTCAGACTTTATTTTGGGGGGCTTGAAAATCATTGCAGATGGTGACTGCAGCCATGAAATTAAAAGATGCTTGTTCCTTGGAAGGAAAGTTATGACCAACCTAGATAGCATATTCAAAAGCAGAGACATTACTTTGCCAACAACGGTCCATCTAGTCAAGGCTATGGTTTTTCCAGTGGTCATGTATGGATGTGAGAGTTGGACTATAAAGAAAGCTGAGTGCCAAAGAATTGATGCTTTTGAACTGTGGTGTTGGAGAAGACTCTTGAGAGTCCCTTGGACTGCAAGGAGATCAAACTAGTCCATCCTAAAGGAGAACAGTCCTGGGTGTTCATTGGAAGGACTGATGCTGAAGCTGAAGCACCAATACTTTGGCCACCTGATGCGAAGAGTTGACTCATTTGAAAAGACCCTGATGCTGGGAAAGATTGAGGGCAGGAGGAGAAGGGGATGACAGAGCATGAGATGATTGGATGGCATCACCGACTCAATGGACATGAATTTGGGTAAACTCTGGGAGTTGGTAATGGACAGGGAGGCCTGGCGTGCTTTGGTCGCAAAGAGTCGGACACGACTGAGCAACTGGATTGAACTGATACTTGATGGATTCTGTCCTCTCATTTTCTCATTATTTTACTAATTTCAGGCATCTCAGCCTTCAGCAAAATGTCTTATATTTAGTAGGTACATATTAGATGTTTGCTGAACAAGTTACATGATATTTCAAATAATTCCATGAGTGTTTCAGCAGAGTATGATGTAAAGGCTGTATGTGTGCCTGCGTACTATGTCACTTCAATCATGTCCGACTCTTTGCAACCCTATGGACTTTAGGCCTCCAGGCCCCTCTGCCCACGGGATTAAAATTCTCCAGGCAAGAGTACTGGAGTGGGTTGTCATACCCTTTTCCAGGGGATCTTTCCAACCCAAGCATTGAACCCACGTCTCCTGCATTGGCAGGTGAGATTTTTACCACTAGTGCCATGTGGGAAGCCCTAAATGCTATATAAAAATGTATAATCCAGAGGTAGTATTTTTTTTTCAATTATATTAGCAATATATACTTATTTTGTAGGTTAATACATTCCTAATGAAGTATATATTATCAGTATAGACAGTGATTCTATGAACCCAGGTAGCTAGATTTCTCATAAAACACTGAAATACATTAGCAGGGATCAAGGCAGTTTCTCTTGCCACTACTTACTGTCCCCCGAGCAGAGCAGAGGACCCAGTGAATAAGCCGCTTCAGAA
Source organism: Bos indicus x Bos taurus (assembly GCF_003369695.1). NCBI lineage: Eukaryota > Metazoa > Chordata > Mammalia > Artiodactyla > Bovidae > Bos > Bos indicus x Bos taurus. Next base: position 65,821,916 of record NC_040083.1, on the reverse strand, counting down.
TGTGGTTGCCCTGTATCTCTCATCACAATCTGAGTAACCGGCAGGTGCTTCCTATGGGAAAGGACTACTGTGTTGCTGGTCCTAGAAAACAAACACAACCACCTTAATATCATTCTCAGTAATGTACAGAAAAGTAAAAGCATTTTATTGCAGTTCAAGGGGTATTAAGCTAAATTTGTAAACATGTAACAGTAGGGAAATCAAACAGCGCATCTGAACACTTACAAACATACTAATGTACTGAATGAGGTCTTCTGAGGACCAGAGACCTTTGTTCATCTACAGGACCATAGAGAAGAAAGCAGGCAGGTCCAAAATTGTGGTCATAGGAACAGACATGAAATTACATTTCAATGCAATTAAGACTCTTGAGAGTCCCTTGGACTGCAAGGAGATCCAACCAGTCCATTCTAAAGGAGATCAGCCCTGGGATTTCTTTGGAAGGAATGATGCTAAAGCTGAAACTCCAGTACTTTGGCCACCTCATGCAAGAGTTGACTCATTGGAAAAGACTCTGATGCTGGGAGGGATTGGGGGCAGGAGGAGAAGGGGACGACAGAGGATGAGATGGCTAGATGGCATCAGCGACTCGATGGACGTGAGTTTGAGTGAACTCCGGGAGATGGTGATGGACAGGGAGGCCTGGCGTGCTGTGATTCATGGGGTCGCAAAGAGTCGGACACGACTGAGCGACTGAACCGAACTGAACTGAAGCAGCTGTTTGCTGTTTGCAATTCAGCCAGTGTGTCATACTGGAATGCAAAATTTACAGAGGCAAGAGTAATCTGCCTTGACTAAAAAAAAAAAAAAAAAAGCAAAAGACAAAAAACCAAACCCATCTGACTGACAAGAAATAGGTTTTCAATTTTTGGGCCTTTTTTTTTTTACTGAAAGTTTCAGAAATTCCTACTGTGGTTATGAGGCATTTCCTTATTTGTTGAAGTCTTAAATTTAAAAACAAAATCAAAACAAAATACTGATTCAAAACCATGATGAAGATATGAGATAATGTATTCTTAAAATTAACAAATGGGCTAAGGCATGGGAAAGTGCTTTGCCAATGATTTTCACCATCCATTCATTCAACACTTATTGCACATCCTCTATTAGTCACGCCCTGTGTGTTGGGGAAGTGAACAGGAAACCCATTGTCAATGTCCCCCAGAAACCTAGTGGATGCTACAAATAATAGAAATAACAATAATACCATCATGTAAGTGACTATTTGGGGACATATTAAAATCTGTGGTTCAATACAATTTAATGACTGGAACAAAAGCCAGAGGACCTGGTTGGTAAGCTGTTTGTATTGCCAGTGTTCTCTCTGGACAAAGTAGAAAGGTTTCTGTAAGCTGTTCATATTTTTCATTGTATATTTCAATTACATATATACTTTTAATTTATGGACAAATGGTTTGTCTATTGTTCTCTGTAGAACCTAGCAAGTTTTCATTTTTAACAATTACAGAATCACCAGTCACTCATATATATATATAGTAACTGTTCCAAATTATATATGTATTTATACAAGTTGAAGCATTATCAAAAATAGTCCAGGTCACCTCACAGCTTTGTTGCAAAAAAAAAAAAAAAATCTTCTTAACTTAATATTTAATCATTCCAGTGCTGTTAGGCATCAAAATATTCTTGTAAGTTGGAAAATTAAAAATTATTAAGATTTTTATTTTATTTAAAAATTTGAGCACAGGGACTGGCAGTGCATGTGGTAAGATATGAAAAATAGGAACTAAACACCCTAAAATTGAAGAAACAAACATTAAAAATCAAATTGCTTCAAAAAATCAGACTGAATTAAGCCACATGGTTTTATCTGGGGAAGCCCCTGCAACTGCTGCCGACAGAAGCACACAAGCTTCATCCTAAACACAAAATACCAGACTTTGTTGGGATCACAAGCTAGAAGGTGCCACTGAATCACAGGGCGATCAGTATGGAAAGCTATTTTGTTATAAACACAGGAATAGCACACCAAATTAATTCCTGGTATTAAATTCCAGTAAGCATTACAAATAAATATTTTAATTCCTATGACTGCTATTTTGGCAGATATCTTAGAGGAAAAATGTAAGTATATTAGTTCTTTAAACTTTGAATTTTAAGGAAACTTTTAAAAGCTACGCTGTCTAATATAGGAAAAAGCTATACTGTAGTTCTGTTTTTAACACTGACAATGCATTCACAAACCTAAAAAAATCTTTAAAAAATCATAATGCAAATAGTGTGTATTAAGGTAGATAATATCATAAAGTACCTTCCTGAATCAAAAAATGTTAAACAATTCTTACTTCAAAGTCCTTTATTAGTATAGATCATTCCCAATTGCTCATGCTTTATGCAAAATATTGTAACCCATGGTCAACAGCTCGTGTTCACGCTCAGTCGCACAGTGGTGCTTGACTCTGCGATGCTATGGTCACCAGACTCATTTAAAACTGCCTAATTTATTATTATATCTCACTTTTCTTGCTTTTCAATTTTTCCCAAAATTTGTAAAGATTGCGTTTCTAGGCACAAAAATTTCTCACAACAGTTTTAAACATTCAATAAGAGAATTCCCAAATTTGCTTTTTTCAGAGTCTAATGCTTTAGAAATTCTTACTGTTTGCTGTTTGTCATTAGATATTTTTGAGGTATAACAGAGCTTTAAGAACTTTGAGTTGGGAAAGTTGCAGGGGAGAAATACTGTGTCAACTTTAAGTGTTATAATCATTGGGGAGAAAGAGGGACTGGTGACAGTACTGTTTTCATCATCCAGAATTACATACTTTGAAAGTTCCAAGCTCTTTATCGGATTTTGCTGTTCTACTGGCTCACCCCTTTGGCAAAGTCATGCTGTATTAATTACTGAGGCATCATTAAGACTTCTTCATGTCTGGCAGGGCTGGTATCCCCACCTTGTTTTCATCTTCATAGTTGTCTTAACTATTTATGCACCATTCTTTTCCAAATTAAGTTTTAGAGCCATTTTGTCACTACTTAAAAATAATAAACAAATACCTAGTATTTGTTTGGAATTAAATGGAATCAAGAAATTTATTTGGAGGAGAGATGCTTAGATTTCCTATTCATGGCAGCAGTGTGATGTCTCCATTTATTTAGGTCTTCTTGATTTTCATAATAAAGTTTTATAAAGTCTTTTTTAATCAAAGTCTTGCATATTTTTGCTATCTTTATTTCAAGATACATTACTATTTTGTTGCTTTTGCAACTGGTTTTTATAGGACTTTCTTATAACACATTCTTGATAAGAATTCAGTTATTCTACGACTTAGTAAATAGTCTTACTAAGCTGTCATTAATTTCAATAATATTTCTGTTTGTTGTCTTAGGTTTTCTTTGCTGACAACCATATTTTCTATGAGTAATATAATCTTTATTTCCTTGTTTCCAATCTTTCCAATTGCGGTTTTGAATTAACTCATATATATTTTTTAGCTTTCTATTATTCATTTCTAACCTAATTGCATTGCTATCAGAGAAACTGTCCATAGGATAGCAACCACAGTAAAAGTTTTTGAATTTTGCTTTATGGAACATTGGGAAAATCAGTTTGCAGAAATGCACCACAAGTGGTTGAGAAAATTATGTGTTCTATAATTTTATGTTCCCAACAAATCAATTTAATTTGAAAATATTCCATGTTCTTACTAATTTTTGTTCATTTGATTACCAATTACAAACAGATATTCTTATCATGGTTGATTTGTGAATTTCTTCTTTCAGTTCTGTCAAATTTTTTCTATATATATTTCTAGTCATTTTTATTGGAAGCATACATGTTTAGGATTGTTAATTTTCTCTGGTGAAATTAAGAAGTATCATTACATAGTAACAGTGATCGTAGTCCACCTAAAAAACCTTTAAAATTTACTGACTTTGTGATATTTAGCTGGTAATTCTTTGCTTTCAATATTTCCACTTGTACAAACAAGATGTAGTATGAGATCTGGATCTAAATGGTTATTTTTGTTACATTTATTGTGCATGATTGTTCACACATTTTTATCTCAGACTTGTTGCTTTCTCTTCTTTTTCAATCTCACGTTCTATCTTCTTTTGCATTAACTAAATTTTTAAAATCCCATTTTTTCTTTCTTCCCTCTGCTGAATTGAAATAATTCTTTAAGGGTTACATACATTTCAATATATACACTTTAAGCAATTTAATTCTAATAAATATTTACAAAACAAGTTTAAATTTCAACAATATTTTTATTTCTAAGCAGTCTTTTAGTTCCTTTGTAAACCACAATTATCTTTGTTAACAGGATCTGACTGCTTTCTTATGCTTCAGCTTCAAACATATAGTCATATGTTATCAGCACATGTTTTCCACCTCTATGTTTACAATTTTTTTCCTCAATGTTTCTTCCTGCTTCTGAAACCTTCCTTGTAATATCACTTTCTTTCATTCTGAAAACCATTCTTAAAAATTCCTTTTGTGTAATTTCATCTTAAAAGCTGTAGGAGAACATTTAGATTTCTACATTATTTAGTTTTGTCAAAAATAGTCCTGGTTACATGAGGGTATTTTTTTTTTTGAAGTCTTAATTTCAAAAAATAGCAGAAACAGGATCATGAAGTTTTATAATGCTTAAGTGTGGTAATATTGCAATAGTTAATGGGTTGACGAGTTGCTGGTATAATCAGTCAACTTAGAGACCATCACAATGAAGCAAATGGTCTCATGTGTTAATGTTAACACCGTCAAAGACTCGATCAAAAAAGTTTGTCTAAGGTTTGCTGTGTTTACTGAGAAAAAAATTCTTCCTAGCAACTGTTTAAATAAATCTCACAGATGCTACAGACCTTTTTAGTGGCCTGTGATTAAAAAAATATGTCTTGCTTTAAAAAAAAAAATCCCTTTTGTGGAGTCTGCTGCTGGTAAATTTCTCCAGTGTTGTTTGTCTAGATCTTAATTTTATCCCACTTCTTAAAATATCAGCTTGGTAAACACTGGGAGTTTGACAGATATTTCACTTCTGCCCTATAAGGGGCATGCTCCACCCTCTGTGGGCTGGGCTCTGGGCTGGTCAGGGAAGGTCAGCTGTCTGGCTGTCTTTCCTTTAAAAAGTCTTCCTTTCCTTTCTCCTCCTTTAAACATTCTCTTTAGTGTTCTTTGATTTCACCATGGGTGTCTAGATATGGATTTACTCTTATTTATTTACTTTTAGCTTGGTATTTTAATATTTCCTCAATCTGGAAATTCCTCAGCTATTTTGAGTACTGCCTCTTTTTAATTATTATATCTCAAATCTTTTCTCCTGAAACTTTAATCACACACATGTTTGATCTTCAGTCGTGTCCAACTCTTGCAACCCCGTGGACTGTAGCCTACCAGGCTTCTCCGTCCATGGGATTCTCCAGGCAAGAATACTGGAGTGGGTTACCATTTCCTTCTCCAGGGATCTTCCCGACCCAGGGATCGAACCCGGGTCTCCAGCATTGGAGGCGGATGCTTTAACCTCTGAGCCACCAAGGAAGCCCATTTATTTATTTTTAGCTTAGTATTTTAATATTTTCTCAATCTGGAAATTCCTCAGCTATTTTGAATACTGCCTCTTTTTAATTATTATACCTCAAATCTTTTCTTCTGAAACTTTAATCATACACGTGTTTGATCTTCTTCACATAACTCTTCAATGTCACCACTTTCCTAGGTCCCATTTTGGTTTTCTCCATTCATTTTGTGTGTCATTTAATTTACACACCTTTTCCACTAATATCTGATCCCAAAGTTTTAAACTGAGTAATACTGTCATTACTAATGACAATATATTCATTTCTAATATATATTGATATATATGCTAATATATTCATTTCTAAGCATTCATTTGGTTCTTTGGTAAATCGCAGCCTTCTTTGTTAACAGGAAGATTCTCATATTTCAATTCCAGTTTTAATTTTTTGAGCAGCTTACTAATTTATTTTATGTTTTTAACATATCCATAATCTGAGATTTTTAGGCATTGGATCTACTCTTTGGGGTTTCTTCTGCCTCTCAACTGTGTCCTCTGGTGTTGTATAACTGGATTGTGAGTTCATGTTTGGAAGTATTTTATCTGAAAGAATCTTGTGAGACCTGTGTGAAGGGAGAGGGCAGATCTCCAGTGAGAATATCATGAAATCTTAGGATGAGCCATTGGTGCTGCCAACCTGTGGCCATGTTAACCAATTTAAGGACCATCCAAGTTATGTCAATTGGGCACCAAATCTGTGTGAGAGCAAGTCTGTAGACATAAGTTTTCAGGGAGATTTTTTTTCTACTCAGAGTGCTAACAAGAAGATCTGTCCTCATTCACTTTTTTGGGGGTTTGTAGCCTTTGGGGACCTTCAGCTGCATGGAGAATTTTGTGTTCTCTGTATTCTCTTTCATGGACTCAAGGCCTTGTCTGGTTTCCCCTATGTGGCCATTCAAGAAATCAGCTTGAAGTTTAAGAAAGTCAGTAAATAATCCCAGGTGAGTCATGGGGTGGTCATCTTATTAACTGAATTAACTTTAAGAAGTCTTATATTTCACTTTCAGTGAATGGGAAACATTCATTCCTATCTTGTCTTAGTAGAAAAATAGAACAGACATGCTTAGTAATTCACCGGTAAACGAAAATAGCTACCTAATATTTTAGGCTTCTGATTAATGACACTATACACATCACAGCTTATACTTTTAAGTTGCTAGGGCATACTTTAATTTATTCTCTTTATTGTACTGTCATGTCCAACGTCTGCCTAAGGTACATAGTTTAAGCAACAAAAAAATTACAGTTTGCACAGGGAAATTATATGGAAATCACCATTCATTCCGGTCAGCATCACAGTTGCAGTAATATTGAGAATCAATGCAGTTCCCCTCTAATCCACAAGTACATTTTTGAGCATCAGGCTGAGAACCTCCCCAGTAAGTGTGTGTTTCATTGGTTCTTCCAACCCACCAGCTCACTGGGGTTCCATCTGAAAGACAAGTATGAGAAAGGTGACACCTACTTTGACCCCCACTACCTGCCTCCCCAAAATAGTTCCTTTATTCCTCTTTATTTAAAGCATAGAGAGACTCTTTTAGAAGTATATTTTATATTTTAACTCTGCAATAGGATCATTTTTAGGAGGACTTCCAACTATTTGAAAATATATACTTTAGTCATATATCATTAACCATTTTTCTTCTTTTATCAGAAAATGAGCAAATTGTCCCTAAATCATTCAAGTATGATGTTTACATATTTCTCTTGAGAACTCCAATTACATCATTTTTGCAGAAATAATGTTCAAGAAAGAATTTTCATAAAAATAGAAACCAGAGTAATTTATACATTGAATCTAAAATCTGCGATCCTATTAATAAAATGCAATTAAAATGTTTCCTGCTATGCAAAATAAAGAATTCTTTCACTTTATGTATTAGCTAAAAACACTGGCACTTCCTAGCATATCTTTGAAGTTTCTTGGGGATACGTACTTATACTAAATGGGTTACTCTGTTTGGAAACTAAAGAAATGGCACTAATCAGCCTTCTTCATGCCTGAAGTGAGTCTTTGGTTTGGACTAATCCGAGACAACTACAGAGTGGATCTTCAGCAAAACCCACTCCTCAGTACAATGCATAAGTGACAGGAGCAGAGGCTGCCTCAGCTCTGCAAGATTGCTTATTTATGCTGAAGATGCTGCCGAAGCCCCACTGTGGGATTATAGAGCACCTGGAGGAGGATGTTCAGAAAAGGCGGAGCACACAGGAAGATGGAAAAGAAACAGTCCCTAGTAAACAGAAATTCAGGGCACGGGGGGAGCAGGGAATGGAAGTGACATTAAATCTGTAAAGATGCTTGTGTTTTTCACACTCTTAAGTTGTCCCCATCAGGCCCCCACCAAGAATCTGTAGCAGCTTCTTCGTAACTTACAATCGCCACTGCTCATTATGGCTCCCTATTCAATAAGACTTTTGCTTCTGCTGACAACCTCCCAGCTTGTAAACACATAGACTGCATTCATTACCATGCACTGAAGGCCCAGTGGGTGCAATGTGAGCCAAGAAATCAATATCAACCATCAGTTTTCTAAATGTGTTGAAAACATCTCTAGGGGGTGGAAGATCTTTTCAGCTTAATATTTAATAAATATTTAATAGGTATTTTTCAAAATTCCATCTTAAAAATGTAATTATTCAACATCTTTCATTGATTGAAGAGCAAAGAAATCATTATATGCAAATGCACAACTGTGTTTACATTTTTCTCTCTAAAATGAGAACCATTAAGGGTTTTTAAAGGTACAAAATGTGTGTGGCTCCATTCAAAATTCCTTTGAGTAACCTAGAGAATTTGCATAAGAAAGTATTAGGAATAACATGAAGAAGAATCAGAGGCTGAAATGAAAAGGAAAAGGAAAGATAGCAATGACCAGGGTTCACTACTCCACTTTCTCAATTATTTTAGCCTATGGGTCACTGTCCTCACCAGCCACTGCTACCATTCTCAATGACCTTAAGCATTCATAGTATGGTGATGGAATGGTTTCCTAAAGTCAACACAGTCACACAACTTCCTCTTTAGCCACCTGTAATCATATCCCCGAAACTATCTGTATGTAACACAGAGACCTTAAAGATGCTGAAGGAAAAATGTTCCAGGACCTGAGCGAGATCCTAGGCCCACTGCTCCTCCCCAGCCCTCTTGGAAATCAAAATCAACACAAGGGCTGCTGCATTGAGAACCCAGGCTTGTTATATCTCCTGTCAAGTTTACCACCACCACTCTCCTGATAACTTCTGAGAATATGAGGATGGAAAATCCCCGAGATAAGGCTGAATTTTGACTGATGGCCTCCAACCTGTCCTATAAAATTCCTAAGCTACTTGCTTCCCATACTGCAGTCCCCTTGTGGTGTTTTCACATTGCAGCCATCCCAGGAGGGACCCGGGTTCAGTGTAAAGAATCTGCTTGCAATGCAGGAGCTGCGGGTTTGATCCCTGGGTAGGCAAGATCCCCTGGAGAAAGAAATGGTAACCTGCTCCAGTCTTCTTGCCTGGGAAATCCCAAGGACAGAGGAGCCTGGGGAGCTACAGTCTGTGGGGTTGCAAAGAGTCAGACAAGACTTAGCAACTAAACAGCTGCAACGAGGGACCCAGGCTTTGTTGTTTCACTCCTTCCACACAAGTGTAACTTCAAAGCTCTGCATGCTCATCTGTGTCTATTGATAATACCGAACAAATTAGTGCAAAAATTTTAAGGTGTATCAGGCTACACTATTTGCCTGCCTCATCTCAACCTTAATTAAGCACATCTGGAAATATGTAGGTCTGCAGTGAATTTGTTTAAATTAAGTTTGTACTAAAAATTCTCCAGCAGCAGCATATAAGAAATGCAAATAACTTGAGCATGTATATTTAATGAAGTCCTTTATTTTGCTTCTTTAGTAGGTGTTTATCAAGTTTATAAGTCTTTTCTCTTTCCATCTTTTCCCCTAGTCTCAATGAAATACGCTTTTAAATACCTGTTGGTGGTGGTGGTGGTGCTATTTTATGTATTTATATCAAAGGGCTAACAATTGAGTAACCACACGCAAATAGACACTGGCCTTCCAGGTGGGAATCCTTTGGTGATCTGGGTCATGTCCAGGTTCTGGAATAGACCATCTGCTTCTGTGTATGAGTTTGCCCCCTGGCTCACTGGGTGGCTTTGTTTTATGGCTTTGTTAGTGGTTGGTTTCAATGCTACTCTGTCTTTGCCTTGTTTTCACTGGTTAGAGAACCTATGAATAATACTCTCCCGGAGGCAGCTTTCTCATTCTTCTGGGAACATAGAATTTTAGTTCAGTGATCTATTTGGCAATAAATCTAATTAGCAATCTAGTTAGCAATCAACTAACAGTAAGCACTAAACCCACTAGCACTAACTATAAATTCAATAAACTGAAGAGATGCAAATAAGTAGCATTTTCTTCATGCCATTTATAGGTATGGTGCAATTAGGTTCTAGCAGAGTTAGTGCCTTAGCCCCAAAGACTCAGAAAAAAAATGATTTCCTAAGTCCCATAGCTGCTGAGTGACAAGCCTGAATTCTGAGGACCTGCCTAGCACTCTCTGCTCATTCCAATCCCCAAATGCCTGATCAGAGGAGCAGCAGGCCAGCCTCCAGAAAACCAAGCAGTTTTATGCTTCATGCAGGCAGGTTGCACATTCCAACAAAATGAGGTATTTCAAAGGAAGAAAATAGAAAATCAAAAATAAAAATTTTCAAAAGAAGAAAAGATATGTAAAATAAACTACTAGCACTTAACGTGTGAAAGAACTGGTGATACCAACATTTTTCCCTACTTTATATTTAGCCAAGACACTAATCACATTCAGCGTAGGAAAAAGGATCTCACCAAATAATCACCTCCAGATAAGTAAGCCATGTTGTTGTTAGTAATGCTTCCCAAGATACCACAGGATTGAGATGTCCCTGCCCTTTATGGTGGATGATTACTGAGCCCTCCAGGGGCCTCTTTAAGAGGCTTTTACTGCTCAGTTGCCCAGCTGAGTCTGGGGATGGGAGGGAACTTCAGATCATTTATGGCTTTGGGCAAAGATTTTGGTTTTTGCTCCAAAAGTATCTCAGATTGTGACCTGGGTGCTATGGGCACAGATTCTCATGCATCTGTGGCAAGCCATTGTGACCTGTGGGGACAGAAGCTCATGATGTCTAATTATTCTGATTACTCACCTTGGGGAGTTGAAAGCCTTGACTTTTTGCAGTGGAAAGTCAGCTCCTGTTGGCAGTTGTCCGCATAGTCAATGATGGTCTGGAGCTGGTCCATGCTGGCTATGTACTTGAAAAATACTGGATGGGGGCTTTCTCCATTCAAGCTTTTGATCTTGACCAAGTGGGAGCCGTTATGCTGCACTGAGGTCCATGCAGTGTCTGGTGGGCAGAAGAGAGGTTGAGAGAAAGAAAGGAGACCATAATGAGGATGGAATCATTAAATGTAAATATGGAAAGCAGAGCATCTGAATTCAGTTTTCTTTTATTTTTTTGTAGTCATCAGATCTCTTTGCAATTAGAATCAATGAGTGGAATTCTCAAAATGTTTAACAGGAGGGATTCTCTTTATTGAAATTTTCACTACCATAATTATAGGCAACATTGTCAGGCAGCTAATTTTTAAAATTATGCATTATAATACTCAAAGCTATAAATATAATTTTATGGCCCTAATATTTTTCTTTCCATTACTATAAGGAGAAAGCCAAACGTTACTGTGTATATCTTTTTACAATTATATTTGTCATCTGACTGAGCGTCTTTTCCTCTGATAATCAGAGAAATGTGTAAAAGACATATGTGAGGAATAAGCTGCAAACATGATCATGAAAATAACAGAAACTAAGTATTTTTTACAAAAATTAACTAACGGTGTGTCAGCAACCTGTTCAATGGCCAGTGCTAAAAAAACACAGGGCCTAGGAATATGACCATCCCAGCAGTAATCATAGCCACATGAATGTCTGTTGGAAAATTCTCACATATTTCTATTACATTGATTACCTCTATTTTTCAAAGAGATATAAAAAACAATGCACACTCCATAACATTTATAACAGAAGAAAAACAACTTGACTTCTTTTATCTTCCCCTCAATATATATCCCACCATAAATACCTCCCCCCAGTATACCTCCCTCCATAAAAATATAGAAGCTCCCACAGTATAGAAGGCCATGGCTCAGTGCTAAAAGGCTGAGTTCAAGCTACCTTAATCCAACTACCTCTATAATGTCATTTAATTTTCTCTGTAGTATGTATTTGATAAATGATCAGTCTGCCACACAAACTTTCTATATTACAGAGCAGCAAACAGTCTTATTGAGTTTATATTATTTCTTAATAATTAATATATGAGCAAAAGAGCAAAAAAACAAAACAACAACACAAGGAATTCACTTAGGGGTCCCCACAGGTCCCTGTTCCTTTCCTACCCTGGGGATGTGGGTCTGGGAAAAACCTAACATGTGCTGGTGCTCACAAACCCTTAATACATGAAATACATGGAGAGACTCGGAAAAGAACCCCAAGGGCCATGGAAAAAACTCTGGTTCAAAGCCTATGGGGAAAAACACGATAAAATATGCAAAAATTAGCAAGAACAGGAACAAACTGTGAGTCAACATGACCAATGCAGTTTTATATTCTATTTAAAAAAGACTTAATGGATCACCTACCTATCTGCTCACTAGAGGGGGCTGTGAGTGTTCCCATGGCAACTTGAAATCCATAAATTTTGTTTCCTCCTTATTCATGTTTTCACTAGACATTTTACATTTCAACATTTTCCTGGAAAATTACTTAAATGGGTCTGGTATTATTTTTGGTAATTACCTACTCCCATTCACCCCCAGGGTTTCTTCCCTCAAATGAAATGAAGGTACAGGGACTCATGCAGAAGACTGTGTTAAGCTTGGGAGTTCATCAATTCCAGTGCCACTGCGTCATTTATTTTCATAGCTTAGGGCACAAAGAAAAATGATGTGCCTGAATGGTTCATATAGGCTAGTGGTCAGTATGATAGATTTATGGTCTTGCATGGTTAAGGTATAATAATAGAAATCTTTTCGAGTGGAGAGAAGGAAACAGTTGAAAAGAACCTCAAAACTGCTCTTCTGAAAAATACTTTAAATGACTGCTCTTTCTAGAAATATTATTTAAAATACCCCAACAACAGCACATTATATTTCTCTAATATTCCACAACATATTATTTTCATAGATTTCAAAACCATGAACCTTTGACATGCCACATAACCTTAATTTTCAAGCACAAGGAGACAGACTAATGAATTAACGTGACCAGTACGATGGAAAAATTGTTGTTAAGTCACTAAGTTGTGTACAACTCTTTTCAACCCCAAGGACTACAGTATGCCAGGTTCCTCTGTCCACCACTATCTCCTGGAGTTTGCTCAACTTAGCTGTTATTCAAGGTAGTCTGAAGCACAGCTTTGGACCTGAAGTAATTAATTTTGGTGGTGGTGGTGGTGGTTTAGTTGCTAAGTCATGTCTGACTCTTGCGACCCCATGGACTGTAGCTTGCCAGGCTCCTCTGCCCGTAGGGTTCTCCAGGCAAGAATACTGGAGTGGGTTGCCATTTCCCTCTCCAGGGGATCTTCCCAACCCAGGAATCAAACCCAGTCTCCTGCATTGCAGGCAGACTCTTTACTGACTGAGCTACTTTTTAATCATGGGCAAATTTAAACACGAATTTTGAACTATCGTTAAACTAGACCCTTTCAGAACATGTTAATCGAACTCAGTGGGGTCTTTCCTCTGCACAGGAGCAGGGAGACCATTGGTGGCACTTGGTCAACCATTTTGCCTGGACAAATGAACCTGTAGCCAAGTTAATTTGCTGGTTTGGTTTAATGTTTCATAGTAATCACACTGACCACATCATATGCTATCCTTCAGTTTGATTTGCTTTTCCTTTTTGCCAAGTTATATTCACTTTGCAACTGGCAACACATTTTATACTTTATAATAGACCTCTGGATTATACAAGGAGTCTTTTATAGCAAAACAATCAGTTATGAAAAAGAACCAGCTCTTTATTTTACACATTCAGGTAAATATACATTGAAAGCATATCTACTATACTCATTTCCATTTCTCTGAGAAGTAGACAGAAAATAAGGCTTCATTATGAAAAATCTGATGCCTTTATAGTTGGTAGGTTCATCACTCATGATCTGGAAATAAACCTCAAAGAAAGTGAAGGTAAAAATTCCTTTTCCCACAGATGCCTGAAATGAAGTCCTATTTGTGTTCAGTTAGTTCAGTCGCTCCGTCGTGTGTGACTCTTTGGGACCCCATGGACTACAGCATGCCAGGCTTCCCTGTTTGTCACCAACTCCTGGAGCTTACTCAAACTCAAGTCCATCAAGTTGGTGATGCCATCCAACCATCTCATCCTGTGTCATTCCCTTCTCCTGCCTTCGATCTTTCCCAGCATCAGGGTCTTTACCAGTGAGTCAGTTCATATCATCAGGTGGCCAAAGTACTGAGGTTTCAGCTTCAGCATCAGTCCTCCCAGTGAATATTCAGGACTGATTTCCTTTAGGATGGACTGGTTGGATCTCCTTGCAGTCCAAGGGACTCTCAAGAATCTTCTCCAACACCATAGCTCAAAAGCGTCAATTCTTCGGTACTCAGCTTTCTTCACAGTCCAACTCTCACATCCATACATAACTATTGAGAAAACCATAGCTTCAACTAGATGGACTTTTGTTGGCAAAGTAATGTCTCTGCTTTTTAATATGCTGTCTAGATTTGTCATAGCTTTTCTTCCAATGAGCAAGCTCCTTTTAATTTCATGGCTGCAATCACCATCTGCAGTGATTTTGGAGCCCAAGAAAATATAGTCTGACACTGTTTCCATTGTTTCCCCATCTATTTGCCAGGAAATGATGGGACCAGAGGCTATGATCTTAGTTTTTTGAATGTTGAGTTTTAAACCAGCCTTTTCATTCTCCTCTTTCACTTTCATCAAAAGAGTCTTTAGTTCCTCTTCACTTTCTGCCATAAGGGGGGTATCATTTGCATATCTGAGGTTATTGATATTTCTCCTGGCAATCTTGATTCCAGTTTGTGATTCATCGAGCCCAGCATTTAGCATTTGTGTCCAAATAGAACATTTTTTGAAATTAAGCCATCTGCCTTTGTTTCTTCTGATGAGAAGAGGGTACATGTTCTTTTTTTTTTTTTTGAGGGTACATGTTCTGAGAAGACTGAGAAGGCAAAATGCCAGATGATTTAATTTGTCACATCTATCTCCAGACAGAGCTAGTCAAGAAGATGCAATCAGGGTAATAAATAAGGATAGACAGATGTAAACACTAGCAGCCATTCCTGAACCCACAAAGATAATCTGAATACTACAGTAGAGAAATATCAATAACCTTAGGTATGCAGATGATACCACCCAATGGCAGAAAGTGAGGAAGAACTAGAGTCTCTTGATGAACAGCAAGGACAGCAACGAGATCAAACCAATCACTCCTAAAGGAAATCCACCATGAATATTTATTAGAAGGACTGATGCTGAAGCTGAAGCTCCAATACTTTGGTCACCAGATGTGAAGAATCGACTCACTGGAAAAGACCCTGATGCTGGGAAAGACTGAAGGCAGGGGGAGAAGGGGCTGATGGAGGATGAGATGGTTGCCTGGCATTACCAACTCAATAGACATGAATTTGAGCAAACTCAGGGAAATCGTGAAGCACAGGAAAGCCTGGCATGCTGCAGTCCATGAGGTTGCAAAGAGTCAGACATGACTTAGGGACTGAACAACAATAGAGACCCAAAACAGCCTTCTTAGAAATTGTGTTACTATACAGAAATAAATATCATTACAACTAGCTTTCACTTTTTATTCACCTCAACCGTCTTGCCACACAGATAAGGAAATGAAGTCTAGAAAAACTCACTTGCAAAACTAAATTCATGAAACTATGTAATTTAGCCACACATTTCTAAGTAATACAGTGTAAGTCACTGAGCTTTCTGAGTAAACTTCTCAAAGAGTCCTAAGGTCTGTAATTTTTCCAGCCAGTCTTACTCACCTGAGCCCTCTCCTATATTTCCAATGAAAATAGAACTGGATCCTGGTCATTTATGTGTTCATAGGGCCAGTAAAGGCCAAGCCTACTACTCCAGATGTTCAGAGGGTGTCCTGAGGAAGATGATGGTCAGCTCTCACCTGGCCCTGCCCTAGATTGCAGAGGCTCTGGTCCCTGCCATGTCATCTGTTTGTCAAAGCTGAGGATGACTGGTGTGTGCATTTTACTGAAGAGAAGTGATGACAGCTCTAAGGAGACAGTTGCCAGGCCCTGGGGGGCCCAGAGATGGCACTCATCCTGGCCCCACATCTCGGGTCCCTCCTGATTAATATTATAGGAGCATCCTCCTAAGGGTTGCCCTTCCTGCCGTAATTCTGGGGCCTTGAGGCTTTTTTGGCTTACTTTAATATTTTAACACAAGAAAATGCTATAGGATACAACTTGATAGCTTCAAGGGAATGTAGCTACTTCACAGCCTTCTTTCTTGGGATTTCAGAGGATGATGCTTTCACTTACTAGGCCACACTGAATGTGCGTCTGCTCATTCATAAGGACAGACATCTGCTATTTAGCAAGAATAGACATTTACTTAACATGACTTATATTGTCTTCAGGCAATATATATATGTGCCTGGCCCTGTATCTGGAACCTCCTAGGAGCTCAGTTTTTGGAAGATATTAATATCTCCTCTTGTGTGTCAGCCCATCATACAGCTCCAGAGCAAAATAATTTTCTCAAAGAGCACATTATATAATTCATTCATAAAATTAAATACAGACAGAGTACAGGGTCATGGTCAGTAAGAGATATGGGTTATAACCTATGGTCTCATTTAGTCACTAAGTCATGTCCAACTCTTTGCAACCTCATAGACAGTAGCCCACCAGCCTCCTCGGTCCGGGGGGTTTTCCAGGCAAGAATACTGGAGTAGGTTGCTATTTTCTTTTCCAGGGAATCTTCTTGACCCAGGGATTGAACTTGCAGCTCCTGCTGCATCTCTTGCATTGCAGGAGGATTCTTTACTGCTGAGCCACAGGGGAGGAATGGTCTTAGAAAAGTAAAAAAAAAAAATCTCTGAGCCTCCAATTCCGTATTTAGTAAATGCTGAAGACCAAATGCTATCGTTCTAGCCACCTTTGAATGCTAAGGCCGTGAATCTGGCATGTTTCTGGCCTAGCGGCCCTCTGAGCATCTATATTTTTATTGTTCATCCAGACCATTCACTATGCCCACCCACAAGGTTGGGGCAGACTGTGTGGCTGACAGAAAAGCAGGAAAATAAGCTTTCCTGAAGCATTTGTTTTTTCACCCTTTGGGCACCATGACTGGTCCTGCCCCAGAAATTCTGCATCGCCAATCACACCACGCTGCATGTTTTACGAACTACCTTTACAAGTGTCAAGAGGCAAGTCAGAATAATGTCTCCCCAGTGGAGGTGGAAAAGAGTTCTTTCCAGGCAAAAGCCAGTATAAAAGAAATGCAGGTTCACTCTATATGATAATCATCAAAGTGCAGCTCTTCTTTCATTTTCCTTAAAAATTCCAACATTTCAACTTTAAAACATTTTTTGTAAGAAACACTAGTTCCAAACAAAACTTGCTACATGTAATGAATGCACAATAATGCTATGCTTCCTGCCAATCTCAACTTTCAAGAGCAGAGAAGAGAACAATGAAATCCCAACTTTTTACAAGCAAAGAAAATATATGTTGCAGCAACTATGCATTTACTCGTGAATGAACTCTCCAGTCTATACTTACCACCTCTTTTTGACAAATTTCCAACAAGTGCTGATATCTACTTAAAATAGCAAATGTAGACCTAATGATATTCATAACATTGTTCGTTAGTTGAATTAACATCTGTCTATCTCATTCATCTGAAGGTCTATGAGAACAGTTAATTTCCCTTTCATTCCTCACATATAGCTTAGTGCCTGCAACTTCGTAGTATAAAGTGTGTATGATTGAATGAATGTATGAACTGAATGGGTAACTGAAAAGGGAGCTGTCTGGTTATGCCAAGACAGGAATTCAAGCAAAAGAGAGAAGAAAGGAAGAAAATTTATACTAATAAACAAACGTTAAACACATAGCCGTATGGGGCTATCAGCACTCAGCCTATAAAGGACTTAAAAAAATAGCTTGGCAGAATCCCCTCTCTTTACTGCTTACATCTCTTATAAGTGTTCTTATAGTAATAAATCTACTTCTCACGCTCCAAAAATAGCTTGTGTCGTGTGTAAGACAACTGGACTGACTGCCCTTTGCTAAACCACAGTGCTGGAGACCTGACACAGTTTCCGACACAGGAAAATGGCTGTTGAAGAAACACAATTGCATATATTTTAATCTCAAATTCCTAATTTATACCCTCCTTTCACCTTTGGTAACCACCTTTGGTAACCAATTTTATTTCCCATGTCTATGAGCCTATTTATATTTTGTACATAAGTTCATTTGTATCATTTTTTAGATTCAAAATATACATACTACAAACCTAGACAGTATATTAAAAAGCAGAGACATTACTTTTCCAACAAAGGTCTCGACAGTCAAAGCTATGGTTTTTCTAGTAGTCATGTACGGATGTGAGAGTTGGACCATAAAAAAGGCTGAGCACTGAAGAAGTGATGCTTTCGAACTGTGGTGCTGGAGAGACTCTGGAGAGTTCTTTGGACAGCAAGATCAAACCAGTCAATCCTAAAGGAAATCAACCCTGAATATTCATTGGAAGGACTGATGCTGAAGCGCCAATACTCTGGCCACCTAAAGCAAAGAACCAACTCATTGGAAAAGACCCTGATGCTGGGAAAGATTGAGGGCAGGAGGAGAAGGGGGTGACAGAGGATGAGACAGTTGGATGGAATCATCAACTCAATGGACATGAGTTTGAGCAAACTCCTGGAGATAGTGAAAGTCAGCGGAGCTTGGCATACTGCAGTCCATGGGGTTGCAGAGAGTCAGACACAACTGAGCAACTGAACCAACAACAAAATACACACTGCTGCTGCTGCTGCTGCTGCTAAGTCACTTCAGTCATGTCCGACTCTGGGCGAGCCCATAGATGGCAGCCCACCAGGTTCCCCAGTCCCTGGGATTCTCCAGGCAAGAATACTGGAGTGGGTTGCCATTTCCTTCTCCAATGCATTTAAGTGAAAAGTGAAAGTGAAGTCGCTCAGTCGTGTATGACTCTTTGCAACCCCATGGACTGCAACCTACCAGGCTCCTCTGTCCATGGGATTTTCCAGGCAAGAGTACTGGAGTGGGTTGCCATTGCCTTCTCCAAAATACACACTACTATATACAAAATAGATAATCAACAAGGACCTACTATGCAACACAGGGAACTATATTCAATATTTTGTAATAACCTATAAGGGGAAAAAATCTGAAAAAAATAGATATAGATGTCTGTACTACTAAATCATTTTGTTGTACATCTGAAATTAACACAACCTTGTAAATCAACTATGTCTCAAGAAAAGAAACACAACTGCTTGGTTTGCATGAAGGTGAGTGACTTAGCAATAATAATGAGTAAAAAGTTCTGCATTATTAACTGGCTAGGCAATGGCACCCCACTCCAGTACTCTTGCCTGGAAAATCCCATGGACCGAGGAGCCTGGTAGGCTGCAGTCTATGGGGTCGCACAGAGTCGGACACAACTGAGCGACTTCACTTTCACTTTTCACTTTCATGCATTGGAGAAGGAAATGGCAACCCACTCCAGTGTTCTTGCCTGGAGAATCCCAGGGACGGGCGAGCCTGGTAGGCTGTCGTCCATGGGGTCGCACAGAGTCGGACACAACTGAAGTGACTTAGCAGTAGCAGTAGTAAATAAATTAAGATCTGAAGCGGGAATGGTCAGGGAGGCAATAGACCCAGTCCTCAGCTTGTTCATTAAGCCTCCAGGGATTCTTATGGACCAGAAGTTGAGTCACTGCTCTGACTGCAACCCATTTTCTTCCAGCAACAGTCATTCTCACAGTGCATTGTCTAAGACCCAGTTTCTGAACCTCACAACTATGATGTTATAATAGCAAACAACTACCCTGGGGCTTCTCTGGTGGCTTAGTTTGTAAAGAATCTGCCTGCAGTGTGGGAGATGCAGGTTCAATCCCTGCATTGGGAAGAACCCCTGGAGAAGGAATGGCTACCCACTCCAGTGTTCTTGTCTGGAGAATTCCATGGACAGAGGAGCTGGGAGGGCTACTGTCCATAAGATCACACTGAGTTAGACTGACTGAGTGACTAATACTAACATCCTGGGTATAGTGTGGACACAGTCATCTCCATCTCAGTGGGGAGAGATATTGACCCTCCTCATATTGTCATCAAAGAAATCATGTTCTGTTCCTTCTCTTTAGAAAGGGAATAGACCCATCAACAAATTTCACAAGCAGTCCATTCAAAATATTTCATTTTCTGTCTCGTTGTGGATGTCTCAGTACTAAAGGTGCTAAAAAAAGACTTGAAGAGTGTCATTTTATAGGACTTTTTTGTAGGTCCTAGGACTACATTTCTGAAGGCTATTACCAAGGATTTAATTTTAATCATTGGTTTAGAATTTTGTTTTGGGTATATTTTTCCAAGTGTTAGTACTTGTTTTTTTGAATAATTAAAGAATGTTTAATTGTCCACAGGCACTGCAGCCTATGGAGAAGGAGAAATTACTATAACGTAAATATTTCCAGGTTGGAAGAACAGAATCAGGACCCTAAGATCTTTCCTCTATCAATACAAAGACTTTGAGGGCAACTCATGTGACCCCTGGATCAGTAAGAACTGTTTAGCTATGTGTGTGTGCGTGCTCAGTAGTGTCCAGCTCTTTGTGACCCCATGGACTGTAGCCCACCAGGCTCCTCTGTCCGAGGGATTCTCCAGGCAAGAATATTGGTTTGGGTTGCCATTTTCTACTCCAGGGGATTTTCCAGACCCAGAGATCTAACTCAAGTCTCCTGCATTGGCAGGCAGATTCTTTACCACTGAGCTATAAACCTGGCTCATTCTTTGGATTTTCTCTTGGAACAATCTGGATTTTAAAATTTTTCAGTTAAATATTTTGTTGCCTAGCTGTTGGAGGTAGTTGGTCATTTGGCCTGTATGCCACTGCTTTCTTTATGGCTTTGAGTTTTAAAAAAATCCTTGGCATTTAATATTATTTGGAAATCTTCACTGAAATATTTAACTCTTGCACTCCATCTCCATGATCCATTTGATTCTCTACCTTAATTGCAATTATAGAACTCTTAGAACATTAATCTTTTCACATAGAACAAGACTACACTAATTTCAGGAGTTTTAGGTAAGAGTTAGGCAACCACAAACTTTTCTAAAAAACTTAATTATGCAAAAGTCATAGTGATACAATAATCTGGACTTAATGTTTGTTCATTTGCAATGTAATATAAAGGCATAGTTACTAAGTATGCTTTAATAATAGACATTTACATACCAATGTAAATCATTAAATTATTAGCAATGATTTTCATGAACACATACACACATACACATACACCTTAGAGCTCTTAAAACTTTCCAAGATTAAGTTAGAGTGTTTAGAAAATATTTACTTTAGAGAATTAATGTCTTAGACTTTATCTTAATACATGTGAACAATTCTTGTTGCATTGTGGACAAATCATTGCCACAAGGATTCAATGATGGATCGTGCAACCTCACCCACAGCAACCTACATTAATAGGAACAACAGAATAATTGCTTGGACTGTGAAATGAATAGCAGCACCAAAATTTTACATCTCCATTAGTTTTATTTCTCCACTGTGTGGTGCCCTTTACTCCCATTCCGTTTTAATTTTTTGAAGATAGAGGAGGCTGTGCTCACTGAAATCAAAGCTCCTCAGCTTCACAACTATGGTTTCTAAACCTGTGTGCAAATAAGCATCCCTGCGCTGTGCTGTGTTCAGTCTTGTCTGACTGTGACCCCATGGACTGTAGCCTCCCAGGCGCCTCTGTCCATGGGATTCTCCAGCCAAGAATACTGGAGTGAATTGCCATGCCCTCCTCTAGGGGATCTTCCCGACCCAGGGATCAAGCCCACATCTCTTATGTCTCCAGCCTTGGCAGGCTGGTTCTTTAGCCTAGCGCCACCTGGAAAACCCTAAGCATCTGTAGAGAAGCTTAATAATAATAATACAGCCTTTCCTGGATGCTGCCAAAGGATCCTTCTGTAGAAAGCAGAGCTTCCCTAGGGGGACAAACATGTAGGGACCTGGAAAAAACTCATCCTGCTGGACTGTGTCCACTGGTGACAGGAAAGCAAATAACAGCCTGCTGGTCAGGTTCATTTGTAAAATCGCAGTACAAATTATATTTTTTAAAGTTTGTATCACCAAGGATATTATAACCACCCGGTAAGCTTTAAGAAGATATATTACACTTGTTTTTATAAACAAGAGATCCCTACTATCTAATTACATGACCAACAGGCAAACCAAACTTCACATGCTCACAACTGGAATCCCGGTCTTCCATTAAAACATGGTCCTTCCATCTCCATAAACAGTAACTGCACCTTTCTTCCAGGGGTCAGATCCAAACAGGGGAGCCCTGCTTGATTCCTCCCTTTCTCTCTGTCCATATCCAGTCCAGTGGTTCTAAAGCAATCTTTCTCTCCTCCTCCTCTCTCCTACCCTGTTCCCCACCATCACCACCATCTTGGCTAAATTACTAGAGCAAAGTCCTAACCGGTCGCCTTGCTTCCTCTTGGTGCATCATGATGGTTAAAGGTCCTAACTGTGTGAAATCTGGACCAGCCCCTTTCCAGCCACATGACTTGAGGGAAGGCCACCTCCTGGTCCTTCCACCTGGGTCTGTCCAACAGCCCAGGCTCCCTGTGGCTGTAGGCCTTCTACCCTTATCTGCTCCCTCCCCGTGAAGGCTCCACCTCCTCTTGTCTCAGTGCTGCTGCTTTGATGTAATAAGTGCAAATGTCAAATTTCCAACTGAGTCTTTTCCTGATCTCTCTATTTAAAACTGTAACCCTTCCTTCTGCAGTCTGTGCCCCATTCCCTGCTTTGTTCTGCTTCACAGCACCCGCTGCCTTATAACATGCCATGTATTTGATTTGCTTCTGGCAAGGGTTTGGTTCTCCACCCAAAAAAGTGCCCCAGACCATGGGAGGGAGGTGTTCAGATTCACCATCTGTTATGACTCCAGCTGTGTCGGCTCAGGGCAGGCGCTGAGCACACGTGTTCAATGTTGTCAGAAGTTTTCTTGCATCTCTTCAGTTTTGTGCCTTAACTTGGACATTTCTTCATGTCACCCTGGGAAAGGGAATGATTCATGTCCTTGGCAGACAGTTTTCAAGGCTATCATGTGTATAAATTAATCAGGATGGGTAATCAGTAGATTTTACGTTTTCCCTCCCTTATTTAGAGGTTCTTTCTTATCTCTAGGGTAAGAAAAACATGCTTATATATAATCAAGTATTATCCTAAGTTAATTGAAATCAAAAGCTGAGCATTTGTTTTTACTGTCCCTTCGCATTTTGATAACTATTCTTGTCTATGGTGGTAGGGACCTAGGTTCACTCTGAAGAGGTAATAGCAATTCCAGGGAATCAAAATGTATCCACTATTGCAGCAATCAGTATCAAAACAGAACACCTTGCCATAGTTACACACTCCAAACGGGCTTTAGAAATATGCACAACTAAAGCTTCATGGCAAAGCTTAGATCATGTGTTCACTATGATGATTAAAATGTTTCTCTTTTATTACAACCATAAACTGGAGAAGATCAGGCAATCAGCTCTCAGTTATTTCTCTTGGCACACTTATAAACTTGATCTCAGCCTTACCAAGCCTGCCAACAGTTAATTATCAGCAAATACCTTTGAAACTTTACTCATCTTGGGACATGTTATTTGGGATTATTTCTACCTTTCTATCAGAGAAGGCAATGGCACCCCACTCCAGTACTCTTGCTTGGAAAATTCCATGAATGGAGGAGCCTGGTAGACTGCTGTCTATGGGGTCGCACAGAGTCGGACAGGACTGAGCGACATCACTTTCACCTTTCATTTTCATGCACTGGATAAGGAAATGGCAACCCACTCCAGTGTTCTTGCCTGGAGAATTCCAGGGACTGGGGAGCCTGGTGGGCTGCCGTCTATAGGATCGCACAGAGTCGGACACGACTGAAACAACTTAGCAGCATCAGCAGCTGCCTTTCTATGATTCTTGGAATTTTTCAGTGTATATGGAACTCTGATCATAGGATTAACCCAAGATAATATATATGAAAATCTTTAACATGCCCTAGACTTTTGTGATAATTAAGAACCTAATTGATATAAAGGAAATGTATTATTGGGATGCTAGCTTCTTTATTTAGCTTTCTTTATTCTTGGCATTCACTTGAGTCATGGTAATGAAAGCAAATCAAAGCATAAATCGAATCACTTGAAGGTTATAAACCACTGGAATCCACTATATCTTGAAAGATCCCCTGGGCCGTTTCCTCACATATTTCACTGATCACATATCTTTCAGTAAAAGTAAGTTGATGTATTTAACTCTGTCATCACACTGCAATATTCTGGTCAGTATTTATGATAAAATATTTGCCTAAAAGCCCCAAACAGCCATACTCACACCCAGTGCAATGCCCTGGGAGTTCCTGCATCTTCTGTAACAACTTTGGGGGTGGTTTGGGGACTGGAATACATATTTGACTGAATTTAGATCAGAGCACATATTAACCACTGCCAAAAATGCTTAGATTTTTTTCATGTATGAAATGACAATAGGTATTTATATAAAAACCACATCGAGATTGCAAGCTATTCACAAACCATCATTATAATTTTACCCATAAATAATTTCCTCCTTGTGAGATCTACAACCCTTCCCCAGTGATATGGAGCCATAACAACAGAGAAACCAAATTATAACTTATTTATAGTTACCTAAGAACCATCTATAGATGAATTTTTTCTGATAATTATCTCAGAATTTGCACTCAAATTCTGTGGTTGCTGAAGTATCTGTTAGGGCTACACTGCCAGAGTAACAGAAAGTTTTCTAAAGGAGGTTTGTCCTCTTTATTGGGCAAACCTTATATGAGCATGGAGAAAAATTTATGGGTACAGACACATACAGATACAGGTAGAAAGAGGTATAAAAATTTGTATCAGTTCCATCAGGACAGTTGTCATTCAATGCAGTGGAAGTTTTGGCCCTTTGCACTCCTATACATTTAGGCAGAGCGCTTAAATTAAAAAGTTTTAAAGAATTAAAGGCGTCATAAACACTATGTAAACACAAGTCCTTTAACACATATTAATAATCAGGTTTTTAAGGAAGATGAAATATTATTTACATAGTTGCACATGAATAGTATTATTAGATGAAGTATATACACTTGGTGTGTGTGTTAGTCACTCAGTCGTGTCTGACTCTTTGTGACCCCATGGACTTGTAGCCCATCAGGCTCCTCTGTCCAAGGAATTTTCCAGGCAGGAAGACTGGAGTAGGTTGCCATTTCCTAATCCAGGGGATCTTCCTGACCCAGGGACTGAACCCAGGTCTCTTGTGCCTCTTGCATTGGCAGGCGGATTCTTCACCACTGTGCCGCCTGGGAAGTCCATATACACTTTAGAAACATTTATTATTCCTTAGATAAACTCAGGGCTTTATCTGAGTGGTGGTGGTGCTAGTGGTAAAGAATCTTCCTGCCAACCCAGGAGACATAAGAGATGCAGGTTCAACCCCTGGGTCCAGAAGATCCCCTGGAGGAGGACATGACAATCCACTCCAGTATTCTTGCCTAGAGAATCCCATGGACAGAAGAGCCTGGTGGGCTACAGTCCATAGAGACACAAGGAGTCAGACATGACTGAAGCGACTTAGCACACATGCACGCAGATAAACTCACCTGACTACAGATTCAAAAGAATATAAATGGATATTTTCATAAATTTAAGAAGTGAACATTCTCCTAAGACTTTGGCACTTATTGACATGAACTAAGAAATAAAGTTTACCCTTTGATGTTGTAGATTAATAAACAGCGATTTATTGCTAATTTTTGCATAAAGAAAGAACATTTCCAGGAAAATAATGACATAACTTTTAATTACCACCTCTTAACTATTTTAGAACATTACATTTAATACTTCTTAATGATCATATTACAATTACAATCAAAATGCACATCTAAGTAAAGCTGCCACTAGGTAAACTCTGCTTACTGCATATGGATTTTTCATACACAGCTACATGAGTTTGTCATTAAAAAAGCTTATTAGCATACCTGTCATGTTGCAATATACCAAGGATGGTTCCAGAGGGCCACTTCCATCTGAGTCGATATAATAGAGCCCTGAAGAGTTTCCTCTGTGCCAGTGGGCTTCACATGACTGCTCGTAGAGAGCTGCAGAGGACAGAGATCTCAGACAGGAACGACAATAGAATGAATCCCTCCATATTGTTAATTAAATGATATTTTCCCCAGTAACACTCATTCTGCCTTGCTCTCA
Organism: Bos indicus x Bos taurus; assembly: GCF_003369695.1. Classification (NCBI taxonomy): domain Eukaryota; kingdom Metazoa; phylum Chordata; class Mammalia; order Artiodactyla; family Bovidae; genus Bos; species Bos indicus x Bos taurus. The sequence goes on along the minus strand of NC_040083.1, from coordinate 65,795,800 downwards.
GGGACATATTCTCTAGAGGAGTGTTCCCCTGTTTCACTCGGATAGCATAAAGATTCTCAGACACAGAGTGAAAGATTTTAAGAAGTATCATTATGGGACATGTGGATCTGAATACCTTATGCTCTAGAAACACAGAATTCCTGTCAAAATCAGGGTAATTGGATTTACTCTAGTCTAATTCTTTGCTGTTTCACAATATCTAAGCATCTGAAATGCATTGGCTTCATCTCCCTAAATGATATGTTATTATCTAACAATCATGCTATTTTTAAAAAATTACTCAGTAACTATACTCTTTGTTTACTTAAGACAATTTCCACATGAAATGCATTTTTTTCAATGAGATGGATTTCACAAATCAGCAGCTCTACTTCATTCTGTTTTTAAAGTTCATTTTAAAAAGAAACATCCTAAAATGCTTTGGAAATGATTATTCGAGAAAATCAAAATTCAAAACAATATATATAATATATATGAAAAGTCTCTTTGTAGTTTCAATTTATCCTAATTCATAAATGAATTTTCTATGTATACAATGAATGTTTTACAAGGTAAGTGATTAGCATCTGTAGATGATGAACTCAATTAATATTCAGCATGCATTTAAATGAATGATCAGTCGAGTAACAGCTTTCTTGAGCATCACCCTTTACCTTGACAGGAAAAACCCTTTGAAAACCTGAAAAGCTGCTAACGGCTGCTGGGAGGGAAGTGTGGCCCTAATTCTGGCACAGAGTTGGACTGGATCTTTAAGTCAGCTCTAAGGATCAAATCTGGCATTACAGAGAGACTCAGTGGTAGTTAGACAAGATCCACAAACTAGAGTGATCCTAGTAGGATATGGCTTTATGCCATGCTATAATGACTGGATTACCTACATTTCTAACTTTGCTTATTTCAAATAATCAAGAAAAATCCTGGGAGAAGTTTAGGGGTGGTTGTTCTCGCATCTCAAAGAACAAGAACATGAAGGGAATGCTTTTTGTCCAGAGATTCTGTAAAGGAAAAAATCCTTTTACTAAATATGGCCAAGTATCAAACGTATCAAGTTAGATTGCCCCCAACTCAACAGCATGGTTACCATCATTTACACTGATAGACACAGAGACACTGATGGAAAAGCAATTTGGATTGCTTTTCCACCATGCTTGCATTTTGGCCACTCACGTTGACATTTCTATCATATATACACATGGTTATAACCACCTAAGTGTCCAGAGGGATACACATAGATTGATAACAGTGTCTGTGTTGTGTTGGGGCTGCAATTGCCTAGGAAAACAAGAGTAGTGGAGGAATGACTTAGGAGAAAACTTGCTTTAAACAAGAACATACACATGTACTAATTGTGTACTTAAGACTCCTGATGGTCTTGTGATCACTTACATTGATTTGGTAATATCTCATCTTCATGTGACTGATCAATTGCAGAATTCCAAGAAAGTCAATTCAATTATTAGACCAAATCATGGGCCACAAGCAAAAAACCTTACATATGTGTAACAGGATGTATAATATATATAAAATACATAATATATATCTGTTAGTTTTAAATCTTTATGATACAGAGTTTTTTGGAATGATGTTTAGATCACAGTTACTGATAGCATTTAGCCATCACTCCTTAATCATTAATATTCAGTTGGTATCTTCTTCATATAAGTATGATGCAGAACACTCTAAGAAAAGAGATTACCCTATTCCAAACTGTGACTGGGCAAAATCACTTAGCTTCAGGTTTCCCAGATGTCTAGGTCCTTTCAAATAAATAGTTATTCTGGTAAATTCTTACTTGGCACTAGTATAGCAAATTGAGTTGCAGGTAGGACTGCTCTGGCCAAACTTGTTTAGGGGATATTTAAGGCATGAATCATCTCCCTTTGTCTTCCAAGAGACTTGGAGTTCCTCTGCAGAACCCTGGTAGTGGTGGGGACTCAGGGTTCTCACCCCAATGCCTGCCTCCCTGGGATTCACTTCCCAAAATGACAAATTTATGCCAATCCAATTTCTGTCTTTCTCCCATATGTGGAAATAAAATTAAATAATTCACAGGGAAGAGTTCTTAACAGTGCAATGTATTCTCCCAGTAGGAGGGACTGAATGCGGTGAGATGAGTGAATTTTCATATCATGCTGTCTCTAAAGACCAAGAGGGAGGGGTGCTATGAGAGAAGGCTTCAGAAGAGTCAGTAATGAAAAGGAAATAAGGAAAACAATAAAACCAAAGCTTAAACAACAGCCAATAATTAGAAAACCAAGGACATTTCAGGGCTTTCTGTCATAAGTTTCTTGTAGATAATGGATTAGTCGTCCATAAAGATTTGTTAGCTTTAAAGATGAAAGACTACTTCAGAAGAGACTGATGTTCCAAACAAAAGAAACACCAATGAGAGGTGATCGAGAGTGTGACATTGGGTAAACAACTTAGCTTCTCAAGTGCAAAACACAGATAATTGGACATTTATCTCCTAGAGTTGTTTCAAGGATTAAAAGAGTTAAAATAAGAGAGCTAGAATAATGCAAGTACATGGTAAGTTCCAGTATATTAACCACCACCATCATTACAAAGAACATCAAGATTCCAAAGGGACCCGAGTGTTCACCTGGCTCCTTACTGATATTGAGAAACCCAATCAGGTTAGCTTCCACCCTGCACTGCTGAGATTCTTCCTGCTTAATTTTATACACGTTGTTTATAAAACATGAATTCTAGATTTTATTTTTACCTTTGACTATATTTTATTTTCTTATCCTTATTTTCTTTCACCTACTATTTTTCCTGTCTTAGGATACATGTATTTCTGTAAGCTGCCTTACCACTCATATGAAATAATGCAAAATAAAAAGTATAAAAGGTAAAAAAAAAAATTAGATAAATCAGACAAAAATTAATGTCTAAAGTAATTATTTTTGTTGTTGCTTTCTAGCACGGAGTTGCACAGACATGCACATATACACAAAATAATGGAAAGAAAAACAGAGCTACATGGAAATCAGGACAAAGGAGTGCGAGGCTTACAGGAATGGCAGGTGGCGCCCATGTAACCAGTGTGTGCACAGTCGCAGGAGAAGGTGTTCCAGGACTGGGAACATTCACCCCCATGTTCACAATAGCTGGGCAAACACCTAGGAGAAAGCAGACACAGCACTATTTCTCACATTTGGTGATGATAAATTGTATCTTAAAGTGTTGTAATGAAAGATAGATAACAACAGTGAATTGACCAGAAAACTTAATATGGACAACACTTGCTGGGTCTGTCATAGAAATTTCCAAATGTAATATCAATTACAGACTAAAAAATCCATTAGATGCTACCAGCTGTCATGTATTTATGACAGGCAAATTTTCTACACATCTCATTACATCAGAAAACGTGTTTGCTTTTTCACAAATAAGGCAAGATTAATTTCATACATGACTAAGGATATAAATTGCCTGCAGTGGCCACAAATAGCACATTTTCTGTCCTTGCTTCCATGTCCTTGCAGTGCGACCTACAGATACTTCAATCAAAAGGTATAGCTTACTTCTCCATCTTGAATCAGGGTTGGGCGTGTGACCTGCTTGAATCAACGAGGCATTAGCAAACTGACACAGCAGAGGCTAGAAAAGTGCTCGGGCAGTGGGCTTTCTCACTTACTGAGTTTTGAACCCTGAAAGCACAACCACATGGAGAAACCGGGGTTGGTTTATGTGGTCCAGTCACTCTGGTGGGTTCAAAACCATAGAACAAGTGAATGGGAGGATTATAAGTCTCGCAGCTGTCAGCTGAACCCTCAGGCAACCACAGATGCACAAGAGAGCCCAGCAGCAAATACAGAATTGTGAGATAAACAAAGAGCTGCTGTTTGGGGCTAGTAAGTTTTAAAGATAATCTACTGTGCAGCCAAAGCTAGCTGATGTATTATGTATACCACACTGTAATATATTGCCATGTTGACTTAGTACATAAGAAAACATTTTAAAGAGAAGGGAAGAAGGCAGGAAAATGGAGACACTTTTTTTAATCCATGTAGTATCACAGTACCAGGGATTCTGAATGTCATCAACTTTAGTCAGACTGAGAATGCCCTCAGGAATTAGAGAGTACTTGTGAACTTGTGACTGAGGGCCTTATTTTTATTTTTCCCCACGTAACTAAATAAACCACAAAATCACTCAGGTAAACCAAATAACCACTTATGTCTCATGGACATTGTTACATCTCACTTATCAAAATCAAAGGTGAGATTTTAATGTTTGTTTATAAGATTAAAATTTTAATTGTAAGAGGTTATTTAATTTTTCATTATCAAAAATAAATCCTATCCTCAAAGTAATAGAAAATTGAATTCAAATATGTATAAAAATATATACAACATAATCAAATGGAATTTATTGCAAGTATAAAGCCTGCTCCAAAATCTGAAAAAAATAATTTGAAAATTAATTCAATCTATTATACAAATAAGCTAAAGAAGAAAAACTATAAGTAGATGCAGAAAAAGTATTTGACAAACTCTAACACCAATTCATGATAAAAAACAAAACAAAAACAGTAACAACAAAACACCTAGGGAAACTAGTAATAGCAATTTCATCAACTGATTTAAAAAAACTTTCAAAATCCTAGAGCAATGTCATATTATTGGAGAGAAACAAGATGCTTTCTTCTAAGTGTAGGAGCAAAAATGCTTTCTTCTAAGTCTAAGAGCAAAGCAAAGATTTGCTCTCACCACTCTTATTCAAACAGCATACTGGAAATCTTAGCTAATGTAATCAGACAAAAAACAGAATAAAAGTTATGTAGACTGGGAAGGAAGAAATAAAACTATCTTTGTTCACAGATGACATGATTGTCTATGTAGAAATTCTGAAATAATAAATAAAAAAACTTCTGAAACTAATTAGTGATGAGAGCAAAGGTGCAGGATTATTTCTTATAAATGAACAATGAACTGAAATCTAAAATAAAAAACACAGCACATACATTGACACCATCAAAAAATAGAATACTTAGATACAAATATAACAAGACATATGCAAGATATATATGAGAAAAACTATAAGATTCTGATGAACAAAAATAATCTAAATAAGTGGGGATATTCTATGTTCATGGAGAGTAAGGTTCAAAATTGTCAAGATTTCAGTTATTCCCAATTTGAATAGAGGCAAAGAATCTTAATCAAAATCACTGCATGTAATTTTATGGATGTCAACAAACTAATTCTAAAATTTATATGTAAAAGTAAAAGATCCAAGAGAATATTAAAAATGAAAAAGATCAAAGAACTAACATTACCCAACTTCAAGACTTGTTATAAAGCTACAGAAATCAAAGCCATGTGGCACTGGCAAAAGAACAAACAAGACTAATGAAATAGCATAGAAGGTCCAGAGACAGGTTTACACAAATATAATCAACTCATCTTTAACAAAGATCTAAAGGCAATTCACTGAAGAAAGGACAATTTTTTCAATAAATACTGCTAAAATGACTGGGCCTCCACATGCAAAAAAATAATATTATAAACACAGGTTTTACATCTTTCACAACAGTGAACTCAGACTAGATCTCAGAATTTTTAAATGCAAAATGCAAAACAGTTAAGCTCTCAGAATATAACATAGGAGAAAATCTAGGTGACCTTGGTTTGGCAATGACTTTTCAGATACAGTCCACAAAAGAAAAAAATGGTAATTTGTACTTCAGTAAATTAAAAAAATCTTTTCTATGAATTACACTAAGAGAATGAAAAGATAAGCTATAGACTAATAGGTAGCTTTTGTAAAACAAATATCTAACAAAGATTGGGGTATAAAATACAGGAAGAACTGGAGAAAGAAATGGCAACCCACTACAATATTCTTGTCTTGAAAATCCCATGGGCAGAGGAGTCTGGCAGGCTATACAGTCCATGGGTTTGCAAGAATCTGACATGACAGCAACTGAGCATGCATGCACGCACTTAAAATTCAACAAGAAGAACATAACCAATTAAAAACTTGGGCAAAGGATCTGAATAGACACCTGACTAAAGAAGGTAACAAGACTGCAAATATAAATACAGAAAGATCTCCAGCATCATATGTCAGTAGAGAAATGCAAATTAAAGCAATGAGATAACACTACAGACCTGTTAGGAAAGCAAAAATCCAAAGCACTGACAACACCAAATATCGGCAGGGATGAGGGCAACAGGAGCTCTCATTCACTGTTGGTGGGAATGCAAAATGACACAGGCACTCTCTAAGGCAGTTTGACAATATTTCACAAAACTCAACATCTTCTTACTACATGACCCAGTAATTGGGCTCCCTGGTATTTACTCAGATGAGCTGAAAACTTCCATACAAAAACCTGCACGTAAATTTTTATAATAACTTTGCTAATTGTGAAAACCTGGAAGGAACCAAGATGTCCTTCAGGTGAATGGATAAACTTGTGGTATATAATATTGTTTAGCACTAAAAACAAATGAGCTGTACAGTCACAAAACAGATGCAAGAGTCTTAAATTCATGTTATTAAATGAAAGGCTATGTATGTAGCACATGATTCCTACACATGACATCCTGGAATTGGCACAACTATGAAGAGAGTAAAATGATTGGTGATTTCCAGGCCGGAGGTTGGGAAAAGGGAGGGATGATTGAATAGGTGATGCATGTAAGATTTTTAGGGCAGTGAAACCACTGTACATGATACCATAATGGTGCATTTGTAAAACCCCATAGAACTGTCTAACACAAAGAATGAACTATAATGTAAATCAGTGTGTCTGTGAAAGTCACTCAGTCATGTCCGACTCCTTGCGACTCCATGGACTATAGGCCATGGAATTCTCCAGGCCAGAATACTGGAGCGGTAGCCTTTCCTTTCTCCAGGGGATCTTCCCAACCCAGGAATCGAACCCAGGTCTCCCACATTGCAGGTGGATTCTTTACCAGCTGGGAAGCCCATGTAAAGCAGGGACTTTGGTTAATAAGAATGTATCAGTATCAGTTCATCAATTCTAATAAGTGTACAACGCTGATGCAAGATGTTAAAAATACATTTTGCTGTGTGTGGGGAGACTGGAAAAAGAAGAGATAGAGGAGAACTCTCTATACTTTCTGCAAGACTAAAACTGCTCTAAAAAAATGAAGTGTATTAATTAAAAATGTTCATTGTAAGGGACTCAATCAATACAGGCAAGTATATGAAATTTACTCAAAAAAAAAATGTGTGTGTATGCTTAATTGCTCAGTCATGTCCAACTCTCTGCAACCCCATGGACTGCACCCACCAGGCTTCTCTGCCCATGGGATTTCCCAGGCAAGAATACTGGAGCAGGTTGTCATTTCCTTCTCCAAAATATGTGTGTATAAATTTATAAATAATTTTACATAAATATTGTATTATTTTTCTGTTAGTGCCATAACAAACTACTACAAATTGTACTAAGAACAAGAGAGATTTATAGTAATGAAAGGAACTCTCCTTGGAAGACAGTACAGTGTGAACATGTAGAAATGCACAGAGATCAACATATACCCCCTATTTCATCCCACTCTGCTCCCCTACAGTTACTTATCTAGAAATCAGAAAAGGCAAAGCAAACATCATTAGGAAGGAAGTAGGAAAAACAAAAGATGAAAGGGAACATCTGGCTATTTAATGATTCTTTTCTCCTCTAATACTGTACAAATTATGCACCCAAACACTGAAATTCCGGTAGATGTAACCAAACAACTATTTTGGCTTTCTTTGGAAAAGTATAGAAAAAAATCTCAGCTGTCAGTAAGAACTAGAAATAGGCAAACTCATTTTTACTTAAAAAAATAAAAAGATAAATATTAGATTTTTGAAGTATTTCCTGGACATGCTTATTGTTAATTACTGACAAATTTCAGAACCTGTTCATCAACTTTAAGATTGTGAGCTTCAAAATCAGATTATACCAGGGGGATTCACATGTAGAATAAATGGTATCCACATTATTTATCTTTCTGAAGAGGTCTACTAGGTGAATGCATAGGATGGGGCATCCATACCTTAGTGGTTGTTGTTTAAATCGCTAAATTGTGTCTGACTCTTTTGCAACCCCATGGACTGTAGCTTGCCAGGCTCCTCTATCCATGGAATTTTTCAGGCAAGAATATTGGAAATGGGTTGCCATTTCCTTCTCCAGGGGATCTTCCCAAACCCTGGGATCCAATCTGAGTCTCCTGCATTGCAGGCGGATTCTTTACCACTGAGCCATCAGGGAAGCCCTTATCCATAATTTGACAGTCAGCAAATTACAATAATAGTTAAAGAAATGGACAGTCAAGAGCAAAGTCACCAAGTATCTGGAGTGGTGGTATTTCAGATGGTGTTCTGCAGATCCTCTTGGGGCTCAAGAGGTGGCCTGACCCAAGCATGGCCCATCCCCTTTGCCCCTCATTTGAACAAAGCAGCTTCTTGGCCTTTTTTTTTTTTTTTTTTTTGATAAGTTGAAACTCTCTAAAATCTCGCTTAAATAGATTCCATACTTTTTAATAGGATGAAGATGACTCTTCTATGATAAAGAATATTACAGGGTTATCTAAAATTGTTTGGGTATAAGATTCTTTCAAAAACAAAATGTTTGAGTTTGTGGTAATTAATTTTCTTTTAAATGTATTATTTATTAAAAAAAAACAAGATGTATGTTTCACAATTTTGCATTTAGCATCTAGAAGGTTAATGTTAGATCAAAAGCAGTGGAACTGGAAAAAGTGACCCCATCAACACAGTCCATGGTTGCAGATGGCAAATACTTAAGCCTAAGAGGAACCTGAAAAGGGCTATGTAGCCTGAGTCATACCACATGAAATCCTAATGGCCAAAACCCAAAGAGTGTAAGACACGATCTCTCCTCACTGCTATCCTTACCCCACAGCCTCGTCCCAAAGGACAGGGAGCTCTTTCCTGTAAAGTGACATCAGAGCCACAGGAAGGCAGAGTGTCATGAGCACAAGTCTTTGTGTGGCTCAGGAAGGTTTTCTAAGTACCCCTTAGATTTCAAACATCTTTGCAGTATTTGCAGTGTGAGGAGGAATGCCGCTATGAATTATTAATTCCTGTGCCTGATGGATAGAAGTTATAAAACTAGCTGCATTTTAATAATAAAGCTCAGCTTCACTTGAGCACATTAGGACTTGCTCGGGGCAGGCAGACCCATGGGCTAGGCGGATGGCCGGGCACAGTGCACAGTGCCCAAAGACAGCCCAGGCGTGGGTGTCTGCTTTGCTGAGCTTTTAAGTGAATCTATTTCATGGTACATTGGACATGCAGTTAGTAGGTATGGACTAAAGGGCTGAGAAAAATGAACATTTTTGGTAATAAGAAGAATGGAGAATAAGGACATGTCTTTAGATGTTGAGCCATAAAAAATTACAATTAGTGACTATATAGGCCATCCAAAGTGCCAACAGCTATTTTTATACCCACTTATAGAGGAACCTGAATTTTATAGAAGATAGCTTAACACTACAGAAGTCTCCATAGATTACTACATATATCTGAAAATCTTCTTAAAATGTGATGTGGAAAATGTTTCTATTTTCTATTTTGGTCACACACACATAGATATGTTTTTTTGCTCTTTTATTTTTGGACAAGAAATTTTTATGCACAAAGGGACCGACATTATGTGAGAAAAATATTGTGATTGCAACATATGCTGGGATGGAATTCTCCAGGCACTAAAATAACTTTCTTTGAGCTTCCTGACTGAAGTGACAACCCTGCTACTGCGTGTGAACTTGGTCTCTCACCCTCTTGCCCTACTAAGTCATTCCCATGGGTGAGGGCAGCACTCTACGTCCAAAAGAACATTTCTAACCGTCTCCCAAGACTCAAGATCCCAGAGATGACTGCAATTAAAACTTACGGATGATGCTATAGTTTCTATACCAATTTTTTTATATAATCTGAAAATTAGTATTGAGAGTTTTGTCTAAATTATTTAAATTATCTTTTCCACTACAAATGAACAGAATGTGAACATACGGCCACGAGCATTTGCATTAAAGCATCAAGTTCTTGTGAGTCAGTATTTTACAGACTGGGAATTTGTGATCTTCTCATACATTGCTAAATTGTGCTGTAACTTGTGGTTAATTGGGAATGACAGGGAATTTAAATTAGTGTTAAATTTGGGTTAGATTTACTCCACAACAGACTCTGTGCAGTGTGAACTTTTGAAAAGTGCCCTATGTGTGGATGTGTGGGGATGTCTGGGGTGTGTACATTTGTTCAACACAAACTTAATGCACCGCTATTGCAGAGAAGTCAGACATACTAGGCACAGAAAAAAGGTGCATGTGTGATGATTAAACCATCCCTTTTAGCCAAAATTACTTACTAGTCTGATAGTATGGCTAACAAATAACTTTGGTAAAGTTGTAATGCTTAGAAATTTTAATATGTTATTGTTTTAAAGCTTTGCCTTTCTAATCTTCTCCAGTAAAGTGGAGTACTTTGCTCAATATGTGGCAACTGAATACTCTCCACTCTGCTGTGTTTACCACATCACTGCTGCTGCTGCTGCTGCTAAGTCACTTCAGTTGTGTCTGACCCCATAGACAGCAGCCCACCAGGCTCCCCTGTCCCTGGGATTCTCCAGGCAAGAACACTGGAGTGGGTTGCCATTTCCTTCTCCAACGTATGAAAGTGAAAAGTGAAAGGGAAGTCGCTCAGTCGTGTCCATCACTAGAAATCCCTAAAGCTTCAACTTTTATCAAAGAGTTACTTTTCATTTTTCCTATAGAATAGAGAATGTAAGGTGAATGCAGGTAACCACACAGAATTTTTATTTCTGGGTCCTCCATGATCTCTTTAGAATATTCTAATCTGTTCTTTGAAGTGTTAGAAATTTCTAAAGTATATAGTCATCAATAATTATAACAGCATCATAGTATTCTGTATGAATTCAGTAGCCTGGAGGCATATACAAGGAAAATTCATGACAGTGTGTATTCTAAAGAAGTATCATTGGAAAGAAACGATTACTTAAAGTTTCTCGTTTTTGTTTTCTGTATAAATATTATTTCACCTTATGGAATGGAATATTGGGAATGGAGAAAGGGCAAGAAGATGCTCTCTTTCACCAGCTTATTTGTTTCTAATCTACTATCAAAAATTGAAAACAGCAGGGGGTGGGATGAACTGAGAGAGTAGCATTGAAACATACACATTACCATATATAAAATATTAAGAGGTAGCCAGTGGGAATTTGCCATATGATGCAGGGAACTCAAGCTGGTGCTCAGTGACAACCTAGAGGGGTGGGATGGGGTGGGGGAAGGAGGGAGGTTCAAGAGGGAGGGGACACATGTATACTTATGGCTGGTTCACATTGTTGTATGGCAGAAACCAACACAACACTGTAAAACAAATACCCCCCAATTAAACATTAAAACAAACAAACAAACAAAAAACACCCTGAAAACAGGCATGCTGAGGTGAGATTGCCTACCTATCTGTGAGGCCACAGGTGTCTATCTGGAGGTCACGGAAACTCCCTAGCGCCCCCTGCTGTATGGATATGGGATCCACTGCTTCGTCGCCAATGGAAATGAGCCTCAGGCAGCCCTGAAATCCACCCAGGGAATTAGTACATCCAGGGTGAGAACTGTTGTCAGGACAGCCTGAATGAACATGGAGACAGAGGAGAAAAAAACAGTTATGAAAAAATATTGTACAGTATTTCTCATTAGCAAAAATTGTTACCTCCATTTGCTAGTAGACACCTGAAGCAAGAAAAGCTATGGCAAACCTAGACAGCATATTAAAAAGCAGACACATCACTTTGCCAGCAAAGGTCCATTTAGTCAAAGCTACGGTTTGTGCAGTAGTCATGTACAGATGTGAGAGTTGGACCATAAAAAAGGCCAAGAGCCGAAGAACTGGTGCTTTCCAATTGTGCTGGAGAAGACTCTTGAGCATTCCTTGGACAGCAAGAAGATGAAACCAGTTAATCCTAGAGGAAATCAACCCTGAATATTCATTGGAAGGACTGACGCTGAAGCACCCGTACTTAGACCACTTGATTTGAAGAGCTGACTTATTGGAAAAGATCCGGATTCTGGGAAAGATTGAGGGCAAGAAGAGAGGGGGACAACAGAGGATGAGATGGTTGGATGGTATCGCCGACTCAATGTACATGAGTTTGAGCAAACTCTGGGAGATAGTGAAGGACAGGGAAGCCTGGCATGCTGGAATCCATGGGTTCCCAAAGAGTCGGACACAATTTAGTTACTGAAAAACATAATTTGAGAAGGGCACATCACCCATGGATAGGGTGGTGGAGAGCTGACAAGAACAAAATGTGTTGGTATTGGTAAACTGTAAAAATAATGACTAAAGCCAGGCTTAAAGAGAGATGAGAGGAAGGGAAGATGTGAAATCTGACAAATAGAGTTACTTCACTTTTAATTTAAGCAGTCTGATTTCTTTTTTGAAAGTACATTTAAGACATCACTCCTTTTAGTATGATGTTAAACTAGATGAACTAAAGGCATGTGAGAGCAGAATCAGAAAAAAAATTATAGGCATAAGAGGACTTAATAAATTTCAAATGCTTAAAAATAATCTTAAATTGAGAATTGACCTGGATACCCTCCATTCATCTAAATGTTGTTAAATATCCACATGTGTGAATTCACAGGCATATTTTTAAACACTTCTGATAATAGCTGGTCTAATAGTAATTTATTCTTACTTTTATTTTTTTAATTAGGCATTTTAGTCAAATATATTTCAACATGAATAGACAAACAAATTAACAATATCTCATAACTATATAGCATTGTGAATAATGGAGAAAACAAGCAACACAATGTTCTATGGAAAAAAGAAATGACCTTTGATTAATTTCAATAATAAGAGTAAAATTTACAAGTTCTGTTACAGACATTAATTGGTTTGCTGTACAGTTACCAACCATAATTCCTACAGAGTAGTTCTGTTTTATCCTTCTGGGTCTCCCAAGAGATAAAGTTCTTAGAATGATTATGAACAAGGACAAGACTTTAAAATCAAAATCAAAGCAGATGGGGGCCAGAGCCACCTTTTTTTCCACTTGTAAGGCCAGCAGGGTTTAGAGTGTCCTCTCACCCTCCCCTAAATTGTCTCCTAAAGAAATCACAGGTTCTTAGATTTGCCTACTGCAAGACTGACAATGTAGGAGAGGATGGGGAAAGTTAGGCTAAGAGGATGCTGTCACCGTGAAATGCTTCTGAAAAAGGCAACAATTTGGAGAAACCTGCGTACAGAGTCCAGATCACATTACTCCCCTCTGCTCAAGACTGAGGCCCTCCCTAGGAACAGCTGGGCTGCAGGGAGCTACTTTCATAAGGCTGTGTCTGTCCTGAGGAGCCACAGTGCCCGAGAATGCAATGGAGTGATGCAGCACAGTGGCTGCACACCATTTTTTCAACTGGGACCTCCTTAAAGTGCATGCCTGCTTCAGAGAACCCCTTGGGGTCTTCAGAGGCTTCTTCTGCAACTGCATTGCAGTTCAACTTGTCTCTCTGCCCATCACAGTTACTCTTTCAACCTTCCAGGTGCTGTTTCAAAGAATTACCGCTACTAACCCACCCACACGAGAAACTCCCATGCAGAGGCAGCTTCCTACGGAATGAAAGCTACAACTCTACATGGGAAAAAAGCTCAAAGTGTTTAACTGAATTGAACACTTTATTTTCATCTGCAAATATGAAACAAGGACAATATTCTAAATGATTAACATTGTAATAATTCCCAAAAATTGTCAAGCAAATTTTATGCTTGACATGAAATTTACCTATTTTATTTATGCTTTGCCTTACAATGTTTCATTTATATCACTTATAGAACTATTTTAACTATTCTGCTTTGTATTTTCCAATAATTTTAATATTCAGAAATTCTTATGTTAATATTTACAGTTTGGGGTTATTTTATAAGATTCTTATTTTTTAAATCAAAAGGAATAAGTATTTTGTAAAGTAAAGATTTTGTTCATTGTACTTATGTGTTTTTCATTCATCTCTCTTTGTACTTGTGTCTTGAAATTGCTGGTGTACTTTCAAAGAGCAAGAACTGAAGACAGAGCCTCTTCTTGTTCCTGCATAATGGATGCTAGCTTTCTGCCTAAGAATTTTCATAAAATACACAGAGTTTTTCTATACTTTTCTTTCAGTGATTGGGGCTTTAATGGTTTGTATTTCTGACAAATAGAATTCAAAACAAACCGAGGACTGCATCAGGTTGAAATCATGAAAGGCACAATGAAACCTCAGAAATTAACTTCAAAGGGACTTTGAAGTTTCCATTTTAACGTTATATCATAAAGAACTGTTTAACTCTGCAGCTTTCCTTTACCATTTTCTTGTCTTATGTGAAAACACACACATTTTCATTTATAAGAGAATTTCTGAAGGATTGGATATATTTGGAAGAAACTTGGTGTATCTTTATATGTTATATGCTGTGCTGTGTGCTGTGCTAAGTTGCTTCAGTCATGTCCAACTCTTTGCGACCCCATGGACCATAGCCTGCCAGGATCCTCTGTCTGTGGGATTCTCCAGGCAAGAATACTGGAGTGGGCTGCCAAGAATCGAACTCATGTCTCTTACAACTCCTGCACTGGCAGACAGGTTCTTTACTGCTAAGCCACCTAGGAAGCCCTTGTATCATCTAGGTGACTTTTACTTACTGCACTTAGTAACTAAGAATGTTAGGATAAAACATAGGAAACATGAAGTCAGTAAATCATTTTGTGGAATCCCTGTTAATCCTTTTCTGTTTTCTTCCTTTTCTCCAGATCGCCATCCTCAAACTCATCCAGAACACATCACAGTATCTAACTATACCTGTTAGGAGAAAGAAAAACCATATCCAGTTAGTCACAAGGAGAAGGAAAGGTCAAACCAATGAGTGTTCTATTCTCCAACTATGATATAAAAGTCAAGAAGTAAGGGTACCACAGCCCAAGAGAAGCTCGGGGCAGGAGACATTTTTCCATACAGATGGTTGCCCCACAGCCCCAGTGGGCCATTCATCAATGACCTGATTTGGGATGGACAGTGAAGTGGACAATGAGTAGTTACTGCTAAATTAATGAAAGATATCCATCACAATTGAGGGACTCAGAAGTTTAAGTACCTCTGAGGATGACAGATAAATTGTCATTTATGTCAAGACACCAGAATGGGTCCTCAGATGAAACTTCATTAGACTTGTCATAGGCTCACTGGCCTGCTAACATTTCACAGAAGGACACTCAGGGGATTTTGAACATAACTTAATATTCCCCAACTCTGTAGTGCAAGTATGCTATTGAGCAGTACAAAGATTCAATAGAAAGGAATTTATTAAAGCTTTACTTTCCACTGCCCCTAATAGCGGGCACCAAAAATTTATGTACAGTGGACTATTAGTGAAACTGCTGTTAGAGGAAAATTACAAAAAAAAGTTCAGACTAAGAAAAGGCAAAAAGGAAAAAGGGATAGCTTGTGACTTCCCTGGTGGTCCAGTGATTAAAAATTTGCCTTCCAGTGCAGGGGATGTGGGGTCGATCACTGGCCAGAGAACTAAGATCCCACACGCAGCAGGGCAACTAAGCCTGTGTGCCAGAGCTAGAGAAAGTCTGGATGCCTCGACAGAGACCCAGCACAGCCCCGAAAAGACACCCAGGAGGGTGTATAAAATTTTCAAAAGTGATACCTAGATCACAGAGTTCTGATGGGACTTTTAGAAATATTGTTATTTTATAGATGACCCTTTTTACTGTAAGATAGTGTGGTCTGAGATTGCCAGGCCAAGATGGAATAGAGATTTCCAGGTGGCCAGAGAGCCTTGGTTTAGGCTGTGGTCCTGCTATAATCACTGAAATCACCTCTTTCATTGCTAAAGTGTCCTGAAATTATATGGTCACCCTAAGGAGGAGAGCTGGCTAAAACTCAACATCCCAAAAACTAAGATCATGGCATCTGGTCCCATCACTTAATAGTAAATAGATGGAGAAAAACTGGAAACAGTGACAGATTTTATTAATTTTATTTTCTTGGGTTCCAAAATCACTGTGGACACTGTGAAATTAAAAGATGCTTGCTGCTTGGAAGAAAAGCTATGACAAACCAATATAGTGTATTAAGAGACATCACTTTGCCGACAAAGGTCCATATAGTTAAAGCTATGATTTTTCCAGTAGTCATATATGGATGTGAGAGTTGGACCATAAAGAAGTCTGAGCCCCAAAGAATTGATGCCTTTAAATTGTAGTGCAGGAGAAGACTCTTGAGAGTCCCTTGGATAGCAGGAGACCAAACTGGTCAATCCTAAAGGAAATCAACCCTGAATATTCATTGGAAAGACTCACATTGAAGTTCCAATACTCTGGCCACCTGATACCAAGAGCCAACTGATTAGAAAAGACCCCGATCCAGGGAAAGATTGAGGGCAGGGAGAGAAGGGGACAATAGAGGACAGGATGGTCGGATGGCATCATCAAATCAATGGACATGAGTCTGAGCAAGCTCTGGGAGATAATGGAGGACAGGGAAGCCTAGCATGTTGCAGTCCAAGAGGTCGCAAAGAGTCGGACATGACTTAGCAACTGAACAACACAAAAAATGTGGATGTTTGGCTGAAGCCGACACAATACTGTAAAGCAATTATCTTTCAGTTAAAAAAAAAAAAAGAAACTGTAATAGCAAGCCATACTAGTCTGCTTTCATGGGGAAGCATCACAACAAAATTCAACTGACCATATAATGATAATTGGAAACTTGCAGTTGACTGTCCATCAGGAAAAACAGTAATGGGAAGGAAACCTGGTCAAGTAGTATTTCAGAACAGGGAGTATTGTTTTCCTTGAAAAGTCAAATATCATTAGCTGGTTTTCACCTAGATGACCCAGGAACACTGACTTTATTAGTCCCAATATTGCTACAGAGCATAGACTGGATGAACTTCACTTCTTTGTCAACATCATACATATTCTGGTACTTACAGACACTGAGCAAGAAGGTAAGTAAACAGATACTGACAGAAGCTACCCTTTGGACATTAGAGTTTTCAGGAGTGGAGCTCAAGCTGTAGCTGACCTACCCTACTTTACCCAGAACAGCATTGGAAAGTCCAACATATCATGGAGACAAATATGGAAATCTTGAGCAAAGTTCTACATGTGCATAAAAATTGTGAATATAATAAATCTACTGAGAATCAGAACTCCATGCTCACTGGTCCTAGACCTGCCTCTCCTGGTTTTCCTTGAGTAAAAATAGTATCTATCTTTTTATTTAACATCAGTAAATTAGTCCATTTTGGTTTTACTTGTTTGTTTTAATCTGGAAAAGGCTTTACTTGAATTTTAAAAGTAGTATATATTCTTTCTCTAGGAAAAAAGATGCTGTTATGTTGGTGTAAGATATACAGTTGACTGGCTTCATTTGAATCAGTGTCTGAAACTGTTCTGTAGGAGTCAACTAGATATTTATAGCTATGCTTATAGAGGCTACTCTAAATTTATACACTAGTTAGGAAGAAAGTGCTGTGATTACAAGTCCTATTTTTGCCACTCAGTGCCAACACAGAATTACATTAGAAAAATAGGAAAGTTGTAATGAAGAAAAGTCATTATGCCATCTCGTGGGATGTTTAAACTTTGCAATTCCACTCGTCTTAGGAACACTGTTTCTTCTTGGAAACCATATTAACAAGACAGTTCTCTGTATATCAACACAATTTTATGAAAATACATAAGAAAGGCTTATTACATCTTTTTCAACACATTTCCTCTAGCTCTCTAGGATCCTTAAATAGATAGTAATGAAGCCAAAGGCCAGGTGTATGTGCACAACCAGTGTGACAACTGTGGGTTCTTGAGCATTCGTTCATCTTAACCATTGGAGCATGCCACTAAAACCCCAGTACTGAATGTTGTTTCACTGAATTAACTGTACTTCTTAGGAGTCAGATAGTTTATGCATAAGGAAAAACTTAAAAATCACTGGCAAGATGTCTCTTAGCAGCTACACTGATATTTACAGCATTTTTAAAATAAAAATGGGCACAATCAAAATGTCCATCAACATAAAATGGTAAAATGGAAGAGTAAAATATGGTACAATATGCATCAAAAAGCCACACATCCATGAAAATTAATTAAATTCAGCTATTCACAGCCACATGGCTGGATTTCAAAAACGAATGTAGAACAGAAGAAGCAAGTCACAGAAGAATGAACGCAGGTTTATCCTCTTCAAAAAAGTTAAAAGCGAGGCAACACAAGACAATTTATTGTTTAAAGTTATCTACATAGATGATAGATTATTAAAAAAGCAATATACAAAGACTGGCTTTAAAAAAGCAGAGTAATACTTAACTAGGGGAATTAAAGTCTAGAGGAGCAACAGAAGCCTCAAGTGTTGTAGTGGCTAATTTTGTAGACAAGAGGATGCACCCGTATATATTCTTTTTATGAAATATTATAGTCTTTTTAAAGTGTGTGCATATGATCTATTTCACAGTAACAACTGACTCATGTTGCATCAGTATGTAAATATTTATGGAAAGTACCTACTCTCAAGTAGCCATGCATTCTGAGAATGCAGTATGTTCCATACAAAAGATGATTTGAGAAGTATTTTTCTTTCACTTTTTAATACAAAATGTTAAAGGTATTTTATTTTGTGTCATTAAACAGTAGACACAGATTGTTCTTTCTGTATCTGTCAGTGCTTCAAAATATTTTATCTTTTAAATTACAGTTCTTGGATAAATTCTTTATTTCGCTTTGAAGGAATTTGTTCCTCTCCTGAGCTATAAAACCCATCATTTAAGTGTAAAGGTTTAAAAGAGTATCTGGGTCAGAAATGCATCACATTTAGCAAACAAGAAAAGCAAGCAATCTTAACTTTTAAAGCTGCTGGCACAATTCCACCTTTCCCCATGAAGTTTGCTTTAGGAGACTTCAAAGATTAAACAACCCAATTCACGGTTGATGTACTTTTTGTCAATTCTCAAGGGAGAATTTTATACTTTCTTGTTGAGCTATCAAGCTATCTCCACCATGATTCCAAACTTATTTTAGAAAAAAATAAAAAGTATAAAATGCAAAACAGCAATAATGTCAGAGAGGGCTTCAAGCCAAGATTAAAAATAAGTCTTACTATTGACAGTTCTAAGCTTCCAGTGGCTGAGGATTTTTCACTTGAATGCTCCAGGGATGGAGATTTATTACCCTCAGAAGTTCCCCCTCCCTGGTGGAAAAGATCCTGGATGGACTCAATCAAGGTTCACTAAGCAGGCAAAACACCCACTGACTACATCCCAGGGAGATGGACTGTTGATGTCTTGGTAAAATCCATCACTAAGCAATGAGTGACATATTAATGGGCTTCTCCTGTGGCTCAGCAGTAAAGAATCCATCTGCAGAGCAGGAGATGCAGGAAACACAGTTCAATCCCTGGGTCAGGAAGATCCCCTGGAGGAGGGCTTGGCAACCCACTCCAATACTCTTGCCTGGGAAATCCCATGGACAGAGGAGACTGCGGGGGATGATCCATGAGGTCGCAAAGAGTCGGACACGACTGAACACGCATGCATGACATATTAACAGCCATTGAATTAATCTCTTCCTCTGTTGTGTATAATGATGCCCTTCTGTATTAGGCAGTGGGAATAGACATCTTTTTTTTTTTATTATTTATTTACTTATTTATTTTTGGTTGTGCTGAGTCTTCGTTGCAGCACGTGGGTTTTGCTAGTTGCAGTGAGCAGGGGCTACCCTCTAGTTGTGGTTGCGGGCTTTTCACTGGGGTGGCTTCTCCGGTTGGGGAGCAGGGGCCCTAAGGCCTTGGGCTTCAGCAGTTGTGGTGCATGGGCTTAGCTGCCTTAGCATGTGAATGTTCCCATTCAGGGATTAAACCTGTGTCCCCTGCATTGGCAGAATACCAACCCCTGAACCACCAGGGAAGTCCAAGTTTCTTAAATTTTAAAATGCAGCAGACTTCCTGGGGATCTTGGTGAAATGCAGATTCTGGTTCAGGAAGTCCGGATGGCACATCTGCATTTCTAAGAGCTTCCGGGTGATGCTGATACTGTTGGTCCATGGACCACACTTTGAGTAGCCAGGCCCTGGGCAGAAAAGAAGCCAACAGACAGAAGAACACCCCCATGCAGCAAAAAACCTGGCACATAAAAGCTGAAGGAAAGATTGTAAGCGTCATTTGGCTTTAGGAAAATTCCTGATGGCAAGGTATTAAAGGTAAGAAATAGAGAGCAATTACCCTCAGTATTGCTTCCACATAGAATCACCAGAGAGTATTCAAAAACCTGTTGTCCAGGTCAGGCTTCCCTAGTAGCTCAGCTCATAAAGAATTCGCCTGCAATGCAGGAGACCCCAGTTCAATTCCTTGGTCAAGAAGTTCCCCTGGAGAAGGATGGGCTACCCACTCCAGTATTCTTGGGCTTCCCTGGTGGCTCAGACCACACTGCAGGAAAGAATGCACCTGAGCAACTAGGCAGAAGCACTCAGCATGGAACCAGTTACATCAGAATTTCTGGGGATGCAGCCAGGCATCAGCATTTTGAATCCTTCCAGGTGACTGCAATATGCAACCGTAGTTGAAAACAAATGCCAAACTTAAAACCAACCTTATGATGTGCACTTTTAAACAAGGCCATCTATCTGGCTTTCATTTTTAGACCACAATTTATCATCTTTGATCACTCAAAATTCTCAATGACTATAACTAAAAGAGAAAAACCATTCTTCACTATTAATTTTCATGTAAAACTATGAATTGCCTTAGAAGGCAGGAGCATAAAAGGTAAAGATGGTTTGACCACCAATGCAGCCCAGTTCCTTTCACTTACCCCCCAAATAGTAGGTGTCGCCTGACTCAATCTGCCCACGCAAGGAATGAGCCATGGAGGCTGCCTCACCATCCACCATCACACTCAGGTGATTCCCTCTTGCAGATAAGGACACAGAATGCCACTGCCCATCATTTAATCCAGCACCTGGAAGTAAACAAAATGGGTTAAAATAAATTCCTATAAACCTTGGTAATACCTCAACAGAGCAAGTACTTGAAAACAATATGATGCATACCTTGGGCCACCTTCCACAGACCACCAAGAACTCATCTGAAGCCCACCTAGGTCACTCAGCTGGGTGAGCAATGAAGAATGCACCACAGGGACACAGAGAGACAGAGAAAGGTGAAGGATAGATGTGGACTTGTCTGGGGGCTTCTAAGCAGGCAATTAGGTTATGTGGTATGTTGGTCATGCTTATCTAGAAGAAGGTGCTACCTATGTCAGCTGGAGGAGGGTCTTGTCGAGTAAATTTTGTGGTTGCAGAGGATCCTTGTGTCTGATCCATCAGTCATGGACTGGCCTGTCTGATATTTGTTTATGTAATAACAAAAATGATTATGTTCAGTTAGGATTACTATGGCCTCTATGCACAGTGCCAGGGATATACTTCAGTTTCTCATCATTCAGTTTAGTCAAAAAGGTGCACATAAAAAAAAAAAGCAGGTGGGGGGACAAAGAAAGAAATCAGAATGAAGGGGTAAAGTGAAAAGAAGAGTGGATCACTCATCCTGCCTTGAAAAACACAGCATTGGTTTGTTTCAGTCCTAGGGCCTTAAGAGAATAAAATTTCTATGAATGACCCTGAACAATCATGAAATCATAAACTATTTCCAATTACATGGCATCGGACATATTTTAGCCTCATCTAGCCCACTGATAGTTTGTGATGCTGAGAAGTACAGGTAGTTTCCAAAAATGCAAGTTATAAAAATAAAAACTTATTCTCACTTTCATATATTGTCATTATCTATAATATTCTTGGCAGACTATTTTAAAAAATATACTGACAGTCTTTAAAAATAACAATTTAAGTATTAATAAAACATGAAAATTCATAGAATAGAATAAAAGTTTATAAAAGCATTACATTAAAGTGTGTCTGTACATATTCAAACATTGGATAAAGATGGAAAAGAGTGGCAAGAAATATTCTTAAATATTAACCTTCATTTTTGGTTGTGGGAATTGTTTTTCATTTTATGTCATTTTTACATTTTCTGTTTTTCTTTCCAAATAAGATACAATGTATTCCAGCTATCATCACACCACATGCGTGTATCCTCAGTCATGTTTGTGTTCAACTCTTTGTGCCCCGATGAACTGCAGCCTTCCAGGATCCTCTGTCCATGGGATTTTCCAGGCAAGAATATAAGAGTGGATTGCCCACTCCAGGGGATCTTCCTGACCCAGGCATTGTACCCGTGTGTCATGCATTGGCAGATGGATTCTTTACCACTGAGCCACCTGGGAAGCCTACCAATTTTTAAAACTACTATTAATTCCTTCAAAGCAGTCATTGTCTCTTGAATCTATCAGATGAAATATCTATATTTTCTTCAAGTGCTGGAGCTGGAATGATAAATTAGTTGAATCACTGACTGCCCACCAACTGTGCATGGCTCTAACATCTACTACAGACCAACTTGTAGGGTTTTCTATTGAATGAAAACCCAGTGCTGCGTCATGCAAATACATCAAGCCTTAGGTGTCCCAGTACACTCACCCACGCAGTGTGTGTGTGTTAGCTTCTACTAGGTTATTTTGTGGACATAAACAACAGCAAAGTTTCAATGAGTAACAGCTAGGGTTTGTTTCTTGATCTGGCCCCAGGCCATCTGGCTCTGTATCCTTTGTGCTCTAGGTATTCATCCAAGCAGCACCAGGCTAATACACAGGCCAACCCCCTGTCTTTCTGCAGAGAGAAAACAGCATCTGGCAGAATCTTGCTATGGTGTTGGCAGTTTCTACTCAGATGTGGCACAGGTCCCTTCTGCTCGCATGCCAGTGGCCAAAATGTGTTATTTGGCTAACAGCAAGGGATTTGTCCCCTCCACAGGAGGCCACTGCAGCTTGCACAGCAGGCCCCAGATAATGAATGTTTCAATAGAGGGGGTGGGGGCAGGAATAATTGGAATCTTTAGAAATTGTCTTGGTCAACAAGGAAGAGGGTCATAAAAAAAAATCAATTTTCATTCATTGAAAAGCAAGAGTGAGATGACTACTTGATTTTTTTGACACCATGCTCAAGAAAAAGAAATGCAAAAAGGCAAAATAGTTGTCATACGAGGCCTTACAAAGAAAGAGAAAAGAGAAGTTTAAAGGCAAAGGAGAAAAGGAAAGATATACCCATTTGAATGCAGAGTTCCAAAGAATAGTAAGGAGAGATAAGAAAGCCTTCCTCTCAGTTAGTGCAAAGAAACAGAAAAACAACAGAATGGGAAAGACTGGAGATCTCTTCAAGAAAATGAGAGATACCAAGGGAACATTTCATGCAAAGATGAGCACAATAAAGGACAGAAATGGTATGGACCTAACAGAAGCAGAAGATATTAAGAAGAGGTGGAAAAAATACACAGAAGAACTGTACAAAAAAGATCTTCACAACCCAGATAATCACGATGGTGTGATCATGCACCTAGAGCCAGACATCCTGGAATGCAAAGTCAAGTGGGCCTTAGGAAGCATCACTATGAACAAAGCTAATAGAAGTGATGGAATTCCAGTAGAGCTATTTCAAATCCTAAAAGATGATGCTGTGAAAGTGCTGCACTCAGTATGCCAGCAAATTTGGAAAATTCAGCAGTGGCCACAGGACTGGGAAAGTCAGTTTCCATTTCAATCCCAAAGAAAGGCAATGCCAAATAATGCTCAAACTACCGCACAATTGCACTCATCTCACACGCCAGTAAAGTAATGCTCGAAATTCTCCAAGCCAAGCTTCAACAGTATGTGGACCGTGAACTTCCAGTTGTTCAAGTTGGATTTAGAAAAGGCAGAGGAACCAGAGATCAGATTGCCAACATCCGCTGGGTCATTGAAAAAGCAAGAGAGTTCCAGAAAAACATCTACTTTTGCTTTACTGACTATGCCAAAGCCTTTGACTGTGTGAATCACAACTGTGGAAAATTCTTAAAGAGATGGGAATACCAGACTACCTGACCTGTCTCCTGAGAAATCTGTATGCAGTTCAGGAAGCAACAGTTAGAATTGGACATGGAACAACAGACTGGTTCCAAACAGGAAAAGGAGTACATTAAAGTTGTATATTGTCACCCTGCTTATTTAACTTATATGCAGAGCACATCACACAAAATGCCGGGCTGGAAGAAGCACAAGCTGGAATTAAGATTGCCTGGAGAAATATCAGTAACCTCAGATATGCAGATGACACCACCTTTTTGGCAGAAAGCGAAGACGAACTAAGGTGCCTCTTGATGAAAGTGAAAGAGAGAGTGAAAAACTTGGCTTAAAACTCAAGATTTAGAAAACTAAGATCATGGCATCTGGTCCCAGCACTTCATGGCAAATAGATGGGGAAACAATGGAAACAGTGTCAGACTTTATTTTTTGGGCTCCAAAATCACTGCAGATGGTGACTGCAGCCATGAAATTTAAAAGATGTTTTCTCCTTGGAAGAAAAGCTATGACCAACCTAGACAGCATATTAAAAAGCAGAGACATTACTTCACCAACAAAGGTCCATCTAGTCAAAGCTATTTTTTTTCCAGTAGTCATGTGTGGATGTGAGAGTTGGACTATAAAGAAAGCTGAGAGCCGAAGAATTGATGCTTTTGAACTGTGGTGTTGGAGAAGACTCTTGAGAGTCCCTTGGACTGCAAGGAGATCCAACCTCTCAATCCTAAAGGAAATCAGTCCTGAATATTCATTGGAAAGTGATGCTGCAGCTGAAACTCCAATACTTTGACTACCTGAAACAAAGAACTGATTCATTGGAAAGACCCTGATGCTGGGAAAGATTGAAGGCAGGAGGCAAAGGGGAAGACAGGATAAGATGGTTGGATGGCATTACTGATGCGATGGACATGAGCTTGAGTAGGCTCCAAGAGTTGGTGATGGACAGGAAACCCTGGCATGCTGCATTCCGTGGGGTCGCAGAGTAGGACACAACTGAGCAACTGATCTGACTGACTGACTGAGTGTACTAGTGAGCTTGAATGACTCCAATCTGAGCATCTTCTGGTATGTCCCAATATATTTAACTAACACAGTTTACGAATGTTAAAGGCACAGACTCTTTACAGCTCTGTAAGTTTAGAAGTCGATCTTATGAATTAGAAGTTATGTTAGAGAATAGTGGGCATTTTAGTCTACCCCTCAAAAGTAAGTGCATATTTCTGGTAGAAAGTTAACCAGTCCTGTCTAATTCATATCACATTTTGGTATTTACAACCCATGTGACCATGTAAATCCATGTCCTTCAAATGCTCTTCAAACCAGCTTTTTTTTTTTTTTTTCCTGCTGGATCTCTCATTAATGACTTGGACTCAAGATTCACTTGGGGCTTCCCTCATAGCTCAGTTGATAAAGAATCTGCCTGCAATGCAAGAGACCTGGGTTCAATTCCTGGGTGGGTAAGATCCCCTGGAGAAGAAAATGGCAACCCACTCCAGTAGTCTTGCCTGGAGAATCCCACAGACAGAGGAGCCTGGCAGGCTACAATCCACAGGGTCACAGAAATTGGACACAACTTAGGAACTAAACTACCACCACCAAGATCTACTTGGGGCTTCCCCTGTGGCTCAGCAATAAAGAGTCTGCCGGTAATGTAGGAGCTTAGGTGACATGGGTTCGATCCCTGGATCAGGAAGATCACCTGGAGGAAGTAATGGCAATCCAGTTCAATATCCACTCCAATCTAATCCACTCCAAACCACTCTGTTTCCTGGAGCAGGAAATGGCACCTCGCTCCAGTATCTTTGCCTGGAGAATCCCAAGCACAGAGGAGCCTGGTGGGCTATAGTCCATAGGGTTACAAGGAGTCGGACACGACTTAGCACACATGTAAGATCCACTTGAGCCAGAAATGTTTCCAGCATGACCCAGAAGTTCAAAGATCCTGCTGTGAAGCAGCTAAAATTTTGTTTTTCTCATACTGTTAAATATTAATTAGAATGCATCCCCAAACGTTTTCATTTTCAGGAAGGGGATGGCTTTAAAGTCGCTAGTTACTACTACCATGTCAGACAGTAAAAATGCTGCACTCTTGCTTTTTGTTTTTTATTGGTGAAGTCAGAAGCATTTTCAAAGATTCAACACTCGTTCATGAAAAATCATGAGAAAAGTTGAAAACTAGCATATGGAGGATTCAAGTTAGACACTTAAAACATATATTATGAAACTGAACCTGAAATAAAGTTTTGAAAGAAGTTCTGTAATCTGAGAGCTAAAGAGGATGAACCAGAAAAAAAAACTCTCTATATGTTATTTTCAGCCTTATCATTTGGGGTTTCTCTTAATTGTTATATCGTATACCTGTCAATATAATAACTATATTCACTTAAAATCTGTCATTAAAACCTAGTTTGATTTTGTGAAATATTTCCTTTCTCTCCCTCACCCAACCACCTTTTCCTTCCCTCTCTCTCTCTGTCTCACTTTCTCTCTCTCTCTGTCTTTCTCTATCTAGCACAGGGGTCCCCAGCCTCTGGGATCTAATGCTTGATGATCTGAGGTGGAGTTGATCATGCCTACCAGGTTTGTGGAAAAACTGTCTTATACAAAACCAGTCCCTGGTGTCAGAAAAAGGCTGGGACCACTGATCTAGCATATTGAGGTATTTCACATGGAGAATTTGCAGAAAGCACTCCAGAATATCTTGAATTTGTAGTAGATGTCATCCGTTTATGTGACACAAGACTGTTCTTAGTAAAAATTAGCCATTTTAATTTAAAAATAAAATGCAGGCATTTATATTCATTGTCTCCTTCTCTCCATTATAAATCTCATCCTTTGTTTTTCTTCAGTGTGATTTCAAGTCAGCCCACTTCTGATGAAAGGACAGTCTGTTTCCCAGGCAACATGATTGTCAAAGGATGGATGGAGACCAGAAAATAGATTTCGGACTTTTGATTTGTGCAACTATAGATATGATGCTAATTCTACCACACCCTTCCAATCCCTCTAAAGGCCTCAATCTTGGGGGTGATGCCATGATTGTAGTGCTAGTGTTGAAATACTGTAACTAATGGTTATTGTGTTATTACTGATTGACCCTATGGTGCCAAGCGTTTAGATATGTTAAATCCCTGCATTCTCACCATAACACTGATTAGTGTCATTTTAAAGATGAAGACCCTGAGGCTTCATGAGAACAAGTGGGCTGCTTATCAAAGGCAGACCTGGAAATATGCAAGGGAGAGGAGTCCTCTCACACACCACCTCATAAATCAAATAATTTATTCTAATAACAGGATAATGACCATAGCACTACACACAACACGGCAAAGGGTAGAATTGTGTCTTTTCTTATAAAGGGTGAATCAGTTCAGTTCAGTTCAGTTGCTCAGTCATGTCCAACTCTTTGCGACCCCATGAATCACAGCACTCCAGGCCTCCCTGTCCATCACCAACTCCTGGAGTTCACCCAAACTCATGTGCATCAAGTCCGTGATGCCATCCAGCCATCTCATCCTCGGTCGTAAAGGGTGAATACAGACATTCATTTTTTCCTTTTCCTTTATTGCTCCCACTTTTCCTCTGTTTCTATGACCCACTTCCTTAGCCCTGCCCCAGAAACACATATGCACTAGAATCTACACCTTTGGTACATTTCTCCAGTTCTTCAGAACTGTCTTGAGATAACTATTAGGAAAAATTATCTACAACCTGGAAATAGGATACAAGATGCTTTTTCAATATCATTTAATGAAATTTAAGTTTCAGTTTGGTACACATTTGGGTACTTGATACAACATTTAAAGTGAAAAAATTTTGCAGCCTGTCTTACTTTCCATCTACTTCAACTACATAAAAGATTCCCTTTCAAATGTTGCTAAAGTAAGAAGCAAGCATCTCAAGAAATTCACCTTTGGTTTGCTTCTGAAAAATGGCACATTACACTGTAAAACCTTTAAAAATAGTGCAATAAAATATTTATGTGTTGTGTCAGTGCCAGCTTATAAAATATTCAATACCTGACATATATATATGTGTGGGGGGGGGAAGGACAGTGTGTACCCACATGAACAACACTAAAAGCTATCTCTTTTAGTTCATATTACATGTAAATTATGTGTGCATGCTAAGTTGCCTTAGTCACGTCTGACTCTTTGCAACCCTATGGACTGAAGCCTGCCAGGCTCCTGTGTTCATAGGATTCTCCAGGCAAGAATACCGGAGTGGATTATTTCCTCCACCAGCGGATCTTCCTGACCCAGGAATTGAACCCACATCACCTGTGGCTCCTGCGTTGCAGGCAGATAGTTTACCACTGAGCCAAGATTTAAGCAGTTGACTGAATCTGAATTGACACTGTCGACTCTGTTCATTTACATGCTAATCGTCATATATATGTTTTTTTATTTATATAAAAAAAGGAAAATTTAGTCTTCATTCCTAGCTTTTCAGTCCCAAACTGATAACCAGAGATCAGACAAGACAGTCCTTCCACATGAAACCTTCAAGGAATGACATGCCATGAGTCTACCTAGGTTTAAATTTATCAGTTTTAAATGTAAAGCAGTCCCCAAAGTTAAAAAATAACACGACTCAGAAGTGAGTCTAGAAATAAACAGGTTCTTCTCAAAAAGCTATAGAACATTCACCCATTTAGAAGCAGCCTCACCAAAAACAAGTAGGAACAAAGGAAGCAATGGCTCAGACATAAGAAAGAAAAGTAACTTATAATATTTTGAAAATCAATGTGTATATAGGTTTAAAAGACAGCTGAAAGAAATCTATTTTCTTAAGACTCCTTAGGATAGTCTAATGCCTTCTAGTAATTCAAGTTTACCTCTAGGTTCTACCTCAAACTTACAAATAATTTTTTTTCTTTAATTAATTTTTTATTAAAGTATAGTTGGTTTACAGTGTTGTGTTAGCTTCAAGAGTGCAGCAAAGTGATTCATACATACACACGTGTATATACATATATATATGTATAAATATACATATTCATTTTCATATTCTTTTCCCTTATAGGTTATTACAAAATACTGAGTAAACTTCCCTGTGCTATAACAGTAGGTCCTTGATGGTTACCCATTTTTTATTAATAGTAGTGAATATCTGTCAATCCCAAACTCCTAATTTATCCCTTTGGTAACCACAAGTTTATGATCATTTATTTTTAAACTTTTTGATAATTATGCTACATCATATTGACTGACACACCAACAGCCTGGAGTTACCTACTTCAAAGGAAAAAGCAATCTAGTTCTCTCTAGTAGGATTATGACTATCTTATGTATTCAGCCATTCATTTGTTTTAAAGATTACCCATCTTAGGTTTACATGCAAGAAGATATAGTCACAACAAATACCTATGCGTTATCTCAGGGAGGACGTTTATTACCTGCTGTGATGTCCCTGGCTGGATGTCCAGGCTGGGAGAGACTCAGCTTGAGTTTTCCATCACTAAGAACAAGGATGAGAGCTCCTGACCTATGGTGAAACTGACTGGTCAGCAACAGTCCTGCTCTGTTCCATGTTCGAAATTGGAAGATCACAGACACTTTGTCCTCTCTGGAAATGCCTGGCAGCACCAAGTAACTCCTGGAGCTCAGAAAAGTCATGGGGACAGTTTGCGTGTGTGAGCAGGAGAAGGACACATTTCCCTGTGAACACAGTGAAACAGACTTTAGGAAAGCACAGTTGGAATGCTTTCATTTCACAGACAACAGATTTTCCAAGACACTGAATTTCTTATCAACAATTCAGCAATCTAGGATTTTTAAAATGAGGCTTCCCCATCAAACTTAAATCCAGATTTGCCTTATAGGTCCCTTAAAGCACTGTTCAAGAACTTCCCTGGTAGCCCAGTAGTTAAGAATCTGCCTGTCAATGCAGGGCACGTGGGTTCGACTCTTGGTCCAGGAACTAAGATCCCACATCCCGTGAGGCAATTAAGCCCATGCACCACAACTGAAATCTGTGAGCCCTAGAGCCCACGCTCTGCAACAAGAGACATCACAATGAGACACCACAATAAGAAGCCCATGCAATGCAATTAGAGAAACTAGAGAAATCCCGTGCATGCACAGCAACGAAAGGGCAATGAAGACCCAATGCAGCCAAAAATATATAAATATAAAAATGAAAAGAAAAAGTGCTGTTTAGCTGGGTAAACCTATTTCTGAGTTTCTGAGGAACTGTCTATCTCCATTACCAAGCATTTGCAAAGGAATCCTGAGCCAAATCTTTCCCAGACTTAATGCTGGGTGTCCAAACTACGGTCTTTCCAGTAGTCACGTACCAGTATGAGAGCTGGACCATAAAGAAGGCTGAGCATCAAAGAATTGATGCTTTTGAACAGGGCTTGAGAAGACTCTTAAAAGTCCCTTGGACAGCAAGGAGATCAAACCAGTCAATCCTAAAGGAAATCAACCCTGAATATTCACTGGAAGGACTGACGATGAAACACCTATACTTTGGCCCCCTGATGTGAAGAGCCAACTCATTGGAAAAGACCCTGATGCTGAGGGCAGAAGGAGAAGTGGGCGACAGAGGATGAGAAATGGCTGGAAGGCCGTATAGACTCAATGGACATGAATCTGAGCAAACTGTGGGAGATAGTGAAGGACAGGGAAGCCTGGCATGCTGCAGTCCATGGGGTCCTAAAGAGACTCGACTGAGTGACTGAACAACAATAGCAACAATGCTGGGTGTGGGATACAACATAGACAATTTTCCTCTCTTGAGGTGCTAGATGTTTTTCTCCAATGTGAAGGCTAGCACAAAGGATAACTTACTCCAAGAACTTTCTTGTACTTGTCTTGATTATGTAAATGTGATTATAAGTGTGTCACTCAGGTGATAGCTACATCTTACTATAGGTAGGGCATGTGCTTTTGCATGTCTGAAGAAAAGAATGTGGCCAGGCTGGTCCTGCCACAGGTAGGCTGGTCTCTTCTCTGAAGTTCTTACAAACCAAATCACCCAAGGCTATCACCCAGCCTAAGATCTGATCTGTCTAGCAGGCTGTTTTTATTTGTATATAATTCTGTTTTTAAAGACATTTTTAATCCTTATGATATGTCTACTGCTCCAGGAACAAACTATTTTTAATCATAGTGCTTGGACGGAATGGGGTCAATATAATTCCAATTAAACCTTCTACATGAATTTTGTCTGAAATTAAAAACTTTTCTATAGATTTCAGATAGCAGAATACATACCCAAACATTACTCTTCCTCTCCAAAAAAAATAATACAAATAAAAAGCCAGTGAGACAGAACTTAACTTACCAGATAGCAAAGCATACTATGAAGTTACTGTAAGCAGATCCGTGTGTTATTGGTATAGGAATAAACACAGCAGTGGGACAGAATAAGGAACTCACAAAAACATCTGAGAATATATTAGTTATATATTAATATATAATATATAGCTATAATACATATATATAATATACAATATACATTATATAGTTACATATTAATAAAGCTAGCATGTATGTGTGCTCTGCTGCTGCTAAGTCACTTCAGTCGTGTCCAACTCTGTGCGACCCCATAGACGGCAGCCCACCAGGCTCCCCCATCCCTGGGATTCTCCAGGCAAGAATACTGGAGTGTGTTGCCATTTCCTTCTCCAATGCATGTAAGTGAAAAGTGAAAGTGAAGTTGCTCAGTCGTGTCCGACCCTTAGCGACCCCATGGACTGCAGCCTACCAGGCTCCTCCATCCATGGGATATTCCAGGCAAGAGTACTGGAGTGGGGTGCCATTGCCTTCTCCAGTATGTGTGCTCAGTCATGTCCAGTTCTTCTCAACCCCATGAACTTAGCTGGCCAGGCTTCTCTGTCCATGGGATATTTTTAGGCAAGAATACCAGAGTGTATTGCCATTTCCCCCTGCCAGGGTATCTTCCCAAACCAGCTATCGAACCTTCATCCCCTACATTTCCTGCATTGGCAGGTGGATTCTTTACCAATGAGCCACCTGGTAAAACTTAGTATGTAAGGAAACTCAACTATGTGGGATAAAGTGTGGGTTAGTTATTAAATAGTGTAGGACCAAATGGATATCTATCAGGTAGAATACAAAAATTAATCCTATATCACATAAAGAATAAATATCAAAGATTTAGGTTTTTTTTATTTAAAAACTAAATAAAACCAATTAAAAATTCTTACAGGAAAACCCATGAGACTATGTATATATTATAGGGTTTTAGAGACATTCCAAAGCTATAAAGAAATATACAGACCTAATGACCACATATAAGTGAAAATATTTATAAACTCAACATATTATGTAATATTTAATATAAGATTGATAAATCTGAAAAAATATATGGACCATGAATGACAGAGGGTTATCTATCAAATATAAAACTGTCTTGTAAATTGACCAAAAATTAAAGAAATAAAATAAAAATTAGGCAAAAGAATAAGAGTGAACAATGATCGGAAAAACAAGTCCAAATGGACAAAAAACAGGTGAGAAGATTATTTAATTCACCAGTAGTCCCATAAACACAAAGTAACAAAGAGATATTAGTTCATGTTCCTTGAGCTGGCAGGGGTATATGAGGGTTGCCTGAGATGGGATGGAAGGCTCTAACATACATTGCTGGTGGACAATGTCATATTATAGCTTTTTGGAAGGCCATCCAACAACGTTTATTAAAATGTAAAACTGTATAAAATTTGTGACCAAGAAATTCTACTTCTGGAATTTTATCCTATCAAAAGGGAAGCCCCTGTACTGAGCACACATGTGCAACTGTCAGCTTATAGTGGTAAAAAAGTTGAGATAAAGCAATGCCCTGAGTAGGAAATGACTAGATAAATAATGGTACGTTTTCCTAATGGATAGTGATGTGGACATTCTAATGTAGAACTACTCCTGATAATGGAAAAGAATTCTTACAAGGTATTGTTGAATCAAAAAATCTAGATGGAGAAAAACTTTTATAAAATGATTTTTTTGTAAACAATGTCAAATGTGGAAGCATATAGATTCATAAATACATGTGTGAGTATGAGTCTATCTATCTATAGAGGATTCCATTACTATAGACCAAACAAGGAAGGACAAATATTAGCTTTGTAACATCCCAGCTTGACAGAGGGACTGTAGCCATGTGGAGAATACGGAGAAAGAAGGAAGAAACCAATTGAAAACAAAAACACTGCATTAAAATGCCTTAATATGATTGCACTTTAACATTTTTGTGAAACTATTCATCTATTTCCACGAACACATAAAAATGAAACCACACATAAACTAAAAAAAGTACAGTAGGCTTTCTGTATATCCAGGTTCTGCATCCTCATATACAACCAACCAACCGGGAAAATACTTAGAAAGAAAAATTTCAGAAAATTCCAAAGAGCAAAACTTGAACTTGACCAGCACCAGCAACTACTCACATAACAATTGCATTATATTTACAACTATTTACATATCATTTACATCGTGTTAGGTACTATACATATTCTAGAGTCGATTTAAAGTATATGGGAGGATATGACTAGGTTATATGCAAATACTGTGCCATTTTATACAAGGGACTTGAGCATCCATTGCTCCAATTCGGGGATCCTGGAACCAATTCCCCAAGGATATCTAAGGATAACGATTCACGTGATTTGTACCTTCCCTGCCTTCAGAAGAGGTATATTTTAAAGCTGAATCAATCAAACTGCAGTTCCCTTTTCTCT
Organism: Bos indicus x Bos taurus; assembly: GCF_003369695.1. Taxonomy (NCBI): domain Eukaryota; kingdom Metazoa; phylum Chordata; class Mammalia; order Artiodactyla; family Bovidae; genus Bos; species Bos indicus x Bos taurus. The sequence goes on along the minus strand of NC_040083.1, from coordinate 65,762,088 downwards.
TGAACTTGCGTATAGACTTTCTTACCATGATGAGGACCTGTGGCTTGTGTTTCTTGGACAAATCAATGATATCCACTTCATTATAATAGAGATTTTCAAAACAGCCATGAAAGTTTTTATGTGGGAATGCCACTGATTTTCCATGACCAGGAATCCCTCCGAAGCTGATCTTAGAAAGAAAAAAATGACATAAATAACATTGTTTAATGATTTTCTGATTATCTGACTAAACATGTATGATTATTGGGTATAATGGTAATTGTCTCAAATCTGCTTGGCATTATTTTATATTATCATGCTAATTTCAAAGGAGGTTTTATATGTATTTACCAATGCTTTATTTATTACACTAAGATAAATATATTAAATATCCTTCTTATAATTTGCTGCTACTCATATAGTTCTGTTATTTTTGTTGATGGGGAATATTGCATCTTTATGCCCATCGTAAATTTCGATTTTTGTGACAAGGCAGCCTACTGTGATGATATTCGACTTTATAAACTAGACTGTGGGATCCTGCTCTTTGCCACAACTCTGAGAGATGAGAATTACAAAGCCACTAATAATATCATTTAAGACCAGAATCTCCAGCTGGTCTCTGCTGCTGAGGCCACTCATACCAAGTGAATGTTGAAACCTGGTTTGCTGACAGATGTGCTCAGCAGAACTGGCAGAACAAACAATGCATTTCAGTGTATATTAGACACACGTGGGCAACATGCTGCAAATATCGTCTGGTGTTTAAAAACCCCAAGAAACAGTATTCTGAGATCTGTGCATTTGGCTTTCTTGTTACTTAAAAAATTCAGATTGGAATATATGTGGATTACTTCTCTAAATTATCCTAGGTAGCTAATTCTGTTTAGGATTGCCCTAAAACAAAGAAATCTCCAAGGTAATATTCACAGCCAAACACCAGATGGAATACAGAACTGTGTGAACAAATGCATTTAAAAATATTCTTTGTTGAACTGGTAGCTCTTCATGTATGGATTTCCTAAATTTAACAACTATTTACTCTCATGTGAAGACTAACATCTGTAAGGAATAAAATGTCTCAATAGCTTGAGCATGTATCTTCCAGTGTGAAGTTACCACACATAAGAAATATTTTATCAGAGTTCTGAATTATTAGGAAAGGGAACTTTTCACCGTAGTAGTATTTTCCCTAGAAGATTACACTGCAATCAAATTATAAAATCTGTAATACTTAAAAGGTCATTTCACACCTTATAATCGAGATCCACATAGCTGGACTCTCCTTTTGCCCGAAAATGATGAGTGTGTGTATCCACAGTGAAGTTGACATCTGTACTGAGGAGCTCAATGAGAACAGAATGCCAGTGTTCATCGTCCAGCAGACTGCCCAGCATGAGAGCATCAGGCGAGGGCAAGTCAGCATGACCTGAAAAGAGAAGAAGTGTAAATGCACCGTTCCATCCAGCTCAATACCATGATTTCTTCAGTGTTTTCAGGTTTAGCATTTTTCACATCAGTTACACTTTCCTTACATTCTTTTATCCCAAGAACTGGCGAGCTGCTTTTATCTTAATCTTAAATACAGTCTTCTTTGATATTGAGTAGCATCTTCTATCTAACTTGTTTTATTATTATTATGTACTGAATTTTCAATTTTCTTGAAAATATTTTCTTCCTAGGTCCTCATCCATAGGACTACTTCAAAAGTTTCCGATAAGCCACCCTTGTCATCATGATATTATCAGGTTATTTATTGAGCATCTACTACTGATCTTACATGATTATCAAGAAATAAAACTTTTTACATAAAAGCATACTGAAGAGCACACATGCTGTTCTTAGTATAGCTCTGTAGGTGACCACGTGTCCATTTGTCTGGACAGTTTTGGTCTTCAGAATAATTATTTATAGGGTCTACTTTTTTTCACAAAAGTGTTCTTTTTTGTTGTATGTTTGTTTTGTTTTTTAAAGAAAGGCAGACTGCCACATGGAATGCCTCATTTGGATGTGTCTGGAGTCTTGGAAGCTTGACGACCCTACGTTCTCCTGCAAATGGACCTTGAGAGCTTGTTTTGAGGTTCTAGCAGAGAAGCAAAGCTACGCATATACCCTTGACCAAAGAATGGCCCTCCTCTAGAGGAGAAGGTGGTCCTCTTCAACCAAGTGCGCAGCTTTGGGAGGAACACACATGGAGCTGTGAGGGAGGAAGGGAACACCTTTCTAGCCAAGCCAGATCACCCTCACATCCAAAAGTACTCTGGTTTTAAATTAACTACTTAACTGCGAAGAAAAATCCATCACAAAGGATACTTTCATCTAAATAGTATTTCCCCAAAACACCTTTTTTTTTTTTTTTTTACCTGAATTAAGGAATAAGATGAGTTTTCCTTTAACTAACTCCAGGGTGATGTGTTTGTCATTTGGTCCTTCTCTGTGGAGTAGAATCCCATTGTTCTCTCTGGTTTTAAATTTCAGAGAAATAACTTCTTTGATTGGATTCATGGATTTATGATTAAATGTGTACAGCAAAGAACTCTTCCCATCAAAATGAACCATCTCGGATCCTACAATGGAAGACATTAATGTGGTCTAATTATAATACAGTCTTATCAGTGCGTTGAAATGTGTAAGTCAGCACACAGATATACACACATAGCATATCTCTGGCTTGTTTAGAGTATCTAACATATTTGACATATCTAAACTCCACTATTTGCCTTTTCTTCCATCTTCCCCAAAATGTATCATCTAGAAATGTTGGTTAATTTCAATTTCTCCTATCTTTTACTGGCCTATTTCCATCCTGTAAATAACAAAGATCAGGAAAAAAAGTTAAAGTCAGTTTCCCCTGAATAAAATCTCCCTGTACATTTAATAATCATTCAACATTTCTGTTTTTCTGAAAAGCTATACTAGTTCTCACAGACTGGTAAGAAATTAATAATAGTGTCATTCAATGTAAAGGGCTTAATTATTTCTGAACCAGAAACTGACTTTTAACAATTCTCACATAAGCAGTCACTTTAATATATTTTTGTCTGGCCATAAAAGACACACATAAAGATACCAGATATACTAAATACTACTGCAGACCATATTAAAGGGTTCTCAGTAAACAGGGATGTATTTTTATTCCGACATTTTGATCCAGTGACAGCACAAGGGCACAGCTATTTTGTGTTGTACCTTAAGCACACTAGGAAGATTGTTTTGCCACGTACTCTGTGTCTAATGTGTACATGGACCTGCATTTCATTCAGGTTAACTATTTCCAGGGCTTCCCTTGTGGCTCCGCTGGAAAAGAATCTGCCTTCATTGCAGGAGACCTGGGTTTGATGCCTGGGTTGGGAAGATCCCCTGGAGAAGGGAGAGGCTACCCACTCCAGTATTCTGGCCTGGAGAATTCCTGGACTGTATAGCACATGGGGTCGCAAAGAATCCAACATGACTGAGCAACTTTCATTTCTTTCAATCTGTGGGCTTCCCTGGTGGCTCAAACAGTAAAGCATCTGCCTGCAATGCGGGAGACCCAGGTTCGAAGATCCCCTGGAGAAGGAAATGGCAACCCACTCCAGTACTCTTGCCTGGAAAATTCCATAGATGGAGGAGCCTGGTGGGCTACAGTCCATGGGGTCGCAAAGGGTCGGACATGACTGAACGACTTCACTTCACTTTAACTATTTCCAGAAAACCCTTTATATTCACAACTTAAAAAGAATCATCCATTTTATGCAGGTACCTTTTGAAAAATGCAGAAGTTTGATTCATGTCAGTCAGTCCAGTTCAGTCGCTCAGTCAACGGAACTGAAACGACTTTTTGCAATCCCATGGACTGCACCATGCCAGGCTTCATTGTCCATCACCAACTCCCAGAGCCTATTCAAAACTCATGTCCATCAATTCAGGGATGCCATCCAACTATCTTACCCTCTGTCATCCCCTTCTCCTCCCACCTTCAATCTTTCCCAGCATCAGGGTCTTTTCAGATGAGTCAGCTCTTCGTATCAGGTGGCCAAAGTATTGGAGTTTCAGCTTCAGCATCAGTCCTTCCAATGAATATTCAGGACTGATTTCATTTAGGATGGACTGGTTGGATTTCCTTGCAGTCCAAGGAACTCTCAAGAGTCTTCTCCAACACAATTCAAAGCATCAATTCATCAGCACTCAGCTTTCTTTATAGTCCAACTCTCACATCCATACATGACTATTGGAAAAAAAAAAAGCCTTGACTAGACAGACCTTTGTTGGACAAGTAATGTCTCTGCTTTTTAATACAATATCTAGGTTGGTCATAGCTTTTCTTCCAAGGAGCAAGTGTCTTTTAATTTCATAGCTGCAGTCACCATCTGCAGTGATTTTGGAGCCCCAAATAATAAAGACTCTCACCATTTCCATTGTTTCCCCAACTATTTGTCATGAAGTTATGGGCCCAGATGCCATGATCTTAGTTTTCTGAATGTTGAGTTTTAAGCCAACTTTTTCACTCTCCTCTTTCCCTTTCATCAAGAGGCTCTTTAGTTCTTCTTCGCTTTCTGCTGTAAGGGTGGTGTCATCTGCATATCTGAGGTTATTGATATTTCTCCTGGCAATCTTGATTCTAGCTTGTGCTTTATCCAGTCTGATATTTTGTATGATGTTCTGAATATAAGTTAAATAAGCAGGGTGACAATATACAGCCTTAATGTACTCCTATCCCAATTTGGAACTAGACTGTTGTTCCATATCCAGTTCTAATTGTTGCTCCCTGACCTGCACGCAGATTTCTCTGGAGGCAGGTCAGGTGGTCTGGTATTCCCATCTCTTTCAGAATTTTCCAGTTTGTTGTGATACACGCCATCAAAGGCTTTGGCATAGTTAATAAAGCAGAAGTAGCTGTTTTTCTGGAACTCTCTTGCTTTTTCAATGATTCAGTGGATGTTGGCAATTTGATCTCTGGTTCCTCTGCCTTTTCTAAATCCAGTTTGAACATGTGGAAATTCACAGTTCACATACTGTTGAAGCCTGGCTTGGAGAATTTTGAGCCTTACTTTACTAGCATGTGGGATGAGTGCAATTGTGTGGTAGTTTGAGCATTCTTCGACATTGCCTTTCTTTGGGATTGGAATGAAAACTGACCTTTTCCAGTCCTGTGGCCACTGCTGAGTTTTCCATATTTGCTGGCATATTGAGTGCAACACTTTCACAGCATCATCTTTTAGGATTTGAAATAGCTCTACTGGAATCACCTCCACTAGCTTTGTTCATAGTGATGCTTTCTAAGGCCCACTTGGCTTCACATTTCAGGATATCTGGCTATTAGGTGAGTGATCACACCATTGTGGTTATCTGGGTCATGAAGATCTTTCTTGTATAGTTCTTCTGTGTATTCTTGCCACCTCTTCTCTTAGATTCACATATAAAATGTAAAATATATAAACTCTTAACTCTGTCTCTAAGCCATATAATCAAACAATTGTTCTTTGTTGCATAATTAAATAGACATGATTAATAAAAACATAACTCTGTTAAATTCAAATGTGTCCCTTAGAGTATAAGATAATAATAAACTAATGAAAACTTGACAGTAAAGAATTTAAATGCTTTCACATTTTTGCAGTATAGTTTATGTGTCACTGAAAGGCAATGCTTATTTTTGCAGTCAGTCGATAAATTTTTTTTCTGTAAGTGATTTTCCCAGGATTATTTTGATTGAATTATTTTTTTCCTCATCTTCCCTCTTGCTGTATTGCTTTGTAATAGTAATACTCATATTCTAGGGATCAGAATCTCTTGGAGTGTTTGTTAAACACAGACTGCTGGGTCCCATCTCAGGGTTTCTGACTGACCAGGTGTGTGTATGTGTGAGGGGGGCGGCCCTGAGTATCTGGGTTTCTAAAAAGTCCCCTGTGATATTGATGCTGCTGATCTATGCCTATATTTTGAGAACCACTGCTCCAAATCACCTAAATTATATTTCCCAGAATATTCTCCTCAGGCAAAATGGAGTCATGAAAAATGTATTATGTGATAGAAACACAAAAACATGGCTTAAAAAAAATTCTTTTATCCTAATGTTTTGACTCTCTCTCTAACATGATCACTAACACTAGTTTCTAGAACAATTAACCACATGTGAGTCATCAAATTATATTTTATGAGGCAGATTCAACATGTATTTTGATGGATTTTTTTAAGCCTAAAGTGACTAAATTATAATACAGATATGTAACCACTTAAAAATCATGTATCTTGTAACAGTTTAACTAAAATCTTAAATGATAATAACTTGAGCTCAATTGAAGAGGTTACTATAGAGATAAAATTCAAAAATTGCTTTTAGAAATCCAGACTTTTAAACTTCCCTTCATCTGACACCATCCACATCACGCTGCAGCCTGTTATTGTACAGTCCCACGAGCTAATTTTTCAAGATTTATTTAAAAAGAATCAAGCTTGAAAACAAAGAAGAGTTGGCAGAGAGTATAAGAACCTGCAAAGCCAAAAAACATTTGCTGGCTGATCCTTTACAGAAGTTTGCCATCCCCACTCAGCAGAACCACTTAGCGATTATTTCTGGACCTGGGTCCTGATGTTCAAGCAGTAAGAATGAACTCACAACCAGACATTTTGTGACTTTTCTATGATTGAAAAATCAAAAATCCTATTTTATATAGGAAATCACAAATGTCATTATTTTTGTGGACTTTCCTATTACATAATTCAATATACTCTATTTTCGAATATATATTTTATGAGGTAAAGAATAGGTCAATATTTCTTCTCCTGGCTATATATTTCTGCGTATAATATAAAAGACTGGTTTCTATACACAGTCTTCCATAGCTTCAAATTCTACTTTGCCCAGGATTTTGCTTTGGTATAACGAAATTTTTTTATTAAAAAAAAACACTTCTTTCCATCTTCCCTATCCCCCAACCTCAAACTAATTTCCATCCATTCCACAAGCACAGCTTTATTTTCAGTTGATATTGATGCAAGTATTACAAACTCTGCTGGATGCTGGGACAAAACAGGAGAGGACAGATATGGCCCAGCCCTCCTGGAACTGACAGTTCTTCCCTCACTTTCTCATTTCTACTATCAGGAAAAAACAGATCACACCTATAATATCTAATGTCTTACTGTGGGTTGCTAGGAAACTACAGTGACAAGGAAATGTTTTAGAGCTCAGGATGGAGATAGGAGAAACAAAGACTTCTCTGGTGAAAGTGTTTGGAAAGAAAGAATGCAAAGAATCAAGATCATCTAGGTATCAAACTATCACACAATAAATACTCTTTATACAAAATTTACACATAGGCATTGGAAAGTCGCCAACCATGGTTCAAAAACTGGGCTGCAGTGTTAACCAAGAAGCCCTCCAGGTAAGCCCACACAACAAATAAGAATACACATGATCACATAGAATATTTAGATTGGAAACTCAGTTATAATAAGCCTCATTGAACAGAATCTATTTTATAAAATATCATTCACCACCAAGTGTTCATAAATTAATCTGAATATTTGAAAACAAATTGGCAAGTCAATATATATGTATATTTTTAAATTTAGCACTAAATACTGAAACATGATTCGTAAAAGCTAAATGTAAAAATTTTAAGATAGTCATATTTTGGGATAGAGAGTATTTTGTTCAGTAAGTCAGCAGCAATGACCTCTCCCAATATGAATGGGGGAGAACACTTTGTGATCCTCCTTGAGTTTAATCTCCACTAAGTAGAGGCTCCCTTTAGCTTCAAATCATCAATCATGCCATGACCTGCAGAAGCCAACTTTCATGTCTCAGGGCTTACTGGTAATGAATGCCAAGATGAACTCGTTTCCACCAGTCCCCTAAGCATAAAATTTTTGCTATTGTACTCCTATAAAAGCAAATCAAATATTATATGCCCACAACTAATACAAATAATCCACTATATTTATTTGAATGAAAACACCAAAATAGTGCATTAAATTACCAATTGGCATCATACTTAACTTTTACAAGAAATCCTCATATTTATAAAATGCTTTTGTATGCAATTCAATTATTTAAACTATTGGGGTACTTGACACAGAAGTCACTCATTATGTGTTGAAATAGAAAGCAATAGTTTCCTCTATTGTAAGAGTACAGAACCTACATTCCAAAAAGAGTAGGGGAAATGTGATATTTAGCTGAAAATAGGAAGTGTTTTTCCAATGTCACATGTTATAAACATTTGCTTTGTTAACTAAGGCTATATTTTGATAAATGCATCAGTAACAATATTATTAAAGAAAACCCCACACATGCTTGCCATTTTATCAGGAGGGAGAATAAGTTAGTGCTGATATATTTAGAGCCTCTGGATCTGGTCCCACAAACAGCCCTTCATAACACAGAACAGTTGCTCAGAGAAAGAATCTGTGAAGTTGTCCTGTAAGGATTTGAATATTGGTTCCATAGTGGAAAACTTACTCAACCTCTCTGTGCCTCAGTTTCCTCACCTGTAAAAGGATAAAGAAGTCTCTCCCACACAACACTAAGTATATTGTTACTAAAAAACTTATCTATACAGTATGTACAGCAATGTCTGAAACATGTCTAGTCCACAGTGGGCATGGGCTACATCATTATTGTTAGTAGTAAGTCACTTCAGTCATCTCTGACTCTTTGCCACCCAATGGACTGTAGCTCTCCTGCTTCCTCTGTCCATGGGATTCTCCAGGCAAGAATACTAGAGTGGGTTGCCATTTCCTTCTCCAGGGGCCCTTCCTGATTCAAAGATCAAACCTGCATCTCTGGCATCGCAGGCAGATTCTTTACCACTAAGCCAATAGGGAAGCCCCATCTTCTATTTATGTGAAGTGAAAGTCGCTCAGTCATGTCTGACTCTTTGAGACCCCATGGGCTATGCAGTCCATGGAATTCTCTAGGCCAGAATACTGGAGTGGGTAGCCTTTCCCTTCTCCAGGGAATCTTTATACTTGGACACAAATTGAGAATGAGAAATCCATGCCCAAATTTATTTGATCTACAAAGAATAGGCATTTCCCTTCACCTCTACTCACTCCTTAGTATCTGGGGAACAGAGATTGTGCCTTATTCACTTTATTCAGCAGGGTGGCTTGCATGGGGTAAAAGTTTTGTAAACATGTATTGAACTAATACTTTTTCTAATCTAGTTTCAATATTTTCTTTTTCCATAATTGTAATGTATAATACAGATCAGCATTCTCTCATATGACTAAAGATCATTATTAACTTCCGGAGTTTTTATTTGTCATGGTGACTACTTATCCTTTCATCCTACGTTCCTCTATTCCTATTAATGCATTTTTGAAACTGAAATCTACTTCGAGTAGAATCAGTGCTTAACAGAAGGAAGTTCCATATGCAGACTTTTCTCTCAACATTCTCCCTAAATATTACAAAATAAACATTCTTTATTTTTATAAAACATTAGGAACAGGTTTATAAACATTGACACATGGTGCGGTTGTTACAAAGAACATTTTTCACTGCAACAATCAATGTATTTTTTTTTAAGTAAAATAAACACAAGGTTTTAAAACAGGCAAGTACATGTTCTAGTCCCTTCTTCTCTTCCCTCTTAACCCATTTGATTTTCAATGCATGATTTGACACAGGACGGACGTGCCACTTGGATGACTGTAGACCCCGAAGGGGATCCCCATTCTGTGCCTATCTAGTCTACATTTCTGAATTCATGAACTATGTCCCTCATTTCTTCTCCCCTCCTCTCCTCTCTTCCTTTCTTCCCTCTCTCACTCCAACAATAAACACAGTGATGAATATAAAATTTCATTACAACTGTGGGGCTAATACAACACAATATGACGAGGGAACACTTGAAAATGACACTGAATATGAACATGTGGAGTCAAAGTAAATGGCAGGAAAGAATCAAAAGATGACTAAAAAATCTCATCAAAGAAATGATGGTGAAACTGCAGAGAATTAGCTAGATGTCTGTGGAGAAGGCAATGGCACCCCACTCCAGTACTCTTGCCTGGAAACTCCCATGGATGGAGGAGCCTGGTGGGCTACAGTCCATGGGGTCGCTAGGAGTTGGACATGACTGAGCGATTTCACTTTCACTTTTCACTTTCATGCATTGGAGAAGGAAATGGCAACCCACTCCAGTGTTCTTGCCTGGAGGATCCCAGGGACGGGGGATCCTGGTGGGTGGCAGTCTATGGGGTTGCACAGAGTCGGACATGACTGAAGCAACTGAGCAGACGTCGGGGGCTTCATAGACCTGTGTCAAGGATGTCAAGTTGGAATTGATCAGACTGTATGTAAATGTTGCTGAAAACTTACGAAATGGGATGAAAGCTCAGAGAACAATTTTGAGTAGAATATATAGCCTAGAACAAGTCCATAAGAAATGTTAACTTTAACTGGATGGGAATGCTAGAGAGGCGAGGGGCAGGGGAAAGTGAAGAGTCTCATGCTAGATCCTGGCCTTGGTGTGTAGGTTAGTAGGGACTCTAAGAAGACCTGACACTTTCCACTTTTACTCTAGAAATGGGGGAAAGGCTTTTCAGTTAGTGAAAATATATATGCCAACTGAAGAAGCCATGAAGGTATGCAGTGTTTATAGGAATAGTAAATATCATTGTAAATGGAATGTAAAAAGATGACACTAAAAAGAGATAAGCAATCTAGACATTCTCTCACTAACAACAGGGCAGAGGAAGTACACATGAAAAAAAGATAATAATTATCACTTTGAGCTATAAACCAAATCAGATTAAATTACTACCAAAAATAAAAATGCAAAGTGCTACACTTCAATCATTATTAATAATAAGAATGAAGACAAAACAGAGCCACTAATATTGAGAAATATATTCTGTGTTGTTTTACAAGTGATGATTATTTCCTATTTGCATTTTTATGCTAGGAGTCCCTTATGCCCAACAGTTCATGTTTGCTGAATTTAGGATGCACGCAGGTTCTGTGACAGCTGTACAGTCAACTGGCCCTTCCAGGCACCAGACACGCAGCTTTGATCTTCCTGGTACTGACCTCTAACCCAAGAAACTGGAGTAATATCTCTTCACCAAGAACATCAAGCTAACAGCAAATCCCCATCAAAGAGCATGTTCTGCTTTGAAGTCAGTAAACCTGAAGTTGCTTACAGAGTAATGGGAGAAGGAGACATTAATTTCATGGGATCAAAGAGAAACTCTAAATATCAGGCATCCTAGCCATCACAGCAGTGAGCACACTGACAGACCCCAGAACCAAAAGGATGGAAGGAAATACAGAAAGAGGGAAAATAGGTTGATGGCAACCCAGCACCATCCGTGCTGAATGGTCCAAGGACTCATAAACACTAGAGAGCTGAGGTGGGGTTAGGAAGCAGAGCCAGAGTAGAACATGCCATTAGGAAGGGGTATGAAACAGAGGCTGAAGGTGACCCTTGAATGTGGGATGGGTGGCTTGGGTGAGCCTCAGCTCCAGAACCACCCATTGTCTATGGGGGTTATCAAAGTGGAGCTGATATCTCCGCTGTTCAACAACTCACACCCATGCCATCCCTGCACCACAGGAACACTGAATTCCTACTCCCCCAGTTTACATATGTTGTTTTGTCTAACAAGCACCATCCCTACCCCCGTCTCACTGCCCATGACCTTTATTTTGAAAACTGAATTGTTTTGAAAAAGTTTCCTTTTCCAACCCAACCCCTCTGTTCCCCTTGCCCCATCATCATGTTACAATATATTTGCTTTGTATAATTTTATGACTTCTCATAAACTCCTGACAAAGAAATAAATAATCTCAAAAGCATCCTCCACATACAACCTAGTTCTCTGCAGATAAATTCACATATGACCAGTGAGGGAATAAAGAAATCAATGTCTGAATAGAATGGTAGTCGTGAATACAAAATGAGGAAAAAAGACAGTTTTAAATCTTAGATCCAATATGTAATAGCTCTCGCAAATATCTAATTTCTCAAAGGTTTGGTTTCTTTCTTTTCTGAAGCAGTGAGGTTACTACTATACTGAATTCATTTGGTTAGAGTGGGAGTTGAATGAGAAAATGTTGCAGGGGGTAGGATTTGACATATTAAATATCCTGTGTATGGTATATCTTATGGTTACACTTCTATACAAAGTTAATACTTTGATCAGGGACAGAATGAAGTGTGACAAAAACCCCAAGATGTTCCCAACCAACTTATTCTTCAGGTCACTCTTCCAGTTTTCTAGAAGATTATATTTTAAATTAATTTTTTCATTTTTGTGTTCACTTACAAAATACCAGAATATTCTAGACCTTCAAAATGGCAGCTGTAGATTTGATCCCCCATGTATTTCATGGAATGCTTTTACGCTTGTCTTTATGCTCAAATTGACTGCCAGCATCTTTATTTTTATTGTCAGTGGGGAAAAGCCGGAAGACATAAAACATAAATGATGTTCAAAAGAAGTTTCCACAGCGACGCAAGTAGAGAGAAAAGTGAGTCACCATGGGGACCAGGGAACATGGGGACATCTGTTCTTACCTGTTTTCCCACAGGAGGATCATTCCATCAATCACAATAAATACAACTGCTCTTGATTTGAGCTTTGTTTATTTTATGAAGTGCCTGCTATATAACAGGTATTCGGCTAACCTCTGACAATCTAAGATTTTAAAGCTCATTTCGGGTCCTTCTCCGAATTCAACCTTAAAATAACTGTAATATTATTAAGACTTTCCATAAAATCAGTTCTGCCTGCACAGATATTTAAAAAGCTGAAAAGTCAAGTTCCGTTTTCAATTTAGTGTTTAGAACACAGCACTCCACCAAAACCTTCATTTGAGGAATAAACACCACTTACTGTAGGCACATCCATACACTTCAATCCGCATCCCAATCCTGCCTTTGGGGTTCCAGGTTAAGGGGAGGAAGCGCAGGAATCTGGCTTCGAAGGTAGGCTGGAGTCTGTAGTGTACCACACTGTCTGCATTTGTGTTTCCTGGAAAACCCTGAAAGAAAACAGAGAAAGGAATCAATGTGTCTGCATAACACCATCTTCCTGCTCTCACCTCACAGGCTCATAATGGCAAACAAAGCTTCACTTTGTTAGTATGCAAATTCATGGCTGCTTTAGAGCAACTCTCCTAATTTTTGAGGCATGTGACAATCTCACTTCAATGCCTGGATTAGTCATCACCATCTAAACTTTCCTTATTTGTAGGGTAGTTTAAGCTTCAATGGCACCATTAAACTGGCTATAAACCTGCTGCTTTCGAAGACTTGCTTTTAGAAAGTGGCTCAGCCCCCACCTAAATCATTTCCTAATCTCCAAGTAGTCAAGACACACAACCTCACTTTCAGCACAAACAAGCACAATGTCAGCTTGCAGGATGTACAAAAAGAATCCTAAGATTCAACGCAATCCCTATCAAGCTACCAACAGTATTCTTCACAGAGCTAGAACAAATAATTTCACAATTTGTATGGAAATACAAAAAACCTCGAATAGCCAAAGCGATCTTGAGAAAGAAGAATGGAACTGGAGGAATCAACCTACCTGACTTCAGGCTCTACTACAAAGCCACAGTTATCAAGACAGTATGGTACTGGCACAAAGACAGAAATATTGATCAATGGAATAAAATAGAAAGCCCAGAGATAAATCCACGCACATATGGACACCTTATCTTCGACAAAGGAGGCAAGAATATACAATGGATTAAAGACAATCTCTTTAACAAGTGGTGCTGGGAAATCTGGTCAACCACTTGTAAAAGAATGAAACTGGACCACTTTCTAACACCATACACAAAAATAAACTCAAAATGGATTAAAGATCTAAACATAAGACCAGAAACTATAAAACTCCTAGAGGAGAACATAGGCAAAACACTCTCTGACATACATCACAGCAGGATCCTCTATGACCCACCTCCCAAAATATTGGAAATAAAAGCAAAAATAAACAAATGGGACCTAATTAACCTTAAAAGCTTCTGCACATCAAAAGAAACTATTAGCAAGGTGAAAAGACAGCCTTCAGAATGGGAGAAAATAATAGCAAATGAAACAACCGACAAACAACTAATCTCAAAAATATACAAGCAACTACTACAGCTCAACTCCAGAAAAATAAACGACCCAATCAAAAAATGGGCCAAAGAACTAAATAGACATTTCTCCAAAAAAGACATACAGATGGCTAACAAACACATGAAAAGATGCTCAACATCACTCATTATCAGAGAAATGCAAATCAAAACCACTATGAGGTACCATTTCACACCAGTCAGAATGGCTGCGATCCAAAAGTCTACAAATAATAAATGCTGGAGAGGGTGTGGAGAAAAGGGAACCCTCTTACACTGTTGGTGGGAATGCAAACTAGTACAGCCACTATGGAGAGCAGTGTGGAGATTCCTTAAAAAACTGGAAATAGAACCTCCTTATGATCCAGCAACCCCACTGCTGGGCATACACACTGAGGAAACCAGAAGGGAAAGAGACAGGTGTACCCCAATGTTCATCGCAGCACTGTTTATAGTAGCCAAGACATGGAAGCAACCTAGATGTCCATCAGCAGATGAATGGATAAGAAAGCTGTGGTACATATACACAATGGAGTATTACTCAGCCATTAAAAAGAATACATTTGAATCAGTTCTAATGAGGTGGATGAAACTGGAGCCTATTATACAGAGTGAAGTAAGCCAGAAGGAAAAACATAAATACAGTATTCTAACACATATATATGGAATTTAGAAAGATGGTAACAATAACCCTGTGTACGAGACAGCAAAAGAGACACTGATGTATAGAACAGTCTTATGGACTCTGTGGGAGAGGGAGAGGGTGGGAAGATTTGGGAGAATGACATTGTAACATGTAAAATATCATGTAAGAAACGAGTTGCCAGTCCAGGTTCGATGCACGATACTGGATGCTTGGGGCTAGTGCACTGGGACGACCCAGAGGGATGGTATGGGGAGGGAGGAGGGAGGAGGGTTCAGGATGGGGAACACATGTATACCTGTGGTGGATTCATTTTGATGTTTGGCAAAACTAATACAATTATGTAAAGTTTAAAAATAAAATAAAATTTAAAAAAAGAAAAAAAAAAAAAAAAAGAATCCTAGACCCTAAAACTTGAGAGGTGGTGGGGTGGGGATCTGACCAGTGTTCTAGTTCAAAACCCTTAACTTATAAATGCAAAAATGTTAGTTACTTAGACATGTCTGACTCTTTGCAACCCCAGGGACTGTAGCCTGCCAGGCTTCTCTGTCCATGGGATTTCCCAGGCAAGAATACTGGAGTGGGTTGGCATGCCCTCCTCCAGGGGATCTTCCCAACCCAGGGATTGAACCTGCATTTCCTGCACTGTAGGCAGATTCTTCACTGCTGAACCACCAATGCAAAACTCAAGCCTAAGGAAATGAAGAGTCTATGCAGGCAGGACAGCTATTCTCCACTGTGGCCAGGACAAGATCATGGGGATTCAAATTTTGATCTGTGTTCACTGTGCTTTGTCAGGGTGCCCCAAGTTATCAGCATTTAGAAGCTGCTTGGGGAAACACATCAACGCCACCTGCCACAAGATAAGAGGTGTGATTTCTCAACTGTGGGAATCTGGCTTCATGCTAGAAGGGGTCAGCATGAGAGCAAAGAAACTTGTTATAAGCAGTATGACTTCTTTTTCATGGTGTTCTTTTTAATGTAAATATCAGAAAGTAGGGAAGCCAAAAAATGGATGGTATTGTTGTAGACATATACATCAATTACAGATATGTTACTAATGACATATTCATTTTAAAAAGACTTACATGTACGTGAGAAAGCTTGCATAAACATAGCACAAACTCCAACACACAGGAAGTGCATTCCAATGTAACTTCTCCAGTCATCCTGGCAAACCTCTCTTTAATAGTGTTTACTGTTCTGTTGTTTAGTCACTTAGTTGCACCTGGTTCTTTGCGACCCCATGGACTGTAGCCCACCAGGCTCCACTGTCCATGGGATTTCCCAGGCAAGAATACTGAAGTGGGTTGCCATTTCCTTCTTCACGGGATCTTCCTGACTCAGGGATTAAATCCACTTCTCCTGCTTGGCAGGTGGATTCTTTACTATTTCCCAGGCTTCCCACCTGTTCAGATCAGATCAGATCAGTCGCTCAGTCGTGTCAGACTCTTTGCGACCTCATGAATCGCAGCACGCCAGGCCTCCCTGTCCATCACCAACTCCCGGAGTTCACCCAGACTCACGTCCATCGAGTCAGTGATGACATCCAGCCATCTCATCCTCTGCATCCCCTTCTCCTCCTGCCCTCAATCTTTCCTAGCATCAGGGTCTTTTCCCAATGAGTCAACTCTTCGCATGAGGTGGCCAAAGTACTGCAGTTTCAGCTTTAGCATCATTCCTTCCAAAGAAATCCCAGGGCTGATCTCCTTCAGAATGGACTGGTTGGATCTCCTTGCAGTCCAAGGGACTCTCAAGAGTCTTCTCCAACACCACAGTTCAAAAGCATCAATTCTTCAGCGCTCAGCCTTCTTCACAGTCCAACTCTCACATCCATACATGACCACAGGAAAAACCATAGCCTTGACTAGACGGACCTTTGTTGGCAAAGTAATGTCTCTGCTTTTTAATATGCTATCTAGGTCGGTCATAACTTTCCTTCTAAGGAGTAAGTGTCTTTTAATTTCATGGCTGCAGTCACCACCTGTAGTGATTTTGGAGCCCAGAAAAATAAAGTCTGACACTGTTTCCACTGTTTCCCCATCTATTTCCCATGAAGTGGTGGGACCAGATTCTATGATCTTCGTTTTCTGAATGTTGAGCTTTAAACCAACTTTTTCACTCTCCACTTTCACTTTCATCAAGACGCTTTTGAGTTCCTCTTCACTTTCTGCCATAAGGGTGGTGTCATCTGCATATCTGAGGTTATTGATATTTCTCCCAGCAATCTTGATTCCAGCTTGCGTTTCTTCCAGTCCAGCATTTCTCATGATGTACTCTGCATATAAGTTAAATAAACAGGGTGACAATATACAGCCTTGATGTACTCCTTTTCCTATTTGGAACCAGTCTGTTGTTCCATGTCCAGTTCTAACTGTTGCTTCCTGACCTGCATACAAATTTCTCAAGAGGCAGATCAGGTGGTCTGGTATTCCCATCTCTTGAATAATTTTCCACAGTTTAATGTGATCCACATAGTCAAAAGCTTTGGCCCAGAGTTTATTGTATGTGAGCTCATGCTAAGTCACTTCAGTCATGTCTGACTCTTTGAGGCCCCATGGACTGTAGCCCCTGTAGGCTCTTCTGTCCATGGGACTCTACAGACAAGAATACTGGAGTGGGTTGCCATTTCCTTCTCCAAAGGATCTTCCCAACCCAGAGATCAAACCTGCATTTCCTGCGGCTCCTGGATTGCAAGTGAATTCTTTACCACTAAGCCCCTGGGGAAGCCCCAGAGTTTACTGTACTTTAAAAAATGATGGGTGGGTTTCAGATGAAATGAATCTAGCTGCCTCATATTATAGAATCTACATCCCTCTCACCTCTGCCATCTTGCCAATCTTGGTACATTAATAACTATACATCAATCTCTGTCCTGAAGTTTCATGACAATCTGAAAGAGCATCACAAGTCATCTGTAAAGAATTCCTTTTGTCTCTGCCTTCAAAGAGAAACCATGTGAAACCAAGAAGGATCACACGGGACCTTCCTGGAAGAGACTCCCCTGCACCATGCCCTCCACTTGTCTCCTATCTATAGAGAAAGTTTATCTTCCTAGACCTTCCCTGAGTTCCAAAGAGTAAATTTAATCATAGAAGTGAAAAAATGCAAAAAAAAAAAAAAGAAAGAAAGCAAAATAATAAGTTTAGCTATTAAAGTTAAAGACCTTTAGCTATTAAAGTGAAAGACCTTTAGTACCTCCTCAAGGGCTATAGATATTATTTCGAGCCATGTCCTTTGAGCTGTTTTGAAAATATAAAAACCTCCACTAGGTGCAAGAAGTTAACTGTATGCTGCCCATGAGCACATAGATCCAAGACGGGTTGGAATCAGAAGTTGATGATGTTGACTCCTGATTATCTCATCACGAACCAATCAGAAGAATGTCCATGAGCTGATCACATACCTCACAAACCCCCTTTCCTTATCTATCTTTAAAAATCTTCCCCTGAAAGCCATTGGGGAGTTTCAGTTCAGTTCTGTCTCTCAGTCGTGTCTGACTCTTTGCGACCCTATGAATCACAGCACGCCAGGCCTCCCTGTCCATCACCAACTTCTAGAGTTCACTCAGACTCACATCCATCGAGTTGGTGATGCCATCCAGCCATCTCATCCTCTGTCATCCCCTTCTCCTCCTGTCCCCAATCCCTCCCAGCATCAGAGTCTTTTCCAATGAGGCTACTCTTCACATGAGGTGGCCAAAGTACTGGAGTTTCAGCTTTAGCATCTTTCCTTCCAAAGAACACCCAGGGCTGATCTCCTTTAGAATGGACTGGTTGGATCTCCTTGTAGTCCAAGGGACTCTCAAGAGTCTTCTCCAACACCACAGGTCAAAAGCATCAATTCTTCGGCCCTCAAGCTTTCTTCACAGTCCAACTCTCACATCCCTACATGACCACTGGAAAAACCATAGCCTTGACTAGATGAACCTTTGTTGGCAAAGTAATGTCTCTGCTTTTCAATATGCTATCTAGGTCAGTCATAACTTTCCTTCCAAGGAGTAAGCATCTTTTAATTTCATGGCTGCAGTCACCATCTGCAGTGATTTTGGAGTTTAGGTCTTTTTAAAAATACATATATGTTTATTTTTAATTGAAGTATAATTGGTTTACAGTATTGTATTGGTTTCTGCCAAACATCAACATGGTTTGAGTTCTCTGAGTCATACAGCAAATTCTCATTGGCTATCTATTTTATATATGGTAATATATGTTTGCAAGTTACTCTCTCCAAACATCCCACCCTCTCCTTCCTCCCACCCCCACTGTGTCTATAAGTCTGTTCTCTATGTCCGTCTCCACTGCTACCCTGCAAATGATTTCATCAGTACCATCTTTTTAGATTCCATATATATAATATTAATCACTCTTTAAGCACTACCTACCAGGACTCCTTGCTTGGCACCCTGCAATTAACGCTTTACTTTCCTTCACCACAACTCAATGTCAGTAGATTGGCTGTACTGCATGTGGGCAAGTGGACCCAAGTTTGGTTTGGTAATTGAACTGCAGGGTTCCTCTTTCTCTCCACCTGAGCCCTAGGACCTTCTATAGCCTCCAATGAACCAGGACTTTTACCAGCTCTTTCCACCTTGAGCATTTTAGAGTCACAAGGCCAAGTTTATGTGCTTAAAACTCTATATTTCTTTTTAAAATTGTTTCCATTGATTCTTCATGATATTCTTAACCAATTTTCCCAGGTGGTCTGTGCTCCAGGGAAGCCATAACCATTTAAGGTATTCCTAAGGATAACACAGCATCTTAACAGAAAACGCTGTCCCATCTAAGGATCTGACCAGTTTAAGCTCTGAAAACAAAGAGTAAGGTCTCTTAGGTGTATGTGTCTCTTTTGAAATCTACTGTCAAATGTTAAAACTATCTAAATTCCACCAATTTTTTGGAACCCATAATCAAAACATAAAATGTAGAGTTATTTTGGGGTGGGCTACCTTCAAATTCTGCACTCTTGGATCTCACAAAATTTTATTATTCAGAAATCAAAGATGTCACACAACAGACCTCCATTTAATAATAATAAACTCAGGGAACAAAAAGAGGTTGATTCTTTCTCATGCTCACTTGAAGTACAGGGACAAACCCACCTAATCTGCCAATGCAGTTAATACAAACAGCCAGATGTATTTAAGAGCAAGACTCCTTAAATCAACCAGGAATGGTGTCTGCCTAGTTATTTAGCTTTGCAAAATGCTGGGCCAGGTTTAACAACCAGATCAAACCAAGCCAAACTGGTAATAAAGTTTGTGAACCATCACGACCAGGGAGATTTCCTTGGTATAAACAAATGGAAATAATAAAAGAGAAGACTCAAATGTAATAAGTATGCATATTCCAGAGGTTGTGGTGCTGCTTCTTGGCTACTGAATGAAATGCCACCATAAGGTCATTTCATTATTTATCTTGTTCAATGAAAGTAAAATCTTTGACCTATATCATCTTTTCTTTCAAATGTTAACAACTGCTATGCCAAGGTCAGGTAAACCTTTTTTACTGCCTCTCTACTCCAAAGAAGAACTCAACAACATCTACTCCCCAACTTTATATTGGACCCCAGGCTGATATATGTAGAAGTAGCATTTTCTAAGCTTCACCACTGCCTAGGATGTGGCACTAAGCTGATATTGTCTGTTGCAAGACACAGTTCTTTTGTCTACAAAACCATTTTGACGAAATGTACTCTAAAGTTTGGAGTACTAATTGAGAAAAATATCTGAAATGTAAGCCACTCACTGACTACCTATAGGTAAACGTTCCAAAAGTCATGGCTGCAAGTACTATGGCCATGGCTGATATTGGGTTATCATTGTTGCATCCGGCAGAGACAGCTTATCTGTCAGACTCTGAAAGCTGTTCTTAATATTTTATCTCAGGTTCAATATCCAAGCACTGGCATGTGTGTATTCAGTCGTGTCCAACTATTCATGACTCCATGGACTGTAGCCCCTCAGGCTCTTCAGTTCAGTTCAGTTCAGTTCGGTCGCTCAGTTGTATCTGACTCTGTGACCCCATGAATTGCAGCTCGCCGGGTCTCCCTGTTCATCACCAACTTCTGGAGTTCACCCAAACTCATGTCCATTGAGTCGGTGATGCCATCCAGCCATCTCATCCTCTGTCATCCCCTTCTCCTCCTGCCCCCAATCTCTCCCAGCATCAGAGTCTTTTCCAATGAGGCAACTCTTCACATGAGGTGGCCAAAGTACTGCAGTTTCAGCTTTAGCATCAGTCCTTCCAAAGAACACCCAGGGCTGATCTCCTTTAGAATAGACTGGTTGGATCTCCTTGCAGTCCAAGGGACTCTCAAGAGTCTTCTCCAACACCACAGTTCAAAAGCATCAATTCTTCGGCACTCAGCTTTCTTCACAGTCCAACTCTCACATCCATACATAACTACTGGAAAAACCATAGCCTTGACTAGATGGACCTTTGTTGGCAAAGTAATGTCTCTGCTTTTGAATATGCTATCTAGGTTGGTCAGAACTTTCCTTCCAAGGAGTAAGTGTCTTTTAATTTCATGGCTGCAATCACCATCTGCAGTGATTTTGTAGCCCAAAAAAATAAAGTCTGACACTGTTTCCACTGTTTTCCTGTCTATTTCCCATGAAGTGATGGGACCAGATGTCATGATCTTCGTTTTCTGAATGTTGAGCTTTAAACCAACTTTTTCACTCTCCTCTTTCATTTTCATCAAGAGGCTTTTTAGTTCCTCTTCACTTTCTGCTGTAAGGTTGGTGTCATTGCATATCTAAGGCTATTGATATTTCTGCTGGCAATCTTGATTCCAGCTTGTGCTTCTACCAGCCCAGCGTTTCTCATGATGTACTCTGCATAGAAGTTAAATAAGCAGGGTGACAATATACAGCCTTGATGTACTCCTTTTCCTATTTGGAACCAGTCTGTTGTTCCATGTCCAGTTCTAACTGTTGCTTCCTGAGCTGCATATAGGTTTCTCAAGAGGCAGATCAGGTGGTCTGGTATTCCCATCTCTTTCAGAATTTTCCACAGTTTATTGTGATCCACACAATAAAGTCAAAGACTTTAGCATAATCAATAAAGCAGAAATAGATGTTTTTCTAGAACTCTCTTGCTTTTTCCATGATCCAGCGGATGTTGGCAATTTTATCTCTGCTTCCTCTGCCTTTTCTAAAACCAGCTTGAACATCTGGAAGTTCACGGTTCATGTATTGCTGAAGCCTGGCTCTTCAGTCCATGGAATTTTCCAGGCAAGAATCCTGGAGTAGATTGCCATTTCCTACTCCATAATATCTATGACATCCAGGTAAACTGGAAAGGAACATCACTGTAATTCCAACATTATAATTGAAGCTAAGAAGTAAAGTTGATATTTATTTTAGCATAGCTAGGAAATGAAATTATTTGCTAGGAATGATATTTTATTTTAAAAATTTTCCTTATACATTATTACTTCATTCTGAAGTACTCTGTTTATTGAATACAAACTGTATTTCAGATTGGTATGATGATAATGTTCTAAAACAAAAGGGATTTCTCTTTTTGTTTTATTGAAATTTAAGACAGAATACTCTTTGAAAAATACTTCAAGTGAGAATAACCAATGCTAATAGTCTATGAATAGAGGAGCTTAAGAACTTACTGTTTACAGTTTCTGAGATCTGCATACAAAACATTCACTATACGTGATTTTAATCCTAATCAATATTTGAATTGTATGTATGTATGTATGTATACATACATATGGGCTTCCCTGGTAGCTCAGCTGGTAAAGAATCTGCCTGAAATGCAAGAGACCCTGGTTCGATTCCTGGCTGTGGAAGATCCCCTGGAGAAGGGATAGGCTACACACTCCAGTATTCATGGGCTTCCCTGGTGGCTCAGATGGTAAAGAATCTGCCTGCAATACAGGAGACCTGGGTTCAATCCCTGGTTTGAGAATATCCCCAGGAGGAGGAAATGGCAACCCACTGCAATATTCTTGCCTGAAGAATTTTTATGGACAAAGGAGCCTGGTGGGCTATGGTCACAAAGAGTCAGACATGACTGAGCGACTAAGCACAGCACATACATACCTGTACCCATGGGATTATCGTAAATCATTCTAATTTTAAGAAATTACATTATTTTGTCTTATATAGAACTATTAATAGTTCCTTTGCAAATAAATAAATGATACATTTCTTTAAGATACAGAAATTTAAGTGAAATTAATTTGGAGTAGAATGTATGTCTAGTAACACCCCACTCTGACATCTGGGGTTTATTACTGAAATGATCTCATATTTTTTACTAAGCTGACTTTTTTAACTTTACAATATTATATTGATTTTGCCATACATCAAAATGAATCCGCCACAGGTATACATGTGTTCCCCATCCTCAACCCTCCTCCCTCCTCCCTCCCCATACCATTCCCCAGGGTCATCCCAGTGCACCAGCCCCAAGTATCCAGTATCATGCATCGAACCTGGACTGGTGACTCATTTCATATATGATATTATGCATGTTTCAATGCCATTCTCCCAAATCATCCCACCCTCTCCCTCTCCCACAGAGTCCAAAAGACTGTTCTATACATCAGTGTCTCTTTTGCTGTCTCGTATACAGGGTTATTGTTACCATATTTCTAAATTCCATATATATGCATTAGTATACTATATTGGTGTTTTTCTTTCTGGCTTACTTCACTGTGTATAATAGGCTCCAATTTCATCCACCTCATTAGAACTGATTCAAATATATTCTTTTTAATGGCTGAGTAATACTCCATTGTGTATATGTACCACAGCTTTCATATCCATTCATCTGCTGATGGACATCTAGGTTGCTTCCATGTCCTGCCTATTATAAACAGTGCTGTGATGAACATTGGGGTACATGTGTCTCTTTCAATTCTGGTTTCCTCGGTGTGTATGCCTAGCAGTGGGATTGCTGGATCATAAGGCAGTTCTATTTCCAGTTTTTTAAGGAATCTCCACACTGTTCTCCATAGTGGCTGTACTAGTTTGCATTCCCACCAACAGTGTAAGAGGGTTCCCTTTTCTCCACACCCTGTCCAACATTTATTGCTTGTAGACTTTTGGATTACAGCCATTCTGACTGGTGTGAAATGGTACCTCATAGTGGTTTTGATTTGCATTTCTCTGATAATGAGTGATGTTGAGCATCTTTTCATCACCATTGCAACGAAAAGAATAAAATACTTAGGAATATATCTACCTAAAGAAACTAAAGACCTATATATAGAAAACTATAAAACACTGGTGAAAGAAATCAAAGAGGACACTAATAGATGGAGAAGTATACCATGTTCATGGATTGGAAGAATCAATACAGTGAAAATGAGTATACTACCCAAAGCAATTTATAGATTCAATGCAATCCTTATCAAGCTACCAATGGTATTCTTCACAGAGCTAGAACAAATAATTTCACAATTTGTATGGAAATACAAAAAACCTCGAATAGCCAAAGCTATCTTGAGAAAGAAGAATGGAACTGGAGGAATCAACCTGTCTAACTTCAGGCTCTACTACAAAGCCACAGTCATCAAGACAGTATGGTACTGGCACAAAGACAGAAATATAAATCAATGGAACAAAATAGAAAGCCCAGAGATAAATCCACACACCTATGGACACCTTATCTTTGACAAAGGAGGCAAGAATATACAATGGATTAAAGACAATCTCTTTAACAAGTGGTGCTGGGAAAACTGGTCAACCACTTGTAAAAGAATGAAACTAGACCACTTTCTAACACCATAAACAAAAATAAATTCAAAATGGATTAAAGATCTAAACGTAAGACC
Source organism: Bos indicus x Bos taurus (assembly GCF_003369695.1). Lineage (NCBI taxonomy): Eukaryota > Metazoa > Chordata > Mammalia > Artiodactyla > Bovidae > Bos > Bos indicus x Bos taurus. The sequence goes on along the minus strand of NC_040083.1, from coordinate 65,737,606 downwards.
AGAAACTATAAAACTCCTAGAGGAGAACATAGGAAAAACACTCTCCGACATATATCACAGCAGGATCCTCTATGACCCACCTCCCAGAATATTGGAAATAAAAGCAAAAATAAGCAAATGGGACCTAATTAAACTTAAAAGCTTCTGCACAACAAAGGAAACTATAAGCAAGGTGAAAAGATAGCCTTCAGAATGGGAGAAAATAATAGCAAATGAAGCAACTGACAAACAACTAATCTCAAAAATATACAAGCAACTCCTACAGCTCAATTCCAGAAAAATAAATGGCACAATCAAAAAATGGGCCAAAGAACTAAATAGACATTTCTCCAAAGAAGACATAAGCTGACATTTATTCTTTTTTAAATGTGGCATAATCTATTATTATATAATTTTGCTTTCGTGTTTCCAGAACAGATAAATGCACAGGTTGAGCACAGAATGTCAGGAACAAAGGTTTACTCTTGTCTTGTTCTAACAAGTAAAAAAAAAGAAGCTTGTAGGAATAAGATTCTTTACCAGCTGAGCTACCAGGGAAACCACTGGAGCAGTGGCTGTGTGGTGCTGGAGTGACTTTGAGGAGATATCCCACGTTCAGAGGCAAAGGAGAAGCCCCAGCAAGATGGTAGGAGGGATGAAATCCCGTTTAGAATCAAACCCCATAACCCCCAGAGACGCTCAGAGGGCTCAAACATCCCTTGTGTGCACCAGGACTCAGAGACCCCACAGAGACTGAGACAGAACTGTGTTTGAGTGTCTCCTGTAAAGGTATGGGTCAGCAGTGGCCTGCTGCAGGGGCAAGGACTCTGGGTGCAGTAGACCTGGGTATGGAATAAGCCCTCTTGAAGGAGGTCACCATGAACCCACCACAGAGCCACTAGAACTCACACAGGACTGGGGAAACAGACTCTGGGTGGGCACAAACAGAACCTTGTGCACACTAGACCTAGGGGAAAAGAGCAGTGACCCCAAAAGAGACTGACCTAGACTTGCCCATGAGTGTCCAGGAGTCTCTGGCAGAGGCATGGGTTGGTGGTGGCCTGCTGTAGGGTTGGGGGCACTGAGTGTAGCATTCATCACCATTATCTTCATTACCTCCACCATAGTTTGGCCTCAGGTCAAATAACAGAGAGGGGACATAGCCCCAGCCTTCAACAGAAAATTGGATTACAATTTACTGAGCATGGCCCTACCCATCAGAACAAGACCTAGTTTCCCCTTCAGCCAGTCTCTCCCATCAGGAAGCTTTCATAAGCCTCTTATCCTTCTCCATCAGAGGGCAGACAGACTTAAAACCACAATCACAGAAAACTAACCAATCTGATCACATGGACCCAGATCAGTCCCTCAGTTGTGTCCGACTCTTTGCAACCCCATGAATCGCAGCACGCCAGGCCTCCCTGTCCATCACCAACCCCCAGAGTTCACTCAGACTCATGTCCATCGAGTCAGTGATGCCATCCAGCCATCTCATACTCTGTCGTCCCCTTCTCCTCCTGCCCCCAACCCCTCCCAGCATCAGAGTCTTTTCCAATGAGGCAACTCTTCGCATGAGGTGGCCAAAGTACTGCAGTTTCAGCTTTAGCATCATTCCTTCCAAAGAACACCCAGGACTGATCTCCTTCAGAATGGACTGGTTGGATCTCCTTGCAGTCCAAGGGACTCTCAAGAGTCTTCTCCAACACCACAGTTCAAAAGCATCAATTCTTCGGTGCTCAGCTTTCTTCACAGTCCAACTCTCACATCCATACATGACCACAAGAAAAACCATAGCCTTGACTAGATGAACCTTTGTTGGCAAAGTAATGTCTCTGCTTTTGAATATGCTACCTAGGTTGGTCATAACTTTCCTTCCAAGGAGTAAGCATCTTTTAATTTCATGGCTGCAGTCACCATCTGTAGGGATTTCGGAGCCCAGAAAAATAAAGTCTGACACTGTTTCCACTGTTTCCCCATCTATTTCCCATGAAGTGGTGGGACCAGATGCCATGATCTTCGTTTTCTGAATGTTGAGCTTTAAACCAACTTTTTCACTCTCCACTTTCACTTTCATCAAGAGGCTTTTGAGTTCCTCTTCACTTTCTGCCATAAGGGTGGTGTCATCTGCATATCTGAGGTTATTGATATTTCTCCCAGCAATCTTGATTCCAGCTTGTGTTTCTTCCAGTCCAGTGTTTCTCATGATGTACTCTACATAGAAGTTAAATAAGCAGGGTGACAATATACAGCCTTGATGAACTCCTTTTCCTATTTGGAACCAGTCTGTTGTTCCATGTCCAGTTCTAACTGTTGCTTCCTGACCTGCATACAAATTTCTCAAGAGGCAGATCAGGTGGTCTGATATTCCCATCTCTTTCAGAATTTTCCACAGTTCATTGTGATCCACACAGTCAAAGGCTTTGGCATAGTCAATAAAGCAGAAATAGATGTTTTTCTGGAAATCTCTTGCTTTTTCCATGATCCAGCAGATGTTGGCAATTTGATCTCTGGTTCTTCTGCCTTTTCTAAAACCAGCTTGAACATCAGGAAGTTCACGGTTCACATATTGCTGAAGCCTGGCTTGGAGAATTTTGAGCATTACTTTGCTGGCGTGTGAGATGAGTGCAATTGTGCAGTACTTTGATCATTCTTTGGCATTGCCTTTCTTTGGGTTTGGAATGAAAACTGACCTTTTCTAGTCCTGTGGCCACTGCTGAGTTTTCCAAATTTGCTGGCATATTGAGTGCAGCACTTTCACAGCATCATCTTTCAGGATTTGGAATAGCTCAATTGGAATTCCATCACCTCCACTAGCTTTGTTTGTAGTGATGCTTTCTAAGGCCCACTTGACTTCACATTCCAGGATGTCTGGCTCTAGGTCAGTGATCACACCATCGTGATTATCTGGGTCATGAAGATCTTTTTTGTACAGTTTTTCTGTGTATTCTTGCCATCTCTTCTTAATATCTTCTGCTTCTGTTAGATCCATACCATTTCTGTCCTTTATCAAGGTCATCTTTGCATGAAATGTTCCTTTGGTATCTCTGATTTTCTTGGAGAGATCCCTAGTCTTTCTCATTCTGTTGTTTTCCTCTATTTCTTTGCATTGATCGCTGAAGAAGGCTTTCTTATCTCTTCTTGCTATTCTTTGGAACTCTGCATTCAGATGTTTATATCTTTCCTTTTCTCCTTTGCTTTTCGCTTCTCTTCTTTTCACAGCTATTTGTAAGGCCTCCCCAGACAGCCATTTTGCTTTTTTGCATTTCTTTTCTATGAGAATGGTCTTGATCCCTGTCTCCTGTACAAAATCACAAACCTCATTCCATAGTTCATCAGGCACTCTATCTACCAGATCTAGGCCCTAAATCTATTTCTCACTTCCACTGTATAATCATAAGGGATTTGATTTAGGTCATACCTGAATGGTCTAGTGGTTTTCCCTACTTTCTTCAATATAAGTCTGAATTTGGCAATAAGGAGTTCATGGTCTGAGCCACAGTCAGCTCCTGGTCTTGTTTTTGTTGACTGTATACAGCTTCTGCATCTTTGGCTGCAAAGAATATAATCAATCTGATTTTGGTGTTGACCATCTGGTGATGTCCATGTGTAGAGTCTTCTCTTGTGTTGTTGGAAGAGGGTGTTTGTTATGACCAGTGCATTGACAGAATGTGGTCCACTGGAGAAGGGAATGGCAAACCACTTCAGTATTCTTGCCTTGAGAACCCCATGAACAGTATGAAAAGGCAAAATGATAAGATACTGAAAGAGAAACTCCCCAGGTCAGTAGGTTCCCAATATGCTACTAGAGATCAGTGGAGAAATAACACCAGAAAGAATGAAGGGAGGGAGCCAAAGCAAAAACAATACCCAGCTGTGGATGTGATTGGTGATAGAAGCAAGGTCCAATGCTGTAAAGAGCAATACTGCATAGGAACCTGGAATGTCAGGTCCATGAATCAAGGCAAATTGGAAGTGGTCAAACAGGAGATGGCTAGAGTAAACATCAACATTTTAGGAATCAGTGAACTAAAATGGACTGGAATGGATGAATTTAACTCAGATGACCATTATTTCTACTACTGTGGGCAAGAATCCCTTAAAAGAAATGGAGTAGCCATTATAGTCAACAAAAGAGTCCAAAAAGCAGTACTTGGATGCAATATCAAAAACGATAGAATGATCTCTGTTCATTTCCAAGGCAAACCATTCAATACCACAGTAATCCAAGTCTATGCCCAGACCAATAATGCTTAAGAAGCTGAAGTTGAACAGTTCTATGAAGACCTACAAGACTTTCTAGAACTAACACCCCCAAAATATGTCCTTTTCATTATAGTGTACTGAAATGCAAAAGTAGGAAGTCAAGAGATACCTGGAGTAAGAGGCAAATTTGGCCTTGGAGTACAGAATGAAGCAGGGCAAAGACTAACAGAGTTTTGCCAGGAGAACACACTGGTCATAGCAAACACCCTCTTCCAACAACACAAGAGAAGACTCTACTCATGGGCATCACTAGATGGTCAATACTGAAATCAGACTGATTATATTCTTTGCAGCCAAAGATGGAGAAGTTTTATTCAGTCAGCAAAAACAAGACTGGGAGCTGACTGTGGCTCAGATCATAAACTCCTTATTGCCAAACTCAGACTTAAATTGAAGAAAGTATGGAAAACCACTAGACCATTCAGGTATGACCTAAATCAAATCCCTTATGACTATACAGTGGATGTGACAAATAGATTCAAGGGATCAGATCTGATAGACAGAGTGCCTGAAGAACTATGGATGGAGGTTCATGATATTGTACAGGAGGCAGTGATCAAGACCATCCCCAAGAAAAAGAAATGAAGAAAGGAAAAATGATTGTCTGAGCAGGCCTTACAAATAGTTATGAAAAGGCAAAGGAGAAAAGGAAAGATAAACCCATTTGAATTCAGAATTCCAAAGAACAGCAAGGGGAGATAAGAAAGCCTTCCTCTGCATTTAATGCAAAGAAATAGAGGAAAACAATAGAAAGGGAAAGACTAGAGATCTCTTCAAGAAAATTAGAGATACCAAGGGAACATTTCAGGCAAAGATGGGCACAATTAAGGACAGAAATGGTATGGACCTAAATAGAAGCAGATGATATTAAGAACAAGTGGCAAGAATACACAGAACTGTACAAAAAAGATCTTCATGACCCAGATAATCACAATGGTATGTTCACTGACCTAGAGCCAGACATCCTGGAATGTGAAGTCAAGTGGGCCTTAGGAAGCATCACTACAAACAAAGCTAGTGGAGGTGATGGAATTCCAGTTTGAGCTATTTCAAATACTAAAAGATGATGCTGTGAAAGTGCTGCACTCAATATGCCAGCAAATTTGGAAACTCAGCAGTGGCCACAGGACTGGAAAAAGATCAGTTTTCATTCCAAACCCAAAGAAAGGCAATTGCAAAGAATGCTTAAACTACCTCACAATTGCACTCATCTCACACGCCAGCAAAGTAATGCTCAACATTCTCCAAGCCAGACTTCAACAGTACGTGAACCATGAACTTCGACTGTGAAGAAGGCTGAGTGCCGAAGAATTGTTGCTTTTGAACTGTGGTGTTGGAGAAGACACTTGAGAGTCCTTTGAACTGCAAGGAGATCCAACCAGTCTATCCTAAAGGAAATCAGCCCTGGGTGTTCACTGGAAGGACTGATGCTGAAGCTGAAACTCTGATACTTTGGCCACCTGATGCAAAGAACTGACTCATTGAAAAAGACCCTGATGCTGGGAAAGAGTGAAGGTGGGAGGAGAAGGGGACGTCAGAGGATGAGATGGTTGGATGGCATCACCGACTCACTGGACATGAGTTTGAGTAAACTCCAGGAGTTAGTCATGGACAGGGAGGCCTGGCCTGCTGCAGTCCATGAGGTCACAAAGGGTCAGACACAACTGAGCGACTGAACTGAACTGAACTGAGCGAATAGGATGAAAATCCTCAGAGAGAAATCAGCCACTGGTGCTTCCTCAAAAGACCTACTGTAGGTTCAGAGATTCGATAGTGGGTGAGTTAATGCTGTGCAGAATGAACATGTGGCAGTAGGCTTCAGCAAAATCTTTTCTCCATCTTGTTACCTGTGTGACCTTGCAGGAGTCAGTATTTCCGTGTGTAAAGCAGGAACAAGACTATCTATCCTGGAATTTTTATAAGTCAGCGTAAGGAATTTAAAAGGCTTATCATCTAACCATTTTCTTAATAGCATTATCCTGTTAGTTATTATATAATTTTTTAAAAAGCCAACACAATGTTTTCCATTATTGATCACCAGAAACTCTTTAGTTTGATATAGACTCAATATTCAATAACTTAAGGGCATTTCAATTGAATATTTTGTTGAGGTGATGGAATTCCAGCTGAGCTATTTTAAATCCTAAAAGATGGTGCTATTAAAGTGCTGCACTCAATATGCCACCAAATTTGGAAAATTCAGCAGTGGCCACAGGACTGGAAAAGGACAATTTTCATTCCAATCCCAAAGAAAGGCAAAGACAAAGAATGTTTAAATTATTGCACAATTGCACTCATTTCACACTAGCAAAGTAATGCTCAACATTCTCCAAGCTAGGCTTCAACAGTACGTGAACTAAGAACTTTCAGATGTTCAAGTTGGATTTAGAAAAGACAGAAGAACCAGAGATCAAATTGCCAACATCTGCTGGATCACAGAAAAAGCAAGATAATTCCAGAAAAACATCTACTTCAGCTTCGTTGACTACCCTAAAACCTTTGACAATGTGGATCACAACAAACTCTGAAAAATCCTTAAAGAGATGGGAATACCAGACCACTTTATTTGCCTCTGAGAAACCTGTATGCAGGTTAAGAAGCAACAGTTAGAACCAGACATGGAACAAAGGACTGGTTCCAAACTGGGAAAGGAGCACGTCAAGGCTGTATATTGTCACCCTGATTATTTAACTTATATGAAGAGTACATCATGCAAAATGCCAGGCTAGAAGAAGTACAAGCTGGAATCAAGATTGTGGTAAGAAATATCAATAACCTCAGATATGCAGATGACACCACCCTTATGGCAGAAAAGTGAAGATGTGCTAAAGAGCCTCTTGATGAATGTGAAAGAGAAAAGTTTAAAAGCTGGCTGAAAACTCAACATTCAAAAAATGAAGATCATGGCATCCAGACCCATCACTTCATGGCAAATAAATGGGGAAACAGTGGAAACGATGACAGAATTTATTTTCTTGGGCTCCAAAATCACAGCAGATGGTGGTTGCAACCATAAAATTAAAAGACTCTTGCTCCCTGGAAGAAAAGCTATAACAAAACTAGACAGCATATTAAAAAGCAGAGACATCATTTTCCCACAAAGGTCCATCTATTCAAGGCTATGGTTTTTTCAGTAGTCATGTATATATGTGAGAGTTGGACCATAAAGAAGGCTGAGTGTTGAAGAATTGATGCTTTTGAATTGTGGTATTGGATAAGACTCTTGAGAGTCTCTTGGACTGCAAGATCAAACCAGTTAATCCTAAAGGAAATCAGTCCTGAATAGTCACTGGAAAGACTGATGCTAAAGCTACAATACTCTGGCAACCTGATGCCAAAAGCCAATTCATTAGAAAAGACCCTGATGCTGGAAAGATTGAAGGCAGGAGGAGAAGGGGGCGACAGAGGATGAGATGGTTGGACGGCATCAGTGACTTGATGGACGTGAGTTTGAGCAAGCTCCAGGAGTTGGTAAAGGACAGGGAAGCCTGGCATGCTGCAGTCCACAGGGTTACAAAGAGTTGGACACAACTAAACAGCTGAACAGCAACAACAATTAAGAACAAACATTGTTTGATAAAGTTTTCGATTTCCACAAGCTTTCACTATGCATGAAAGTGACTGAAATCTGTGGCTTGGGGTCCACTCACATGCTATAATAGTGTTTCCAAAATAATTTATTTAGAAATTGATGATATTTCTGAAAAGCTACTAAGTCCCCATTTAGTCTGCTTAGCGATCACATCAGTGGCATCTAAACAAACATGAAATAAAATTGGTAAGAGGCTCTTGCAGGGCCATGGTCTCTGGTGTAATGTGAGTCATCACAACTCTGTGTTGAATGACCTTCAAGATGCCTATAATGCATTCACCATTTTAAGTTTGAAGTATTTGTGTCTTAAGAAAGATTTTTATCAATTCTTTATTTCAAGATGTGAGAGGCACTGTTTCTAGAAATAGGTCTCAATGCATTAGAAATAAATGAAGACTGTCTCTACTCTGTGCCACTAGGAATTCTGGCATCCATAATTCAAGCACAATGTTAATTGCATTTTGCCACCCCTGAGGTAAGGGGTAGGATGTTGCTGGGATGAAGAGGGTGCACAGAAATCCCCAAGTTCTAATTCTGACCCTTTTAATTGCTGGACTATGAACAGACAAAACATTTTACATTCCCAACTCTCAGCTTCTTCATGAATAATGTGGGAATATCAATAATTGTTCAAAATAATAATACTTTGTCCATGTTATTTCCAGACACTCATAGACCACAAAAATGTATACTCAAATGATTTCCTATAATTGGACCATGAAAAAGTTGTACTCAATAGCTTTAAAACAGATGTTCTTGTTAATTATTTTTAGCCTCTTCATGAACTGCAAAATACTACATTATGTATACATGAATAAAATTGAGGAAAGTATCCTCCTTTCACTTTAGTTTTATCAAGTGAGCTGAAAATTCAGTAACATGGTTCATGATGTCAAATATGTGACCTGGACTGATTACTCACTTCTTGAGACTTCAGTTCATCCAAAGAAGGGTGCTTTGTACCAGAGGAACTCTAAAGTTTTCCCTTGTGTAGATACTTTTACCTCAACACGTTCCAGAAAATAAGAGAATAATCTCTGCTTCTGCTTGATTAAGCAAACATCTACCTAAAGTACACTTAAAACATTTTCTTTCCAGACATTTATATAATATATTCTGCCATGAAAATGTCAGGTTGTGGTCAATGTGTTGGGAAAAGTATGTGTGTGTGTGTGTTCAGTTGCTTCAGCATGTCTGACTCTTTGTGATCCCATGAATTGTAGCCCTCCACTCTCCTCTGTCCATGAGATTCTCCACACAAGAATATTAGAGTGGGTTGCCATGTCCTCTCCAGGGGATCTTCCTGACCCAGGGATCAAACCTGCACCTCCTGCATCTCCTGCGTTGCAGGTGGATTCTTTTATCCACTGAGTCACCTGGGAAGTCCAGGAAAAGTATGCACTTAATCCATATTTTCAGTTTTGGTTTACGGCCTCTTGGTGGAAGCAAGTCACCAAGCAAAACAATAAAACAAAAACAAAGCAAAAAGAAGCAGCCATCTCCATGGGTCCCACCACCTTCTTCTGCAGCAAGAGGGAACCTAAGCTGTCTCATAGCGGAGCACAGCTACACCACACAGGACTCCACAGCATCTGGGACTGGAATAATCCAAAAACCAGGGCCAGTGCAGGTATGTGAAAGGATGTCCTAAATGCTACTAGCTTTGTTTTTGTTTTATTGTTTTGCTTGGTGACTTGCTTCCACCAAGAGGCCGTAAACCAAAACTGAAAATATGGATTAAGTGCATACTTTTCCTGGACTTCCCAGGTGACTCAGTGGATAAAAGAATCCACCTGCAATGCAGGAGATGCAGGAGGTGCAGGTTTGATCCCTGGGTCAGGAAGATCCCTTGGAGAGGACATGGCAACCCACTCTAATATTCTATCAAATATTTTTCAAACACATTGCTAAAGTTACAGGTTTTTAACTGTTTTCTCCCTCATGCTTGAAATATTACTCTAGGGTGAAAGATGGACTTCCCAGGGGGCGCTAAAGAACCCACCTGCCAATGCAGGAGGCACAAGAAATATGGGTTCGATCCCTGGGTCAGGAAGACCCCCTGGAGAAGGAAATGGCAACCGACTTCAGTATTCTTGCCTGGGAAATCACATGGACAGAGGAGCCTAATGGGCTACAGTCCATGGGACCACAAGAATCAGACATGATTTGGCAACTAAATCACAGGATGAAAGACAAGTCACCCTTCCTGTGCAGCAAAAGCACAGGCCAAGTTTCTCAATATTCTTTCTTTCGCAATCTTTCTAAATGATCAGGAAGAAAACATTTTAGAAGACATGTGGAAACATATTTGGGAGGGGGACAAAGAGCTTTAAAAGAGATTTTTAAAAAGCCAGGAAAAATTATTTCCATTAAGACCATATTTTTAAAATCAATGTATTGTTATTGAAAACAGTGCCAGAACACTGCAAATAAAACTACATGTAATTTGATACATGGGCACAAATTTAGTTTTGACAAATAAACTAGCTTCCAATATTTCAAGAATAACCTACAAGAATAAAATGTAGTTAGTGTTATAAGGAATGCCTCAAATGAGAATTGGATGATGTGCATACTCTATTGGCAGCTTCAAGTAATTAAATAAACAAAATTAAAGGAATTGAAGTATTTAACTCTGAGTGTAGATCATTTTGAGACTATTGGGATAATAGCACTAACCCAGTGGCCTGCTGTAGACAATGAAAATAGTAATATGCAAATTGGGTGATTTGTATAGAATTAGGAAGATTTCCACCCACTCCAGTGTTCTTGCCTGGAGAATCCCAGGGACAGCGGAGCCTGGTGGGCTGCCGTCTATGGGGTCGCACAGAGTCGGACATGACTGAAGCTTTTTAGCAACAGCAGCAGGAAGATTTCCAATAAGAAGTTTTGTTGACTTAAAGTGATACCAACCTGAGTTTCAGTTCAGTTCAGTTCAGTTCAGTTCAGTCGCTCAGTCATGTCCGACTCTTTGCGAACCCATGAATTGCAGCACGCCAGGCCTCCCTGTCCATCACCAACTCCCGGAGTTCACTCAGACTCATGCCTATCAAGTCAGTGATGCCATCCAGCTATCTCATCCTCTGTCGTTCCCTTCTCCTCCTGCCCCCAATCCCTCCCAGCATCAGTCTTTTCCAATGAGTCAACTCTTTGCATGAGGTGGCCAAGGTACTGGAGTTTCAGCTTTAGCATCATTCCTTCCAAAGAACACCCAGGGCTGATCTCCTTTAGAATGGACTGGTTGAATCTCCTTGCAGTCCAAGGGACTCTCAGGAGTCTTCGGCAACACCACAGTTCAAAAGCATCAATTCTTCGGCACTCAGCTTTCTTCACAGTCCAACTCTCACATCCATACATGACCACAGGAAAAACCATAGCCTTGACTAGACAGACCTTTGTTGGCAAAGTAATGTCTCTGCTTTTGAATATGCTATCTAGGTTGGTCATAAATTTTCTTCCAAGGAGTAAGCGTCTTTTAATTTCATGGCTGTAGTCACCATCTGCAGTGATTTTGGAGGCCCCAAAATAAAGTCTGACACTGTTTCCACTGTTTCCCCATCTATTTCCCATGAAGTGATGGGACCGGATACCATGATCTTCGTTTTCTGAATGTTGAGCTTTAAGCCAACTTTTTCACTCTCCTCTTTCACTTTCATCAAGAGGCTTTTTAGTTCCTCTTCACTTTCTGCCATAAGGGTAGTGTCATCTGCATATCTGAGGTTATTGATATTTCTCCCAGCAATCTTGATTCCAGCTTGTGCTTCCTCCAGCCCAGCATTTCTCATGATGTACTCTGCATAGAAGTTAAATAAGCAAGGTGACAATATACAGCCATGACGTACTCCTTTTCCTATTTGGAACCAGTCTGTTGTTCCATGTCCAATTCTAAAGTTCAGCATTAAAATACTTACAATGTTAGGGAATGGGCCCAACTGCATGCCACCCCCAAATTTATAGGTTGAAATCCGAACCCCCAGTATCACAGACTGACTGTATTTGAAGAAAGGGTCATTAAAGATGTGACTAACGGTAAAATGAAGCCATTAGCATCAGTCCTAATTCAGTCTGACTGGTGTCCTTACTAGAAGAGGAAGTCTGAACACAGAGAGGTATCAGGGAAGCCTGCACGCAGTGGAAAGGCCAACGGCTGTGAGCACACAACAGAAGGCCGCCGTCTGTTACCATGCAGAGAGGTTTCAGAAGAAACAACCCTGTCAACACCTCTGTCTGGGACTTCTAGCCACCAGAAGTGTGAAAACACTGATTTCTGTTGTTTAAACCATCTGAATATGGTATTTTGTGACCATAGGTGGAGCAAAATAATACTCTTAGCTTCTGGATTGGGCTCTGGTGGTCTTGCTGAGTGACCTGGATCAGTGAGTCCCTTATGGACTTCTTATTTCTATAGGAGTATTGAAAAGATGTAAGAAATTATGCCATATACTTTACAGATGAGATTGAAGCACATGATATTAATATCATTTATGAATTCTTCTCCCACTGGAATATCTTGAAGAAATATTTTTCTTCTTTACCATATCTGTAAATCAGTACTTTCTAAAACAAATCTCTTAAACTTCCTAAAAGTTTATTCTTTATCAAATTTTACTTTAGTAGCAAGAAATACTGAAAATCTTTAACAAGTAAAGCTAGAAATTGCAGCATTTCAAAACCATCACATTTCTACAAATCTTTAACATATATATGACACTCCTTAGCTGTCTTTCAAAATCAGTCCATGAAAAGTTATGATACTTTACTGTCACAAGAATGTACATACTGTGAGGGTTCTCTCTCTCTGCTCTTTTCTCCCTCCCTCCTTTTCCCTCTTTCTCTCCCTTTCTCTCTCCCTCTCTATTCCCTTATTACTGGATTGTTTAAAAATGGAACAATGTTATGTGGATTAATGAGCCAGATAGATAGATAATGTAATCCTGTCTATGAATTATTTTCAAAATGATAAGTACTTTATGTTCTATTATTCTAATTATGCTTCTTCAAAATTCATGACTTTACATCTATCCTTTGTTTATGAAATTTTGGAAATGGACCCAAAACAATAAATGGCTATATATTGTGTCCAAAAGCAGAAAAAAAGAAAGAAAAGAAAAAGAATCCCAAGGTGGTGCTAGTGATCAAAGAATCCACTTGCCAGTTAAGGAGACTCAAGAGACAGGAGTTTGATCCCTGAGTCCAGAAGACCCTCTGGAGTAGGAAATGGCCACCTACTCCAGTATTCTTGCCTGGAGAATCCCATGGACAGAGCAGCCTGGTGGGTTACAGCCTATGGGATTGCAAAGAGTTGCACACGGCTGAGCAACTAAACATACAACATACAGACAATCCTGCAGCAGTGGAATAAAAAATTCCTCCATTCAAAATTTTCTTCTCAAATCAGATATTTAGATTTATCCTACACTGTGTTTATAAGAGAGACATACTACTGCCACAAGATTTTGCTATTATTTCTGCACAAAAATAATAATGCATTCAAAGTGCTTTTCACAATTCTGTTTTCAAAGGAAGTATTAACTTAAGTAGGATTTAGCCAAATACGTTTAAAAATATGTCAAGATCAAACAGCTGTTTTTAAACTAATTGTGCATTTAAAGCTGTTTTGGTAGTTTTAATGATAAAATAGAGGTGCTTTATTCTTAGCATTTTAAATCTGAGTCAGTGATACAGTTAAACCAGAATGATTAGGGTCATATTGATTCATACTCTAAGTGCAAAATTAACTCTTACACAAGAGGAGTTAATTTTAAAACAGGATAAAGAAATATATATTTGAAAACTAAGTTTAAGCAAATGTAAAATAAGTCATTTGCAACATATAACTGCGATTTTATAAGAAAAGTAAGTCTGTGAGTGTGTCAGAGCAGAGGTAAGACAATTTGCCATGGGTTTCTCACATTTCTGCACATCCTATTAAGAGAAGCACCAACTGCCCTTTATTCCCAGCTCTCTTTCCAAAGATGTTTATATAGAAAACAGCCTTGTAAGATAACGTTTTCTTCCAAAGCAAAGGGCAAGCACGGTTACCTCGAAAAAGATTCTGATTCCCTGAGATCTTGCAACATAACCCATTGTGCATGCCGACATCCATCTGGGCTTACCCACACAGCCTCTGTGTGACTCAGGGTGAAGGAGAACCAAGGCAGATATTCTGACACTCGTGCTGCCTGTGGTGCTTGATGAGTAACCAAGTAGGAAATAGAGACCTTTGTCTCTGACCCAGAAGTCTCATGTCTTCTATGGCATCCATGAAAATGGCAGGTTCAGTTCAGATCAGTCACTCAGTCGTGTCCGACTCTTTGCGACCCCATGAATTGCAGCACGCCAGGCCTCCCTGTCCATCAACAACTCCCGGAGTTCACTCAAACTCACGTCCATGGAGTCGGTAATGCCATCCAGCCATCTCATCCTCTGTAGTCCCCTTCTCCTTCTGCCCCCAATCCCTCCCAGCATCAGAGTCTTTTCCAATGAGGCAACTCTTTGCGTGAGGTGGCCAAAGTACTGGAGTTTCAGCTTTAGCATCATTCCTTCCAAAGAACACCCAGGGCTGATCTCCTTCAGAATGGACTGGTTGGATCTCCTTGCAGTCCAAGGGACTCTCAAGAGTCTTCTCCAACACCACAGTTCAAAAGCATCAATTCTTCGGTTAACATGTAGCAAATAGCGCAAAGGGTCAGACACTCCAAAGTTCTGGATGGAAAGATTAAAGTTTATCTTCCAGAAGACTTACTAGAGAATGTGTATGAAAACATCCGCAACTACATAATCAATTTAATTCAAGTCACTATGGAAATGTTTATATATTTTAACATATTGATCTGCTATTTTATACATTTCTGCTCTTTTCTTTTTTTATTGATGCATGATTAGAAGTTCTCCTTTGCTTCCTTTTTAAAAATAGTATGTATTACATTGCTTTTTGATAGAAAATAACAATAAAAATGTAATCTATGATCTCACTAGTCAGAAAATCCCTGGTGACATATAAAACAAGTAATAGACACTGACATGCCTGGCTAGAAAACTCAAATAATACAGAAAAGCTTAAAGAATGAAGAAGCCACTCTTTCATCCAGCACTAAATTTAACCATTTTTTATAGTTTATTATGGGCTTCCCTGGTAGCTCAGCAGTAAAGAATCTGCCTGCATTGCTAGAGACTCAGTTTCGATCCCTGAGTCGGGAAGATCCCTGCAGGAGGACATGGCAACCCACTCCAGTATTCTTGCCTGGAGAATCCCATGGACAGAGGAGCCTGGTGGGTAACAGTTCATGGGGTCTTAAAGAGTCAGACATGACTGATGCAACTGAGCATGGCATGGCATACTATGTTATTTGTATACTCAGATCTTCATCATTTCAAAATGTTTATATCAATGCTACAGTATGCTTTGATGATCTTATTTTTTAACTCAGAGAATGTTTTATACTTGCTAAGTATGCAGATTAATCTGTGACCTTGTGATTTCATAGTCACAGGAAATGATGGCATTATTCTTCAAACAACTGCTACTGTCAGGAAGCAGACTTTTCCTCTGCCAGCTTAGGTTTAGTAATTAGGGGCCTGCAAATTAAAATTAACAATTAACAAGGGAAAAAGTTTATTCATATATATGGGAGCTACCAAGAGAAGTAACCATTTCACTGTGTCCTTGTGGAGTGCTTCCCATAGATGAAGCCCTGAGCCAAGCACAAGTGCTTATATCGGTTCAGTTCAGTCGCTCAGTCGTGTCCGAGTCTTTGCGACCCCATGAACCGCAGCACACCAGGCCTCCCTGTCCATCACCAACTGCCAGAGTCTACCCAAACCCATGTCCATTGTGTTGGTGATGCCATCCAACCATCTCATCCTCTGTTGTCCCCTTCTCCTGCCCTCAATCTTTCCCAGCATTAGGGTCTTTTCAAATAAGTAAGCTCTTCGCATCAGGTGGCCAAAGTATTGGAGTTCCAGCTTCAACATCAGTCCTTCCAATGAACACCCAGGACTGATCTCCTTAGGATGGACTGGTTGGATCTCCTTGCAGTCCAAGGGACTCTCAAGAGTCTTCTCCAACATCACAGTTCAAAAGCATCAATTCTTCGGCGCTCAGCTTTCTTTATAGTCCAACTCTCACATCCATAGAGTGCTTATATAACCTCACCTAATTTTCTCAGTGACATAGTCTTTCTCACCTAAACATGAATTCAATCAGTCTGACTGTCTGAAATGCAAGGAGGAATTCACTGATGTTTCCTAGTTTGTAAAGAAAATTGCTTATTATCACTTTTCTTCTGGATTATTTCACAGACATTAGACTGAAGTGTTAGAAGAAAATTCCCCATTTTAGTTTAGGAGATATTCCTTTATCTTTATCACATCTTAGCTATAAAAATTTCAGAAACGCAAATATAGTATAATGTAGTATAATATATTCTTTACAAACAAATAAAAGCAAAGATTTATATCATTCACACTGCTGCTATGTCACTTCAGTTGTGTCTGACTCTGTGTGACCCCATAGACAGCAGCCCACCAGGCTCCACCGTCCCTGGGATTCTCCAGGCAAGAACACTGGAGTGGGTTGCCATTTCCTTCTCCAATGCATGAAAGGGAAAAGTGAAAGGGAAGTCGTTCAGTTGTGTCTGACTCTTCGAGACCCCATGGACTGCAGCCCACCAGGTTCCTTCGTCCATGGGATTTGCCAGGCAAGAGTACTGGAGTGGGGTGCCATTGCCTTCTCCATATCATTCATGAATATGCTAAAAAAAAAAAAAAGATAACAAAGTTAACAATTCAAACCTGACACCTGACTACTACAGGTAGTGCAAATGATTAAAGGTCTATAGAAGACAAACTATAAAAAAGGATGATATGATGAACTGCATGAAATTTATAAACAGTGAGCAAACTAGAGGTGTGACTTGAAATATACCAGAAACGGCCACTGTCTCTCAAAATAACTGTTCTGTTCCTCCTAAGGAGCCACCATGGCATTGAAATATTGATTTCCTGTGAATTTCAAAGACGTTTCCATCTTAAGAAGTGTCTTTCTGAAACGGAACCACCCTTTGTGGCATCCTTCTAAGTCAGGGTCTCTCATCCATTTATCCATCCAACAATATTATTGGGCCACAGTTGCCAGCAGGCATCGTGCAAGGCTCTGCAAAGGATGGGGGAGACAGAGAAAGAGTTTTCCTAAAAGAGCTCACATTTTCACCTCCTTTATTCTCACCTGAGAGCAACTGACACTGAAAGAGTGGGAGAAAATGTTGATGTCTGAGTTGGCAAGAGGGAAATGACAGGACACTTTCTTTGACCGCCTTACTATTCTGCCCTGGGCTAGCTCCGTGGACAGAACATAAAACATGTGGAAAGGCTGTGCCTGAGTAAGTGGTTTCTATATGGACTATTTCTAAGACAGTGTTATGCTCTTACAATTTCTCACTTTTATTGTATAACTGTCTCTGCTCTGAGTACATTTCAGAGAAAAATCTTAAGTGAGCATTCAAGTAAAGCAATAAAAATGTACTGCAGCGTGATCAAGTGAGTATTTTAGCGATTTATAATTACGCCTCTAACATATAAAATGCTCCACACTTCACAGGTTGGGCTTGTTAGGAGGCAGATAAATTCATGAATGTGTGCAGTCTCTATTATATTTCTGTCCTGAGCTATTTTTCTTAAAGAATTTTATAGCTGCTTACTGGGTGATTTTAAGAACAATACTTCAACTATTTTTTTTTTCTCATTTTAAATACTAACTTCAGATATTGTAGGAATATTCAAAGACAGAACTCTCCTGTTTTTCTGCCTTGAAGAAGCTTTTAGTTTGTGTTTTTGAGTATGCTATAAATTGAAAGCAATACAAGTGTGGTAGATGTCCTGATAGAAGGATGGCATTTTCACTTCCCTGTGTGTTTCTCAAAGGTTCAAGTAAACACAGAGCAGCAGCTGACTGCCTCGTTGCTTCTGTGCAAGCTCTGTCTGTCCCATCATTGAGTGCCCATCATCTTTGTGCAAACTGGCAGGCGGTTTACAGGCCCCATGGGGTCTGCATCTCGGCTTCAAAGCTGGACCCATTAAGAGAGGCCTGGAGGACCACATGAGCTGCCCACAGAGTCCTACCTCAGCCCAGGAGAGTAAAGAAGGAGACTGAGGGCAGTGAGTACTCTCAGCACTGCTTCCCCTGGACTCCCTACCTGGAGGTTGTGATGAACGCCCAGGTACTGAAGCCCTCGGAGCCTTTTCTGCCCATGTTTGCCATTCATATAACCTTAGTGAGGCAGTGATGAATTTATGTAGAGGACATTTTTTTTTTTAAGTCACAAGAACTAAGAATTCCTGACCTCTTGTGATTCCGGCTTGGATAAATCTCTTAATCTCCATGAACTTCCAATTTCTTGTACAAAACAGATGTTAGCAGTGACTCCCTGACTACCCCTGCCAAGGAGGGAAGAAGTATTGATGCTATATATAAAATGAAAAACTACACCAGAGTTCCATGGCCAACAGTCTATAGACTGAGGCAAGGTAGAATAACATTTTGAGCCAATTCTAAGAGATAGTGAAGGACGGGGAAGCCTGGCGTACTGCAGTCTATAGGATCGCAAAGAGTCGGACACAACTTAGCGACTGAAAGACAACAACAAGAATAAAAACAGTGACAGAAGGAACAAAAACAGAAAGACAAGGTGTTCTTTTCTTTTGCATTATAATGAATGCACTGAGGAGCCTGAAAAATGCCCGTAGCTGGGTGTTGATGAGCCCAGTGGGCACCATAGAAACCTCAGCTGGATGTCTGGTGTTTCAATGCCGCATCACCATTAACTAATAGGATGTCAGTTTCCTCTCCCTAACTTTCAGAAGACTAAGGATCGGACATTTTGGAACTTTCCTGAGCAATAGCAAAGTCTTGCTTCTCTCACCTTGAGGAAGGAAAATAAGGTTGAAAATGAGAATAAAGAGTGAAGATGATTGGATTGTAAATTGTTTTAAATTTCCTAGTTCTCTGCTGCCTCAACACAAACAGGCTGTGAGTGTCCACCCAGGGAACCCGGTGTGCCAGTGTGTTCAGGCTGCTTCCTGCTGCAATATTTCCTTTTTGCCCTCCTCTGACTGTAACCTTGGGCTTCCCAGTGATGCAGTGGTAAAGAATGTGCCTGCTAATGTAGGAGGTGCAAGAGATGCAGGTTGGATCCCTGGGTCAGGAAGATCCCCGGCAGGAAGAAATGGTAACTTACTCCAATATTCTTGCTTAGAGAATCCCATAGACAGAAGAGACTGGTGGGGTATAGTCCATGGAGTCGCAAAAGAGTTGGACACAATTTAGTGACTGAGCACACACATTGATTATGACTTAGACATTCCAGGAAACAATGAAATCTTCTCAAGCCTTCCTTTCTCCTCCAAGACTTGCCTGAGGTCCTCTCTCTCAACTCCCCACAGGTAGGTGGCTGCTGTGTGGTGAGGTATGCCCTGCCTCCCTCTCAAGCATCTGTGAGTATAATAAACCCTTTAATTTCTTTTGTAGAAATATTGCAGTGGTCCTTTAAGACCCTATACGGGAGACTTACTCCTTCATTTACAATGATACTGGCAGCAAATGGAATTTTAATTCCAAATATATGCAGTTTGGGAAAGCTACATTGTTTTCTACACAGACTATCTAGAAGGTTCTGTTGGCTCCTAGATACCTAATAAGCTATTACACAGTCTATTTCCTGGACATTCGCTCACAATAGCTCAGCTTCTCAGGCCCCATCTTTATTTTTATTTCTCCCATTAACCCCAGTGCTCATGACCATCAGCCACGGTTTATGACTAATAAAATCCTGTTGTGCAAAATGCACTAGAGTGGGGACCATGCACAAGTGATTTAGGCATAAGAAGCCATCCTTCTGCTATATCCTTTTACAACAGTGAATAATTTTGTAAACATGAATTGCAAGCTGTCAGGGACGTCAGTCATGCACAGGCAGACACGCAACTAAAACTGTGCAAGCGTATGCCTCGGGTTGTTTTGTGCTTACACTTTATTTTTTAAAGACATTTTGTGCCAAGTGAATGTAATATAACATATAATTTTGGCATGTTTCATGAAAAGGACAATCATACTTCCCACTGTTATCATTTAATTAATATGAAAAGAGTCAGTTTGGCTTTTGCTCCATTTTGCATGTGATTTTTAAATCTCATTCTATTAAGTCAGGTTATAGAACTATGGTAGGTTACTGTATCAGCAATTCAGAAATCGTCAGTGCAGTTTAAATTTCAACCTGTTCCAAGAGGATTCAAGTGCATCACAATGTCCAGGGACTGTAAAAATTTGCTTTTGGATGGATTAACCATATGCTTATCTCACATACTACTTTTTAGGCTTAGAAGGAATGATTTTTGTGAACTAAAAAATTTTTCTGCAAAGATTAGCAGAACTGTCCTTGCCTTTAAGCATCACTCTGGTGATTTGGGACTAAAAACAAGAAGAAATTTGTATCAACCCTGTCCCCCACCATTGGTTAAGCTACAGTAATCTCTGTACTCTATGAATCACTTCTTTTAATAAAGTTATCTTATGAGGCAGCAGCAGCTTACAACCAGAAATGTGGTAAACGTTTCACTCACAACATTTACAAAGAGTAACTGGTGAGGAAACACGCAAGGCAGAGACCAATGAGACAGCGCTGTGCGCTCAGGGACATGCAGGCTGGTAATGCAGGAACCAAAACTAGCATCACATGGCCCCTGACTTGACACTCGAGGGAGCCACAAAAGATGCGTTTGCTGGGAAATCAGGCAATGCTCAGAGGAGAAAGAGGCCACAGATTTCTGACTTTAATCACGAGGAGGAATTTAAACTCTTATCAGGAGACGAGGAGCATTTCCAGTAAAGGGAACCTCCATGCAAAGGCCAAGACTTGGAATGAGGCAGAGCGCTCTCAGGACAAGCAGGATGCTGGGTAGAACTTCCTGCTTCTACCCAGCTGAAGCGTAGGAAACAAGATGGCTAAGAAAGAAGAGTCTGGGTCAGGGCCACACTGTGAGGGCCCTGGAGTGTCAGAGTAAGGATCAGAGTAAGGAAGGGAGATCGCAGTCCCAAGAACAGACCAGGGGAGAGGGCACTCAGGAAAGCACAGAGTGGGACAGAATACTCCCACTTTTCTAGGGGAAAATGCCTCTCCTGGCCCCACAGGGTTGGGAGGCAAGGCTAGGGGATTTGCTTCAGAACACAGAACAGGGATCTATTGTTAAAGACTGTATATGAAATGGAAAGTTATGAGTAATGAGTTATGAGTAATGAGTTAAAATAGAGACCATATCATTTGGAATTACAATTCCAATTCTTAGAAGGTGCTATAATAAGCCTGGTGGCTCAGATGGTAAAGAATCTGCCGGCAGTGCAGGAGATCTGGGTTTGATCCCTGGGTCAGGAAGATCCCTTGGAGAAGGAAATGGAAAGCCACTTCAGTATTCTTGCTTGGGAAAGCCCACGGAGAGCTTGGTCGGCTACAGTCCATGGGGTCTCAAAGAGTCAGACAGGACTGAGTGACTAACACTTTCACTTTTCTGTTTTTAGAAGGTGCTACATACAGATGCGGGCTCATGTATCTTCTGGAGCACAGTCAGGTTTTGGTTTTGCTTTTTTCCCTGCTTTCTAACCAGCCACAATGAAATTAGGGTGAGGGCAGATTTCCCAGTAACAGTGACTCCACTCTCGAGGGAGAGACATGAGCAGGATCTCACCTCCTTGCCTGTATGTGGGTCACACAGACTCTCAGGAAGGAGGCAAGTGCCCTGCAAAGACTTCCACAGTCCTGAACCCTCCACCTTCTCCAGCCTGAGGTCAGAGAGGTGAGCTGTCCCTCTGTCCACATGGGGAGACACCCGCCTTTCCCTCCTGGGGTGTCTCTCCTGGAAGAAGCCCTTGGTTTGGGGCCATAGCTGCCTGCCTGTGGCACTAAGGGCTCCTCCCAGCATTTGCTGGCAGCCTCTGTGCTGGAGCTTCTTAGAGTCATTGGGCTGGGAGAACATGACCCACAGGAATGTGTCCTTTAGTGAGTTCATGAAGTGTCAGTGCTCAGCCCAGGCTGTTAGAATCACATCAGGATGGCCTTCAGGAAACGTCTAATAGAAAATGGTCAAGTGTAGGTCACCTGAAGGGAGCAGATACTGGAGGAGGGAAAGTCTTAGGGGAATTGCAGAGCCCATGATAGCTGGACACAGGATAAGACACGTCTGGGTGGGTGTCAACAAAAAGACGTTAGATGAAGTCATTAAAGGAGCAAGGGGTCAATGCTGGCTTCTAACTGATACTTGTTTTTTATCAAATCAAATTCTGGCCACATACTTCCTATGTGGAGTGAAGGCTGCCTTAGAAACTGGCATGTTTTATATTTATAGTACTTCTGTCACCTCCTGAACAAGTACTGGCTTGGGAGCATTGTCAGTGCCCTTGAATTTCTGTGGGGGTGTGCAGGCATGCTGGGTTCCATTTACAGCAACATCTGGAGAGACCAACACCACCTTCAACAGAGGGAGCAGACCTGTGTTTGAGGGGAAGCATCTCCAGTCATACAAGGTCAATTGGTTCTCTGAAAAACTGATACATGTAGTTTAAAAGGCCCTTGTAGACACTGCACAGGGTATTCTGGTAGAGTAAAGCTTCTTTTTATTCTAGCAGTGATGAGGATATGTTCCTGTTTTTATTTTCATTTTAAAAATATAGGAAAAGACAGGAAAAAATTACAAAATGTGAAAATGTACACCTCAGCACATACTGAAAAAGATGTGATACTTTAAAAATAAAGGTGAGTGATATGAGCTAGGCAACAGACAAAGAAGCTGAAGGCCTCATTTCTCCATAGAAGCATTAAGTAAACTACAAGAAACAGACTAAAACAGCATTACATTGATGTTGGAGTTCAGTCGCTAATTCCTGTCCAACTATTTGTGACCCCTTGGACTGCACCACACCAGGCTTCCCTATCTTTCACTATCCCCTGGAGTTTGTTCAAACTCATGTCCATTGAGTCTGTGTTGCATTTAAGTATCTCATTCTCTGTCGCTCCCTTCTCCTCCTGCTCTCAATCTTTTCCAGCATCAGGGTCTTTGTCAATAAGTTGACTCTTCCCATCAGGTGGCCAAAGTATTGGAGGATCAGCTGCAACATCAGGCTTTCCAATGAATATTCAGGGTTGACTTCCTTTGTGATTGACTGGTTGATTCTCCTTGCAGTCCAAGGGACTCTCAAGAGTTTTCTTCAGCAACACAATTTGAAAGCATCAATCGTTCAGTGCTCAGTCCAGTTCTCACATCCAAACATGACTCAGTCATCCATACATGACTACTGGAAAAACCATAGCTTGGACTATATGGGCATTTGTCAGCAAAGTGGTGTCTCTGGTTTTTAATATGCTGCTAAGTTTGTCACAGTTTTTCTTCCAGGGAGCAAGCATCTTTTAATTTCATGGCTGCAGGCAATGTCTGCAGTGATTTTGGAGCCCAAGAAAATAAAACCTGTCACCGTTTCTACTTTTTCCCCTTCTATTTGCCATGAAGAGATGGGACCAGATGAGGTGATCTTAGTTCTTCAGATATTGGGTTTTCAGCATGCTTTTTCATTCTTTTCTTTCACCCTCATCAAGAGGCTCTTTAGTTCCTCTTCGCTTTCTGCCATTAAAGTGTTATGATCTGCATATCTGAGATTGTTGATATTTCTCTCGGCAATATTAATTCCAACTTGTAATTCATCCAGCCAGCATTTCCCATGATGGACTCTGCATGTAAGTTAAACAAGAAGGGTGACAATATACAGCCTTGATGTACTCCTTTCCCGATTTGGAACCAGTCCATCATTTCATGTCCAGTTGCTTCTTGGCCTGCATACAGGTTTCTAAGGAGACAGAAAGGTGGTCTCATATTTACAACTCTTTAAGAATTTTCCATAGTTTGTTGTGAACCACACAGTCAAAGGCTTCCCAGGTGGCTCAGATGGTAAAGAATCCACCTGCAATGAGGAAGACATGGTTCAATCACTGGATTGGGAAGATTCCTTAGAGGAGGACATAGCAACCCACTCCAGTATTCTTGCCTGGAGAATCCCCATGGACTATGGGGTCACAAAGACTTGGACATGACTGAGCGACTAAGCACCAGAAAGCACATAGTCAAAGGTTTTAGCCTCATCAGTGAAGTAAAAGCAGATATTTTTTAAATTCCCTTGCCTTTTCTATGACATAATGGGTGTTGGAAATTTGATCTGTGGTTTCTCTGCCTTTTCTACATGTAGCTTGTACATGTGGAAGTTCTCAGTTCCTGTGCTACTAAAGTCTAGCTTGAAGGATTTTGAGCATTACCTTGCTAGCATGTGAAATGAGTGCAATTGTATGGTAGTTTGAACATCCTTTGGCATTGCCTTTCTTTGGGATTGGAATGAAAACTGACCTTTCCCAGTCCTGTGGCCACTGCTGAATTTTCCAAATTTGCTGGCATATTGAGTGCAGCACTTTCACAGCATCATCTTTTAGGATTTGAAATAGCTCAACTGGAATTCTATCACCTCCACTAGCTTTGTTCATAGTTATTCTTCCTAAGGCCCACTGGACTTCACACTTCAGGATGTCTGGTTCTATGTGAATGACCACACCATCGTGATTATCTGGATCATTACAATCTTTTCTGTATAGTTCTTCTGTGTACTCTTGCCATCTCTTCTTAATCTCTTATGCTTCTAAAGTCTTACCATTTCTTTCCTTTATTGTGTCTATCTTTGCATGGACAAAGGTTAAGGGGTTACTGTTAGGATTGTGGTTAGGGGTTAGGGTTAGGGTTTAGGATTAGAGTATCTCTAATTTTCTTAAAGAGATCTCTAGCCTTTCCCATTCTTACTTTCCTCTGCTTCTCTTCATTGTTCACTTAAGAAGACCTTCTTATCTCTCTTTGCTATTCTCTGGAACTCTTGTCTTTCTCTTTCTCACTTACATGTGGAATCTAAAACTTACAAGAAACTAGTAAATATAACAAAAAAAAGAATCAAACTCACAGAGAAAAAAAGAGTGTTTACCAGGGCAGGGGGGAAAAATAAGAGTGGGGAGTGGGAGGTATAAACTATTGATGTAAGATAGGCTACAAGGATATATGCCATGAAGAATATAGCCAATATTTTGTAATAACTGTAAATGGAGTGTAACCTTTAAAATTATATAAAAATACACACATTCAATAAATATCAGTTCTTTTATTTCTCAAAAATTCTGAAGATGAATAGTGGGGTGACAGAAACACAAGTAAGTGTACTTAATGCCACTTAAAATACTTAAAATGGTAAATTGTATGTTATGTATATTTTATAATAACAAAAATTTAAACAAAGAAAAGGAGCATTTTCATTTATGTGAATGTCATCACTATGACCCAGACTGATACAAAGAGGATCACCAAGTTTCCTGAATATGAACCCCCTGTGGTTAAGGGCAACCACTCATCCCAGCCACGGTTGTAGATTTCCAGGCACTCTGGGCGGCTGCCAACACACCCATTCTCAGCTTCACGTCACATGAAGCCCGCTGACACTGCACCTCATTTGGTGTCACACAGTGGCAGGACACATGGCATAATTTCTCATTCCTTACCAGGGAATATAGTGAGAGTCACAAAATGCCTACTAGCTTATCTAGCTCTTGCCAGCATGAACACCTTTTTATATTAAGGTAATGACCTCTGAGGGTTTCCCAGGTGGCGCTAGTGGTAAAGAACCCGACTGCCAGTGCAGGAGACATAAGAGAGCCAGGTTCAATCCCTGGGATGGGAAAATCCCCTGGAGAAGGGCATGGCAACCCACTCCAGCATTCTTGCTTGGAGAAGCCCATGGACAGAGGAGCCTGGCAGGCTA
Organism: Bos indicus x Bos taurus; assembly: GCF_003369695.1. NCBI lineage: Eukaryota > Metazoa > Chordata > Mammalia > Artiodactyla > Bovidae > Bos > Bos indicus x Bos taurus. The sequence goes on along the minus strand of NC_040083.1, from coordinate 65,711,891 downwards.
CAGTCCATATGGTTGCACAGAGTCAGACATGACTGAAGGAACTTAGCACACACACAACGACCTCTGAATCATTAATCCACATCAGGAGCCAAAAGAGAGAAAGTTACACCTATGATTCAATCAAAATAAATGCTCAGAATTCACATCCTCCCACCCCCTATGATTTGGATGCTTGTATTACCCAGCTACGATGAAACTGGGTAATTACCTAGTTCTGGCTGAAACTGCTTCCCATTGAAAATGGGTAACAGAAAGTCTCTCAGGAGATTGTCTGTTAGGCAGCCTCTCCACAGTTTCCTGGAGAACACAGTGTAGTAAATAGATCGTCTCAGGGGGCTGCCAAGAAGACAAAATAGCAGTGAGGGTAACAAAATCAGCCCTCAGCAAGCAATGTAAAATAGCATTAATAAGAAGAAAATGGTGATTGAAAGAAAAGTATTACTTGAAAGTAATAAAGCCAAATCAAGAGAAGAAAAGGAGAAAGCGAAACCCAAACAAGCTCAACTGCAAACTAAGTGTAAATGAGAAAATAAAATAAAATTTGAAAATGACCTAGCAACTTTTTAATAGAGAGAACTGAATCCAGTCAAGCTCTCCAGGCTCCAACTTGGAGGCAGAGAAAGCAAGGTGTGACAACTTGCTTCTGTTCTGCAGGTGACAGCTGAACCAGGACCCTTACCTGTGCATCTCCCACCTGCATCTTCTTTTCATCCTTCCTTCCCTTTCCTGGTTGTTTTTTGGCCTATGGTAGTACTTAAGGACCAGGTTTTGGGTTCAGATTGATTTAGGGACTAATATACATCTGGATGGGCTTCTGAGGTGACTCTGTGGCAAAGATTCTACCTGCCAGTGCAGGAGACACAAGAGATATGGGTTCAATTCCTGGATCAGGAAGGTCCCCTGGAAAAGGAAACGGCAGCCCACTCAGTATTCTTGCCTGGAGAATTCCATGGACAGAGGAGCCTGGTGGGCTACACAGTCCACCAGGGGTCGTGGGGTCGTAAAGAGTTGGACATGACTGAGCACTCGCTCATTCATACATCTGCATGCATCTTGAGGGCTTCCTATGACTGAGCAAAGGCCCAATAAAGGACAGAGACTGAAAAAACTGATGTTCAGAGATGCTGTGCCCAGACAAAAGTGCATAAAAGCAAAGCCTGACCTAAAACTGCTCTGGTCTCATTTCTGTGAACCAAGATGCCCCAAGTCTTGAGCTGAGCACCCTTTTATGAAGCAGGGAATGTGTTTTGTTCAACACTGAACTCCCTCCAAACCTTGCAGGAACATCTGGGTATAGTTTCCATCTCACTCCCAGTAAAGAGACAGAATTTACAAAGCCACCAAAAATTCAGCGTCTTTGTTTCTGTCTGGAACCTTGAACAAAGATGGTAGACCCCTAAGCACAGAAGCACAGTCTGAGCTGGGATAGCCACAAAACCACAGCACACAGACTTTCATTCAGTATCCTGAGGTCGGCAATGCTCCATACCATTTCTGAACAGTATCCTTGGGCACACTCTTATCTCCTAAACCCAGCCCTCAGGTGACTCAGACTTGCCTCTGCCTCACCACAAACATGATGATGTTATAAAGTCTTCCTCCCTTCCATCTTCTCTTTCTTCTGTGAGCTCTGGAAATTTATCTCATTGAAGGTAATAAAAAATAAATAATAATAATAGAAAAATAAAGGGCTACTTCCATCATACCTTAGAATATTCCGGAGTAACATAGAAATTGATCGTTGTGTAACTGAGCTTCAGAGTTTCTTTGTAAAATGAAGAAACTCATGGAGAAAGATTAAATAATATGATGCCCCTGAAATGCTTAAAACCATGCCTGGCTCACAATGAACATTCAGTAAATGTTAGATACCAACTGATCTTCACATTGACTCAAATTTCAGTCTCCCTTTCTAGATCCTACTCCCTGTAGCACTCCAGGGTGCTGTTTGCTCATTTTCTCAGATTCTATTTGCTATGAGGTGCAGAAACATTTTTTATCAATTCCAGATTAATCCTCTTCTTCCCTAACAAAGAGAGGGCACAACAAGCAACATGAGAAAGTGCTTCATCTTCTTTTCAATTAGCGTAATTTGACTATAGCTACCCCCCAGGTGGCTTCCCTGGTGGCTCAGATGGTAAAGCATCTGCCTACAATGCAGGAGACCCGGGTTTGATCCTTGTGTTGGGAAAATCCTCTGAGCAAATGGCAACCCACTCCAGTACTCTTGCCTGGAAAATCCCATGGACAGAGGAGCATGGTAGGTTACAGTCCATGGGGTCGAAGAGTCAGACACAACTGAGAGACTTCACTTTCACCCCCAGGTGGCACTAGAGGTAAAGAACCTTCCTGCCAATGCAGGAGTCATAAGAAATGCTGGTTCGATTCCTGGATGGGGAAGATACCCTGGAGAAGGGCATGGCAACCCACTCCAATATTCTTACCTGGAGAATCCCAATGGACAGAGGAGGCTGGCAGACTAGAGTCCATAGGGTTGCAAAGAGTCAGACATGACTGAAGCAACTTAGTATACATGCACACTTCTGTCCTTCTAGACAACTGCCATGATGAGATATATTGGGATCCTAACTCCAGAACCTGTGAATGTGAACTTCTTTGGAAATTTTGCCTTTGCAGATGTCATCAGTTTCAGATGGGGTCATGACAGAGGGCCCTAATCCAATATGACCTGGGTCCTTATAAGAAGAAGAAGTGAAGTGAAGTTGCTCATTTGTGTCTGACTCTTTACAACCCTGTGGACTGTAGCCTACCAGGCTCCTCCATCCATGGGATTTTCCAGACAAGACTACTGGAGTGGGTTGCCATTTCCTTCTCCAGTGGATATTCCCAATCCAGGGATCGAACCTGGGTCTTCCGCATTGTAGGCAGACGCTTTACCATCTGAGCCACCAGGAAAGTCTAAAGAAGAGGAGATACACAAAGAGGGAAGATAAGATAAAGGTACAGAGGAAGAAAGCCACATGGCAATGGAGGCAGAGATTGCAATGATGATCTACAAGCTAAAGAACTCCAAGAATTACTATTAACATCATAAGTTAAGACAACAACCTGGAAGAGGTTCTCCAGAGACCTTTATCCTGACCATGCCCTGACAAGACATTGATTTTTAACTTCTAGCCTCCAGAATTATGAAAGGCGCAGACTTAAAACAACGAATTTCTGTTTTTTTAAGCCCCCCACTTTCTGCTACTTTGTGACAGCGGCCCTAGGAAACTAATACAGGGATAGATTTAATCCCTTTCCATTTAAAGGTGCCCTAGAGTATTTGACAGGACTTCCCAGGTGGCACTAGCGGTAAAGAACCCACCTGCCAATGCAGGAGACATGAGATGTGAGTTCAATCCATGGGTCTGGAAGATCCCTTGGAGGAGGGCATGGGAACCCACTCCAGTACTCCTGCCTGGAGAATCCCCATGGACAGAGGAGCCTGGTGGGCTACCATCCATAGGGCCACAAAGATTCGGACACAATTGAAGTGACTGAACACACACACACATACAGAGTGTTTGATAGGCATTTTTACAAAAGACCCTGGATATCACTGCCAGGTTCCTCAAATAATTGATTCATCTATTTATTTATTCATTTAATCTAAGGACAGGGAAGCCTGGTGTGCTGCAGTCCATGGGGTTGCAAAGAGTTGGACACAACTGAGTGAACTGAACTGAACTGAAGGATAGAAAGCCTGGTGATGTAATTCACTGACCATTTCACTTTTTATTACTTGGGGATATGAGGATGAAAACCTGTTGCCACAGTAATTTTGCATTGCATTCTGAAGATATTTTTGGTAGCTCTCAAATTTGCTTACAATATGCAGGAGCTTTTCCTATGTCTGAATTTTCCATCAGTGGGAACTTTAGCTAATAAAGCTTTTGCTGCAGCATACACAAGCACTCCCCAGGGAGCTCTTTCTACTGCTCAAATAATTTTTCTCTTCTCTCTTTTTTAAAAAAGAAAGATATTGAATCATTAAAATGTTCAAAGCTCTGAAAGGAAGATAAGCCACTCAGGCTGAATGATTAGGAACATTAAAAAAAAAACACACACAAAAGAGAAGACAGGAGTTCAAATCCAAATAAACTCCACTTGCCTAATATGCATCAAAACTGATTTATTTTGAACTTCTGTCTCTGGGTCACAGATGCAGTGTGAGGCTAAGGTCTCATATTTCCACTGCCTGCCCTTCTTCTTTCTTGCTCATAGCCCCTTCTAGAAAAATGTCCTGACCTTCAACTCTTTTTCAAAACTTCTCTTCCTTAGCTCTTAACTGATCCCTCCTAAAGAAATAAGCACAGAATCTCCAGCACAGCAAAAGAGTAATTGGGAATATGAATGGAAGATAAGTCATGTGCTTCATGTCTGGAGCTTCACCCTATAGATACTTACACAACATGGTAGACAAGTGCACTTCTGTCCACACACACAAATCTCTGTAATCTAATCCCAGAGACAGCTTGCTCTTTTATATGCAAGAAGAAAATCACCTCACCAAAAAACTCTTAGAAGAGAAGATAGGCAAAACATTCTCTGACATAAATCATACCAATGTTTTCTTAGGTCAAGACAAGATAAATAAATGCAAAAATAAACAAATGAGATCTAATCAAGCTTACAAGCTTTTGTACAGCAAAGGGAATTATAAACAAAATGAAAAGAAAACATGTGGAAGTGAGGAGGATATTTGCAGACAATGCAACCAACAAGGGCTTAATTTCCAAAACACACAAACAGCTCATACAACTCAAAGACAAAAAACAAACAACACAGTTGAAAATGGGCAGAAGACCTAAATAGACATCTCTCCAAAGAAGACAAACAAATGGTCAACACAGATGCTCAACATCGCTAATTATTAGAGAAATGCAAATCAAAACTACACAAGAAACTACAATGAGGTACCACTTCACACCAGTCAAAACGGCCATCATGAAAAAGCACAAATAGCAAATGAGAGGGTGTGAAGAAAAGGGAAACCGCCTACATGGTTGGTGAGAATGTAAACTGGTACAGTCACCATGGAAAGCAGTACGGGAGTTTCTCAAAAAGCTAAAAATAGAGTAGCTATATAATCCTTCAATCTCACTCTTGGGCATATATCTGGAGGAAACTATAATTAAAAAAGACAAATTCACCGAAATGTTCATTGCATACTCTTTACAATAACCAAAAGACGTGGAAACAACATAAACGATCATCAAGAAATGAATGGATAAAGATATGGTACATATATACAATAGAACGCTACTCAGTCATAAAAAAAAGAATAAAACAATGTCATTTGCAGCAACATGGATGGACCTACTAAGTGAAGTAAGTCAGAGAAAGACAAATATCATATGACAACACTTCTATGCAGAATCTAAAGTATGACACAAATGATGGATTTATCTATGAAACAGACTCAGACATAGAGAACAGACTGTGGTTGCCAAAGTGGAGGGAAGGTAGGTGAGGGATGGAGTAGGAGTTTGAGATTAGGAGATACAAACTATTATATATAGAATGGATAAACAACAAGGTCCTACTGCATAGCGCAGATAACTATATTCAATATTCTGTGATAAACAATAATGGGAAGAATATGAAAAATAATTATAAATTATATATATATATATATATATATATATATATTTCCTGGTGACTCAGCAGGAAAGAATCTGCCTGCAATGCAGGAGACTCGGGTTCAGTCCCTGTTTTGGGAAGATCCCTTGGAAAAGGAAATGGCAACCCACTCCAGTATTCTTGCCTAGGAAATCTCCATGGATAGAGGAACCTGGTGAACTACAGTCCATGGGGTCACAAAAGAGTTGAGCATCACTTGACAACTAAAACTATATATGTGTGTGTGTGTGTGTGTGTGTGTGTGTTAGTCACTTAGTTGTGTCGAGCCCTTTGCAACACCATGGACTGTAGCCTGCCAGGTTCCTCTGTCCATGGAATACTCCAGGCAAGAATACTGGAGTAGGTAACCATTCCCAGGGATATGTACACACACACAAACATATATACAGATGTATAACTGAATCATTTTGTTATACAGTAGAAATTAACACATTATAAATCAACCACATTTCAATAACACACGTTAAAAAAAGAGAAAGTCACCTAAAATGTTTTCTCTAAGTTGAAATGGTACTTTTTCTTATCCATGCCATCTAAAAGCCTGTATTAGGAATATATTCACTGTAAAAATGATACAGAATCTATTTACATACATTTGGGTTTCCCTGGTGGCTCAGCTGGTGAAGAATCCACCTGCAATGCAGGAGACCCCAGTTCAATAACTGGATTAGGAAGATCCCCTGGAGAAGGGAACAGCTACCCACTCCAGTATTCTGGCCTGGGGAATTCCATGGACAGAGGAGCCTGGCAGACTACAGTCAACGGGTTCACAAAGAGTTGGACATGACTGAGCAACTTTAACTTTCACATAATATGGATAAACCGAAAGAACATTATGCATTGTGAAATAAATCATCACAAAAGGGCAAATACTGTAGGATTCCACTAATATGAAGAATCTAAGGCACCAAAAAGCACTGAAACAGATACTAGAGAGGGGATTGCCAGTGGCTAGGGGCAGGGCGGGAACTTTGTGTTTACTCAGTTTGTTTTACAAGGTGAGAAAGTTGCACAGATCTATTTCTATTTCTAACACTATGACTATACTTAACACTACTGAATTGTACACTTAAAATCGGTAAGAATGGTGAATTTAATGTTATAGTCTTTACCATGAAAGGGAAAGATATACCCAACTGAATGCAGAGAACAGTCGACTGGGCAACTGAACAATAACAGCAAGATTTGCAGGTGCCATGCACTTTAATGGCTGGTATGTGAAGAGGATGGCACCCCACTCCAGTACTCTTGCCTGGAAAATCCCATGAATGGAGGAGCCTGGTGGGCTGCCGTCCATGGGGTCACTAAAGAGTCAGACACAACTGAGCAACTTCACTTTCACTTTTCACTTTCATGCATTGGAAAAGGAAATGGCATTCCACTCCAGTGTTCTTGCCTGGAGAATCCCAGGGACAGCAGAGTCTGGTGGGCTGCCGTCTATGGGGTCACACAGAGTCAGACTCGACTGAAGCGACTTAGCAGCAGCATGTGAAGAGGAACTAAAGAGCCTCTTAATGAAGATGAAATAGGAGAGTGGAAAAGCTGGCTTAAAATCCAACATTCAAAAAAGGAAGATCATGGCATCTGGTCTTATCACTTCATGGCAAATACATGGGGAAAAAGTGGAAACAGTGTCAGATTTCATTTTCTTGGGCTCCTAAATCACTACAGACGTTAACTGCAGCCAGGAGATTAAAAGACGCTTGCTCCTTGGAAGAATAGCTATGACAAAACTAATTGCTGTTTTTGTTCAGTCTGCCAGTCATGTCCAACTCTTTGCCACCTCATGGGCTGCAGCATGCCAGGCCTCCCTGTCCCTCACCATCTCCCAGAGTCTGCTCAAGTTCATGTTCATTGCATCAGTGGTGCTGTCCAGCCATCTAATCCTCTGATACCCTCTTTTCTTTCTGTCCTCGATCTTTCCCAGCATCAGGGTATTTTCCAATGAGTCATTTGTTTGCAAAAGACGACCACAATACTGGAGTTTCAGCTTCAGCATCATTCCTTCCAGTAAATATTCAGGGCTGATCTCCCTCAATATTAACTTGTTTGATCTGTTTGCTGATCAAATGAGTTTTCCACTCATTTGCTGTCCAAGGGACTTTCAGGAGTCTTCTCCAGCACCACAGTTCAAAGGCATCAATTCTTTGATGCTCTGCTTTCTTTATGGTCCAGCTCTCACAACCTTATGTGACCACTGGGAAGACCATACCCTTGACAATACAGATCTTTGTCAGCAGAATAATGTCTCTGCTTTTCACACTGTCTAGGTTTGTCATGGATTTTCTGCCAAGAAATAATCATCTTCTGATTTCACGGCTGCAGTCACCATCCACAGTAATTTTGGAGCCCAAGAAGAGGATATCTGTCACTACTTCCACCTTTTCCCCTTCCATCTGCATGAATTAATGGGGCTGGATGCCATAGTATTTTTTTAATATTTAGTCTTAAGCTGGCTTTTTCACTCTGCTCCTTCACCCTCATCAAGAGGCTCTTTAGTTCCTCTTCACTTTCTGCCATTAGAGTGGTATCATCCACATATCTGAGGTTGTTGTTTCTCCTGCCTATCTCGATTCTGGCCTGTAACTCATGTAGCCCAGCATTTTTCATGATGTGCTCAGTGTCTAGGTTAAACAAACAGGGTGACAGCAGACAGCCCCGTCGTACTCCTTTCTTGATCTTGAACCAATCAGTTGTTCCATACAGGGTTCTAACTGTTGCTTCTTGATATGCATACAGGTTTCTCAGGAGATAGGAGAGATGGTCTGGTATTTCCATCTCTCTAAGAGCTTTCCATGGTTTGTCATGATCCACACAGTCAAAGGCTTTAGTGTATTTGATGAAACAGAGATAGATATTTTTCTGAAATTCCCTTGCTTTCTCTATAATCCAGTGAATGTTGGTGACAAACCTAGACAGCACTAAAGACAGTACTAAAAAGCAGAGACATCACTTTGCCGACAAAGGTTCTTATAGTCAAAGCTATGGTTTTTCCAATAGTCATGTATGGATGTGAGTTGGACCGTAAAGAAGGCTGAGTGCCAAAGAATTGATGCTTTGAACCGTGGAGTTAGAGAAGACTCTTAAGAGTCTCTTGGACTGCAAGACGATCAAACCCATCAATCTGAAAGGAAATCAACCCTGGATATTCATTGGAGTGACTGATACTGAGGCTGAAGTTCCAATACTTTGAGAACCTGATGCAAAGAGCTGACTCACTGGAAAAGACCGTGATGCTGGGAAAGATTGAGGGCAGGAGGAAAAGGGGGTGACAGAGGATGAGATGGTTGGATGGCATCACTGACTCAATGGGCATGAGTTTGAGTGAACTCAGGGAAATAGTGACCGACAGAGAAGACTGGCATGCTGCAGTTCACGGGATCATAAAGAGTCGGACATGACTTAGCAACTGAAGAACAATTCTTTACCAGAATTAAGATACTACTTTGTATTTCCTTTGTTTTTTCCTTCAATCCTTTCAAAATTTGTATCTACTTGAGCAGCAATACATGTATGTAGTTTAAAAATAGCATTCATTGCCTACTCATTGCGTATTTACCCAAAATGAGAGATGCTATTCATAATTTATCTTGTGTGCTTCCAGAAATAGTCTATATATATTTGCATGCACATGTATGTATATGTTCATCTTGGAAATTTCTAATGGAGACACAATAAATACATACTCTTTCCTTGCTGTAAGAAATTATTTCTTAAAGCTCTTTATCAGTAAATGTATTTGATAATGTTGTACACATGAAAATTATATGTTTTAAACCCATGTTACTTCAAATAAATAAATAGATTAAGTAACTTCTTTGTTTTGAAAGGAAAGAATTCCATATATTATATCATTCCATAAAATGAAGTATTTATGTATTCACCGATTGACAGACAACTGGATCGTGACTATAAACAATGTACTTAATTTTCTCAAAGGCGCTTTCTGTTCATCTCTTAGTATTCTGGTGGGACTAACTCGTAGAACTGTTACTTGGTGTAGACGATATATTGATGGAATTTAATAGCACCACTCCTTTTGGATTGTCATCTTCAGAATTCTAAATAGTGGGTGTATTTTTGTGGGTGCTTTTGAACACTTAAGTTGATAGAAATCATCTTCTAAGGATGTGCACAATGCTGTGATGAACATGGGTGTGCAAACATCTCTTCCAGATCCTGCTTTGGGTATACGTTTTGGGCATATTGGCTTCCCTGGTGGCTCAGTGGTAAAGAAATCTACCTGTCAATGCAGGAGACATGAGTTGAACATGAACCCATTTTATAACATGTTATGCTGCTAGCACTGTCTGAGAGTGCCTGCTTCCTGTATCCTAAGGAAGAGGATCCCCATTCTGCACCATCGTTTTATCCCTCTCCAGCATGAACCCTCTGTATTGTGGCAAGGTGGTTTGAATGTGGGCCCTGTGGCCAGGCAGCTGGAGTTTAAACCTTTGTGACTTCACAAACAAGCTCTGTGAGTCTAAGGATACTGAACTTGAACTCTTCATACCTCAGTGTCCTTTTCTGTAAACTGGGCATTAGAGGGCTGGTGTGAGGATATATTTAATAAATATGTATAAAACACATGAAGTAGTGTCAGGCGCTTGCTAAGTACTCAGTGTGGGTTAGCACTTCTTATTGTTTTAACATTTTTCTTTAAACTGATTTTTTTTAAACTTAGTTTTATGCTAAGTGCGATGTAATGATATCATAGGTCAGATGTGTAGTATTTATATCTTATCCTGAAAGACATCAAATTACATGCATACATGTACAATGAAAAGAAAGTTTTCCTAGGATACAATTTGAAAAGTACTATCCTAAGCAGGAGTATTAGCAAAAGTTCTGTGAAGTTCAAGTCTGAGAGGTTATACTGTGTCACACTGATGCTATAATTTTCATTTCTCATACTGGATCCCTACATTACACCTTAAATAGATTTTAAAAAATGGACTAGACCAAGGATAAACAACCTAAACCCAGAACTAGCTGACTGCGTAGCTTTGTAAATAAAGCTTTATTGGAACACTGCCACACTCCTTCATTTATTAGTACATATTACCTGTGGCTACTTTCACAGGACAGCATAGTTGAGCAGTCACAAGAGAGACTATACGGTCTACAAAGCCAAAAATATTTATTATCTGTCCATTCACAGGGGGTTGTCTGGCCCCTGGTCGAACCAATATTTCTTTCTGTCTGAGACCTTTAAACATGACTGAAGAGCATCCAGCTTCTCAACTGCTGTCCTAACCATAACTGCTCTGAAAGTCTGATGTTTGCTCATCAGAAATTCTTATTTTCTCAAAATTTTGAGACTCTGATATTAATATTTAAAAAAATCCTCAAAGCCTGTCTTCCTTTTTGCAAAATTTTAAACTTTCATTATTGTGTCCCACGCTGGTGGCACAGTGGATAAAAATCCACCTGCCAACACAGGAGACATGGATTCCATCCCTGGTCCAGGATTAAGCCCACAAGCCACCATTACTGAAACCCATGAGCTCTAGCGCCTGTGAGTCACAACTACTGAGACCACATGCTGCAGCTGCTGAAACCCACATGCATGGGGCCTGTGCTCCGCAACAAGAGAAGCTACAGCAAGGACAAGCCCTTGCACTGCAACCGGAAAAAGCCTGCACACAGCAACGAAGAACCAGTGCGACCGAAAATAAATAAATATAACTAAGAAATTCCATTAGTGCCTTTGTTTGTACAAATTTATAAAATGTGGTCCGCATCAAAGGTAGAAAATTGTTCTAACTGGAAGTGCAGAAACCGCAGAGGGCTGTGCACATGGCGTCGCTCTAATCACGCTGCCTCCACTGTGTGCCGTTTTCCCAAGAGCCCAGTCAGTCTGGTACCAAATACCTGTCTTTATGTCAGACCTACAGACCCAGGAAATCACCCATGAAGTACACAGCATATCTGTGCATTCTTTATGTTTATATTATGTGTGAAAGTTGTAGACTTTGTAGACTTTAACAGTCATTCCCTATGAAACTCAGTCTTAACACACTGTATGAAGCTAAGTGCCAGAACTGCAGTCAGTAGGAAGAATTTCCATGAAATCCTGGAAGGATGCTCCCTGAGCTGCCCTTTCTTCCACCGTCCTAAAAGTAGGCTCAGCAACATTTCCTTTCGATGAGTGTGCTGCCAGAGTACCTTTCTCGGTAAAAATTTACTTTTTCCATCATATACTTTTCCTGCTTAAAAACAACATTCTTGCTTAAAAACAGTGTCCTCTCCCAAATGGGTAAAAAATTCTACTTATAAAGCAATTTCCCCCACAACTCTGCCATACTCTGTCCATGTTACTGTTTAAGATTTACCTTTTTTTGTAAAACATACCCTAATTTACATAGATCTCCAATAACACCACTTCTGCAACAACTTCAATCTGTGAAAGGTAAAATTGTAATTTGTAAGATGTCTCAAGAGTTGCTGTTTATCCTGCTACATATTTAAAATTCTACTTGCCACCACATCCCTTCCTCTCAACCTGACAACACATGGCAATTCAGATAAGCAAAATCGTTACTTTTGCAAAGCAATAAAGTCTGTACAAGGGATATAGTTATAAACAAACTGTAGTCCTTGATGCCAGAATTAATGTGTAATAGGCATGAGATGAATAAATATGGTAAAAGAATAGTGATACTTGAGAAATAAAAACAAAAATTCCTAGGAGTAGAAAAAGAAGGGAGGGTCTAAGCAATTTTCATACAAGGAGAAAGGGATGTGAGCGAAGGTTTTCCAATTGGGAAGGACTGTAACTGACAAATGGAAGGAAGGATGCTCCACACCCACCGGATGCAGTCATCCTGGCAAGAAGCAGTTGTTATACTGGATCCCAGGCTTCTGGGGACCCATCAATTACTTTGTGGTCACAGATCAGATTCATTCACTTCTCTGCCTCAAACTTTCCAACTTTGAACAGTTTTGACAGACCAAATTCAGTGTTCATCTCTATTGTCACTGAGACGTGCAGTGAAGGGCAAATGGGACTACTTCTGTCTTTGGTTCAATAGGGCATCATCCTGGTACAACTTTGTGGAGAAAAGTGTCAAGCCTCCTGTTAGACCTGGCACTGAAAGCCTCCCATCGTATAAGCAGCATCACATGGTTGGCTAAGTTTTAACCTAACTAACCATCTGGGTTGAGGTCTGTTTGAAAATAGCAACTTTTCCTTAACTCAATCTAACAACTCCTTATTGAGAAATTGTAATAGGCCTGGCCTTCTGGGGCAATCAATCCCTGAACTAATGGCTCTCAGAGCCCAGGACGGGGAGATATGTACAGAAAATTCAACTGTGGTCCATGATGGTAAATGCAATCAACAAGACTGACCACGGTACACAGTCACTGCCTTAGAAATCAATGCACTCCACGTTCATGACGTGGATGGTTAGGAAGCAGAAGGCCATGTCCTCGCCAAGGCCAAGGACGTGGAAGAGATCAATACAGAATCACTGAAGTGTTGCTCCTGTTGTGCTCGAAACCATCCAGTCTCAGAGCCAAACTTGAAATCAGTGAGTCCAGAACTAGCACAAGCCTCAGACAGCCGAGGTACACTCGGCAGACCCTTCTGAGCAACCTCCTGCCTGATGCAGGGATTGGCTCTGTTGGGTCGTCAACTCATTAGCAACAAATGTATCAACCTAGACCTGAAATAAACCAACATATATTTAATGACTGAATTAGCAGAAATCTCTGTCAAGAGAATTTCTGCTCCTTCTATCTCCCAACAGAGCTTCACATGTAGCATAGTACCTACTTCCTTACATACAAACCTTCCTCCTTGTCTCTGAGTCCAGTTTTTCTTATTCTGATTCAACACTGCTTTTATCCTTCTTTATTTTGAAACCACACAGTCATATGATCTTTCTATTTATACCAAGTAAACATAATTCACTTAAACTTGAATCCAATATGGTTTATTAATTTGATTATGCAACATTTCAAACATCCCTGCCAAAACAGATATACATGTACCAACAATCTAGATCTATTTTAACAAGGTAAATATTTTGCCATGTGTGCATCATCTCTTTCTCTAAAATAGACAAATTGGTGCATATATAACCAACAAATGCCTCCAACCCAACGCTCATGCTTCCAATATTTCTGTCTTTTTTCTACCCTACACCCTTGGGCTCACCTTTGTTGCTCTCTTAGAATGCTGTGCGATTGTTGTGAATCTTTCAATTCAATATTAATTAATCTCATTAATTAGTCTACTTGGTGTTCTAGGTTGGAAATTATCCAAAGAAGAACAAAGTTTCAGATGATTTGCTCTATTTTATATTCATTTAAGGACCTACTGCTACTTAGTTTTTCAAGGCAAAAGAAATCTATTAAATGGAATTATTTAAACTAGAACTTATGTTTATTTCAAATCATTTCTTTTCTTATCTTTCTCAAATATATTTGCCAGTCATTTCTTAGAAGAATGCCTTTTTTCACGCAAAGGGCCTGCATAGGAAGAAAAATCCACTTTATCCACTTAAAAATCTAAGTTCATTGCCTTACAAATAGCAACTTCCATCTTAAATCCATAGAGTGTAACTTTTGAACTAGAGTTCTGATGAGTTTTTAATATGAAGAATAAACCCCTAACAAATGCAGAGTGTAGAGTCAGGGTATATTATAGTTTTCCAAGGTAGAACTAACTTTAACCACTTGTTATTTATTGATAACAATGAAAAAAATACCTGGGCTTCACCCCATGAGGTTGGTGACTATCAGGGATAAAGAGAATGGCCTGTAGCCAAACATCACTGAAGCGAGGTTCCTGAAGTCTTGTTACAGAAAGCATCACCTGCCCAGGCTAACTCATGGGTGGGATGAGCTACATCCTCAAGCAGGGAGCACAGTCCCCTCTGATTCGGAAAGCTAGAGGTTAGGTTAAGGTGCGGAGCAGTTTTCCCCACAGATGGGACTTGGGTCATTCCAGTCTGTCCTTCTCACAGTCTAAACTGCACTGGAATCACCCGCTCATCTTATTAAAATGCAGATTCTATTCAATATATTTGGGTGGGGGCTGAAAGTCCATATTTCTATCAAGATCTTTCAAGTGATGCTGCTGGTCCATTGGCCACCTGCTGATTAGCAGGACCCATAGCAATCTAGGTCCTGTCTTTCGTAGAGAAAATGGGAAAGAGAGGAGTAGAAAGATAAGATGTGTGAGAAGAGGAAACCAGAGAAATAGAAAAGAAAGCAAAAGGTCATGGGGAGAGAGTGAAAGAGAGACAAAAAAAAAAAACAAAAACAGGAAATGTGATAGTATGGCCCTCCCAACATCTCTCCCTCCTAAGTGCCCTCATCAGGGTGGACATGAAGTCCTTATATGGCCCCACCTACCAACCCAGGGGTTTCGGTGCTTGGTACAGGGTAGTCAGAGAGCTGTCCTGATCAGACCAGCTTTTTCTCTGGCCACAAGCCATGAGATATGAGATGACCCTCAGCCAGAGCCACAGAAGTCAGCCTGTTTCCTCAGATTTCTGAGCCAGTACAGGAAAAACGAATATCAGAAGCCAGTTCACAGAAGGTACAAGGCCGGGCTGATTCCTAGTTACAACCATGCCAGAGACCCAGCTAAATCTTCTCCTTCTCAGTGTCGCTGGACTCGCAAGTACCTAGACTGCTTTGAGTTGATTCTCTAGAGTTTGTAGCAATACAGAAAGGAGGGAGAATATAGGAGGAAATGGAGAGAGAAGAGAGAAATGAGGAGAAAAATATTTAATGATAGATGAAAAAATAAAGAACAGAAGGATAGAAGAAAAGAGGGAGAAACAGATGATGAGAGTGAAGCCAAAGTAAGACAGAAGAAAAAAACACCCTCTAGGAGGAAAGGTGCCCATGGCTGAGCAGGGACCCAGTGGTAATGGGCCAGATGAGCCTTGACAAAGGACACCATTGCAGAGCAAGCTATTGGCCATGGTCGCCTGACAGGAGAGGGTGCATCAGTCTGGCTTTTATAGAGTCAGCCCACTGTTCCCACCAAATGGAACTGAGAGGGAGAAGAGACAAAGTCAGGGCAGGCTAGTAGCCTGAGAAAGATAACTGGTCAAAGTCTGTGACAGAGCCCCAGGAAGACCTAACAGATGTTCAGGTAGGCAGGGATGGAGCTGGAGCCCTGACATCCACTTGGAATATGTCAGAGCTTTAGACTGCCCACCCACGGACCTCTCCTGCCCACCAGGCATGCTCACAGACCACAACCCCAGAGCAGGAGAGTGGATGGAGCCCACACCTCTCCCCAGCCTAGTCCAGAGGCCCCCATGGAACTCAGAGCTCACATTGTCCTATAGATATGAATCCTGATACACAAGGACTGCCTCAAAATTCTTGTCTGAATCCAAGAATCACAGTAGATTGATATGTGTTAGTTGATTTATTCTCAGGGAAAAGTAGAAAATAAACATTACTGGGAATTCCCTGGTGGTCCAGTGGTTAAGAATCTGCCTGCCAATGCAGGGGACAAGGGTTTGATCCCTTGTCTGGGAAGATCCCACAGGCCAGGGAGCAGCTAAGTTCACGTGTGCCACAACTACTGAGCCTGTGAGTTAGAGCTTGCAAGCCACAACTACTGAGCCCATGTGCCACCACTTACAAAAGCCATGCTTTGCAAGGAAGAGTAGCCCCTGATCATAGCAACCAGAGAAAGCCCATGCAGCGATGAAGACACAGTGCAGCCAAAAATTAATAAATAAAATAATCAAAAAATAAATAAAATAAGTTAATTATAAAAAATAAAATAAACGTTCCTGAACTTTGCCAGTGATCACTGATCTGTTGTATTGTTCACTTCAGTGCTGTTCCATGACCCTCAGCATCCAAAGATTCTGGCCATTTTCTGATTTAGTTGGACTGAACTTACAAACATCTTGTAAGTCCTATGAATGTTCAGTATCAAGCCTTGTCAAGCCACCTGGTTTCCCAATGGGCTGTAATCCATGCTTGTTCACATCTTATAGGAAATGAACCCCTTTTCCTCACCTTTTTTTTTTCAGTGATATCTCTTCCACTGCATTTCAAATGAAGACATTTACTCTGCACATCAAAAGAGTGTGTGTGTCCTGAGAAGTAGGGCACCACTTGGCAAAAGATGGCAATAATTTTACCTTCATTTAAGACACAGTCCTATATTTGATTTAAATAAAATCCTTTTAGAGTGTATTTTACAGTTCTGAGTACTGTGATTTATTTGGTTATTTTCAAACAGAAATCTAATTTAGCCATGGAAGCAGTCACTCATCAATAAATGTTAATGTGAAACATATCACCAGGTGAAAGGGACTTGACCTGCAGCTGCAAGAGCAGGCCACACAGAAAGCATAAGGGAGGCAGGAGACCTCTAGGAGCAAAGACCAGCCCTCAGCTAACAGCCTCCAGGGCTGCAGTTCTACACCCACAAGGAAGTAAGTGAGCATGTACACAGAAGAGTCAGCAGGGAAATTCTGACTGCTACCATCTGAAAGGCCTGCTTGCAAGGCTGGCCCATTCCCAGGACCCATGATAAGGGTGGCTCACTGTGCCTAATGTTTTTAAAGTAACTGAAAGTATAATTCATAATTATCAAGTAGTAAGACTTACTGCTGTCAATGCCAATTGTGTACAATGGGCCTGGAGTAAGAGGTGAATTCACTTAACCCATGATAATGAATGCTGAAGATGCAAGGATGAGCCCCTTTCCTAAAGGAATTAAAAATGCTAAGAGAGGAGAAACACCTACACTAGACCTTCAAGTACCAAGGGCTACAAGCTGGGACAAAGGGCTACAGAGAAGCACAGAGCAGAGAGCTCAAGAAAGGCAACCTGCCAGAAGATAGAGTCCACTCACTCAATAATTCAGCAAATATTGTCCAACTTTCTATTCAGACCCAGGCACCATGAAGTGCTGGGGGCACAGGCAGGGTAGGCCAGGTCTCTATTTATACAAGTTCAGGAGTGGGAGGCAGGCTACTTCACCAGTCTTTTCTGTGTGATATGATGCATAGGTCTGAGAGATCCTTCTGTCCTCACCACCATTCTTGACCCTACTTCACAAGGCACTTGATCATTAAACAGACTGACAGAAGGTGATGCTTAGATGAGGTTCCCCTAGAACCAGATTCAATGAAAAATAAGAATTTTCACACTTTCTCAATCAAATGGAGTTGAAGGTGGGAAAAACATAAACCTTAATTCATACAACTAAGAATAAGTAGGCACCCTGAAGGCTCAGACAGTAAAGAATCTGCCTGCAACGCAGGAGATGAGGGTTTGATCCCTGGGTCAGGAAGATCCTCTGGAGAAAGGAATGGCTACCCACCCCAGTATTCTGGCCTGGGAAATCCCACGGACAGAGGAGCCTGGCAGGCTACAGTCCATGGGCTTGCACATGACTGAGAGAATAAGCACAACCATTAGTTACCTAATTTTGAAAAATAATATGCAATTTTGAATAAAGTTTCTCTTTATAAGTAGGTGCTTCATTTAACTTTAACTTATTCTTTAAAAAAAGAAAAACTTTTTATTTCAAATTGGAGTATAGCCAATTAGCAATGTTGTGATAGTTTCAGGCGGACAGCAAAGGGACTCAGCCATAGATATACACATATCCTTTCTCCCCTAAACTGCCCTCCCATCCAGGCTGCCACATAATATTGAGCAAAGTTCCCTGTGCTATACAGTTAAACCTGCTTACTCTTAAATAATACCTTAGACCACCTGACCTGCCTCTTGAGAAATCTGTAAGTAGGTCAGGAAGCAACAGTTAGAACTGGACATGGAACAAGAGACTGGTTCCAAATAGGAAAAGGTGCACGTCAAGGCTGTATACTGTCACCCTGCTTATTTAACTTCTATGCAGAGTACATCATGAGAAACACTGGGCTGGATGAAGCACAAGCTGGAATCAAGATTGCCGGGAGAAATATCAATAACCTCAGATATGCACATGATACCACCCTTATGGCAGAAAGTGAAGAAGAACTATAGAGCCTCTTGATGAAAGTGAAAGAGGAGAGTGAAAAAGTTGGCTTAATGTTCAACATTCAGAAAACTAAGATCATGGCATCCAGTCCCATTACTTCATGGGAAATAGATTGGGAAACAGTGGAAACAGTGACAGACTTCATTTTGGGGGGCTCCAAAATCACTACAAATGGTGACTGCAGCCATGAAATTAAAAGACGCTTACTTACCGCTTGGAAAAGTTATGGCCAACCTAGACTGCATATTAAAAAGGAGAGACATTACTTTGTCAACAAAGGTCTGTCTAGTCAAGGCTATGGTTTTTTCAGCAGTCATGTATAGATGTGAGAGTTGGACTATAAAGAAAGCTGAGTGCCGAAGAATTGATGCTTTTGAACTGTGGTTTGGAGAAGACTCCTGAGAGTCCCTTGGACTGCAAGGAGATCCAACCAGTCCATCCTAAAGGAGATCAATCCTGGGTGATCATTGAAAAGACTGATATTGAAGCTGAAACTCCAATATTTTGGCCACCTGATGAGAAGAACTGACTCACTTGTAAAGACCCTGATGCTGGGAAAGATTGAAGGTGTGAGGATAAGGGGATGACAGAGGATGAGATGGTTGGATGCCATCACCAACTCAATGGACATGAGTTTGAGTAAACTCCAGAAGTTGGTGATGGACAGGGAGACCTGGCCCGCGGCAGTCAATGGGGTTGCAAAGAGCTGGACACGACTGAGTGACTGAACTGAACTGACTCTGGTTTGGACTTGGTGCTCTTAGAATTAGCACAACACCAAAATCACTGCAGATGGTGACTGCAGCCATGAAATTAAAAGACGCTTACTCCTTGGAAGGAAAGTTATGACCAACCTAGACAGCATATTCAAAAGAAGAGACATTACTTTGCCAACAAAGGTCCATCTAGTCAAGGCTATGGTTTTTCCTGTGGTCATGTATGGATGTGAAAGTTGGACTATGAAGAAAGCTGAGCGCTGAAGAATTGATGCTTTTGAACTGTGGTGTTGGAGAAGACTCTTGAGAGTCCCTTGGGCTGCAAGGAGATCCAACCAGTCCATTCTAAAGGAGATCAGTCCTGGGTATTCTTTGGAAGGACTGATACTAAAGCTGAAACTCCAGTACTTTGGCCACCTCATGTGAAGAGTTGACTCATTGGAAAAGACTGATGCCGGGAGGGACTGGGGGCAGGAAGAGAAGGGGACGACAGAGGATGAGATGGCTAGATGGCATCACCGACTCGATGGATGTGAGTTTGAGTGAACTCCGGGAGTTGGTGATGGACAGCGAGGTCTGGCATGCTGCAATTCATGGGGTCGCAAAGAGTCAGACACGACTGAGTGACTGAACTGAACTGAACTGAAAAACTGCTTCCAATCATATACATGGCAACTGCTTGTTTGGAAACTTTGTCAGGCAGCCCTAAAAACACTCACAAATTCCTTCTCATTTTATTCTTTTAATTAGTGTTAGATAATTAACTAGTTCTTCTTGATTCAATTTACATCAACATTTACTGACAAACTTAATAAGCGCTTCAGAGACAAAAAAGTTAAGTAGACCACAATCTATTAGGTCTCAACATAACATTAGTGTCTAAGGAAACTCAAACGAGGGCAATTTGTTACCCAACACATATTATCATTTTGTTGCCTATTAACCTTATTGATAATAGGTTTTTAGCTGACATTTTTCCTCTTACTATGACAATTCAGAAAAAAAAAAAAAAAAAATGAAGTTACACAACATCCTTAGACTAAGTTAAATGGAAGACACACTGTATATTTTTTATTGTGGTAAAATATATATAACGTAACATTTAGCCCTTTAGACATTTTTAAATGCACAATTCTAGACATTAACATTCACACTGCTGTGCAACCATGACCACCACCCATTTCCAGAACTTTTCATCTTCTCAAACTGAAACCCTGTCCCCATTAAACACTAACAGTTCATTCCTTGCTCTTCCGAATTCCTAAATTACATTTTTAATAAAAAGGAAAAAAGTAATTTTGTCTCCATTTGACAAATCTTCAGGCCACACCACCCCCCCACCCCGCCCATTGGTTGCCCCATCACCCAATTGCAAAACCTGGGCGGATCTTTACAACACTCTTCTTTGGAAGCTTTTCACTTGGAGCAAACTGTGATTTAAAGATATGAAACCCTAACTATATAGTCGATTACGTATATTTTAAAATTCCAAAAGTTAAGCAAACAAAACTTAATTCTTCTAAAAGGAGCATGAGCATGTGATCAGAATAGAAACTACATCACTGATGTAAATTAAAGTAGTTATGATTCAAAGAATCCTAACCATATACTGTCCATAAATTACAAGGAGCCACATGGTGCTCAGGTTCCTGTTGGAGCAGGAATTCAACATATGCCTCAAGAAGTCCTCCACATTAAAAAGCAGAGACATTACTTTGTCAACAAAGGTCTGTCTAGTCAAGGCTATGGTTTTTTCAGTAGTCATGTATGGATGTGAGAGTTGGACTATAAAGAAAGCTGAGTGCCGAAGAATTGATGCTTTTGAACTGTGGTTTGGAGAAGACTCCTGAGAGTCCCTTGGACTGCAAGGAGATCCAACCAGTCCATCCTAAAGGAGATGGACTGTCCATTACATCAATTTTTAAATGTTCTGAGTCTTTTAGAAATTTCAATTTATCAGAGGACACAGAAAAACATGAATATGCTTTAATTAAAAAATGCTCAGGCAATACAAACTACCGTGCCTGATATTAAACAAAAATAAATTGAGCTGCATGTGATTTATTTAAACCTTAGACTACACACTGTTTAAAGAAATAATGGGAAGACATTTCCCCTACATTGTTTTACTTTTTACTTATTTCATAAATTATACATAGACAGTGTATTCTAAAATGTCACCTGTGCCTTACATTCAGTGGGAATATTTTTGAGTAATTTAGGAGGCTCTGTTTCTGTACTTGACCTGACAGATGGGCAGCAAAATGTTGTAACTGGCATAGTGCATACTCTGACAGACTGCTTTTCAATAGATGCACATACCCAGATGCTTTCCTCTCGTCGATATTGCTTCCAGTTCCTCCCGCCATCACTGAACATCAGGAGGTAGCTGGTCACCCAGTCGGAGCTCCCATATCCTCCCTGGGTGGCCACAGCTGTGACCTCCATTCTCTCTCCAAGGTCAATCTGCAGCCACTGGTATTTATTTGACACAAGAGGAGACCAGCCACCAGCTCCTTTTTGTGGGGAATAGAAAAAAGAAAAATGATAAAGATGGAGAAATCTTTGAAATTTTTATTAACCTGGAAGAATAGTATCATAAATGAAATTTATAAATATCATACTTTCACATTCTTCCTTATATAATGCCTCACAATTGCACACACTTATACAAACAAAAAGTAAAAACACAAGTTATGTGTAAATGAATGAAGCTTATATTAACTGGATCGTCTGTAACCCCTGATTCTTTGTAGTTTGGGGGTCCCACTAAGTGAAAGTGCTTAATATAACAGGTGGACAACAGGCCATCACATCAGCGCTTGGAACTAGTGTCTTTATTGGCTTTAATGCATGACTTGCCCTCTGTTGGCCATAAGGAAAATATGCAGACCATAGCAGAACTAGAAAATCTTAGTTTGGGATTCCTAACATGAGGAACTACAGTGTTGAGTACTGGGATAACAAAGATGGTTATGGCATAGCCCTGCACTCAAGGTGCTCACAGACTCATAATAGAATAACTTGAGAACAATTTAAAGAATAACTTGAAAGGCAACATGGGAGTGGTGAAGATGAAATTAATTTCTGTGCAGGGGAGCGAGGGTTCTGAACAGGCAGGAGGGAGGATGAATGAGAACCCAGAGGAGGCTAATAATAAGGAGTTTCTCACATATTGATGACAATAGGTGCAGAGTAGAAATCACTGGGCTTTGTTTTTGCCAGTGCCAGTAAGAAACCAAAGAATTACAGATTTCTGAGAATGTATTATTGGTATATTTTGTTCTTCCATTTATTAGAAACATGAGTTTTGAATTTGGATTTAGATATCATATTATATAATATGTTTTGTTCATTTAAATTATTATGCAATATAAAATTGGGAAATAGATTTGAAATGAATTCTAGAACTGATATTTTGCTAATTATCCATGTCTAGAAAACAGTGTCATGTAAACAACCCCTAACATGAAAAAAGTAGCTTTAAAAGTTTTTTCCCATTATTCTTACACCTAATTTGAGACTCTCATAATAAAGCCTGATACTGTAGGCAACATTTATTATCTTCTTATTAAGGGCAATTATTAACATCCACACCCTGTTTACTAAAACTGTTAGGACTCAGTGCACTTCAGGAGATGTGTGACATGGTTACAGGATAGCTCAAAGGGAAATGGAAGTGGGGTACTTACAACAGTGTGTGGAGCTGTCACCAGCAAATCACCAGCAAGTGGGCACATCTATCACTTCACTACGTCCTCTGTTAATTGCACTGCATGTATAACCCTTAGTTAAGTCTGAAGCTTACAAATTCTTTCTGTGACTTCCTCTTTGTTCCAATATTATAAAGTTTCTTCTCACTGTTTCACAAGCACAATATCTTTTCTTTTGATCCAGAATCTTAAATATGCCACATTTTTGGTTGTTCTGTAATACATTTTTAAACTTTCTATTTTGAAATAATTTCAGATTTACAAAAGAGTTGCAAAGATGGGTAGGGAATTCCTGTCTACTTTTTAACCTAATGTCTCCTAATGTTAATTTCTGACATCACCATGGCACTTTGATGAAAACTAAGCTATTAACACTGGTACAAGGTTAAAGAAATGATCAACTTTATTTTGATGTCTCCGGTTTTTCTACTAACTCACTTTTCTGTTCCAGGATCCTGTGTTGCATTTAGTCGCTGTGTGTCCTTAGTGTTCTACAACCTGTGAAAGTTTCTCAATCTTTCTTTGTCTTTAATCACAGGACTGATCATCACCCAACACCTTCCTGCTACTTTTATTCATTTGTGCAAAGGTCCCAACTAATATCTGATGAATGAGAAGTCCCTCTGAGTTCTAGCTGAGGGCTAACTAATAGTCCCAAGTAATATTACTCGGCAATTGCCTGTAATTTTGTAACCAAAATAAGTCAAATATTAGGTGTTGGCATTTAGTTGTCATTTTAACTTAGAGGTTCTACTTACAAATTTTTTTATGAATCCTTTTAAATCTCTGAGAAACTATTAAATGTCCTGTATTCTGACTTATATTAGTTAGTATCAAAGGATGTACTGATGATACACTTCTTTAAAAAACTTGACAATCTTTCTGTGTCATTTTTAATCTCTTTTGAAGTCAGGAAATAACATTAACATGTTATGAGTACCACATGTACAGAAGCACAACAGACTAAAAAGTATCAGCATGTTTCCAGCATGTTGCCTCTCTCACAGATACATCTACATTTCTGTCAACCAGTCTTCAACATCTGCAGGTAATCGACCTTGAACACTTCATATCCCTTACCTGTGGTGAAGAGGTATGCAAATTAAGCTATTTGATTAAGTAGGTACTCTGCTAAAGTAATGAAACTGCAGAATACCCTGTGCCATGGGGCAATTCATTTCAGTTAGGTAACACAGCCACAGGGTAATCCCCAGATACCTGCTGGCTGATGATGTGAGTTACTGTGCTTTTGCTCATTCACATAGTCCACTGAGGTGACTGCCTCTTTTTCTAATGACTGGAAAAAATAGGAAATACACAAATATAACCTGAACACTGTTAGGGAGCACTGAGCAGTTTTACTGACCAGTGGAGCTGAACCACTGTTCTGCAATAAACAAGATAAACAAGAGAAAATGAAGTAGCCAAAACTTCTCACAAGCATGGGATGTGCTAAGGACCTTCCCAGATGCTCCAAGTGTTACTTGACACACACCCTGCTAGTAAGACAGGTGTTATAGTCTCTGCTTTGCAAAGAAGAAACAACCATTTTAGGTTCTGATGAGGGTGTTTTATTAAAGCTTAGCTCCCTTTTCATTCTCTACCCCTTCTAAGAACGTATCTCTGTGATTTGTCCATTGTTCAGTATTGTTTGTTTATTGATAGCCAGACTGTATTTAATATTTCTATACTGGCAGACATGGACCACCCAGGTGGTTCAGTGGTGAAGAATCCACCTGCCAATGCAGGAGGCGCAGGTTCAATCCCTGGGTCTGGAAGATCCTCTGGAGAAGGAAATGGAAACCCACTCCAGTATTCTTGCCTGGGAAATCCCACGGACAGAAAAGCCTGGCAGGCTATAGCCCATGGGGTCCCAAAGAGTTGAACAAGACTCAGGGACTAAAACAGCAAACAATTGGCAGATATATTGGAAGGTTTGTCTCCACTTATTCCAGTGTGACTGCTTCCCCCACCTTTGGTCGGATCAGACACAGGCAGTGACTTGTGTCTTTGGGGGAGAGGAAAGGTTAAACAGGAAACTCTCAGCTGGGGCCTTAATTATCCTGGTCACTGACCACCAAGACAATGACCCCTGCTCCTGATGACCACGGGGCATGAACTTTCATAAAGATTGTCAGCTTTGTGCCGAGAGGGAAATTACCCAGAGCTGAAAAGAAAAATAATTTCATGCCTTCCTAAACTTTCAACAAGATTCAGAGCAGAGAGATACCCAAGGGACCAATGTCAAATGGGTTAATTTGAAGTGAAGAGACCCACCCATCTCCAGGGCATCTATATGTCAAGTAAGTAAATGGCTAAATTGAAACTGTCACCAAGGAAAGTTTCCCTTCAAGATCTCCATTACATTGTCTCAAATGGATCTTATCAAGCCCTGTGTGTTTTTTTCCTCACTTAAATGCATCGTAATTCACAGAAGAGGCTTCCCTGGTGACTCAGATGGACCTGGGCTTGATTTCTGGGTCATGAAGATTCCCTGGAGAAGGGAATGACTATCCACTTCACTGTTCTTGCCTGGAGAATCCCATGGATACAGGAGCCTGGTGGGTTATGGTTTTTCCAGTAGTCACGTATGGATGTGAGAACTGGACCATAAAGAAGGCTGAGTGCCGAAGAATTGATGCCACTGAATTGTGGTGCTGGAAAAGATTCTTGAGAGTCCCTTGGCCTGCAAGGAGATCAAATCAGTCAATCCTAAAGGAAATCAACCCTGAATAGTCTTGGAAGGACTGATGCTGAAGCTGAAGCTACAATACTTTGGACACCTGATGTGAAAAGCTGACTCACTGGAGAAGACCCTGATGCTGGGAAAGATTGAAGGCAAAAGGATAAGTGGAAAACAGAGTATGAGATGGTTGGATAGCATTACTGATTCAATTGACACGAATCTGAGCAAACTCCCGGAGATAGTGAAGGACAAGACAGCCTGGCGTACTGCAGTCCATGGGATCATAAAGAGTCAGACGCAATTTAACAACTGAACAACAACAGCAAATTCACAGGAGACATATTACTGATTCCAGATGGGGCTGGGTGAGTAGGGAGAGGATGAGAGAACCAGGAATGACAGATGTTCCAGGCAAGAGGGGCTGATGGGTGGGCAGGCCCTGGGGATGCTCTATGATCTGCCTGCTCAGAGATCTCTGGGCTTTAAATACTGATGTTTTTGTCACAACCCCATCTACTGTGCTGAGGAAAATTTAAGCATTGCTCCAGCTCTAATTTCTTAAGAAGCAGTTTCAGCTAGCTACATATACCATTCCTGACTATAAAGATGTAGAGAAAACACAGAAACTTTGCCTCTGGGACCTGTCTAGGTAACCTCTGATCCCCTTTCTGCTGTGCTCCCAGCAATCTGCTAGCAGCCTGAGCAGGAGAGAACAGACCGTTTTCCAAAAAGTGCATCCATAAGGGGGGAAAAAAAAATCACACAGCAGCCTAGTAAAACACATTCCTGTACTAAATACAAACATACCCTGTAATGGCTTTGTAAGAAGACAATTCAAAATAAAATTTTAAAGTGTATACTGATTAATGTGTGATTTCAGTTAAATGCCAGTAGTATTAAGAGGGAAAAAAACACAGTGTGACTGTTCAACTGTGACTCCCTGAAGTTTTGTCTGAAGCATCCCAAGGGACAACTTTCAATGCCTGTGGCATTTAACATTCACTGCTGCAGCTCTTTCTGCATAAAAATAAAGAAATATCCATTACTACTGTGTGTTTTGTTTTGCTTCTCATATACACTAATGTTAGGTAGGGAGTTAGGCATTAGCTACAAGGGATGGCCTAGCCTAAAGGGATGCAAGCTGATCTCTAAATCTCACCCAGACATGCCCAGGAAAGCTCACAGATATGCTACAAAAGTAACCACAGAGACTTTTCCAACTGCTGCACAAGCATTCTAGGCAAATAGTGGATACAAACTAACCACAGGGGCTTCTCCAACTCCAGCACACAGTGCCCTTGATGCACGGATGTGTCCTCAAGTGACCTTAGGCAGCCAGAGGCCCATTAAGGGTTCATAAATATTCTATACCTATATCCATCAGATTATAACAGACTAAATTATGGGAAAGTCATGTGCAATAAATCCTACTGTTATGTAACTTGCGACTGTCAGCCAGCCTTGAGCATACATCTATTTGCATTCCTTTTCCTGATTGGTGGCTGGTACAAGCCCTACCTCTCACAAGGCAGAACCAAGAGGAGAAGATGGGAAAGTCAAGAGGGATCGTGGCCACTCCTTCAGGGTCAGGTACTCCCTCCTCTCAGGAGTGTACTATTCATTGTCTAATAAAAGATCTGTCTGCTTGAGCTGTAACTGAGCTGTAAACCAGTCTGTTGTTTCAAATTCTTGCCACAACAAAACAGGAGCCTGAGATATCCTGCCTGCATGAGCTGTAATTAATCCATCCTTCCAAATCTTTGTAAACCAGCCTGACACTCCTAACCAAGTGTTAGAAAACATACAGTAGAGAGGCAATAAGAATTGAGTTGATTTTTAGCTTTTCAGTTCTTATTTGAAGTTCTGTACTCATATGACTATAAGACGATTCTGCTAATTTCTCATCTTAGAAATAAAATGAGAATTGCCCAGCAAGCCTATAAACCATCCAAACATGTAGTAGTACTTCATTATGACTAAGTAATGTGTATGACCGAGCTTATTTGTTCATCTCATGTGAAATCTTCATGTTTACCAAAGGTGCAGTTCTGAGATCTGGTCTAATTCTATAAAAGCATCATTGTGCATTTTTCAGAGGGCCCCTGAGTTGCTCAGAACAGATATGAGTCCGGATCATTTGTGGGGTCACTCAGAATAAGCATCATTTCCCTCTGATATGTAGAGAAAGGTGGGGAATACAGGATGCCCAGAAGGCCAGGAGGCCAGGCACTCTACTCCAAGGCCCCCACCACTTCCCACGGACATGCCATTACACTTCTTAAGTCAATGGCTCCTTTTTCAATTAAATACAGTTTAGGACCATGTCAGGGAAATAACCATGAGAACTAAATCGTCCATCCATACTTGACTGCCCACTCAGCCAGAAGCCTCTGGAAAAAGTTCCGTTGATGGTAAAAGTTACATTTTCTTTAGTGATTTTATTTAGCTGCATTCATTACACTTTGTAAGCACACTGTGAAAGCCTTGGATAAAAAGAGTATGTACTGAGAACCTGTTATGTAAAACAGAGTAGTAAAGTGAGACTGCAGAAAGAATCAGACCTAAGCATCACAAAATGCAAATACAACTGATAAAGGAACATTTAGGGGTGAGTTGGCATTCATCCCCAGTAAGTTCAGTTCAGTTCAGTCGCTCAGTCGTGTCTGACTCTTTGAGACCCCATGAATCGCAGCACGCCAGGCCTCCCTGTCCATCACCAACCCCCAGAGTTCACTCAAACTCACGTCCATTGAGTCAGTGATGCCATCCAGCCATCTCATCCTCTGTCGTTCCCTTCTCCTCCTGCTCCCAATCCCTCCCAGCATCAGTCTTTTCCAATGAGTCAACTCTTTGCATGAGGTGGCCAAAGTACTGGAGTTTCATTGCTTAGCATCATTGCTTCCAAAGAAATCCCAGGGCTGATCTCCTTCAGAATGGACTGGTTGGATCTCCTTGCAGTCCAAGGGACTCTCAAGAGTCTTCTCCAACACCACAGTTCAAAAGCATCAATTCTTCGGCACTCAGCCTTCTTCACAGTCCAACTCTCACATCCATACATGACCATAGGAAAAACCATAGCCTTGACTAGACAGACCTTTGTTGGCAAAGTAATGTCTCTGCTTTTGAATATGTTATCTAGGTTGGACATAACTTTCCTTCCAAGGAGTAAGCGTCTTTTAATTTCATGGCTGCAGGCACCATCTGCAGTGATCTTGGAGCCCTGCAGATGGTGACTATGGAACTATTATCTGTCAGGGCGAAGCCCCTCCACTGGATTTCCTTGAAGGAAACACAGCAACAAGGGAGGAATCCACTGCAAAAATCACACTGTAGAGAGAACAGGCAACCCTTGAAATACCATCTTCCAGTCAGCAAGTGGTCCAGAGCTCCTCATTATGTTCAGAGCAAAGGCAGGAACAGCCAACAAAAGGTTCCACTAAGATATTCCATCAGCCTTAGTCACTGGCTATGGTCTTCCTGGATCAGTTTCTATGTCACCAGTTAAACAAGCAATTCAGGGTTGCTCTGCGCTTTAACATGGGACTCTTGTATCTTGAGGATACCAGATGCCTCGTGAACGGTTGTTAATTGAACCTCACCCCTTTGGCAGGATTGAAGACCACCTCAATTGGGATATCTTTCCTCATGACTCCAAAAAAAGAAAAAAGGAATATCCCCAAGAGAAGCAATGAAATTACATTGTATGAGTAAAGGAGTATGAGGTGATGGGGCAAAGCATATCTTCATAGGGATGCCAATATTAAAAGTGGAATAAACAATGACATCATGGTGTATTCAGGATGGTGATGGTTTACTCGCTAAGCCATGTCTGACTCTTGCGACTCCGTGAACTGTAGCCCACCAGGCTCCTCTATCCATGGAATTTTGCAGGCAAGAATACTGTGAAGAGTAGGTGGCCATTCTCTTCTCCAGGGGATCTTCCTGATCCAGGAATTGAACCTGGGTCTCCTGCATTGCAGGCAGATTCTTTACTGACTAAGCCACTAGCCCTCATTCATCTCAAGGATACATACTGTTAAGTAAATAACTTTCATGAACATTTCGGTATATTACACACAACATAAAAGTGAATTACTTTGGGGGGAAAAAAACAGCTGAATTTGCTAGACAACTATCTTAGAATTTGGATAGTGCTTAGAAGAGCTTCTACATACCTTTGGGGAAGTTGCCAAGTACGTCATAGGTAGTATTTACTCCTGGAAAAAACACTATGGCAAAATTGTTGCCACCTTGAGATACTTACTGTGCAGGTTATAAACACAGACATAATTCTGCAAAGATAATCCATTGTGTTTTTCACTCCTCTCTCCAGCAAATCCTGTTAGCCAGTGATCACTATCCCCTTATGCTCTAGAGAAGCCAAAGAGGACAAAGACCAACTCAGAAAATAGGAAACAGTACGTGTGGTGTCTCCCTCTTTGTCAGGAAGAGATGGAAGCCCAGAGCACTGTGGGAAAGAGGGGAAATGGAGGAAGGGTAAAAGGTGGTAGGAGAAGTGATTCAGACACCTTGTTCAGGAATGAAGTCCAAGGGGATAAAGAAAGTGAGAGGCATAAACAAACAGAGGAGAGGCTTTCTGGGGCCCATTTGGAATTTGGGGCGATCACCTTGTAGGGTGATAATAGATCTTTTGACTATGTGGATCACAATAAACTGTGGGAAATTCTGAAAGAGATGGGAATACCAGACCACCTGACCTGCCTCTTGAGAAATCTGTATGCAGGTCAGGAAGCAACAGTTAGAACTGGACATGGAACAACAGACTGATTCCAAATAGGAAAAGGAGTACGTCAAGGCTGTATATTGTCACCCTGCTTATTTAACTTCTATGCAGAGTAAATCATGAGAAACACTGGGCTGGAAGAAGCACAAGCTGGAATCAAGATTGCCAGGAGAAATATCAATAACCTCAGATATGCAGATGACACCACCCTTATGGCAGAAAGTGAAGAGGAACTCAAAAGCCTCTTGATGAAAGTGAAAGTGGAGAGTGAAAAAGTTGGTTTAAAGCTCAACATTCAGAAAACAAAGATCATGGCATCCGGTCCCATCACTTCATGGGAAATAGATGGGGAAACAGTGGAAACAGTGTCAGACTTTATTTTTCTGGGCTTCAAAATCACTGCAGATGGTGATTGCAGCCGCGAAATTAAAAGATGCTTACTCCTTGGAAGGAAAGTTATGACCAACCTAGATAGCATATTAAAAAGCAGAGACATTACTTTGCCAACAAAGGTCCGTCTAGTCAAGGCTATGGTTTTTCCTGTGGTTGTGTACGTATATGAGAGTTGGACTGTGAAGAAGGCTGAGCGCCGAAGAACTGATGCTTTTGAACTGTGGTGTTGGAGAAGACTCTTGAGAGTCCCTTGGACTGCAAGGAGATCCAACCAGTCCATTCTGAAGGAGATCAGCCCTGGGTTTTCTTTGGAAGGAATGATGCTAAAGCTGAAACTCCAGTACTTTGGCCACCTCATGCGAAGAGTTGACTCATTGGAAAAGACTGATGCTGGGAGGGATTGGGAACAGGAGGAGAAGGGGACGACAGAGGATGAGATGGCTGGATGGCATCACTGCCTCGATGGACGTGAGTCTGAGTAAACTCCGGTGGTTGGTGATGGACAGGGAGGCCTGGCATGCTGTGATTCATGGGGTCACAAAGAGTCAGACACAACTGAGCAACTGAACTGAATTGAATCTTGCAGGGGCTGTGCAGTCATTACTAACAGTTTCCAACAATTTCTGGTTTTCTCCCTCCAGGCACAGGGAGGATTGCACTTCCATGTCCCCTGGTGGTTGAGAGGGGCTATGTGACCACCTCTGGCCAACAAGCTGAGTAGACGTGATAGTCACTTCTGGATAGGACAAAACCATTCAAAGGATTCCCTGCACCACCCCACCCCCCACATAGTGACCCAGAATTCCCCACAGGCCATTAAAAGGGGGTATAGAAGTTAAATGAGAGTCTGACTGAATCTGAACAGGTTAACTTGACAAAGACAAATTAAACCTGTAATCGAGGTAATTCAGGCTGGAAACCAAATGAGACTCAAGGTCAGGCTTCAAGGAGGCAAGGAGTGACACCAGACAGATTCCCAAAGGGACAGTGACTTATTCCCTGGGAACATGATCTTACCAAGAGGTATATCTGCCACAGGTTTCAGGAATGGGTGCCCAGTAACCCCCAGAGTTAAGAGCAGACAAACGTCCCTCAGTAGATAACAAGAAGCTGAGACCCCAACGTGGGGCACGCTTCCGACTGTTCAGCTCCATGAGGGCAGGAACCTGTCTGTAAATCCAAATACTGTCTTGGAAAGAAGTAGGAGCAAAAAAATCTGAGCATCCCTGGAAGATGTTCTTCTGTTCAAAAGAGGCTATGAATCCAAAAGAGACTGAAGATTGCCTTATTTGGGGGGTAGTTCTATAATTTGGGCTACATGATAGAAACGACAACACTGTCTCCCTGGAGGTTGTTGACGTCACTGAAAACATGCTTGGTTTGTTCTGGTTTGTGTCATCTAGTGCCTTAGGCTCTATGGGGGTAAACTGAAGACTCTAGATCTTGAAAAGGACCATGGAAGAATCAGAAAAGATGAGTTCTGTGCAATTCCATATGACAACTCTATGGCCCGGTCTGCACAAACTCTAGGATTTGATGGTTTCTCCTCCCACATGCTACTAACATGCATTTTATTATTTTATTTATTTATTTGGCCTTGCCCCATGGCATGTGATATCTTGGTTCCCTGACCAGGGACTGAACCTAAGTCCCCTGTATTGGAAGCGTGAGTCAACCATTGGATCCCAAGGAAGTCCCTACAATCATGCATTTTAGAGGAGCTGTGATTTAGTAAAGTTACATGGTTGTCAGGACAGTGCTGCCCAGGCCTTAGTATGTCAGTGTATTTTACAGATGCTGTTACACTTGGCTTATTCATTGCACTCAACAACCACAGTGCATCTGCAGGATCACTTGTTTAAAAAATTATAATAACAACAGAAAAAAATGGTGGCTTCAAGAAAAAATATGTATTGGCCTTAATTGGTCTAAAAACTTTTAGAAGCACAGACAAACAGAATGCAAAATCTGACATCCAGAGGCAAAAATTTCCCAGTATATTCATATATCTATAAAAATTTGATTCACAAGCTCTTTTATGGCAATTTGAATTACTCAGACTAGTATTTGGGAATACTGACCAGTTCTACCAGGCTTCTAGCCTGTGAATAAAAGATAGGAATATTTGAGAACTATGATTCTATGAAAAAATATGAGGGGAAAGTTAATTATTATAAGATTTGCATCAGAAATTTTTGATGTAATATTCTGATTTATATCAGGAATTGACATACTTTTAGACATTTTAAATTATTATTCACTCTTTCCATTTTTTTTAACTTTGTTATAACAAAGAGTGAGTTTTATATTGATAGAGTCATTTCCTAGGCAGGTTGATAGGGAGTCTAGGGGTCCCCAAGGAGAGAGGGGTCTGGAATTCCCAAGGAGGAAGAAAGGACAAACTTTTTTTCTTTCTCCACATTCCTTAGGATTATATACCAATAATGTACCCTGCCTAAGGACAGTCTTTGGATTCAATCTTCTGTTATCTTAAAATGTTAATTATGGGAGTAGACCTGGTCTTTACAAGGGTGTATCTTGCCTGAGGACAGTGTTATCTTAAAATGTAAATTATGGGAGTAGGTCTGATGAGGTCTTTACAACCTCCAGACAGTCTTTGGATTATATAACCTCATCGTTAACACTAGCAGGCGGGTACTCTTTCTACCCGCTTCTGATGCCTATGTCAGAAGCTTTCTCTATCTCCTTTATACTTTAATAAAACTTTATTACACAAAAGCTCTGAGCAATCAAGCCTCATCTCTGGCCCCGGATTGAATTCTTCTCCTCCAGGGGCCAAGAATCCCGGTGTATTCGCGTGATTCAACAACAACCTTTCAATATCATATCTTATCTGGGATACTGCAGAATCCAAATAATCAGACATTGCAGGTTATAAGAAAATGTTCACTGTCTAATGCCCAGGTCTAAGCATTTTTTCCTAATGTAATCATACATCTTTATTTTCTGCTAAAACCTATTACATTAACTTGTACTAGTAAATGTACTTCCTAACTTGAAAAATAAGTATCTTAAAACTGAGAATAGTTCTAAAATGCTTAGTCATTCACTGTATTGGAACTTTAGACAAAAATCTTTCTTGGCTCCACCAAAATATATGTCTATTTCGAGGAAATGGGATCAATGTCTCAGTATGAGAAAGGTGAAGAATTACAAAGAGAAAGGAAAACATCCAGTCATTTCAGCTTGTTTCCATCTACTTTCCGTTGGCAATACACGATATAGCAATCTGAAATGTCATTTTTGATCAAGTTAAATTTGAAGCAATCTCATCTGCACTGTCGCTGACGAGTGGCTTGCTGCAGTAGAGTGCAAGAATTTCAGCACCTGGGCCATGAATAGAGTGGTTCCTCTTTCTGGGAATGATGGTTTATGCAAGCATTTTGGAGAAACAAAAAAGAACATGATACCATGCAGGGCCCTATGGGGCTCCTGAGCACAACTTTCTATGTCTCTCATTTCTTTGATTACAGGAAACAGCCTTCATTCAGCCTCTATGACCTCCCCTGAGTTCCAAAGGGCAGATTCATGCAGTTGTTAATTAGGGAAGGGAGGGATGTGAGACCAGGAAGAAACAGTCAAGAGCAGCCTTTGGACGAGGTCCTGTTTCCCCATCAATGGATATACACAACATATCTTTGAGCTATTTTGCAGATACTGAAGCTGCCTTGAGGTGGGAGAAGTTAATGATTAATGACAGTATGCTGCCCACAAGCCTGGAGACCCCAGGCCAGTTGGACCTGAAGGGTGACTCCATTTATCTCACCACCAAACCATCAAAAGAACGTCCATGACCTGATCACATCCTCTTTGAACAATTGCTATAAAAACTCTCATTACCTTTCTGAAGTGTGAAGTCATGAATTTAAAAGCATTAATCCCACTGTGACCCTGTTTGCCTGGCAAAGTAACAAAGCTATCCTTTACTACTTCACCCCAGACTCTTGAGAGAGTCATTTCCTAGGCAGGTTGATAAGAAGTCTAGGGGTCCCCAAGGGGAGAGGGGCCTGGAATTCTCAAGGCAGAAGAAAGGACAAACTTTTTTTCCCTCTACATTCCTTAGGATTCAGTTCAGTTCAGTCGCTCAGTCGTGTCCGACTCTTTGCGACCCAATGAATCGCAGCACACCAGGCCTCCCTGTCCATCACCAACTCCCGGAGCTCGCTCAGACTCACATACATCGAGTCAAAGATGCCATCCAGCCATCTCATCCTCTGTCGTCCCCTTCTCCTCCTGCTCCCAATCCCTCCCAGCATCAGAGTCTTTTCCAATGAGTCAATTCTTCACATAAGGCGGCCAAAGTACTGGAGTTTCAGCTTTGGCATCATTGCTTCCAAAGAACACCCAGGGCTGATCTCCTTCAGAATGGACTGGTTGGATCTCCTTGCAGTCCAAGGGACTCTCAAGAGTCTTCTCCAACACCACAGTTCAAAAGCATCAATTCTTTGGTGCTCAGCTTTCTTTACAGTCTAACTTTCACATCCGTACATGACCACAGGAAAAACCATAGCCTTGACTAGATGGACCTTTGTTGGCAAAGTAATGTCTCTGCTTTTCAATATGCTATCTAGGTTGGTCATAACTTTCCTTCCAAGGAGTAAGTGTCTTTTAATTTCATGGCTGCAATCACCATCTGCAGTGATTTTGGAACCCAAAAAAAACAAAGTCTGACACTGTTTCCACTGTTTCCCCATCTTTTTCCCATGAAGTGATGGGACCAGATGCCATGATCTTCGTTTTCTGAATGTTGAGCTTTAAGCCAACTTTTTCACTCTCCTCTTTCACCTTCATCAAGAGGCTTTTTAGCTCCTCTTCATTTTCTGCCATAAGGGTGGTGTCATCTGCATATCGGAGGTTATTGATATTTCTCCCAGCAATCTTGATTCCAGCTTGTGCTTCTTCCAGCCCAGTGTTTCTCATGATGTACTCTGTATAATAGTTAAATAAGCAGGGTGACAATATACAGCCTTGACGTACTCCTTTTCCTATTTGGAACCAGTCTGTTGTTCCATGTCCAGTTCTAACTATTGCTTCCTGGCCTGCATACAAATTTCTCAAGAGGCAGGTCAGGTGATCTGGTATTCCCATCTCTTTCAGAATTTCCCACAGTTTATTGTGATCCACACAGTCAAAGGCTTTGGCATAGTCAATAAAGCAGAAATAGATGTTTTTCTGGAACTCTCTTGCTTTTTCGATGACCCAGCGGATGTTGGCAATTTGGTCTCTGCTTCCTCTGCCTTTTCTAAAACCAGTTTGAACATCTGGAAGTTGTATAACAATAATGTATCCTGCCTGAGGACAGTCTCTGGATTAAACCTTCTGGCTAATCCTGTTATCTTAAAATGTAAATTATGGGAGTAGGTCTGGTGAGGTCTTTACAACCTCCGGACATTCTTTGGATTCATTGGCGAGTATATAACTCCATTGCTAACACTAATAAGCGGGTACTCTTTCTACCCCCTTCTGATGTCTATGTCAGAAGGTTTTTCTATCTCCTTTATATTTTAATAAAACTTTATTACACAAAAGCTCTGAGCCATCAAGCCTCGTCTCTGACCCCAGATTGAAGTCTTCTCCTCCAGAGGACAAGAATCCTAGCATCTTTTCGTGGTTCAACAACAGCTTTTCACTCTGTTTCTTAGATTCAATTCAGCACCAGTGTACAAAGAAACTGAGCAATTGGCCTCAAACAAAATGTGTGTATGCTGCTGTGCTTAGTCATTCAGTTGTGTCCGACTCTTTGGGACCTCATGGACTATAGCCTGCCAGTCTTCTGTCCATGGGGATTCTCCAGCCAAGAGTGATAGGGGAAGCACACTGACTGAAACTGCCCACCCTGGCCAGGCACCATAGTAAACACTTGCATAAGTTGTTTTGCAACAGAAGGTCCTGGTACAGAACACAGAACTAATAAGCCACCACCAACAGGAAGAGTTTGGGAAAGGTCAAAAGGTGACACCATGTGTACAACCACCTCCCGGAATCCTTCTTCCTGGCATCCATCTTGGCTGAGCAATGCATGTGCCACCCTGAAGGACTCTGAGTCAGAATGATTGGCCATAGACAACCCGGAAACTAATCCCATCACCATAAAACCCGAGGCTCAAGCCATGTGACAGCAGTTCTCCCGGGTTCCCTTACCCTACTGCTCTCTACCCAGGCACCCCTTCCCAATAACATCTCTTGCTTTATCAGCACATGTGTCTCTTTGGACAATTTAATTCTGAGTGTTAGACAAGAGCCCAATTTTGGGCTCTGGAAGAAGTCCTCCTTCCTGCAACAAGAATGCTGGAGTAGGTTGCTATGCCCTCCTCTAGGGGAATCTTCCCAACCCAGGGATCAAACCCAGGTCTTCTGCATTACAGGCAGATTCTTTACCATCTGAGCCACCAGGGAAGCCCAAGAATATTCGAGTGGGTAGCCTATCCCCTTCTCCAGGGGATCTTTCCAATCCAGGAATTGAATTGGGATCTCCTGCATTGTAGGTGGATTCTTTATCAGCTGAGCCACCAGGGAAGCCCAAATGTGTGTATACTTCCTTCTGCTGCTGCTGCTGCTGCTAAGTCGCTTCAGCCGTGTCTGACTCTGTGTGTCCCCATAGACGGCAGCCCACCAGGCTACCCCGTCCCTGGGATTCTCCAGAAAGAACACTGGAATGGGTTGCCACTGGCTTCTCCAATGCATGAAAGTGAAAAGTGAAAGTGAAGTCACTCAGTTGTGTCCGACTCGTAGCGACCCCATGGACTGCAGCCTACCAGGCTCCTCCATCCATGGGATTTGCCAGGCAAGAGTACTGGAATGGGTTGCCATTGCCTTCTCCGATATGTCCTTCTAATCAACTTCAATTAGCTTCTGGTCAGAACCACACATTTCACTATCATACCTGTGTTTACAGATCACATGATTAAAGAGAGCACAGCGATGTTGGAATCTGAAATGCTACAGAGCCAGTCTGAGGAGTAACAATAATTGTAAAAACAAAAGGCTATTTTTATATGCAAGATACAGAATGAAAGTCCAGAATGGTTTACCCTAAGATAGTCTTTGGTTTGGGTTTTGTTTTTTTAACTTTCGTCTGGAAAAACTTGGATAAACTGGATAAAGTTTCCTTAGGAGATTTTTTAGATGAAAAAAATGAAGTTATATTACAACATTCTTATTTAGAATATACAGATTTCAGCAATCTTATTTTTATGAGAAAAATTTGGTAACATAATTCTAGGAAATATCAACTTAATATTAATGGAAACAAAAGCAGCAATATGATTTTAGACTCTCTGCTTGGGTTCTGCCTGTCCTTGGAAACACATGGATCTACCCTGACTTCTCTGCTCATCCCTCTCAATATCCTTCACAGACCTCTTTTTTCTATTTATTGTAAAGTCTTCTCTAAGAAATAGTTTACTCCTTTTCATAAATTAATAGAAAACAAAATAAATACATAAATACAATGTAAAAGCAAAAATATACAAAATGAAAAACATTAAATGTGCAATAAATTCTAATAAATAAGTATTGTTATGTGTTGAATCAGTGATGTACTTTAAAATCATCAGATACCTTCAATTTTGAATTTTTTGACTTTGGTTTATACAGGGGGTCAAATTTATAGATAGATACACACTCACACAATCAAAAGTTATACATAGATTATTCTCTTATCACCTTTATATATCAGGTAGACGAAGTGATGGGCTATTATGTATAAAGCTCTTGGTGGAAGCTGTAATATTGGAGGTATTTCTAATTCTAATGAACATTCTAGAAGTTCAGTGACTTCTGGGCAAAGTAAGAAACTAGAAATGTAAGACAGACCACCTTCTTTAAAACCTGTGAATATCATAACATAGACCAAGGGAATTTTAACCATATATCAGGGAGTCCAATGTGATTTTCATTGCTACATCATACACAAAATAATTTTTAAAAGCCAAAACTACTATATATTAAGAATCATCTCATCATTATGCTTATTCTGCTCATCCACATTTTATACTATCCATATTTTACCTCACAGTAATCTAAAGTGAACTAATATGTTCTCCAGCATTCATCAAGGCAAAGGAAATGTCAAAAAAAGACTCCAAGACGCTGACTTTTAAAAGAAAACACACATAAATAATCCTTCAGAAGGAATATTGATAAATTGTGCTATCTAAAACATGCTTTAGAAATGGGTCTGAAATCAGGTGGTAGCATCTAGAAATATTTAGCAAAATCTACATTATATGCAATCAGAATAGCAACAACCATTAAAAAAAAAACCTCATTAGCTGATTGCCACTCTCTTTAATTAATTTAAATTTGCAAAGAGAGTAGTTTAAATATAGAAGATAAGCTTTGTACTTAGCATTTTATAATGATGGCTTATCATACTCTGAGTTATTAATTTTTTAATTGAATATAATAAAAATAAGTTCATCTTAAACTTCAGGATTTTCCCTTCTAATGTTTATAAACTTTCCAGTGCTACCATACTGACAGTAGTAGAGTCCTGAATCATAAACACATTCGACATATGCAAATTTGAAACACAACACACAAGCCCCTTGAGCTTCTTTAAACTAATTAAATATGGCTTATTTAGGTTTTACAATTTTAGGGCAACCATGGAAAGTTTATATGATAAACTGATATTAGAGTAACCATCAGACCAAAAATGGGTAATTTGATAATTTTATTGATCTCATTGAAATCTAGATTATGGATGATTGATGCTTTGAGGAGTAAATATCTGCCCATAAAAATTCCTTTTCCTGGGCAAAGATCATGAAGGTGGGCAATTAATGGACATGCCTTCCCACCATGAGTTCAATGAATTTCTTCACCTGTTTTCTTACTTTTCCCTGCCGTTTATTGATCACTTACTAGGTTTTGGAATTTGATTCTTAAGGACACAGTAAATTCAAGCTAGACTTAAATGCTTATCTTAGAAAATGTCAAAGAGGGAGAAACACAATCAGTCTCCTAGTAGTATCTCCAGAGTTTACAGCAGTGCTTTTACATGAGACAGTTAATTTTAACTTTTACTTTCTGAATAAATCTTTCATTTAAAAAATCTATCTCTTAAAAAACATATCAAAACATTTAAGCTTTGCGTGTATATATTCATGTATTTAAACCACTGAATTAATATTTGTGCAACAGAAAAAGTAATTTATTCAACAACATTCAAGTAGCAAAAGTGGATGAATATCTCTCCAAAAAATAAGTCACTAACTCCTTTTCCACTAATAGGTAGGGGATATTTATTTTCAGTAGCAGTCTTCACCTGGTCTCCTCAGGCCAAGTCCTGGGATGAAGTCATTTTACCATCATATCCTATGGCAGCTTCACATTTCACAGACATATGCAGTGGCCTATTCAGTTTTCCCCAGTGGCTGTGACCCTGGTTCTACATGTGTTGTTTTAGTTATTCCTGACCAGCACACTTGATTAGTCACCCTTCTATAACCTGTTCTAAAACCTAAAAAAGTAGATGAACAAGCAAACAGTTGCAGACTCACCATCCCTGCGATTAAGACTTGCAAAACCAGGGCCATGGCTACTAGACAGCTCTGAGGAACTGGTGAAGGAAGCCCGGGGCAAGGAGGAAGCCAGAGGAGCATCACAGTTATCTGGGGGGAAAAACACCACATTCTGGTTAACACATTGATTGACACTTTTCTGTCTTCTCTTCCTGTCTTTTTCCTTCCCTTTTACTTTCATTTCCTTCTCATTCCCCTCCCCCTCTCCATCTTTTTCATCCTTAATTTCCTTTCCTTTAATCAACAGGCTAGGAAAGCATTAGAGTATATAGCAAACATTAGTCTTGATCAGAGGTTTATTAGTAAATGTTTAACATCGGGCTGAGTGGTAGTATTTGTCACTTCACCGTGGTGTATATTGTGCCTCATGCCAAGCAAGAGACTTGGGTTCAATCTCTCAGTCAGGAGGATCCCCTGGAGGAGGAAATGGCAACTCATTCCAGTATTCTGACTTGGCAAATCCCATGGACAGAGGAGTTACAATCCATGGAGTCATTAAAGAGTCAGATATGACTGAGCAACTAGACAACAAAAACACTGGTGTAAATACTTCTACTGTGGTCAATTCAAGGCTATCAATGTGATGTCACTAATTATGAAGTTGGAAAGACAATGTATGTATTACATCATTATGTAGCATTTTCACCATGCAGATTCAAGGTATGTAAATAACCTCAAGAGATTAGATAACAGTAAGATGCCATAAAATAAAGTAGCAAACACCCTCTTCCAACAACAAAAGAGAAGACTC
The DNA here is from genome assembly GCF_003369695.1 of Bos indicus x Bos taurus. Classification (NCBI taxonomy): domain Eukaryota; kingdom Metazoa; phylum Chordata; class Mammalia; order Artiodactyla; family Bovidae; genus Bos; species Bos indicus x Bos taurus. The sequence goes on along the minus strand of NC_040083.1, from coordinate 65,670,712 downwards.
TACACATGGACATCACCAGATGGTAAACACTGTAATCAGATTGATTATATTCTTTACAGCCAAAGATGGAGAAGCTCTATACAGTTAGAAAAAACATCAGTTAGCTGACTGTGGCTCAGATCATGAAACCTTATTGCCAAATTCAGACTTAAATTGAAAAAAGTAGGGAAAACCACTAGACCATTCAGGTATGACCTCAATCAAATCCCCTATGATTATACAGTGGAATTGAGAAATAGACTTAAGGGACTATATCTGATAGACAGAGTCCCTGATGGAGGTTCATGACATTGTACAGGAGACAGGGATGAAGACCATCCTCAAGAAAAAGAAATGCAAAAAAGCAAAATGGCTGTTTGAGGAGGCCTTACAAATAGCTGTGAAAAGAAGAGAAGCCAAAAACAAAGGAGAAAAGGAAAGATACACCCATTTGAATGTAGAGTTTTAAAGAATAGCAAGGAGAAAGAAGAAAGCCTTACTCAGTCATCAATGCAAAGAAATAGAGGAAAGCAACAGAATGGGAAAAACAAAAGATCTTTTCAAGAAAATTAGAGATACCAAGGGGACATTTCAGACAAAGATGGGCTCAATAAAGCACAGAAATGGTATGGACCTAGCAGAAGCAGAAGATATTAAGAAACAGGTGGCAAGAAAACACAGAAGAACTGTGCAAAAAAGATTTTCATGACCCAGATAATCACGATGGTGTGATCATGCACCTAGAGCCAGACATCCTGGAATGTGAAGTCAAGTGGGCCTTAAGAAGCATCACTACGAACAAAGCTAGTGGAGGTGATGGAATTCCAGTTGAGCTATTTCAAATCCTGGAAGATGATGCTATGAAAGTGCTGCATTCAATATGCCAGCAAATTTGGAAAACTCAGCAGTGGCCACAGGATTGGAAAAGGTCAATTTTCATTCCAATCCCAAAGAAAGGCAATACCAAAGAATGCTCAAACTACCGCACAATAGCACTCATCTTACATGCTAGTAAAGTAATGCTCAAAATTCTCCAAGCCAGGCTTCAACAGTACGTGGACCATGAACTTCCAGATATTCAAGCTGGATTTAAAAAAGTTAGAGGACCCAGAGATGAAATTGCCAACATCTGCTGGATCATCAAAAAAACAAGAGAGTTCCAAAAAAACATCTACATCTGCTTTATTGACTATGCCAAAGGCTTTGACTATGTGGATCACAATAAACTGTGGAAAATTTTGAAAGAGATGGGAATCCCAGACCACCTGACCTGCCCCTTGAGAAATCTGTATGCAGGTCAGGAAGCAACAGTTAGAACTGGACATGGAACAATAGACTGGTTCCAAATAGGAAAAGGAGTACATCAAGGCTGTATATTGTCACCCTGCTTATTTAACTTACATGCAGAGTAAATCATGAGAAACACTGGGCTGGAAGAAACACAAGCTGGAATCGAGATTGCTGGGAGAAATATCAATAACCTCAGATATGCAGATTACACCACCATTATGCAGAAAGTGAAATTAAAGAGCCTCTTGATGAAAGTGAAAGGGGAGAGTGAAAAAGTTGGCTTAAAGCTCAACATTCAGAAAACTAAGATCATGGCATCCAGTCCCATCACTTCATGCCAAATAGGTGGGGAAACAATGGAAGCAGTGAGAGACTTTATTTTGGGGAGGCTCCAAAATTACTGCACATGGTGACTGCAGCCATGAAATTAAAAGATGCTTACTCCTTGGAAGGAAAGTTCTGACCAACCTAGATAGCATATTAAAAAGCAGAGACATTACTTTGCCAACAAAGGTCCATCTAGTCAAGGCTACGGTTTTTCCAGTAGTCATATATGGATGTGAGAGTTGGACTGTAAAGAAAGCTGAGTGCCAAAGAATTGATGCTTTTGAACTGTGGTGTTGGAGAAGACTCTGAGAGTCCCTTGGACTGCAAGGAGATCCAACCAGTCCATCCTAAAGGAGATCGCCCTGGGCGTTCATTGGAAGGACTGATGCTAAAGCTGAAACTCCAGTACTTTGGCCACCTGATGCAAAGAACTGACTCATTTGAAAAGACCCTGATGTTGGGAAAGATTGAAGGCAGTATGAGAAGGGGATGACCGGGGATGAGATTGTTGGATGGCATCACTGACTCAATGGACATGAGTTTGAGTAGGCTCCAGGAGTTGTCAATGGACAGGGAGGCCTGGCATGCTGCAGTCGATGGGGTCACAAAGTGATGGACATGACTAAGTGACTGAACTGAACTGAACTGAAGATGCCATAAAGTAAGAAGTGTCAAAATTTCAAAATGTATTACTTTGTTTTTATATGATTTACTTTATTATGCTAATTTAATTAATTACTAAATTAATAAGTAATTTAATTTTATAATGATTGTATTTTCATACAAAATTCACTGAAAGTTAATGATTAGGTCTTGATAGCTGCCTAAAATTGGCTCCAGCACAATACTCCTCAATGGGAAAATACTAAAAGTACTTCCTTGAAAGTCAGAAAGAACACCTTAACCACTGTTTCTATTGAACACTACATTAAAAATCCTATTAGGACATAAAAGAAAATTTAAAAAATAAAAGCACAAAATTGGTGGGAAAAAAAGGAACTGTTATCATTTCCAGATGTTATAATTATATAGGTAGAAATTCTGAAAGTCATGGGCTAGCTTCATAGTTCCTTATACAAAAGATGATAACATTTCTAAACTCATTCATAGTTAGAAAATAAATTAATAGAATAGCAAATGGTAACAAGATGTATAAAATACCTAAGAACAAATCTTACAGAATTTGCAACACATTTATGGAGATTATGATAAAAATTGTACTGAAAGACATTAAAGAATAACTACCAGACCACCTGACCTGCCTCTTGAGAAACCTATATGCAGGTCAGGAAGCAACAGTAGGAACTGGACATGAAACAGCAGGCTGGTTCCAAATAGGAAAAGGAGTACGTCAAGGCTGTATATTGTCACCCTGCTTATTTAACTTTTATGCAGAGTACATCATGAGAAACGCTGGGCTGGAAGAAGCACAAGCTGGAATCAAGATTGCTGGGAGAAATATCAATTACCTCAGATACGCAGATGACACCACCCTTATGGCAGAAAGTGAAGAGGAACTAAAAAGCCTCTTGATGAAGGTGAAAGAGGAGAGTGAAAAAGTTGGCTTAAAGGTCAACATTCAGAAAACTAAGATCATGGCATCCGGTCCCATCACTTCATGGGAAATGGATGGGGAAACAGTGGAAACAGTGTCATACTTTATTTGGGGGGCTCCAAAATCACCACAGATGGTGACTGCAGCCATGAAATTAAAAGACGCTTATTCCTTGGAAGGAAAGTTCTGACCAACCTAGACAGCATATTAAAAAACAGAGACATTAGTTTGCCAACAAAGGTCCATCTAGTCAAGGCTATGGTTTTTCCAGTGGTCATGTATGGATGTGAGAGTTGGACTGTGAAGAAAGCTGAGCGCCAAAGAATTGATGCTTTTGAACTGTGGTGTTGGAGAAGACTCTTGAGAGTCCCCTGGACTGCAAGGAGATCCAACCAGTCTATTCTAAAGGAGATCAGCCCTGGGTGTTCTTTGGAAGGACTGATGCTAAAGTTGAAACTCCGATATTTTGGCCACCTGCTTCAAAGAGTTGACTCATTGGAAAAGACTCTGATGCTGGGAGGGATTGGGGGCAGGAGGAGAAGGGGACGACAGAGGATGAGATGGCTGGATGGCATCACTGACTCGATGAATGTGAGTCTGAGTGAACTCCAGGAGTTAGTGATGGACAGGGAGGCCGGGCGTGCTGCAATTCATGGGGTCACAGAGTCAGACATGACTGAGCGACTGAACTGAACTGAACTGAACTGAAAATAAGCTCAGACTACAATGATCGCAAATAGGAAGACAGTATTTCTAAGGTATCAGTTTTCCGTAGTTTGAGCTACAATTCATTAGAAGTTCAATCAAAAGCCCAGGAGGGTTCTTCATAGAACTTGAAAACACTGAACCAAACAGTTCAAGGATTCTTAAGAACATGCAGTACAGATATGATTTAGCAGGTCAGTTAAGATGAAAAGAAAATATTACATCTTAATTTTCACTAACCTCTAGCTAAATTTTAGCATATTCTTCAATCACAAGTGTAGACAAAAGAGACTGTATTCACTAGTGCTATGCATTTGTTACCAACATAAGTTACAGATACCTAGAAATATTGTTTATGGTCCTCCTTACTTCAAAATAACAGTATTTATTAAAATCACCACTAGATCTTATTATTTAATGCTCTAATAATTAAGAAGACATATTATAATTTCTAATATATTGATATCAGCATCTCAATATAACTATTTACTTTGTAACCAGATGTATACATTTTATGCATTTACAAGCATTGCTCTGAAAAGCAGTCACAGCTACAGCAAAGCGCCAGAAGGATCCATGGCACAAAGAAGAGCAAAGAATCTCCCACAGTGAGTGTGTACATTATAGGTACAAAGCTGTTAAGACATTACTGGGACATTATTATTACTGGGACATTTTTCAGAAAATTCCAGAAGATGGGGATCAAACACAATCCATAGTCAGCTGTGCTAACTCAAATGTTAACACTACAGCTTCTCAGGGGTGACAGCCTGTTGAGGAGATGGAGCCTGCATCATTTCCTCCTTTAAATAAAGGGGTTCCTGGGATCTAAGTAACCTCCCCAAAGTCCCAAAGCTGTTTGAGGGTAAGTGAGGATTATTTCCATCAACTGCTTAACTTGGCAAGCCTGCTCCTTTCCCAGCTTCCACCTCACCCCAGAACAGCTTTCTTTCTAAGTCTGGCCAGATGCTCCCCACTAATTAGGCACATCTTTCTCATCTCACCATTTTGGGATCCCTCCTTACTGAATTGTAAACCTAACAAGGACCAAGTGTGGATTCTGGAGGCAGATGGGGTGTGGGTTTGGCATTTACCCAGCTGCCTACTATTGGGATGTCAGTGGCCTTCCCTACGCTTCAGTTATATCATCTGTACAATAAGGATGTTATACAACTGAATCATACAACTGGACAAAAGGAAATCATACAATTACAGAGTTTTTATGAGGACTAAAGTATTTGTTTTTATTACTTTCAGTATGGTAACACAAATCATCAAATAAACTTCTTCAAAATAGTTTATAAGCATATTTTCTCCATAGAAAGATATATAAGGCAGCATTCAGAGTTCCAAGTCATATTTTCATTTTTTATTTGTTCAAAAGAAACCATATGAATCTTAGTCTTTTTAAAAAAGAGTGAGATGTTATCACTTTTGTGATACAATATTTTTTTTTGAGAAACAATTTTAAAAGTAATAGCTTTCTTTACAACCCTAATTGTTCCAATTCAATTTCAGACAGTCGACTCTAAGAATGCACATGATCAAAAAACATGACCATGTCCCATTACATAGAAGAGCAACTCTGTATATGCTTCCCATGCATTCACTGTGTTTCTAAATAAATTACATTCAAGCAATGTGAAGGCTCAGATGCCATACAAAATCTCTCTAACTATTGTTTTCTATCTGAAATGTCTGTATTTTATGCTATAATTCCTGGAGACAAAATTGTAAAGACCCAATTTAATTTTTTATGGAATTATTTAAAAATATTTTATTTCCACTGAATATCATTCTTATCAATATTCTGATAAATGCTGTTTCTATCCCCCAATAAGGATGAATCCTGAAATGCTTCAAAGCTACAAGAATTATTCATAAACAATTGTTTTTAACAAATGAGATAGCAAAACAATTGATAAGTACAACTATTTACCACCTAGGCAGGAAAAAGAAGTGAGTACAAGTAATAAACTTATAAGAATTAACAAGTGAAAATAGATAATATTACAGTTAGATAGGCTAAAGTAAGTTTATTTCTCTTCATAATAACCACTCATAATAATAACCACTTCATAATAACCAGGCATACTCCCTGGAATGAAAAGAGCAGTGTGGTGTGCTTAATCCACATAACTGCGGTTCCATCTTCATGCAGATTTCAAATCCATGTCTTCACTACTTTGGACTCCAGCTCTGAATTTAGCCAACTGTTCTGGGGGCACTGGCCAATTTCTAGCCCTCAGCTACACACACAGTGCAGAGGCGTTGATGAACCCTTGGAATGTACAGGACATTCTAAGCTTATAAGACTGGCATGCAGGACACTCTAGGGACCCTTGCATAATTTTTCAGCTTCAGTTCATCTGCCACCACCCTCACTTACTCCCAAAAATATGTGCTGCAGCAGGTGCCAGTGTGTTCATATCCGCAGCTACCCAGTGTGGGTCTACCTCTGGCACCTTTCCGCATGCCATGAGCTTGCATAACTGTACTAGATCCAGTTGTTTAATTTCATGACCCTCAATGCCCACTCTGATAGGAAATAGAGTGGAGGACAGCAGAGGTGATTTCTAATTTCTTGCTTTTTCCAATAAGTTATGCATTCTAATAGTAGAGCATCCTAGGTGGCTAAGACAGTAAAGACTGTGCTTGCAATGCAGAAGACCTGGGTTCCTTCTCCGAGCTGGGAAGATCCTCTGGAGAAGGGAATGGTCACCCACTCCAGTATTCTTGCCTGGAGAATTCCACAGACAGAGGAGCATGATGGGCTACAGTTCATGGGGTCACAAAGAGTCAGACACAACTGAGCAACTAACACTTTCACTTTTCTAAAGTAGAACATATTTATATCTTTGCCAGAACAAAGTCAGAAAGGGAGCATTAGACCATGTTCCTGGTTAATTTATTTAATTCACACATGCATATGTATTATGCCTAGCCATCAGCAGAGTCCAAAGATGAGCACTTTTATTTTGACTTCTTTGTTGTTCAGTTCCTCAGTCATGTCTGACTCTGCGACCCCATGGACTGCAGCATACCAGACTGCCCTGTTCTTTATCATCTCTAGGAGCTTGCTCAAACTCATGTCCATTGAGTCAGTGATGCCATCCAACCATCTCATCCTCTGCCTCGCCCTTCTCCTCCTGCTTCCAACCTTTCTCAGCATCAAAGTCTTTTCTAATGAGTCAGCTCTTCACATCAGGTGGGCAAAGTATTGGAGCTTCAGCTTCAGTATCGGTCCTTCAATTACAAATAAATATTCTTTCCCTCCCTAATTTTGCATCATAATCATTTCATCAAGTCATAAACACTCCTTTCTTTAATGAAGACACTTGCTTATCAGTTCAGTTCAGCTGCTCATTCATGCCCTACTCTTTGCGACCCCATGGACTGCAGCACGCCATGGCTCCCTGTCCATCACCAACCCCCAGAGTTTACTCAAACTCATGTCCATTGAGTCAGTGATGCCATCCAACCATCTCATCCTCTGTCATCCCCTTCTCCTCCTGCCCTCAATATTTCCCAGCATCAGGGTCTTTTCAAATGAGTCAGCTCTTCACATCAGGTGGCCAAGGTACTGGAGTTTCAGCTTCAACATAAGTCTTTCCAATGAACACCCAGGACGGATCTCCTTTAGAATGGACTGGTTGGGTCTCCTTGCAGTCCAACAGACTCTCAAGAGTCTTCTCCAACACCACAGTTCAAAAGCATCAATTCTTCGGTACTCAGCTTTCTTTATAGTCCAAATCTCACATCCATACATGACTGCTGGATAATGCCAAGGAGTAAGCGTCTTTTAATTTCATGGCTGTAGTCACCATCTGCACCATTTGGAGCCCCCCCAAAAATAAAGTATCTCACCGTTTACATTGTTTCCCCATCTATTTGCCATGAAGCGATGGGACAGGATGCCATGATCTTAGTTTTCAAAAGTGTCAATTCTTTGATGCTCAGCCTTCTTTTACTTCTTTAGGCTCCTTTTAACAAATAAATCTAGACCTGAAAGTTGCATGTAAAATTATTCTTCAGGGTTGAAATTTTCACTTTTCACTGTAAACCAAATAGCAACATTACAAGAACAGTCTGTCATTAATTTTAGTGCTGCAACATAGCAAATTCAGTTCAGTTCAGTTTAGTCGCTCAGTCGTGTCCAACTCTTTGCGACCCCATGAATCGCAGCATACCAGGCCTCCCTGTCCATCACCAACTCCTGGAATTCACTCAGATTCACATCCATCGAGTCAGTGATGCCATCCAGCCATCTCATCCTCTGTCGTCCCCTTCTCCTCCTGTCCCCAATCCCTCCCAGCATCAGAGTCTTTTCCAATGAGTCAACTCTTCACATGAGGTGGCCAAAGTACTGGACTTTCAGCTTTAGCATCATTCCTTCCAAAGAAATCCCAGGGCTGATCTCCTTCAGAATGGACTGGTTGGATCTCCTTGCAGTCCAAGGGACTCTCAAGAGTCTTCTCCAACACCACAGTTCAAAGGCATCAATTCTTCGGCGCTCAGCCTTCTTCACAGTCCAACTCTCACATCCATACATGACCACAGGAAAAACCATAGCCATTAATTAAAACTATTACTAGGTTGCCTGTATTGTTTTGGTATAAATCCAAAACAATCATTGTTATTATAATTAAATTATACATCATGTTCCCCACAGTGGTTTCATACTGGTAGAGTTTTCTTTTTCAGATCACTGCATCTGTGAAATACCTTGCATATTTTTTGAGAAAAGATTAAATTATAAAATAGTGCATTCCAAAGTCTGATAACCAAATGGCAGAGAATATTTAGCTAGGTAACTACTTTTAATAAAAAGTACTTCCTGCCTAGTGATCTGATTTTGAACTTCAAGAAAATCAGGAACTCTAATACAAAAAGTCAGTTTTGAAAACCCTTCCTCTTAGAGCTGAAATCAATGAATTTGAAAATAGGAAGTCATGGAGAAAAGTCAATGAACCAACAACTAACTCTTTGAAAGATTAATAAAACTGTAAATCCTTTGGCCAGACTAGTTTATATTAAAAAGCCACAACTTATTAATATCTGAAATGAAATTAAGGACATAAATATAGATTCCATGGACATTAAAAGGATAATAAAGGAATAGTATGAGAAACCATGTCCATAAATTTGATCATCTAGATGAAATGGACCCATTCCTTGAAAATACAATTTATATCTAATAAAGAATTTGAAACAATAATTCAAATATTTTTTCAAATATTTTTTAAAAATATATAATAATAACCTTCCAAAACAGAAAGCACCAAGTCCAAATGGCTTCATTGGTGAACTCTGTGAAGCATTTAAGGAAGAAATCATGCCACGTCTCCATAATCCCTTTTAGAAAATAAAAGCAGAGGGAATAATTTATGCCTTATTCCATGAGGCCAATATTACCACAATATAAAAACCAGTCACAGATACTACAAGGAAAAAAACCCTACATACCAATATTTCTCATGAACACAGATGCAAAATCCTCAACAAAACATTAGCAATCAAATCCAACAATGTACAAGAATAATTACATACTGCAAACAAGTAGAATTTGACCCGGGTATGAAGGGCTGGTTTAACATTCAAAAATCAATTTATATAATCCTTTATATCAACAAGCATACATGCGGAAAAGCATCTGACAAAATCCAACACCTATTGATGGAAAAAACTCTTGGTAAACTAGGAATAAAGGTGAACACCCTCAACTTGATAAAGAATATATACAAAAAACTTACAGCTAACACTACACTTACTGGTGAAAAATTCAAAGTTTTCCCACTAAGATAAAGAACTAGGCAATGATTTTTCCCTCTCAAAACACCTTTTCCAAATCCTACTGGAAGCTTATTTAACACAATTAAACAAGAAAAGGAAATTTAAAAAGATACAGATTAGGAAGAAAAAATCTGTCTTTGTTCATGGATGACAGGATTATCTCTATAAAAAAAATCTGAAAGAATAGAAAAAAAGAACTTCTGGAATTAAGAAGTGGTTATAACAAAGCCAAAGGATACAGGTTAATATACAAAATCAATTGCATTTCTATATACCACCAATTTACAAATGGAATTAAGGATCTGAAACACAATGCCATTTATATTCAGTTCAGTTCAGTTCAAGCACTCAGTCATGTCCGACTCTTTGCCACCCACGGACCACATCACGCCAGGACTCCCCGATCATCATCAACTCATGGAGCCTACTCAAACTCATGTCCATTGAGTCAGTGATGCAATCCAGCCATCTCATCCTCTGTCGTCCCCTTCTCCTCCTGCCCCCAATCCCTCCCAGCATCAGAGTCTTTTCCAATGAGTCAACTCTTCGTATCAGGTAGCCAAAGTATTGGAGTTTCAGCTTCAACATCAGTCCCTCCAATGAACACCCAGGAGGGATCTCCTTTAGGATGGACTGGTTGGCTCTCCTTGCAGTCCAAGGGACTCTCAAGAGTCTTCTCCAACACCACAGTTCAAAAGCATCAATTCTTCAGCACTCAGCTTTCTTTATAGTTCAACTCTCACATCCATACATGACTACTGGAAAAACCATAGCCTTGACTAGACAGATCTTTGTTGGCAAAATAATGTCTCTGCTTTTTAATATGCTGTCTAGGTTGGTCATAGCTTTCTTTCCAAGGAGTAGGCATCTTTTACTTTCATGGCTGCAGTCACCATGTGCAGTGATTTTGGAGACCCCCAAAAATAAATTCTCTCACTGTTTCCCCATCTATTTGGCATGAAGTGATAGGGCCGGATGCCATGATCTTTGTTTTCTGAATGTTGAGCTTTAAGCCAACTTTTTCACTCTCCTCTTTCACTTTGCTCAAGAGGCTTTGTAGTTTGTCTCCACTTTCTGCCATAAGGGTGGTGTCATCTGCATATCTGAGGTTATTGATATTTCTCCCGGCAATCTTGATTCCAGCTTGTGCTTCTTCCAGCCCAGTATTTCTCATGATGTACTCTGCATATAAGTTAAATAAGCACAGTGACAATATACAGCCCTGATGTACTCCTTTTCCTATTTGGAACCAATCTGTTGTTCCATGTCCAGTTCTAACTGTTGCTTCCTGACCTGCATACAGATTTCTCAAGAGGCAGATCAGGTGGTCTGTTATTCACATCTCTTTCAGAATTTTCCAGTTTATTGTGATCCACACAAAGGCTTTGGCATAGTCAATAAAGCAGATGTAGATGTTTTTTGGAACTCTCTTGTTTTTTCGATGATCCAGCGGATGTTGGCAATTTCATCTCTGGTTCCTCTAACTTTTCTAAAGCCAACTTGAACATCTGGAAGTTCACGGTTCATGTACTGCTGAAGCTTGGCTTGGAGAATTTTGAGCATTACTTTACTAGCGTGTGAGATGAGTGCAATTGTGTGGTGGTTTGAGCATTCTTTGGCATTGCCTTTCTTTGGGATTGGAACGAAAACTGACCTTTTCCAGTCCTGTGGCCACTGCTGCATTTTCCATATTTGCTGGCATATTGAGTGCAGCACTTTCACAGCATCATCTTTCAGGATTTGAAAGAGCTCAACTGGAATTCCATCCCCTCCACTAGCTTTGTTCATAGTGATGCTTCCTAAGGCCCACTTGACTTCACATTTTAGGACGTCTGTCTCTAGGTGAGTGATCACACCATCATGATTATCTGGGTCGTGAAGGTCTTTTTTGTACAGTTCTTCTGTGTATTCTTGCCACTTCTTCTTAATATCATCTGCTTCTATTAGGTCCATCCCATTTCTGTGCTTTATTGAGTCCATCTTTGCCTGAAATTTTCCCTTGGTATTTCTAATTTTCTTGAAGAGATCTCTAGACTTTCCCATTCTATTGTTTACCTCTATTTCTTTGCATTGATCACTGAGGAAGGCTTTCTTCTCTCTCCTTGCTATTCTTTGAAACTCTACATTCAAATGGGTATATCTTTCCTTTTCTCCTTTGCCTTTGACTTCTCTTCTTTTCACAGCTATTTATAAGGCCTCCTTAGACAGCCATTTTGCTTTTTTGCATTTGTTTTTCTTGGGGATGGTCTTCATCCCTGTCTCCTGTACAGTGTCACAAACCTCCATCCATAGTTCATCAGGCACTCTGTCTATCAGATCTAGTCCCTTAAATCTATTTCTCAATTCCACTGTATAATCATAAGGGATTTGATTTAGGTCATACCTTGATGGTCTAGTGGTTTCCCCTACTTTCTTCAGTTTAAGTCTGAATTTGGTGATAAGGAGTTGGAGCGGTGAGCAATGGAGCGGCCGAGAGGTGATACCCCATGACCAATGTAAGGAGCAGTGGCTGAGCTTTGCTGGAGCAGCCATAAAGAGATACCCCACGTCCAACATAAGAGAAACCCCAGTAAGACAGTAGGCACTGAGAGAGGGCATCAGAAGGCAGATAGACTGAAACCACAATCCCAGACAACTAACCAATCTAATCACATGGACCACAGCCTTGTCCAACTCAATGAAACTAAGCCATGCCATGTAGGGTCACCCAAGATGGATGGGTCATGGTGGAGACGTCTGACAAAATGTGGTCCACTGGAGAAGGGAATGGCAAACCACTTCAGTATTCTTGCCTTGAGAACCCCATGAACAGTATCAAAAGGTAAAAAGATAGGACGCTGAATGATGAACTCCCCACGTCATTAGGTGCCCAATATGCTACTAGAGATCAGTGGAGAACTAACTCCAGAAAGAATGAAGAGAAAGAGCCAAAGCAAAAACAATATCCAGTTGTGGATGTGACTGGTGATAGAAACAAAGTCTGATGCTATAAAGAGCAATAATGCATAGGGACCTGGAATGTTAGGTCTATGAATCAAGGCAAATTGGAAGTGGTCATATAGGAGATGGTAAGAGTGAACGTCGACATTTTAGGAATCAGTGAACTAAAATGAACTGGAATGGGTGAATTTAACTCAGATGACCATTATATCTACTACTGTGGACAAGAATCCCTTAGAAGAAATGGAGTAGCCATCATAGTCAACAAAAGAGTCTGAAATGCAGTAGTTGGAATGAATCTCAAAAATGACAGAATGATCTCTGTTCTTTTCTAAGGCAAAGCATTGAATATCACGGTAATCCAAGTCTATGTCCTGACCAGTAATGCTGAAGAAGCTAAAGTTGAATGGTTCTATGAAGATCAACAAGACCTTTTAGAACTAACACCCAAAAAAGATGTCCCTTTCATTATAGGGACTGGAATGCAAAAGTAGGAAGTCAAGAAACACCTGGAGTAATAGGCAAATTTGGCCTTGAATACAGAATGAAGCAGGGCAAAAGCTAATAGAGTTTTGCCAAGAGAACACACTGGTCATAACAAACACCCTCTTCCAACAACACAAGAGAAAACTCTACACATGGACATCACCAGATGGCCAACACCAAAATCAGATTGAATATATTCTTTGCTGCCAAAGATGGAGAAATGCTATACAGTCAGCAAAATAATATCGGGAAGTGACTGTGGCTCAGATCATGAACTCCTTATTGCCATTTATATTAGCACCTAAAAATAAAAATACTCAGGTATAAATCTATCAAAATATGTATTAGATCTATTTGAGGAAGGGCTTCCCTAGTGGCTCAGATGCTAAAAATCCACCTGCTATGGAGAAGACCTGGGTTCAACCCTGGGTCATGAAGTCCCCTAGAGAAGGAAATAGCTACCCACTCCAGTATTCTTGCCTGCAGAATTCCATGGTCAGAGAAGCCTGGTGGGCTACAGTCCATGAGATCACAAATAGTTACACATGACTGAATGACTAAAACAACAACACAATTTGACAAAAACTATAAGACTCTGATGAATGAAATCAAAGAAAAGCTAAATATCAATACATGGAGAGATACTCCATGTTCATGGACAATAATACTCAATATTGTCAAGATTTCCATTTTTTTCCAATTTTATCATAGATTCAAGGCAATCTCAGTCAAAATTCTAGCAAAGTATCTTGTGGATATCACCAAATCTATTCTAAACTTTGTGTGATGAGGCAAAAGACACAGAATAGTCAAGACAATATTAAAGAAGAACATGAAGAAGTTGTATGAATGACAGTACCTGATTGTAAGACTTACCATCAAGTTACAGCAGTCAAGACAGGATATTGGCAAAAGAACTGACAAATAGAATAGAAAGCCCAGAAGTAGATCTAGAGAAATGCAATCAATGTACCTTTGCCAAAGGAGCAAAGGCAACACAACAGAGTAAAGATCGTCTTTTCGACAAATGGTACTGGAACAAATGGAGTTCTGTAAGCAAAAACATGAATCCAGACAAAGACTTTTCACCTTTAAAAAATCAATTCAAAAGAGACCACAGGTATAACTGTAAAGCACAAAGCTATAAAACCCTTGAAGGTAACATAAGAGAAAATCTAGATGAAAGTGTGTTCTGCAAAGATTTTGCAAATACAAAGGCACAATCCATGAAAAAAATTCATAAGAGGACTTTATTAAAATTAAAAATGTCTGCTCTGCAAAAGACACTGTCAACAGAAATGAAACACAAACCAAAAGATGGGAGAAAATATTTGTAAAAGATACATCTGACAAAGGACTGTTACCCAAATTATGCAAAGAACTCAAACTCAATAATAAGAAAACAAACAAATCCATTTAAAAATGGTCTAAAGGTGACTTTAACAGACATTTCACCAAAGAAGACACACAGATGACAAAGAAACATATGAAAAGATGTTCCATGTTATATGTCTTCAGAGAAATGCAAATTAAAACAACAATAGGATACCACTGCACTCCTATGAAAATGGTCAAAATCTGGAACTCTAATTGACACCAAATGCTGGTGGGGATGTAGAGCAATACAAACTCTCATTTATTGCTAGTGGGGATGCAAAATGGTGCAGCCTTTTTGGAAGACCACCTGGCCAAGTTTTTACAATACTCAACATATTCCTACCATGCAATGTAGAACCTCCTCCTTCAACTCAAAATGGTTGAACACTCATGTCTACACTATAACATACACAAAAATGTTTATAGCAGCTTTAGCCATTCATCTCTAACATTTGGAAGTAACCAAGACATCCTTTAGTAGGGAATGGATAACCATACTGTAGTACATCCATACGGTGAAATATTAGTAACAAAAAGAAATGATCCATCAATCCATGAAAGGACAGAGGAGAAACTTAAATGCATATTACTAAGTGAAAGAAACCAGTCTTAAAAGAATGAGAAATGTAAGAGTTTAGCTACATGATATCCTAGAAAAACCAACAGTATGGAGCCACTAAAATGATGAGTGGCTGCCAGTGTTTAGATGGGAAGAGAAATGAATAGGAGGATGAGGGATTTTTTTTTAGAGCAGTAAAACTATTCTGTACAATAATGTAAAACTGGATACATGAAATTATACATTTGTTCCACAGAACGTATAAGAATAAACCATAAAGTATGTACTTGAGATTATCACGTTAGTGTAGGTCCATCAGTTATAAAAAATGCACCACTCTGAGAAGGATGCCAATAACAGAGGAGCTAAGCATGTGTCAGGGAAGGGGCTATTTGGGAAATCTCTGTACTTTCTTTTCAATTTTACATAAGCCTAAAATTGCTCTAAAAAATAAAGTTTGTTTTTTTAAAAGGACAGGGGAGCTTTCTCTTTATCAAGAATCCTGAGAATTCACTTAAAATTAAAAGTTATGATTGACCTATTTGGCCCACCCTCTCTTTATCCTGCAAGTCTGTTCTCTATGTTTCCGTTGCCATGGCTGCTCTGCAGTTCATCAGTACCGTCTCTCTAGAGTCCATATATAGGCACAATATATGATATTTGTCTTTCTGTTTCTGACTTACTTTACTCGTATAACAGGCTCTAGGTTCATCCACCTCATTAGGGCTGAGTCAAATGTGTTCATTTTTATGGCTAATATTCCATTGTGTGCATACACCACAGCTTCTTTATCCATTCATCCATCAAGTGGGTGGGTGGTTCAAGAGGGAGAGAACATATTTATATCTATGGCTGATTCATGTTGCTATATGGCCAAATGTCAACACTATTGTAAAGCAATTATCCTCCAATTAAAAACAAATTTAATTTAAAAATAAAGGCTATATTTAAATAACACTGAGAAAAGAGATAACATTTTCATTGCTTTTTTTTTTTTCCTATGTTATATATCCAGGAGCCTTTTTATAAAACTTAGTTCTTGCTCTTGGCCTGGCAACTGAAAGAATCCAGGATATCCCTTCATGGTTTTAAAATTATGCAAAATGGTGTGACTCTATCAACCTTCAGATGAATCGAATACCTGGAGGGAGAATGGTTCCAGTTTTCATGGACTGTCCTCTTCAGCACCCTAAGCAGCCAAATATTTAAACCTGTTTGAAAGGTCAATTTTAATGACCTCAATTATTATTCACCCATGGCCACTGAAAAATTATATTCGACAAAATCAACAGATTCCCCATGATGGGAGTGGTTCTAAAATTCAACTGGTGCCAGTTTAATGAATCAACCTGTTTCTCGTACAGGATCAGCAATTTTTAAAAAATTGTCTTTATTTCTTTAGCTTCTATCACAATGCCTGGTACATGGTAGGCACTTGATAAATGTTTGCCGAATTAAATTGATCACAAGTCTGAGAGAACTTTCTTAAATCTCCATATCTAAGTTGTATTTCAACTCTGATATATATTGAGCTTAAAACATTGAAACAGCCAAGCTCATCTTAACAGAAAATTCATGCAGCCTTAATATCCATGGAGGTGGGGTAGGTGTGTGACAGTGGGACCCAGGAAAATATAGATAGAGAAGTGAGATCTAACTAATAGGAAGGGACCGCCAAAAAAGCATTTATTTCAGAAGACATGCTTGTTCCTGCTTACATAGGGCATGTCAGTAAAATTTAACAGTCCACCACACTCAGATATTTTTCAGAAAGAATTCACAAATGGAAAGATTAGAACATGTCTGCATTAGAAGTCACATCTCTAGATTTATCAAGATTGTAAAATTCTGTGCAATAAAATTCAGGGGAGAAACAAACATAGTAGTTTTTCAGACACTGAAACTGCCCAAGGGATAATTCCCCACTTCTGCCCCTGAGAGTCTGATTTGTGAGAGGATTTCATTTGAGTTCCATCAAACCAGAGTATTTGAGATACAATTTATGATACTTGTGTACTTAAAGCAAATACACTCTGTTCTTCAGAGAAGGGAATGTATACTGCTTTAGGGCACAAGCTGGCAAATCTATGCAGTGGATGAAAACCTCAGTGGTTCCTGAAAAGACCGTCAACATGACCACCAGGGCTATACTGCAGTTTTCATATGAGTAGCCCTGGCATCTGTGTTGTGTTTTGTGGTTATTATACTAGAACTGGAGACTTGGGCAGTGTAAAAGACACACATTCAGAAATCCGGAACCCTATCAAGAACCCTATCAAGATAGAAGGATGCACTTGGGAAACTCAGCTGTTGACTCACATTAGTATTGATATTATGTTAAATATGTAGTTTAAAAGATGTTAACTATCTACAGCTCATTAACTGGAGAACTTCCTTGCTTGCATATAAACCTGAAATGTCCACTTAAGGAGCAAAGTCAAATATTTCACAAACTTTATTCAAATTATTGAAATAGTCACAGAGCAACAAAACATGCAATTCTGAAGTGATATCAGTATCATGGAGAAGGAAATGGCAACCCACTACAGTATTTTTGACTGGAAAATCCATGGACAGAGGAGCCTGGAAGGCTACAGTCTGTGGGGTTGCAAAAGAGTCGAACACGACTTAGCAACTAAGCAACAACAACAGTATCATGGCACTGATACTGAATCATTCCTTTTTTTAAATTTTTTCCTCTCTCCTTTGATTTACAATGAATAGGACATCCATAACCAGGAGGGGGAAGTGCTTTTGCACAGTATGCATGGACATCCAAGAGCTCCATCCATCTGTGCACCCAAAGTGGGTGGACTGGACCATGGAGTAGTTAGCTGAGTGAGGGAAGTAGCAGAGGAACTAGTGGCAGGAGGTAGTGACAGTACAAAAAGAGGTGGCTATTCTGGCACAGAGCAAGCACAACCTTTCTGCCAGAAGAGATGGAGGGTGAAGGCAGTAAGTGGAAGCCTGCACAGCCATGTGTGTCCCAGCTGGAGGGACCAGTTGCTGTCTTTAAGGAAAGACTCCAGTGAATGCAGAAAGAAAGGTAAGTGAGTAGACAACTGAAGGAAGTTTTTCCTGCCGTCTGCCCTTGGAGGCCAGAGGATCACCCAAAGGCATCTGGGGCTCCCCTAAAATTGAGGCTATCTCTACCACACCATGGGCATTCACAAAGCCCTGTGCTAACTATTCACATCTCACTGCCTCCTCATTTACCACCATGCTTTACTGTTTTGTTGTTGTTGTTGTTGTTGTTTTTAACTGTGTGAATTCCTAATCTTAGAAGCTGCTGGTTAACTTTGGTTGTTGTTGTTAAGTCCCTCCGTTGTGTCTGACTCTGTGACCCCGTGGACTGCAGCACGCCAGGCTCCTCTGCCCTCCACTACCTCTCAGAGTTTGCTTAGATTCGTGTCCACTGAGTCTGTGATGCTATTTAACCATTTCTTCTGCCTTCAATCTTTCCCAGCATCAGGGTCTTTTCCAATGAATCAGCTCTTTGCCTCAGGTGGCCAAAGTACTGGAGCTTCAGCTTCAGCATCAGTCCTTCCAGTGACTACTCAGAGTTGATTTCCTTTGGGATTGGCTGGTTTGATCTCCCTGTTGTCCAAGTGACTCTCAAGAGTCTTCTCCAGCACCACAATTCGAAAGCATCAATTCTTCAGCACTCAGCCTTCTTTATGATCCAACTCTCACATCTGTACATAATTACTGGAAAACCAAAGTTTTTACTATATGGATCTTTGTCAGCAAAGTGATGACTCTTACTTTTAATACACTGTCTAGGTTTGTCATACCTTTCCTTCCGAGGAGCAAGTGTCTTTTAATTTCATGGCTGCAGTCACTGTCCACAGTGATTTTGGAGCCCAAGAAAACAAAATCTATCACTTCTTCCACGTTTTCCCCTTCTATTTGCCATGAAGTGATAGGACAGGATTCCATGATCTTAGTTTTTAGAATGTTGAGTTTCAAGCCAGTTTTTTCACTCTCCTCTTTCATCCTTATCAAGAGGCTCTTCAGTTCCTCTTCACTTTCTGCCATTAGAGTAGGATCATCTGCATATCTGAGGTTGTTGCTATTTTTCCCAGCAAACTTCCTTTTGTTGTTGTTTTCTTAACTGTGTGAATTCCCAATCTTAGAAACTGCTGGTTAACTTTGGTTGTGATTCATCCAGCCCAGAATTGCACATGATGTATTCTGCAGAGAAGTTAAATAAGCAGGCTGACAATATACAGCCTTGCCGTGCTCCTTTCCCAATTTTGAACCAGTCTGTTGTTCCAGGTCCAGTTCTAACTGTTGCTTCTTGACCTGCATACAGGTTTCCCATGAGACAGGTAGGGTGATCTAGTAGTCCCATGTATTTAAGTATTTTCCAGTTTGTTATGATCTACACAGTCAAAGACTTTAGTGTAGTCAATAAAGCAAAAAGAGGTGTTTTTCTGGAATTTCCTTGCTTTCTCTACAATCCAACAAATGTTGGCAACTTGATCTCTTGTTCCTCTGCCTCTTTTAGACTCAAGCTTGTACATCTGGAAGTTTTCAGTTCAAGAACTGCTGAAGCCTAGCTTGAAGTATTTTAAGCATAACCTTACTATATATATACTATATATAACACTTACTTGCATGTGAAATGAGAGAAACTGTGAGGTAGTTTGAATATTCTGTGGCATTGCTTTCTTTGGGATTGAAATGAAAACTGACCTTTTCCAGTCCTGAGGCCACTGATGAGTTTTCCAAATTTGCTGGCATATTGAGTGCAGCACTTTCACAGCATCATCTCTGGTTAAGATAAACCAAAAATTTGTGCCATAACGCCACCTTCTGGAAAACAAAAGGAAATCTCCTAACCACCAACCTGCTGAATTCTTAGGATTAAAGAGTCTTACCTAAATAAAAAAAGGTGTTCCCTTTTTAACTTAGGGAATCATGGTAATACAATATCACAAAAGAGAAAATGACAATTTTCCAGCAACCAAACCCAAAGGTATGGAATATTGTGATCTAACTTATAAAGAATTTTAAATAGCTGCTATGATGTAATTCAATGAACTACAAGAAAACTCATAAAGGCAGTTCAGTGGTATCAGAAGTAAAAAAAATAACAAGCAGAAGGAATACTTTACCAAAGAGATTAAAATTCTAAAAAGGAATCAGACTTCTAGAGCTGAGGAACTCAATAAATGAGATAAAGAGTGCATTACAATGCATTAGAAATAGAGCAGATCAGAGAGAATTAACAGGCTTACAGATAGAAATATAGAAATAATTCAGGTGGAAGAGGAAAGAGAACTATGGTTTTTAAAAAGTGTACCCTAAGAGAACCATCTGATTCCACTGGAAAGGCCAACATAAGAATAATGTTTATCCCAGAAAGAGAAGAAAGGGGAGAAAGAGCAGAGTTTACTTAAAGAAACAATAGTTGAGAAATTCCCAAACCTAGGGCACAGCTAAATATACAGATCCAGGAAGCTATCAGAACATCTTATTATCTCACCACAAAAGGTCCTCGTCCAAGACATACTTTAATGAAGCTGTCTAAAGTCAAAAATCAATCATAAATAAACAATTTTCAAGGCATCCAGGAAAAAAAAAAAGACATATTAAAAACTTCCATCCAAGATACCCTATCCAATAAGGTTATTCTTCAGAATGAAGGAGAAATAAAGCCTTTCCCAGGCAAAGTAAAGCTGGGAGAATTCACCACACCAGTAGTTCTGCCTTACAAGGAATGCTGAAAGGAACTCTTCAAGCTGAAACAAAAAGATCGAAGTATACAAAACTTTGATTCAGATAAGAAATAGAATGCTGCAAATTATTTTAGAATAGTATGTTAAACTCTTAACTATAAGTGTTAAACGGAGAAGGCAATCGCAACCCACTTCAAGTACTCTTGCCTGGAAAATCCCATGAGCAGAGGAGCCTGGTAGGCTGCAGTCCATGGGGTCAGGAAGAGTCAGACAAGACTGAGCAACTTCACTTTCACTTTTCACTTTCATGCATTGGAGAAGGCAATGGCAACCCACTCAATTGTCCTTGCCTGGAGAATCCCAGGGACGGGGGAGCCTGGTAGGCTGCCGTCTATGGGGTTGCACAGAGTTGGACACGACTGAAGTGACTTAGCAGCAGCAGCAGCATAAGTGTTAAAGGAGAAGAGTGTTAAAAATAATTCCTCTGTGGCTGAGGCAGTAAAGAATCTGCCTACAATGCAGGAGAACCGGGTTCAATCCATGGGTTGAGACTGGAGAAGGAAATGGCAACCAACTCCAATATTCTTGCTGGAGAATCCCATGGACAGAGGAGCCTGGCAGGCTACAGTCCATGAGGTCACATAGTGTTGAACACGACTGAGAGACTAACACTTTCACTTTTTCATAGATACTACAACTTGGTAATGAAATTAGAGCATAAAAAGAGACAACATCTGACAAGGATATTACAAGAAAAGAAAATTAAATAATAAATTAATATATCTGACAAACATAGATGCAAAAATTCTCAACCAAATGTTAGCAAAACAAACTCAAGAACACATTAAAATAATTAAATTTAAAAAATCACTCCCTCAGAGAATTTTCCATTGGCAGAGTATAAGAAGGACCCCATCAAAAAGGGAGGACACTGGTTCTTCTCAAGGGTCAGTCACCCTCTCATTTCCCTTTTAATAAATTTCCTTTTCTTGCCTACCAAAAAAAAGAAAAGTTTTGACAAAATATATGCACCCTTATGTTTATCACAGCTTTACTCACAATAGTCAAGATATGGAAACAACCCAAAAGACCATCAATGGATGAATAGATAAAGTGGTATTCATGCACAGTGGAATGCTATTCAGCCATGAGAAGGGAAGATATCCTTCTGTTTGCTACAACATAATGCTAAGGTGCTTCCTGATAGCTCAGCTGCTAAAGAATCCACCTGCAATGCAGGAGACCGCGGTTCAATTCCTGGGTCAGGAAGATCCCCTGGAGAAGGGGCAGGCTACCCACTCCAGTATTTTTGAGCTTGCCTGGTTGTTCAACTAGTAAAGAATCCACCCACAGTAGGGGGGACCTGGGTTTGATCCTTGGGTCGGGAAGATCCCCTGGAGATGGGAATGACTACCCACTCTAGTATTCTGGCCTGGAGAATTCCATGGACTATATAGTCCATGGGGTAGACAAAGAGTCAGACACAACTGAATGACTTTCACTTTCAGTGCTTTGAGAGGGGCTTCCCTGGTGGATCAGATGGTAAAGAATCTGCCTGCAGCGGGAGAGACCCAGGTTCAATTCCTGGGTCGGGAAGATTCCCTGGAGAAGGGAATGGCTACTCACTCCAGTATTCTTACCTGGAGAATTCCATGGATAGAGGAGCCTGGCAGGCTACAGTTCATGGGGTCACAAACAGTAGGACACAACTAAGTGATAACACTTTCACTTTTTTCAATGTTAAGAGAGAAAGTCAGACAGAGAAAGACAAGTACTATATGATGTCATTATATGTGGAATCTAAAAAAGTGAAACCTGTAAAAAAAAAAAACAATAAAATGGTTACTAGGGGATGGGCAGAGAAAAGAGTGAAGGTGTTTAAGGGTACAAACTTGTATCAAGGCACAAATAAGTCATAGAGGTCTAACTAACAGTATAATGAATATAGATCTTGAGAAACCTATATGCAGGTCAGGAAGCAACAGTTAGAACTGGACATGGAACAACAGACTGGTTCCAAATAGGAAAAGGAGTACGTCAAGGCTGTATATTGTCACCCTGCTTATTTAACTTATATGCAGAGTACATCATGAGAAACGCTGGGCTGGAAGAAGCACAAGCTGGAATCAAGATTGCCGGGAGAAACATCAATAACCTCAGATATGCAGATGAAACCACCCTTATGGCAGAAAGTGAAGAGGAGCTCAAAAGCCTCCTGATGAAAGTGAAAGAGGAGAGTGAAAAAGTTGGCTTAAAGCTCAACATTCAGAAAATGAAGATTATGGCATCTGGGCCCATCACTTCATGGGAAATAGATGGGGAAACAGTGGAAACAGTGTCAGACTTTATTTTGGGGGGCTCCAAAATCACTGCAGATGGTGACTACAGCCACGAAATTCAAAGATGCTTACTCCTTGGAAGAAAAGTTATGACCAACCTAGATAGCATATTCAAAAGCAGAGACATTACTTTGCCAACAAAGGTCCATCTAGTCAAGGCTATGGTTTTTCCAGTGGTCGTGTATGAATGTGAGAGTTGGACTGTGAAGAAAGCTGAGCGCCAAAGAATTGATGCTTTTGAACTGTGGTGTTGCCGAAGACTCCTGAGAGTCCCTTGGACTGCAAGGAGATTCAACCAGTCCATTCTAAAGGAGATCAGCCCTGGGTGTTCTTTGGAAGGAATGACGCTAAAGCTGAAACTCCAGTACCTTGGCCACCTCATGCAAAGAGTTGACTCATTGGAAAAGACTGATGCCAGGAGGGATTGGGGGCAGGAGGAGAAGAGGACGACAGAGGATGAGATAGCTGGATGGCATCACCAACTCGATGGACATGAGTTTGAGTGAACTCCAGGAATTGGTGATGGACAGGGAGGCCTGGCATGCTGCAATTCATGGGGTTGCAAAGAGTTGGACATGACTGAGCGATTGAACTGAATTGTAGTATAATTATCAGTTCAGTTCAGTCACTCAGTTGTGTCTGATGCTTTGTGACCCGATGGACTGCAGCACGCCAGGCTTCCCTGTCCATCACCAACTTCCGGAGTTTACTCAAACTCATGTCCATTGAGTAAGTGATGGCATCCAACCATCTCATCCTCTGTCATCCCCTTCTCCTCCTGCCTTAAATCTTTCCCAGCATCCAGTGAGTCAGTTCTTCACATCAAGTAGCCAAAGTATTGAAGTTTCAGCTTCAGCATGAGTCCTTCCAATGAATATTCAGGACTGATTTCCCTTAGGATGGATTGGTTTGATTTCCTTGCAGTCCAAGGGACTCTCAAGAGTCTTCTCCAACACCGCACTTCAAAAGTATAAATTCTTTGGCTCTCAGCTTTCTTTACAATTCAACTTTCACATCCATACATGACCACTGGAAGAACCATAGCTTTGACTGGATGGACTTTTGTTGGCAAAGTAATGTCTCTGCTTTTTAATATGCTGTAGGTTGATCATAGCTTTTCTTCCAAGGAGTAAGCATCTTTTAATTTCATGGCTGCAGTCACCAGCTGCAGTGATTTTGGAGCCCAAGAAAATAAAGAGCTTAGATGTTCATTTATGTTTATAGGAATGTTTTTTCTAAAATGCCATGTGACTTTAAAAACTGACAAAATTTAACAAAAATATAACACCTGGTACTATAATACTTGATTCATAAATAGCCATTGTTACATTTGTAGGACAAGATTTAGATTACACAAACTTTTTTACACTCTATTTGATAATTTGGGCATTTTCATTGGAAAAAATTAAAATAAAATAATTAATATATTTCAAAGTAAAGATTTACTGCTTTGTTGTAGAATAAGAAAACAGAATATACATCATTGCAAAGAAATGTGTATTTGGAGCTTTAAATAATCAACTGGGACTTTCAGAAAGCTTGTCCAACTACAGATAAGTCTATTCACATGCTGTCTTATAATCTGGATACACTTTCCTTCTGTTCCTCCCGCCCGCTCCTTCTTCCTTGTCTTCCTCCTTTCCTCTCTTCTTTCTTTTTTCCATAAGATTTAATGGGGGACAGCTGCCATTCCATAGCTAATGGCAGGAAGTACAATCAATTCATTCAAAGTACAAGTATTTGTTATTGACCCTTCCATAAAATGCTGTTTTTCTCATTTTATTGGAGGGAAGAAAAAGCAAGATAGTAATTTCTTTGTAGCATTCCAAGAATGTGTACAAATCACATAGGAGAAAAAGAAAAATTTTATATTATGAATTTGGATTCAAATGATACTTAAAGTTTTAATACAACTAATTCCTGGTAAATATTTTCTGGTTTAATTCACTGAGGTACCCTATTATTATAATATAGCATTACTGTTTTATGCAATGTTTACCTAAAATATATGTAAATATTAATAGTAACAGTTCATTGAAAACTTGGGTCTCTGCCCCAAAAATTTCCATAAAACAATCATTTTGTTTAATTGTTCATGTTTATTCAAAAGTATAGGGCACTGTTATTATGAGAGTGAAAAATCCAATCATTTTAGCAATTGTGTATGTGTGTGTGCATAGCCATGAGCACATATATTTAAGTAAATACAAAATTAGATTACTACTGAATAAGGAAGTGCATTCTCATATCTCATTAGATTCATGTATAAAGATAAAATACCTATTCGGTATTATTTTCACAAGGTACAGTAAACATTTCTTTAAAAATGTGCCTGAAGAGTGTGTTTTTTACTAACCTTCCAAACTGTGCTGGTGTGCAGCACTTACATCAGCTAGAAGGTAAAATGTTTTAATTCAGCAGTAAGTAGAAATTAAAGATTCACAGGATTTGTTGAACTTTACCAGATATGAAAGTAGCCTTTTCTTTCATAAACCTGACTATAATTTATATATGACTACATATAAGCATTATAGAAGACTATAGTACTTAAAATTAGTTTATAAAAAAATGTCTTTTATAAATCTGTTAACCTCAGGGAACTCCAGATTTTTACAGAAAATGCATAATAAGATCCAAATTCATTTTATTTAAAAGTCTGAGAAAGAGCCAAATATTTTAATCACTCACAGAAAAATGCTTCAATTAGTTTTCAGCAATAATAACTGGTGATCGTTTCTAAGTATACTAGTATGATGGTAAAGATGTGAATTAAATTGTGTCAACCAAATCCTCCCAGATGTGCTACTCATCAACCTTTATGGTTTTCATGGGTAAGCTCCCACAAGCCAACAGAGATCCAGAAAAAAACTAAGTTGGGTAAAACAAACAAACAAAAACCCCACATGCTTAAATAAACTCTTTCACTCATTCTAAAATACAAGCACCCCTTTTTAAACCATGAATACTCTTGCTAGCAGATGAAAGGAAGATTATTTTTTTCATTAAAAAACATGCAATCATATTAAAACATGAAATAGAAAACATGACATTTGTCTAAAGAGTTAAATCAGTTTCATGATTTTGAAAAGCACAGAAAATATCACATTCAATTTATTTCTACTGATCCATCCTTCTATTTATAACACAATTTTAATCTCAATATTTAAAGTTAAATTTGATCTATTTCTCCAAGAATATTAGCAAGAATTTAGACTCCCTCTTTATCTTCTCTGCTCATGTTTTATGATGGTTTAAACAATAGTTTCTAGTTAAAAAGTTATTTTCCTCAGAACTCATATTTATTTCTACATTTCTTTCTGCTCCTGGTATTACTGCTTTGCTGAGGTCAAACTAGCTATCATTCTTTTATAGAAAATCAGTTTATATCATTATTTTTAGTGGTTTAAAATGTGACCATGTTTCTAGGTGTGTGTATGTGTATGTGTGTTTCTGTTTTAATTATTGTTTTCCATTCATCTAATTCAGCATAATATGAGCTTTTATAATTGAGACACATTATTCTTCATGTGTGTGTGAAGTCGCTCAGTCATGTCTGACTCTTTGCGACCCCATGGACTGTAGACTACCAGGCTCCTCTGTCCATGGGATTCTCCAGGCAAGAATACTGGAGTGGGTTGCCATTTCCTTCTCCAGGGGATCTTCCCAACCCAGGGATCAAACCCGGGTCTCCTGCATTGCAGGCAGACACTTTATCCTCTGAGCCACCTTTATTTTTTGCTACTAATTTTTAAATTATTGAAACTGGTTTATTGTTAAGTAAAAATATAAATATTCCATAAGTAATTGAAAAGTCTGCAGACTTTTCATGTAGAATATTTACATCCTGTCCCTTAACTTGGCTTTCCTATTTTCCATCTCTTTATCTGACTGTAGTTTACATTGGTTATTTATCTCAAATTTGTTTTCTAATTTGCTGAGTCTCTCTTTACTTGGGTGTAATCTGCTGTTTCAGCATCTACTAAATTCTTTATTTCAATGATTCTGCTTTTCATTTCTCTATACTGCTCTTTGTCAGTTCTACTTGATCATTTTGATAGTCTTTTATTCTTTCCATTCTTTTAATCTTTTATTTCTTTATACATATAAAACATTTTGTATCCTAAATCTATTTCAATATCTACATTTACTTTGGTTTGATTTAGTAGTCTGTTATTTCTGCTGATTTTTACTCATGGTGACTTGTTTCCTCATGCATTTTATGTTTTCATTTTTATTGTGAGAATATGTTTCCTGGAAATGGATCTGTAAGCCTAGATGACTGCATTCAACAGAAAGACATGAAGAGAAAGTGCCATAAGTAGAGGGAGGGGAAAGTCAAAGTCCTGATGTAAGAATGCCAGTGTAGGAGGTGGTTGTAGGGTCAGTTAAAAGAGGGATTGGGAGCCATGAGTGAAGATAAGTCACCTTTCAAGGAATAAATGAGTGAATGAATATGTGATATGAGGGAAGACTTGAAAAGCCCTACCAGAAATGCAGGATCATCAGGTAAGTCATCTTTAGGTAGATTACTCTGGCAGCAGGATGGCAAATGGATTAGAAAGAGGTAAGGCAGAGACAGGAAATCATGGAGAAAACAGTAGTAAATACCAGAGATATGGAGAACTTGAACAAGTCAATGATGGGATAACTGAAGAAAAGGGGACATAAGAAAATTCAAGACACAGAGCTAAACTTAACCTTTTAAAAATCAACCAGTAATGCTCTCTTTCCAAAGATCCACACGAATGTTTTCATACCCATTCTAATAGAGATGACATCCCAAAGCATCCAAAGTATTTTTTACTTGGGAGAGTAACACTCATTTCACAATCATAAAAGTTAGACTATCTGTATTGATGGTCATATACTACGTGTCTTAGAAGACTTTAAGAATAAACAGCCGATAACAAGAAGTTAATGTTTCAGGGGTATACTGTCTTGATCTGGGGAGTTGTTCTCAGCTAATGAAAAAATGTAAAAACTTGAAAGAAGTTTTAAATATTAAAGTTGCTAATGCCAAATTAATCCAAATAGCCAAATCAGAAAAGTTTTCTTGTTTAGAGATATGATATTACAGAAAGCTGAAACGTTTCAGTATACTGTTAGAGTTTCTAATTCTGTAACATAAACTTCTTTTTAATATTATCCTTTTGTAATAATATCTTAATCTGCACTATTAGTGACAATACTTTGGATTACAGAAATACCCAAAGATGTTTACATCTTTCCCTAAAATTGCTTATTTAATTATTCTACCCAGTCATGAACCAAAATCACATTTCTGACTTTACACCTGAGGTCAACAGGAACAATAATAATAATAGCTAAAATTCACTGAGGACTTAATATGTTCCAGACAATATTTACATATATTAATTCATTTAACCTCATGTATGCATACTAAGTCTCTTCAGTAGTGTCCAACTTTTGTGACCCTATGCACTGTAACCCACCAGGCTCCACGGGATTCTCTAGGCAAGAATACTGGAGTAGATTTCCATGCCGTCCTCCAGAGGATCTTCCCAACACAGGAATTGAACCAGCCTCTCTAACGTCTCCTGCATTAGCAGGTGGGTTATTTTCCACGAGTGCTACCTGGGAAGCCCAATTTAATCTTCAATCCTCTGAGATGGGTTATAATTGTTACTTACATTTTTAGAGACAAGGAAACTGAGATACAGAAAGGATAAGTCCATTACCCAAGGTCATACAGCTGGCATTAACCTGTGAAGTTAGAATTCCAATCCAAACATTCCTCTCATAACCACTCCACTCCACTGCCTATCTAAAAGTGTGGTTCATTACATTAGTATGTTTTGTTGAATTTTGTAGCTTTATGCTGTTTGAAAGAGTGCTGCTGGAATCATCCTCATTTATATTACCTCCACCGTGCCCTTCTGTGTAATTCTCAAAATAGAAACAATCTTCATTTGAAAATACAGATATTCTCTATGTGACAGCATGTGTATATTGTCATGCCCTTGAGCTAGCTAGTCATAAAAACTTTCAAAGATAATAACAGATTTTGTTGACATTAACAACCAGACTCAGAAATCCCTCAGCCCAGACTGAGGGCAGGGGTGGGGGGTCAAGTTTGCAAGCCCAGTGGGAACTTCCTCCTGATGTCACAAGTTACTGGACACAGAGTCCATGGCTCCTACTCCCAGAGGCAGGTATGGCTCAAAGAAACTTAGACGTGTAGGTGTCAAGGAAATAACTGGACACCTCCCTGAACTCACTGAAGTGCAACGGCCACCTGGCCACCTGCATGTCCTTTGCCCTGATGTTCAGGGAGCCTTTCCCACCTAGATTAGATACTGCTTCAAGTATCAGGTAGACCCTATGAACCAGACTTATGGAGAATGCCAATTTCACACTGCTTCCAGACACCTCTGTTTTAGGCTCCTCCTGAACATGGAGCCTGACTGAGATCAGACTTGATCAAGATCTCCTTAGATACATTCATCTTGTCTAATAACACTTGCTGGAAGGTCTCTTCTTTGCTGCTTGTTGGTCCTCGGTAGCTCTCTTGACACTTGACCTTTTCAAGCTCTCCCTTAGGACTTCACAGCAATTCTTAGAGACTTCCCTGGTGCTCAGACGGTAAAGAGTCTGTCTACAATGTGGGAAACCTGGGTCGGGAAGATCCCCTGGAGAAGGAAATGGCAATCCACTCCAGTACTATTGCCTGGAAAATCCCATGGACAGAGGAGCCTGGTAGACTACAGTCCATGGGGTCGCAAAGAATCGGACACGACTAAGCGACTTCACTTTCACTTCACTTTGGGCTAGAAATTATGTCAGAAATTTTGCTACTAAAAGAAAATAAGACACTCAAAATGGGCCAATGGATGCTTCCATGAACAAATCAGTGGCTGATAGAGACTTCAGGGACAGTCACATGAAAATTCATTTTTATTAGGTCACCTAAAATAAAAAAATTATAAAATACATGGGGGGATTCTGCAGATCTTCCATATACTTGCAAGGTAGCATGTTTAAAATATATTAATTTCTCCATTTATTTGGCACTTACTGAGTACCAACAGCAGAGCAATGTAGGGACAAAGAAAGAAGATTCTGTTTTCAGGAAGTTTAAAATCTGATTAAGGAGGAAGACACTTATCCAACCGTCTGTTCTATGAAGCTGATAAGAGCCTGGAAGCTAATACTTTTCATAATAGATGTTAAACTAATTACTTAAATGGATGGTGCATTTTGCTTTCTTTCCAAAGTGATGCAGTCAAAGCACCTGGTCAAAGATCAAGTTGCAGTCACTTCCTGGCTCCTCCCTTGGTCACAAGAAAGCCACCCTTTCCTGTCATAGTAGCTAGAAAAGAGCAATCACAACACTGTCAAAACAGTGAAAGCTATAATAGACCTGGGGATCTTGCTGGATGTTTTGAGAAAGAGAATCATTCACACTTTTACTTACCCAAAAACATATATTGAGAACCCAACCCACTGTCTTCCAGGACTTACCCCTGAGCTCTGGGGACCATGAAGTGGAAACAACAAAAAAGAAAAAGGAAGTCTTTGCTTTCTTGGAGCTTGGGTTGAAGGGATAAATAAATAAGTGCATGCTTAATGCTTCAGGTGATAAGGTCCAAAGTCCAAATAGAAGAAAGCATTCTATCACTTTGGCTATGAAGGTTGACCTTGGATATGGAGCTACCAAGCAGATTGTTGCCTGAGCATCAAACCAACACTGGAAAGACAGGGTTGAAAGATGAAGAGAGGCTGACACTGATGGCATCACCTCACCTGGATCTAATCTTGCCTGAAATGAAATGATGTGAACAATTCCCCTTTTTGTTTAAGTCACTTGCCAATACCCCAATCCTTGACACTCCCATTTCTTATTACTCCACATATAATCAAACAACCATTAAGTTCTGAAAGTGTTCTTTATGTGCAGTGTCACTTTTTCATTCTCACTGCCATCCTCCCACTTCAGTCCTTCTTACACCTGTAAGATGGAGTAACAGCAGAAGGCCTCGGGATGGAGCCCAGAGGAAGTCGTGAAAGAGGAAGGACCACTCTTTGGCCAACAAAACCCATGCAAGTCGGCCCAGGCAGCCACTCAGCATCACCTCATCTAAGAAAATGGGAGGCTCTGGCATGTGGATGCTGGGGGTTGGGAGGGAGGGTAAGGGAGGGTGGGTAACCCAGTCTTATTCCTAGGAACCTGGGATGCTGATTAATATCCAACGTATGTCCTTTCCCTGTTCAACTGCACAATAGTCTGCAGGATGTATCTTCCCACTCCTGCCTCACCTTACAACAAAATTCATGAGGAAAAGCATCTTTTTCTAGACAAACATCCAGCCTCTCTTCCAAAAACTGAATCCTATTAATATCACCTATAAGAAGAATAAGTGAAATCAGTCAATAGCAATGCAAATCTCCCAAAGATTAGATTTTCATGTTTCTTAAAAGAGATCAGTAGTTCATCATGACAAAGAATAGTAAATTATGATGATGAAACATTTATTCTTATAATCTGGAAAATTGATATTATGTTTCTTAACCTTGTACCAGAGTTCAAAATAGATCATTCGACTTTCTCTAATTGGTAACTGACTCTGAGATTTGTCAATTCTACTGTGTTCTATGCCCAATTTTTTTTCAGAAATGTTCCCTGTAAATTTAAGAATGCAAAAAGTAATTGGTGTTTGCTCCCTTAAACTCTCTTAAATATATCTAACTAAACTCTTCATATCCTCTTCAGTCCCCCAATTTTTTAACCCCCCACAGTGATGGAACAGTTCACATATAGAGAAGGATAGGCTTGAAATGTCAAGTTCACAGGTTTTCTTATCAGAACATCCATGAATCAAGAGCATTGCAGAGAAACCTAAGAATTACTCACACACAGCAGCTGGCTAGCTTTATGACATTACACAGCTATTTATTTTTTTCTTTTTACATTGTATTACTTTAAGTGTAGCAATGTCCTTATTCTCAAGTTTTTAAATATCAAAAACACAGCAAAAGTAAAGCTACATGACAAATCTTTAATTTTTATAATCTCCAAACATTCAAACAGATGTCAATAGATACATATTATTTTTCTTAAATCAGCCAAATCTGAGACATTTAAATATTAACAGTTGTTAAAATATTTTCTTCTACAATAGTTTTGATTAAAATGACTTTCTTTGACTTGAATCAAATTATTGAAATATTTTCTAATGCTAATTGGATTCCCTTTATTATATCTACTGGCCTTTAAATGAAAATCCTACCAGCCATCCCTTAGTACTATACTAACAGGAACCAGGACCTGGGAAGGCCTCAGAGGCAGGTTAAGTGCTGCTGGTTCTAAGGGTGACTGCATACCAATCTCCTAGAACACAGAATACCTCTGACACATGCAGGCAATAGTTTCAACTGGGTTCAACTGGGTCGGGACAGATGTCGTTATATTTCTTGATTGCTCACATACTCAGAAATCCTAAGTAAATAATATTTGCTTTTGCATCATAGTAAATAAGAAATAGTTCCATCCCATAACTGGATTGTCACCTAATCCAGTCTGTGCCTCTCTTATAACTATTGACAGTTTTTAATTCCATCAGCAGTTCTCTCTGCCCTACCAGAGAGAACTGTGTGTCTGTCCCCTAAGACACACAGACATATCTGCACACAGAAGTATCATGCTGCCACTTCCCCACCAACTCACCATTCCTTATGTATTCATTCAGCTTAACCTTATCAAGCTCTTTGGTTGCCTGAGGATTTAAAAATGTTAAAATAAAAAAATTAATTACAACCTTGAGAGGTGCAGGTGGCACCTGATCTGTCCCAAGGCAGCAGGTCACTCCGTATTCATCTAAACAGCAGTATCATGCTTGCTTCTAAACTCCAGAGAAACTTTCTATTGAGTCTTGAACACTGTAAGTAGTGAGATGATGCTGAAATGAGGATGTGGGAACACAAGGTCTAAGCCACAGCGTTATATGGCTACTGAGGTTATTTAAACTGCCACTGATTCAAAATAAGGTGGAATCTTATTTGGAATAAGCCCCTTCCTCCCTCAGAGGTCCAGTGAACATGCAGCATAAAAATCCCTTCTCTTCAGGTGACAGCAACTAAGGCAAGTGATGGAACCACAGGTGATACGTTATCAAAGCCACATCTCAGTAAAACTTGGGTGTGCATATGTGCTCAGTTGCTTAGTCATGTCTGCCTCTTTGTGACCCCGTGGACTGTAGCCCACCAGGCTCCTCTATCCATGGGAATCTCCGGGCAAGAATTCTGGAACGGGTTGCCATTTCATCCTCCAGGGTATCTTCCTGACCCTGGGATCAAACTCATGTCTCCTGAGTCTCCTGCATTGGGAGGTGGACTCTTTACCACTGTGCCACCTGGGAAGCCCTCAATAAAACTCAGGAACAGATAAATTTAAATATCTGATACACCATTTATCATATCACTAAAGTGACACATCTGAAAATATAATATTTGCCAGTTAAAAAAGCAAAGATTTTTATGTTTTTCTCCATAAGTTAGGTATAACTAACACATCCTCCATGAGTATCGTGTCCTGGCATACTACTGAATAAAAATGTAATAAAATCCATATTCTGGTAGGATATAACTTTTGTTTTTCATTTGTGATTAACAGCCTTGGAGGAATTTTTTTTTTAATTTGCCCATGAAATGGGTATATATTTTTAAATAAAAATTACTTAGTTTAAATTATAAAGCTTTTAACTTCAAACTACTTAAAATGTCAAATACTTTATGTTTCAATTTCATTTCAAATCAGTACATTGAAAATACCCATTACCTGGAAACTAAGGAGAATATTTTTACTATTTATTGTGAGCCAGACTCCCTATTTTATTATTAAAAAGGGAAGTTTCCAATGAACCAGAAAGAAAATGTATTTTAAAGCAACAACCAAACTAAGCATATTTATTATCACACAAGATTATATTTTTACCTGCCAGATATGTGCAATCTCTATGTCAAAGCAATATTTTCAAAAAGTTAAAAACATAACACGTACAAATGTAGAACAACTGTATGCTAAAGATTTATAAACTCATTAATGCCTACTCCAGTAAAAGAGTATTTTGAGAAACTAGGAATTTACAAGCATTTCTAGAGGAAGGTTAGAATGAGATTGCTAGGTTACATAAAAGCTGATCAGTGCTCTACAAGGCAATACAAACCTGTAGTTATCATGTGTACCTGATGGAAAAAGAAATCATCAATTGTAGTGTCCAAACTCTAATCAAATACTAAACGACCAAGTCAGACATACATGCATTCTTCTAGATACTTAAACAATCATATGGGTCTATTAAACAATTTTCCTGCATAATATCAAAAGATCATGCTATATTATTATCTTTAATTTTTTAAATTTCGTATTGGAGTATAGTTGATTTGCAATGTATTAATTTTTGCTTAACTTAAAAGTTATGTATAATTGTTCTTAGCACATTGACTTTAAAATTATGCCACATAACTCAAACTGGGAAAAACAAGTATGATATTTTGAAAGAATGTATTACACATGGTCTAATGCTGTTCAGAAATGGGCAGACATAAGTAATTCAGTTTTTTAAAGTTATCCAATATTGTGCAACAGACACTGAAAGCAATCGGTGCTACAGAGGACCACAGAGGGCAGATGGAGTGGGAACTCTTCAGAAGTTACTCTAAAGAACTCTGGATGTTGACGCCAAGCCTTTAAGGGCTCTAAAATGTAACTAGGGAGAAGATCTAGAGGTTAATTTCATACTTGATTTTCAAGATTTAAATCAGAATTACAGGTAAACCCTGGTTCTATTAGTTCCAAATTGTTTGAGCTCTTTTAAACTTTTATAAGTATACTTACATATTGAAATTCTGATTTCGGTTTAAAGGGGAAAATTCAAGTTAAAACTTGCTCAGTTAATTGAGATTTTTGTTACTGAGAATGTCCTTTATTTAGTACTTTTGAATTTTTTTTTTTTTTTTTTTTACAAATGGATTCCTGATTTGGTGTGCTTCCCTTGTGACTCTGTTGGCAAAGAATCTACCTGCAATGCAGGAGACCTGGGTTCAATCCCCAGGCTGGGAAGATTCCCTGGAGAAGAGAAAGGCCACCCACTCCAGTATTCTAGCCTGGAGAATTCCATGGACTGTAGAGTCCGTGGGGTCGCAAAAAGGTGGACATGACTGAGCGACTTTCCTTCCTTCCTTCCTTCCTGATTTGGTTGATTTACTCAAAGGAGCAGATTTTCTTGAGCTGCAGTCTTCTCCTCAAAACAGGTTTTCAGGTGTGGTAAGGTCACTGATAATCTGTCCTTAGAGTCATTATGTTTGTTTGCTTAAAGAGTCTCCCCAAACTGCATAAGCTTCAGGCCCCCCAAAGCACAGCTCTAGCCTTGCCTGTCACTCCATGTTGACAGTCACATGGACTCAGTAAGTTTTTGTTGTTGTTGTTGTCATTTTGAGGAAAAAACTGCCACTGTTTTCCCTAAATTTTAAAAATGTCCTGACCTCAGTATTTCTGGGAAGTTTATTCAAATATGATTTTTTTAAGTCTGTTTACTAGTTTTTTGATTCTTTCCAAAAAGACTGATCCATTGCTTACTATGCTTCTGTCCATATTCCATGCTCATTTTCCTCAACACGTTTCATTACATCACGAATGGATTCCCTGTTCACTTGTTCCAGGGGCACATCCTCTGATAGGCTCTCTTCCTAAATCAAGGAACATATTACGGATGGTCTAATGCCTTTCAGAAATGGGCAGTCACAAATAATTCAATTTAAATATGCAACCAAAATACTGACATTTTCCTATTCAGATTATATCTCTTCTTCCTCCCCAAAGATAAGGAAATTCATAAAGAGTAGATTCACAGGGATAATCCTGATTAATTTGGAGAAGCAGACTTACTTCAGATAAACATTAAGCACACTATGAGACACAAAGAAACCTGCACCAACCAAAACATTAGCAGGATTTTAGTCCATATTATCCAAGGTGAAAACTTCTTTATGGACTATACAGTCATAGCACACATAGCAGTACTTGAGACTGATGGTGCTCACTTAGCAGTAAAGTATGTAGATGACACTTAGCAAATAATTACACAGAATCAGTGCCCACTGAAATGACAAAGAGTTCTGAAAACAATATCCTCAAGAAGGCACATGTGATAAACGCACTATTAGACATTCACCTAAATT
This sequence comes from Bos indicus x Bos taurus, assembly GCF_003369695.1. Lineage (NCBI taxonomy): Eukaryota > Metazoa > Chordata > Mammalia > Artiodactyla > Bovidae > Bos > Bos indicus x Bos taurus. Next base: position 65,634,481 of record NC_040083.1, on the reverse strand, counting down.
CTCGTGATTTTATACTTCTTAGCAGTTGAAGCATTATGTTCAGTTCCTCCATTCTGCTTGCATTTACCTTTATACCAAATTCTTCAGGTTAATCAAATTATTGGGTTAGGATAATTCATATAATGTGTCTCACTATTATACTATCTATATTATTTTTATTTCAAAATAATAATATTGTGTGATAATTTCTATGAGAGGAATATAATAATAAACTTTCATTAAAGATGACACAATAACACTTCAGCACATAAGGAAGCCAACCCTCCAATGAAGAAAGGATTCAAATCTGATACAAATCTTCAAACTGAGGTGCTAATACATTTATTGCTTAGATCAAGCATTAGGTATCACATGAGGATGACAGGTTTGTTTTCCATGTTGGCCAACAACCCTCAATCATGAGCAGAGACCTCTCACACATATGCAGGAGTTAAGAGAAGAAATATTGATGGATAAAAACAAGTCCTGATTATCACTCCTAAAACAGTCATTCAAATTGTATGCCCCACCTGTCGTGGGCCAGAATATATCTTTTCCCCCCTCATAACAAGGACACTTTTGACAGAGGAAGGAAACAAAATGAAGATTCTAGAGAAAATTGCAAGGTGGAGTTGAGTGGGTCATACTCATTAAATCGAATCCCTTCATCTATAAATGTCATCATTCATGTTAAATAATCACCATCAACAGCAGTTGAAATGTCTAACACAGGCTTCAGTCCTTTTTCTTTTCAGTGGGGAGTAGGGTTAGGGAGGGCATCAACTTCTAGGAAAATAATTCAGCTGTAAATTAACTTCCAATTGTATTGTTCCTTAATAGGAAAGACTGACCCTTACTCATCAAAGTGATATGTGATCCAGGAGACAGATTTACAACACCAAATATGCAATCAAAATATTGACATTTTCTATTCAGATTATACCTCTTCTTCTTCTCCTCCCTCTTTCCCCAAAGATCTGGAAATTCACAAAGAAATAGTAGATTCACAGGGATAATCTTAAAGCAGAGAGCTACTGCCTTCTTCCACTTGTGGCTCATAGTGGAAAGTAAGTGAACCAGCCACTGTCTTCACCACATCTTCTCACAAACAGGACTCTAACTTGGGATCTATATTCTAACTTTCCTCTTCAGTTCCAGTTAAGAACTGGAATCTTAGATTCCACTAGAATCTTGACTAAGATACAGAGAGTATCTTAGTCATCTTGACTAAGTACATAGAGTACGAGAAGGCAAACCAAGTAGAGGTACATGATTTTTACATATCAAGTCCTAGGTCAAAATTTGGAGATGCTGCCCATTCAACTTGTTTTATCTTCAAAAAGGCAGAGAATACATATATATACACACGCACATAAAGTCCATGGTTTTTGCTCTTTAGAAACATTACTCTCTCCATACAGACTTTTTCTGTCTTAAATCTTGCCATTAATTGTAAAGATTCATTTCAAAACATGGGTAATTTCTGAGATGCCAAATGTTTCAAGCAAGTCTTATATCTTGAGAGGATGTCTTATGCCAGAACCTCACCCAGGCTGACCCCTCTGTATGATTTACTACTAAGAATAAGCTGTAAACAGAGTAAAAATGTCTCTGGATCCTTTAGGGGGAAAGATCTGTACCTTTTAAAAATTTACATGCAGTTATCATTATTTTCTTATTAGGGCTCAAGAATATTTCATTTTTGTTAGTTTTAAAATCTTATCTGAAAGGATTACTTGAGTTCTTAAAATACTTCTTAGGAATAAAAAGGTTAGCCATCAAAAGCTTTGAGCAATGCTGATGTTTATGATTTCTTTTTCATAAGCCTAATTCCCATCCAGGTGGCAAACTCCTTTTTAGAATTTCTCAAATGATGGGACAGGACTGAAAAAAACAAAAACAAAAAAACCTCTACCCTGACTTAAGTAATAACAAATTTCAAATACATGCTTGAAACACCTTGTTTGTATATAAATCTACATATACAAACAAATGCCTCCCAAACATTCTAGAGTTAAGGAAAAACCCAGTTGATCCAATTAGCTAATATGGATTATAATGAGATTCACTGGCCTCTGAAGCTATGGTTACAAAGGATACTGTCAAGTGCGATTACCAAGAAATTATCACTTTGTGTAGTCTCTATGAATCTTTAAGTCTACAAAGTCATTTAAATATATACTTCACACCTGATCAACTGTAACAGCCATCTGTGTGGTGATCAAGGATTTTAACTATAGAATCTCAAATGTTCTTAACAATGCAAATTTACATAGGTACTTTTAATTCACTGAACTTTAGACAAGAGTACTAAATACATCTAAATAAAACAGAGGCTGAAAAGTTAAAACTAGCAATGATATTTGAAGTCAGCCAGAGATCCAGGTGGACTGAGTTGGGAGACATATCCAACTCAGAAAGGGATATCTGCCTGGCTATTCAGACACGAAGCACCTCAGAGCATGTGACTGCTAAAAAGATGCTCAGTATGAAGAACATTATACCTCTGTGGATTTCAGGGGACAAAACACAAAGAGAAAAAAATAAATATACAAACAACTGATCTTGCCAGTATCTTATAATCACATCTAAGGAAACAAGAAAGGCAGCACAGAACTCTGCTTATCTTACAAGGGAAGGACTGTTGAAGCTGCTTCCTTTAAGTAAGAGTGACCTCCAGTGACTTTTCAATTGCACCTCAGGGTACTGCATTAAATTATTCTATAATTCTTTCAGATTAGCAAATCATTCAGTACTAGTCATTTTTAAGTTCTCAGCAAAGTGACAAAGTGACTTGCAGGACCTACGGATTTCATGTAAATGCCCCCATTTTAATTAACTCATGGAAGTTGTACACAAAGATAATTAAAATTGTGTCTGAAACACAGGGCAGGATTTGCTAACGCTCATTTTTAGGAGTGACTCACATAATATGGCATTAAATGAGCTAATACTAAATGATGACAGCACAAAAGTATCACAGACTGGGCATATATGGATGAATGCTGGAAGGGTAACTGTATTTGTACAAAATGCTTTTCACTTTAGTGCAAACTTCACTGTGAGGGCAGAGTTGTTTCCCCTCCCCCACTCCAGCTAAATCTGGATATCCAGAAACAAGATCAGTTTCTAAACATGCCTACTAGCACTTTCTTGAAATACATACTAGCTTACCTTACTCCCTACAACTTGATTTTTAAAAATTCTTCAAGGGAATATGATGTGGAAGGAGGACATGGGGGCTTTCTTAAAATCCCTCAAGAAAAGAAAAGCTCTGTGATGGAGATTTTAATCTGAATAACACTTGGAAAACTTTTTCTGATTTTCAGATTAAAATGCCCTGAGGTCAGCTGAATCACTTTGACTAGCATCTTCAGATCACTCACGGTGCTAGTTCAGAACTGAGGGGTTAATATATCTTCACGGAACCAACAAAATCAGAAACACAACAGATCACAATATACAAGCATGTACACTTGCAAATGAACCTGAATGGCAGGTTTTATTTTTCCTTTCAGCAAAAGCCATCTACCTTTGAAGGGTCTATCCTTACCGGAATTCTGACTATCCAGGTTTGCCATCTGAGCTCTGCTGCGGAGCCCGCCCGCCTGTGCAGCTCCCGAATTCTTGGTACCCAATTCCGCAGAGCCCCAGCAGCAACCATCTATGCTAATGCAGGACCCGGCCAGGTCGGCCAGCGATTTTCTTTCTTACATTAATCCAACAAAATGCATTGGTATTAAAAAGAAACAAATGACCACACTGGCATGATCTTCTCTTCTTCTTTCTCTCTCTGGTCTCTGTCCGCCTCAATATTCTCATGCTAATTTTAGGTTTTACTAGAACTTGAGCTTTCTCAATGAATATTCAAAACAACAGCACACAGACAAAATTCAGCTCACAGACAAAAAGTCAAACAGGCTTTGTGTTTCACAGACCTGACAAGTGGGAAAACCATTGTAAACTGTTCTATCCAAGCGTTGGGACTTTGCGATGTTTTTTAAATGCCTCATTTTCAGAAACAGGCCAACTAGTCCATTTGTAAAATTCAATTATTATTATTTTTTAATAACACGAATTCTAAGTTGTCAGCATAAGTTTTAAAAGATGTGCTGTACTCACAAGTATTCCCTTCTGCTAATGTACTCCAGGGTTGGGCAGACAAAAGAAAGAGCATCCTGAGAAAGGTTCCCGCGACGGGGTCCATGCTCAAAGTCGCCGGGGCTCCCCCACCCCAAAATCCCACGGTGTCCAGGCAGGTGCTCTGAGCTGGGATCTGCCTGCTCCCTCCCTCTCGGGGTCGCCAGCGCTTCCTCCTCAGCGCACTGCGAACCCGCGCAGCCGGCGGGGCGGGAGCCCCAACCTGCAGCCACACCCCCACCCCCACCCCCACCCCCACCCCCACCGGCTCCTGCCGCGCTGCAAGCTCCGCGAGGCCCGGGCGCCCCTGGCGGTGGCGGGCGGAAGTGCGAGTCAGATCGTTGAAGGTCTTCAACTTGAACTCTCTACAGACGACGCTGGGGAGGTCGCTCTTGATCCGGGGTCCTGGCTCCTTCACTTGCAGGTTTCCCACTCTCAGCAGCTGAGTGGTTCAATGGACTTTAGTCTAAGGAGACCGAACTTCACCATGGTGATGATGCTTGAGCACGAACACTGATGCTAGGAAAAGTGTGTTTTTGTTTGTTTGTTTTTAGTTGAAAAAAAAAAGTAGGACAAGTAATCACTTGTTTGAAGGAAATATTTGCATGTATTGAGAACTGTTGTAAAAAAGACTGTTCTTGTTTTCTCAACTCATTTAATGATTTGTATTTTTAAAAACCCTATTATAGTAATCATTTCAAAATATGTAGAGTTATATGTACAGTGTTATATGTCAAAACACATTTCAATAAAGGGGATATAAAAATAATTTTAAAAACTACCCCACTTCTACTGTAATGTCATCATTTTATTATGTGTATTCTTACTTGGAGATTTGAGAGTTATGGTCTGCAGATACCGAAAACTAAAAACTGGCACCCTGGGAGAAGGAATCTTATTCCAAACATCATCATGGAAGTGACCTTACATTAAGGAAGTAAACTGAATAACTTAATTGATGAATGAAGAGTTTTGTATCAACTTCTGTATACTGTATGTGTATTGCTTTTCACTCAAATTCTTCAATAACAATTCCCAAAAGCATCATACTGAAAAACAAAGCAATATAAAAGGCATCACAAATAAATACAGATTTCAGACTATACAGATAAAGGGCTGTTGTTCCATGGAGTCAAAAGGATTTCAACATCCATGACTTTGAAATAAGCCTGGTGGCCTCCTCTATTTTCTGAAGAGGCTGCCAGCAGGTGTAAATGAAGGCAGTGTAAGCATAGCATGACTAGGATCAATACTCTCCTAAAACTGTGCTGAGCAGTTATGAGCACTCATAGCAATGTGCTGAGACTTATGAACAGGCTCCAGGCATTCTTGTGCCATCCAAAGTGATCAGAACATGAAAGGAACTTTAGCTCTGAGCAGGGCATTATATGCCTGAACACAAAGCAGAGAAGGTGTTTCTATTATTTCTATTCTGCAACCTGAGTAAAAAAAAAAACAGGAATAGAAAATGAAAATAACTTGGCAAGGTCACAAGAGTTTACAAGTAGAACTTCTGAGAATTTGCCCAAGTATGGAGATTCTCAACTTTCTAGATTTTCCATTCATATTCAGGGCCCCTGGGAATCATGAACTCTTCCTACTCACCCAGCCACCCCATTAATCAACAGGCCTGGGGAAACACTGACAGCAAATCTTGCTTGAAGGGTGCATTTAGAACCCTGAAAAAAGCCACAAGCAGTAGAATGACCTGCATTCATTAAACACACATATTTTCAGTACCTACTATATATCCCAGGACCTGAATATTTTATTTCTGATTTTAAAATAAAGTAATGATTTACATTAAGTGTTCATTATTTTTTTAAAGCCTATACACCAGTCTCTCTGTGTGTGTGTGTGTGTGTGTGTGTGTGTGTGTGATCTAAATAGATGGTCACAGCATCCCTTTGAAGTAAATGTTATATGCCCATTTAATGAATAGGCAGACTAACTTCAGAGAGTTTAAAGGATGTGTCACAAAGCAAGCCAGACTTAGAAACCAGATCAGCTGAGCTCTGAAACCCCTTCTCATGGGCCCTAAGTTGTCTGAAACAGAAAAGTTGTCACCTGTGAAAACTGTTTAATCTTTAACAGGAAATCCATTTAAAATGAGTTAGTAGGCACCTCAGTGATTGATGCCAATTAAAACCAAAAAGAGCAATGCTGCTAAAGTACTTGAGCAGACATTCAGGATGGAGTTTCACAAATAAGAGATGAAACACAAAACACAAGAGATTGAGACTTGCAGGCAGAGGCCCATGTGCAGTGTACAACATTGATCTCTGGACAGACATCAGCACTGGAGCCACTGCATGACAAGGGCAGCCCTAAGTGAGGAAGGTTGAAAGCAGCACCCAAAGCAGGGACTTGCTAGCAGACAGCTGATGTAAAGCTCCTGGTTTTACCCTTTGAGCTACCTTCTTTAGTCGGGTTTCCCCAGTGGCTCAAACATAAAGAATCTGTCTGCAGTGAAGGAGTCTCGGCTTTGATTCCTGGGTCAGGAAGATCCACTGGAGAAGGGAATGGCAATCTACTCCAGTGTTCTTGCCTAGAGAATCCCACAGGCAGAGGATCCTGGCAGGCTACAGTCCATGGGGTCCCAAAGGGTGATACACGACTAAGCAACTAACACTTTATTTAGTTGGAGACTTTGTGGCTTCACTTTTCTTGTTTGTAAAATGGTGATGATAACCAATCATAGAGCCATTGTGAAGTTACAAATATGAAACCCCCACGAAGTGCTGCAGCCTACTGAGCATTCCATATACCAGCCACACAGCTGCCCTGGGCGTTGATACCCTCCTGTGAGACCCTCACAGCTGCTCAACACCTGTGATCCTCAGCTTCGTTGTCTGTTTCATAAGATAATAGAAGTCTTACCAACAGAGGACTGATCCAAGGGTTACAGGAGAAAATGGAATGTCAAGTACTTAACACCATGTGCATTCACGGGGACCTGGATCAGGTAGAGCTATAGGCACAGAGGAGAAAGGATGCCTAACAGAACCAGGATGCCTAACAGAACCACCAAGTTCTCCGCTCTAAATCCCTGACCACTTTCCATAGCACTTTGTTCTTTTACGTAAGAAGGTTGATAGACAATCAACAAGGACCTACTGTATAGCACAGGGAACTCTACTCAACATTCTGTAGTAACCTATATGGGTAAGGAATCTGAAAAAAATGAATATATGTATATATAACTGAATCACTTTCCTGTACACCTGAAACTAACATGACTCCAATATAAAATTAAATTAAATGCTTTAAAAAATTGAAAATAAAAGATGAAGAAAATGTGTAGACAAAATCTTGCACATTTCTGTAAGTGATGATTCAAACTTTCAAAATCATGGGTGTGTGTGTATGTGTGACTGCAGAGCTCACACCAAACAAAAAAGAGGACTTGAAATTGGCAAGAGTCACAAAATAGAAGACAAGAAATCATCTTCAGATGTTCAGAAGTATGTGGATTCTCATATGTGTAACAGCAGACAGGCTGCCTAGGAAAGTATATTTTAACTGAAACTACACGGGTAACAGTCCTGACTAAACTCTTCTGGTTTCCTATTTCCTGCTCACTGGGGGCAGTCTGTGCACTCAGGATTCCCTACCCTGAGAGGAGGAAAGATCAGCTTGCCCCACCTGAATGAATTCCTTTCTCAGTGCTCTCCATAGATCAAACATGACTCCATTCGTTTTTCTTCTTCATTCAATAGTTTTCTCCCTATAAATTATTTCTGCATTGTTTTATTTAAATCTGAAAATATGTTTAGCTTTACTCTGGTAATGGGAACACTTTTGTCATTAAATCCTCTGAAAGTTAGAATACTGTGAATAAAATATAATAGTATTTCTATTAGGGGTAATTTTTCCCATAAGCCCCCAGGCAACAAATCCTGAAGAACAATAATGGAGAGACAGACTCCAGAGAGAATAAATGTCACACGCACAATATTAAACACACAGTGCACAGCATCTTCGCAGGTTCTCTCCGATGAGCTGTGTTCTCTATAATTAGTCCTTGGAAGCCTGGGTTTTAACAACCAAAGGATAATGCATCTAATTATGTAAGTCTCAGCTACAGGAATTGTCAACCACATATTGTTACCCGAAAAACTGGGTCTGCCTGTTGGTAGATGTTGAGCTTAAAAAACACAACCAAGGCCAAGAGTGGAAGAAAGAAAGAGTTATTACTTGCAGCAAGTAAGTAGAACACCAGCAACAGGTCCCAAAGCAATGTCTCCATGAACAGCAAAACTGGGGAAGTTTTATATTAAGGGTAGGTGGGTATTCATAAAGAGGCTTGGGAGGTAGGCAGAGTCCAGCCTTTAGCTGACTGAAATCCCGAAGGTCAGAAAAAGTCAACACCATCATCTTTTAGGTTGCACTTGACCAGGTGGCTAATCTTTACCACTGAAACAGAACTGGGAGTCTTTAAAACTGATATCTTTGCTATTGTTACTTGTCTTACCTGATAACAGTCTGAATTCTTTTTTCCACTTCGGATCCTTAATTACTGAGACCTGTTCAAGGGCAAGTATTGTGGCCAGACTTTGATTAGAAAAGGACTTGGACCAAAAATGGCTTCTCTTTTGTCAAGAAAGCAATGCCATCACGAACCCCCTACCTTATCTGCTTACAACACTTCTTTCCAATTCAGCCCTCTTTAATCTAGTAAGACTTTGGGGGACTAACACTGGTGTCTAAGATAGACACCGGCTTCTCTCGTGGCTCAGCAGTAAAGAATCCTGTAGCCCAGGAGATGTGGATTTGATCCCTGGGTCAGGAAGATCCCCTGGAGAAGGGCATGGCAATCCACTCCAGTATTCTTGCCTGGAGAATCCCACGGACAAGAGGAGCCTGGTGGGCTACAGTCCATGGGATTACAAAGAGTCGGACATGGCTGAAATGACCAGCACATCTAAAATAGATGCTGGTGTCTAAGGAAAATCACAGCTAAGATCTTAAAGTGTAAAAGCAATACGTCTTGATATTTCCAAAAGTACTCAATAAACATTTCATATGATTGCACACAGATAAACAACACAGATACTTTTCCTGACATTCTGGCACAAATAGAATCAGAGAAACATAAAATTAAAATGAAATACAGAGTCAGCTAGCCAGCATTCCACCCAAGTCAATATTCACAGTCTCCAATATCATCTTGCACACATGCCCACTGATGGCAGTAGTAAGCTGCAATTATGTAAAGTAAAAGGAGGTTCTAGAACTTCCTTCAGTCACATCGCAAAGAAGGATAAATTCACAGAATCAACAGCATGAGTGCCCAGGGAAAAACATTCTTTTTATTCCATTTTTAAAAAATTAAGATATACTCTTTAAACAAAATTTCTAATTTTATGAAAGGCATAAGGGTAATAGTTTTTCTTTACTTCTATTGGGAAGGAAGAGGGAGGCAGAGTTGAGTGTATCCTTCAAAGTTCTTTTCTAATTTAAAATCAAAATAGACATCTGATCTTGATATAAGAATTTTTCTATTGAGGTATAATTGACACAGAACACTATATTAGTTTCAGACATACAATTCAATCATTTCATATTTGTATATATTGCAAAATAATCATCACAGTAAGTCTAGCTAACACCCATCACCATACACAGTCACAGATTTTCTCTTGTGATGAGAACTTTTAAGATTTACTCTCAGCAACTTTTAAATATGCAGTACAGTACTGTTAACTATATTCACCATGCTATACATTACAGCCCATGTCTTATTTATTCATAACTGGAAATGTATACCTTTTGAACCCCCTTTACTCATGTCACCTACTTCCCACCCTCACACCCCAACCTCTGCCACATATCCTTTGGAGTTAGTGTTTTCCTGTTTTTTCCTGTATAAATACACAGAAGTAAAATTGTTGTATCATTTGGTATTCTCAGTTTCGATGTCTTGAGGAAACTTCATATGAGTTTCCATAGTAATTGCACCAATCTTTGTTCCCACCAAGAGTGCACGAGTGTTCCCTTCTCTCCACATCCTTGTCAACACTTGTTATTTCTTATCTTTGGAAGAGGATCATACTAACAGGTGTGAGGTGATAGCTCATTGTGGTTTTGATTTGTATCTCCCTGCTGATTAGCGATGTTGAGCAACTTTTTCTTACACATATGGTCATCTGTATGTGTTCTTTGGAAAAATGTCCATCTAGATCCTCTGCCCATTTTTAATTAGATTGCTTGTTTACTATTGAGTTGTGTGAGCTCTTACTGTATATTAGATATTAGCCCATTATCAGATACGTTATTTGCAAATATTTCCCCCACTCGCCTGGCTGCCTTTTCGTTGTGTTGATGGCTTCCTTCACTGTACAAAAGCTTCTTAGTTTGATGAAGTGTCACTTCTTTATTTGTACTCTTATTGCCGTTGCTTTTGGCATCATATATAAAAAATCATGGCCAAGACTAATGTACAGGTGCTTGCTGTGTGTGTATTATAGGAGTCTAATGATTTCAGGTCTTACATTCAAGTTTTTATTCCATTAAGTTATTTTTTGTGTATGATGTAAGACAGTAGCCCAGTTTTATTCTTTTGGGTGTGGCTGTCCAGTTCTCCCAACACCATTTATTGAAGAGATTGTCCTTTCCCATTGCATATTCTTGGCTCCTTTGTGATAAATAAATTGACTATATCTGTGTGGATTTGTTTTGGGGCTCTCAATTCTGTTCCCTTAATCAATGTGCCTGTTTTTATACCAATACCATACCATAGTTTTGTAATACAATTTAAAATCAGGAAGCATGTTACCTCCAGATTTGTTCCCTCTTAAGATTGCTTTGGTTATTCAGGTCTTTTGTGGCTCCTTACATATTTTAGGATTTGGTTTTTGTTTTTTGGGGGTTTTTTTTGCTCTATTTCTGTGAAAATTACCATTGGAATTTTGATAGAAACTGAATTGAATCTGTAGATTGCTTTGGGTAGTATGAACATTTTAACAATAATTCTTCTGATCTATGAGCCACAGAATATTGTTCCATTTATTTCTGTGTTCTTCAATTGCTTTCATCAGTGTCATAGATTTCAGAGTACAGGTCTTTCACCTCCATGGTTAAATTTATTCATAGGCATTTTATTTTTTTGATGTGATGCTTAATTTTTTTTCCTAATAGTCCATTATTAGTGTATAGGAATGCAACCAATCTTTGTATATTGATTTTGTAGACTGCAACTAGAGTTGTTTGTTAGTTCTAAGAACTTTTTGGTGGAGTATTTAGGATTTAGTATAACATCATCTGCAAATACTGAGAATGCTACCTTTTCCTTTCTAACTGGATGCCTTTGACTTCTTGCCGAGTTACTCTGAGTAGGACTTCTAATACTATATTGAATAAAAGTGGCATCTGTGGACATCCCTCTCTTGTTCCTGATATCACAGGAAAAGCTTTCATTGAGCATAATGTCAGTAAAGGGCTTATCATATAGGGCCTTTATTGTTTTATATCCCATCTGAATATCTCCCACCTGGCAACTTCACTTACTCCCCATTTTCACTTCAAATTGTATCAGAAACTTTGAAACATCTTGCTTTCTTTCAGTTTCATCTTGGTTTAGATAATAGAAATGTTTAACATTTTTCTAATTTAGTTCAAATAATCACTGCATAATTCAAGTAGATTCAAAAGCAAATAGACTCTAACTTATAATAGCAAGTTCTGATATAAATGCCACTAGATGATACTCTGAGTATATGACATGAGCTGGATGACTTTTTAATTATAGGAATTTGTAGCTTTTGCAAAGATAACTTCTTTTTAAAATGCTTTTCTAGATGTTTCTGTCTTATCACAGAAATACATGATTGTATGTACAAGTATAATTGGCATAGAGAACTATTAATAAACTCCCCCCCACACACACACATACAATTCCATTGCTCTATTGTTTTGTCATTGACATAATGATGATAACTGTCTGTCGTTATGTCCATACACACATTTATAGGATTAGGTTTATTTTCCTTGTATTGTGATTACAAAATGATATTATTCCTCAGTTTAAACTAGGTTAAAATTTTGCATTTCCATTTTTCATTTCCATAAAGTGATTTCATGTGTGGGAAATGAAATACTATTTTTGCCTGTCAGTCTAAAACCACTTTAAATCCTATATTGGTCTCCTATGGTAAACCTTTAAGACTTCTTTTTTTCTGGTAACATTTTCTACATGGTGGATTGTATTAGTTACATTAATTAAGTAGAAAACACCCACCTACCTTATTGAGGTGGATATGCTTTTAATCCACAAACACAGATCAAAAGAAAGAAATGATTATATTATTAGAGTTAAAAAACAAAAAGTGGTAGCTCTAGTTGATTTTCTTTGTAAAGAATGATTTAAAAGCAGTACCTTGAAGTGGGAATCTAAAGTCACTCCTTTATTTGGAGGCTTAAGTAACTGTACCTACCAGGAAACAGACCAGAGCCTTGCCTCTCACTTACCACTCCCTTTCATGTGTTTCAATTACAGGGAAGGTTAATGGTGCTGAACAGCCCAGGTATGAAGGCACCTTTCATTATCTTCCCTGTCAGGAAGTCCCTAGAGCCCATTAGCCTTCCCTCTGTGTTTATGGGGAAAGACACAGTGTTCTCTCACACCCCAGAGAACATGAGAACTGACTTCTCACAGTCTAGCAGACTTTTACCAATGTTTTCTGGAAAACAATTTTGCCCGTTTCAGAGCCAGCCTGGAATGTAATTTGAACTCAAATACCAATATCATTTAGAATGACTGAAATAATACTTACACTTGTGAGATCAGCAAACTACTATGTATAGTCACATTTTTCTAAATTTTAGCTTTAACTGTGTTTATTAATCGAGCAAGCACAAAGTATACAAGTAGAATTTTTCTTTGAATTTTTTATGTTGAATGAATTGAAATAATTGGGATGTTAAAGAATGAGAGAAGTTGCTTCATTCACGTCTGACTGTTTGCAACCCTATGACTGTAGCCCACCAGGCTCCAGACTCCATGGGAATTCTCCAGGCAAGAATACTGGAGTGGGTTGTCATGCCCTTGTCTAGGGGATATTCCAGACCCAGGGATTGAACCTGGATCTCTTATGTTTCCTGCATTGGCAGGTGGGTTCTTTACCACTAGTGCTACCTGAGAAGTGCAAGGAACATATATGCACTAAAGCATTTACTCTGTACTAGGTAGGTTCTCTTTTGTATCATACCATAATGCCGCCAAACACTAAAATTTAAAACAATCTATAGGTGTCCCTCATGACCCCTCTTCTCTGAATATTGTCCTCCACGTAGATTCCATCAGGATTCACCTTACCTAGAAACAATAGGTAACCTATGAACAGGGAAGATGTTCAGGGAATGGAAATAAAGTTCAGGCTCCACCAAACTTCTCTTGCCAAGTTCAGATGGGCTTGTATTTAGCCTGAGACAAAAATCTTGCTCCTTTTCCTCATTAATGTTCCTAACCTGTGACAAAGGCAATTGTAAGAAAGGCAATATGGCCCTAAATTTCCCCTCATCTGTTCTCTAAGAACTTTCATTTTCCAGAGAAGACTGTGATCTAGAAAAGGACATCAAACTCCAGATTAAGGTGGGATATGTGGAAACATGACAATTGGCATGGCATTGCCAGATAAATACACCATGCCCAGATAAGCTTGAATTTCATATAAATATGTAGTTTGGGAAACATGAACAACATGTAAATATGTAAAGGGCTTCCCGGGTGGCACTAAAGTGTTAGTCGCTCAGTCATGTCTGACTCTATGCAATTCAATGGACTATACCCCACAAGGTTCCTCTGCCCATGGGATTCCACAGGCAAGAATACTGGAGTGGGTTGCCATTCCCTTCTTTAGGAAACCTTCCCAACCCAGAGATCGAATCCGGGTCTCCTGCATTGCAGGCATATTCTTTACCACCCGAGCCACCAGGGTCTGCCTGCCAGTGCAGGAGACACAAGAGACATGGGTTCAATCCTTGGGTTGGGAAGATCCCCTGGAGTAGGAATTTGCTATCCACTCCAATATTTTTGCCTGGAAAACTCCATGTACAGTGGAGCCTGGCAGGCTACAGTTCATGGAGTCACAAAGAGTCAGACATGACTGAGCATACACACACACACAAACATATAAATATGAATCTGGTAACTCAATATTTGCACCACACAGATGAAAGATACTTTTAAAAAGGAGGGTCATGGAGAGGGAGTATAAAAAAATGAATGTGAAATTTCAGAGTTTTTCTAGGGCAAGAGTCAACAAACTCTGGCATGGGATCAAATCTGCCTTGTTTCTAACTAAAGTTTTACCGAAACACCACCACACCCATTCGGTAGGTACAGTTCAAGGCTGCTTTCACTCTGCATGGCAGAGTTTAGTAGTTGCAGGCCAACAGAGCCCCAAATATTTACTATCTGGCCCTTTAACAACAGCAAAAAAAAAAAAAAAAAAGACCAATCTCTTGTTCCAGTTGAACTCCCAAAATGACTCTGTCATTCTAAATACTCACTATTTCCTATCTCTAATGTAAGACTTCTTTCCATAGTCATGCTGAATATTATAAAACTGAAAATATGTAGGCTATTAAATAAAAAATATTATTTTACTCAGTAAGTTTAAACATAAGGCAATTTTGTCACTTTAAGAAAAATAAAAAGAGCTTTGAGAAATCTTTCCATATGTCAACATTTGTGTTTCACAACTCAGACAGCCTAATGTAAACTTTCATTTTTCAGCACAATAAAGCAAAGAATATTTTTAAAAGATTCCGGGAAATCAAATCCATCCTCTAATTAGATCTTCCAGTCTTCAGTACAACATTTCCTACCAAATGTGGCTCAATATGGCATAAAGGGGCATTTGTTTAACCTCATGTGGAAAACTATGGCTATGGAAGAATGAGGGCATTGTTCTAATGCCCTAAGTAGTAAGAAGAATAATCTCTACGTAGTAAGAAGAAAAGCAAGGTATGCACTGGTAATGTGCCAGTGAGTAGCTGGAAGTAACCTTTCTATTGGAAGGTAAGATTCATTCCTCAGGAAACCAACACACTCCTGGGACCCTGGGCTGAAGCCATTTGGTGGGTGGATAGCATGAGACAGGTCTGACAATCAAAGTCAACCCATACTGCTGAAGCAGACAGCTGGCAGAGACTGTTCACAGAGTGACTAGAGGCTTGAAAACCTAGTCCGGCAGCAAAAAAGTATAGAGAAGAAAATTCTATTTCTAATCTACCTGGAGAAGGTGTGGGTGTAATTTTCAGACTATGAAGTATTGAAGGAGAAAGGCAGTCCTGAGTGACAGTGCCTCAGCCTCCAGGACTCTGACTCAGAGACTCAGCAACAGTGTTGGAGTGAACCCAGCCTACTGCCAACACCATGACCAGAGACCAAAGAAGACACATGGCTGGGTTTCCTAAATGTGTATGGTAAATAACCCTGCATACAAATCTTCCAAGCCTTGACCTAGATCGTGTATTAGAACACATAATAAAGAAAACAGGATGGTTGATATTGAGACAAGAGGACCAAATCAGTTTCAATAGACTTGAGGTTCCATGGACTTAAGGAAGAATACAGTACAGAGTCCAACAGGCTAGCAGACAAATGCATTGGAGCTCTGTTCCTCACCACAGTGCACTAAATTTGTCTCCACACTTCAAAAAAAATTTTATTGGTGTGTAACTGATTTACAATGTAGCATTAGTTTCAGGTATACAGCAAAGTGAATCTGTTATACAAATACATATGTTGTATAACAGATTCACTTTTTCCTTTTTAGATTCCTTTCCCATATAGGTCATTAGCATATAGAGTAGAGTTCCCTGTGCTATACAGTAGGTCCTCATTAGTTATCTATTTTATGTAGCAGTGTATATGTGTCAATCCCAATCTTCCAATTTAGCCCTTCCCCTCTTACTCCCTTGGAACACCATGTTTATTTTCTACAAATGTACTTTACTACAGTTTTGTAGATAGGTTCATTTGTAGCCATAAGGAGTACGTCAAGGCTGTATATTGTCACCCTGTTTATTTAACTTATATGCAGAGTACATCATGAGAAACGCTGGACTGGAAGAAACACAAGCTGGAATCAAGATTGCCGGGAGAAATATCAATAACCTCAGATATGCAGATGACACTACCCTTACGGCAGAAAGTGAAGAGGAACTAAAAAGCCTCTTGATGAAAGTGAAAGTGGAGAGTGAAAAAGTTGGCTTAAAGCTCAACATTCAGAAAACGAAGATCATGGCATCCAGTCCCATCACTTCATGGGAAATAGATGGGGAAACAGTGGAAACAGTGTCAGACTTTATTTTTCTGGGCTCCAAAATCACTGCAGATGGTGATTGCAGCCATGAAATTAAAAGACGCTTA
This sequence comes from Bos indicus x Bos taurus, assembly GCF_003369695.1. Lineage (NCBI taxonomy): Eukaryota > Metazoa > Chordata > Mammalia > Artiodactyla > Bovidae > Bos > Bos indicus x Bos taurus. The sequence continues at coordinate 65,617,983 of NC_040083.1, read as the reverse complement.
CTCCTTGGAAGGAAAGTTATGACCAACCTAGATAGCATATTCAAAAGCAGAGACATTACTTTGCCAACAAAGGTCCGTCTAGTCAAGGCTATGGTTTTTCCTGTGGTCATGTATGCATGTGAGAGTTGGACTGTGAAGAAGGCTGAGCGCCAAAGAACTGATGCTTTTGAACTGTGGTGTTGGAGAAGGTGTTGGAGAAGACTCTTGAGAGTCCCTTGGACTGCAAGGAGATCCAACCAGTCCATTCTGAAGGAGATCAGTCCTGGGATTTCTTTGGAAGGAATGATGCTAAAGCTGAAACTTCAGTACTTTGGCCACCTCATGTGAAGAGTTGACTCATTGGAAAAGACTCTGATGCTGGGAGGGATTGGGGGCAAGAGGAGAAGGGGACGACAGAGGATGAGATGGCTGGATGGCATCACTGACTCGATGGATGTGAGTCTGAGTGAACTCCGGAAGTTGGTGGTGGACAGGGAGGCCTAATGTGCTGCGATTCATGGGGTCTCAAAGAGTCAGACACAACTGAGTGACTGATCTGATGTGATAGATTCCATGTATAAGCAACATCATATGGTGTTTGTCTTTTCTCTGTCTGACTTCCTTCACTCAGTGTGACAATCTACAGGTCCATCCATGTTGCTGCAAATGGCATTATTTTATTCTGCTCAATGGCTAAGTAACATTTCATTGTGTATGTATACCACATCTTCTTTATCCATTCCTCTGTTAGTGGACATTTAGGTTGCTTCCATGTGTGGGCTATTGTGAACAATGCTGCAGTGAACTTTGGAGTGTATGTATCTTTTTGAATAATGGTTTTTCCCAGATATGTGTCTAGGCGTGGGGTTGGTGAATCATTTGGTAGCTCTATTTTTAGTTTTTGAAGGAATCTCCATACTGTTCTCCATAGTGGCTATACACATTTACATGCCCACCAGCAGTATAGGAGGGCTTGCTTTTTTCCCCCAAGCCTCTCAAGCATTTATTGTTTGTAGATTTTTTGATGATGGCCATTTTGACTGATGTGAGGTGATAGATACCTCATGGAGCTTTGATTTGCATTTCTCTAATAATTAGTGATGTTGAGCATCTTTTCATGTGTATCTCCATGTCTTCTTTGCAGAAATGTCTATTTAGATCTTCTGTTCATTTTTTTGATTGAGTTGCTTTTTGATATTGAGTTATTTGCATATTTTGGATATTAATCCCTTGTCAGTTGCTCTCTTTGTGAATATTTTCTCTCATTCTGAGAGTTGTCTTTTCATTTTATTTATGGTTTCCATTGCTGTGCAAAAGCATTTAGGTTAAATTAGGTTCCATTATTTTCATATTTTTGATATGAGAATAAAATCACCTCTGGATTTTATAAAAATCCTTCATGGAAAATGGTGAGGGTCAGAAATATCATGAGATTCAATAAATATAATTACCTATATATTTACTCACAGAAATAGATACAATAATCTAATAAAAACATGTTTTATCACCTAACTTGCTTCTATCTCAGAGACTTCATCTATACCATTGTGGTTCCTAAACTGTATGTTTTCCAGTAGTTGCTATGATGAAATGTTAGTGGTTTTGGTCCTATAGTTCCTGTAGTTTCCTGTTGCAATGTTACAGACTGATGTTTCCCAAGAGTAATTTTTCTATGAACAAACAAATAAAAGTGAGAAGCACTCATATGGAGCCTTTATTAAATATTAAAGCATAAGCAGTTCTAGTTTAAAAATAAAAGAATTATAGTTTTAAGTCCGAATTTGACTAATTGAGCTTTTCAAAACCTACTGTCAAATCTTCTTCACAACAGTAAATCCTAAGTTATGATTTAAAATTTTCTTGTGAAATAACACTTGACCAAATTAACTTTAAGCATGACATCTCCCATCTAAACATAGTCTTAAATGATTATTTCAATTTAAAATAAGGACATTTTTGAATGGAACTGGAACTTGTCAGTTGGTTATCTTTCTATGAATTCCCACTAAGTTTATGAGACCTCCAACAGTGAGTAAGAACACCACCTTGGCAGAATCTTGGTAGTAGTCAGAAGCAGGAGTTGTGGGAACATGTTTACAAGACTTGGGATCTAAACAGAAACGGTTTAAGGTGGACTTTTCAAAATGGGAATGTGGCTGGTTTTAGGCAAAATTCATGACACAATAGCTTTGATTTTGAGGTACAAAGACAAATCAGTGGATAAAAGATAGTCAGTTCAACAATTATGGGGCAATTTAATCCTTATGCAAATAAAAGATAAACTTTCACTCATTCACATTTTATACAAAAATTAGTTCAAAATGGACTGTAGACCTAAATGCAGAACCTAAAATAATACAACTTTTAGAAGAAAAGATAATAGAAAATCTTTTGTGACCTTGGAGTAGGCACACCAAATAACAACACATAAAAGAAAAAAAATCATAAACTGGACTTCATCGTGATAAAAATACTGCTCTTCAAAAGAAGCATTCACAGTTAACAAAATTTAGGGCTATGGACTGGAGATGATATTTATAAGTAACATACTTAACAAATAACTTGCATCTATACAGAACATTTAAAGAACTCTTATTAATAAAACTCAATAATAATATTTGAATAGCCTAAGAGGAGATGGAATTAATGATCAAAAAAATCTAAACATAAAGGTCCAGAACCAGACTACTTAACTCGTAAAGTCTACCAAATATTCAAAGGAGAATTAATGCCAATCCTTTTCAAACTTTTCTAAAAAATAGAAGACATGGGACTACTTTCAGACTCATTTTATGAGGGCAGCATTACCGTGATACCAAAACCAGACAAGTACTCCAATAAATAAATAAATAAAATCAATAAATGGCTCATAGAAATGCTAATACAAATAAATCCAAGAATCTGATAAGAATATGTTTTATAACCTAATGCATCTGGGGTCACCCATTTCTATCCCAAAGTTTTAATCCCTGTTGAACAATAAACACGGGCTTTCCAGGTGGCGCTAGTGGTAAAGAACCAACCTGCCCAAATGGAACAAAACAGAGAGCCCAGAAATCAACCCACAAGTATAAGGTAAATCAATGTGTGACAA